>NW_024881511.1:1200000-1800000 GCF_019059575.1 Amphibalanus amphitrite | reverse complement strand
CCACTGCTGCTGCGAAGGCCAATCAGATCTTGGCAGTCATCAGGCGCTCCTTCGAACTTATCGACGAATTCACACTCCCACTGCTATACAAGACTCTGGTGCGCCCACATTTAGAGTACGGAAACTTGGCATGGGGCCCGTTCAATCGGGCCGACCAACTCCTGATTGAAAAAGTCCAAAGGAGAGCAACACGCCTGGTAGCTTCCATCAGACACCTCCCCTACGAAGAACGTCTACGAGTGCTAAAGCTGCCTTCATTGTTCTACCGCCGACGACGAGGTGACATGATCCAAATGTATCAGCTGTTTCATGGAGGGGTCGACCTGTCTCCTGAGGATTTCTTTGCGGCTGCCACTGACAATCGTACCCGAGGCCACTCGATGAAAGTCCAGAAGCCCAGAGCGGAAACCAGGCCAAGAAGACAATCGTTTAGCGTGAGGGTCGTCAATGACTGGAACAGTTTACCCCCAACGGTCGTCGGCGCTGCCTCAGTCGATCAATTCAAATCAAGACTGGACGCCCACTGGGCAAACATCAGGTACCTGATACCTGATAGGAGTTAGAAAGGTCCCACCTGATACGAGCTCGATGAGAGCGGTTCCCTACAGGCCAAGTGGCCTCAAAATTCCGATCATATTAAGGTAAGGTAAGGTAAGGTGATTACACAAGCGAATTGAATGCCCTCGTGTTGTGGGCTTGGAGTATTTGGAGGGAGTGAATGCGGAAAATATTTTTGAATATGGTTATTTCAGAAGTAGCCAATTCATATCAATATGGCCTTGGGCAATTCACTTGACTTTTGCCATTTTTTCACGGTACAGATATTCTGCCATAAACCATGCTATGATAGGTATGTTGTGGTTGTTTCTCTTGTTGGACTTTTGTCATTTATGTTGATATTGATATCTAATTCCTCATTCGGGCTTGGATTGATATAACTTTGGGCATTAGTAGAGCAGACGTCACACGAAGGTTTTCCAACCGAGGAGAGGCGCTGTAGGTTTGTAGGTTGTAGGGTAGGTTAGGTTAGGTTAGGTTAGGTTAGGTTTGTTAAGGTTTTCCTAGAAAGAACACCACCGCGTATGGCGCCTCAACTTTGTGCTAAATTATCATTGTTGCTGTTCCATGTGTATCATCAATTATGCATCTTTACTTCAAAGTTACAATGTAAAGCTTGTCTGTATCTGTTCCATGTAAAGCTTGCAGTCGGAGTTTCTTCGGCAGATCGCTCCTCCGCTCAATAATTTGCGTCTTAATATGTAAGAGCTGTATATACAGAAATCACGCACTGCTTTCAGCAGGGCTCTTCGGCTGCAAGCTTGAAACGGAACAGACTGAGCATAGTGATATGCACTGTTAATATGTCATGTCAGTGTCTAGTCAGTTCTTATATACCGTGGTTTATTCCGTAATTCCTGTGCTGTCTTCAGTCCTGATACCTTAAAAATGACAGGGTCACCGTGGTGAAGTACGCAAATATTGGATCCTTGGACTGTGTTTACTATTCAATGCAATTGTTAGCAAACCTTTAACATTGAATAATATTTTAATGCAGTGTTATACTTTCAAGAGGGATTCCAGTAAAATATTTTTGCATCTGTGAGTGGTCTGCATTGTAGAGCATGATAAAAAGTTTGTACTTTTTGACCCAACGGCAACATATTAATTCCATTATCAGTATGGACGTTTATTGTCTTGGTTAACTTCCATACCCACTCTTCTTTCCAGGTTAAAGTAGTTATATTTTGACTTCAATTTAAAGATTCTACAAACTTAAGTTTGGAATGTTACTCTGAAGATTTACTGGCAATACCAGCAAGTGGAGATTGCAGACACTGTGTCGTCTCTCAATCATCAGTGATCATAAGCTGAACAGGTGACTAACTGCTCAATCCTCTCCGTAAGCCGTCCGACCATCATTGCCGACCATTATTGCCCTACGAACCGCTGGAACACGCTGTCAGTCTCTGACGGTCTACCTAATCGGTCAGACAGCCGGCCATCTCGGCTGGGAGTCCGGCCCACAGGTCATGGACCCCGTCTCCGCGCCAGTGGTGTACCGCTGTCGCGGCTGTCGGCAGTGCCTGTTCAGCTCGGAGCAGACGGGCGCGCTCCAGACGCCCTCGTGCTGCCGCGGCGCCCGGGAGCTGCGCGGTCTCTCAGAGGAACAGCTGCCTGGCTGGGCCCTCCAGCAGGTGGAGGAGGCCGGATGGACGCGCGGCCGCCTCCTCTGCCCAGCGCCCGGCTGCGGCGCGAAACTGGGAACCTTTGACTTTATCAGTGGTGCGAGTTGTGACTGCAAGAGCATGGTGTTGCCGTCCGTCCGTTTGGTGAGGTCACGGTTGGACGAGCTGACCCCCGCCCCCAGCTCAGTGCGACCAGTCATAGGCACAAGCGCCCCCGGAGACACTGGTTCGTAACGGGTGTCGTCCTTTCTAGCTGCTGTTTCAGCCGGGGAACTGTAACACAACATGTGATTCAGACTTCAGAGTGTTTCGCGACAACTGTTATATTATTTGCTGTATTGGCATAATATTTACATGAAATACTCTGGCCTCTGGCTCCTACCGTCCTTCCGCAGCAGCCTTGTGCGACTCTGGCGTCGGACTCACTCTCACTGCATTATATCGCTCTAGCTCTGAGAGAGGCGCCGCCGCGACCGTGCCGCGCGCTCTGCTCGCTCAAACAACAGCAGAAGCAGCGGCTGGCAGCGACTCGAGCCTACTGCGCAACAAACCAGGCCACACAACAGTCACTTGACATGGGGCCGGCGGCTCGAGGACAGCCCCTCCAATCCGGAATATCACCACGACTCGCCGCGCGTCGGCATGGCACACCTTACCCGGCACCCAACAGACGGGGCCCGCGCACAAACACAGAATGAGCAACACCAACGAGAGCACCATATTCCCGCTGTCCGCCCATTTACCGCTTAGAGCTCTACAACAGCGCGACGTACACGACACTTGTGCTAACAAAATGCTCAAAACCTACGGTCACAGTTGCATAGCGTACGCTCTCACACAGATCATCGTTAGTATCCAAAGATCAGATGCAATGGGATTCTGTATAACAGATGCAGCGGCCGCCATTGGCTGCGGACGCCGCTGCTGGCGCCGTCAGTCGTCCAGCCACCATGTGGCCGCCAGAATCTGCACCGGGCCGGGAATCGCGTCCCAGTGCGCCGGCCCGGCGCTGTGACCTCCGGCTAGAGCGGCACTCGCTGTAACCGTACACAGCGTGCCGTCCGGGCCGTGTGTGTGGGCGCCGGGCGCCGCTACGTCTGGGTCCGCCCGGCCGCTCGCCGCGGCGCTGGACCGACATCCCGCCGTCACGCCCTTACGCGGGCTGTTCGTAGTTGGCCTACAGACCCCACACTCTACCATGGCGTGGGTAGCATGTTCAGCTCGGCAGCACCCTTACACGGGCTGTACGTAGTTGGCCGGGTAGAGGCCCACCTTGCCGTCCTTACGACCCTTGCACCAGCCCTGCTCGTCCTCGTCCTCCAGCTTCTCGAAGGCCTCGCCTGGGGAGGGCAGGTGCGACCGGGTCAGTTTACACAAGACTAGCAACAACAAGCTGATAGGGTCACGCCCGTAAGCGATAAATAATCTGCGAGCAGTTATCCAAATATTAGATCCATGAAGCACAGCAACGAGTTATGTGCAATATGCATCATTTGTCTGAAAACAAAATAGTGAAAACAAGAACTACATCCAGCAGAATATGCCGCGTGATATCGACTGCTGGCTAGGAAGAACAAAACGATCGACAAATGTTGATTAAAAGCAAAACTATTTCCCACACGAGTCTTCCGCAGAGGGCCCGGCCGGTCGCCGAACCCGCCACCTACCGGCCTTGAAGGAGAGCTCGTCTGCCTCCACGCCGTCGTAGTCGTAGAGCGCCCGCACCGGCACACCCGGCTCGCCGTTATCCACCAGCTCCACGGTGTACTCGTCCCACTCCTCGTGGCCGCCGTCCTCGTACCCGTGGCCGTTACTGCGGGCAGGTCACCGACCGGTCACGGGTGTCCGGCGGGGATCGAAAGTGGGCGAGCGACGGGCGTCATCTATAGGTAGTCACGTCAGAATATCAGACGCGAACATCTTAACGTGAAGGCGGTGAAAGTTTCTTTCATCATTCGTTTAATCATATTGACAACGGGGCACGAAATAGCCAAATAACTGTGTAGAAGTGCTTCATGATGTGTAATACAATAATACAATGCGGGCTGTTGTAAGAGAGAGCATAGGCATTAGGCAAATATTGCAGCATCACGGACAGAACAGTCGTTGGACCGAATTTGACCTCCTTTCTGAACCGTCCTTCGACCTACCTGTGCTGTGAGCTGCGGTTCGGTGACACGTTGTTGGACTGCTGCCCCGACGAGTGGCCGGCCACCGCCCCTCCCGGCTGCGCGGCTGGCGTCCGTTTCCGCGAGCCCGGCTTGGCGTCGGCGTCATACTCCTGCGAATGAGACCGATAACGGTGGTGAGGGGCCGGCGGTACCGACCGCCACGACCGGCCCGCACAGACGTGGCTAAACGATATACACGGTCCGAAAGAGATACGTCGGTAAATTTGCAACATGACAACCGTCACGGATATACGGGTTGCGTTAACACAATGCACCTTTCGAAGATCTACAACATTATTACTGATGGGTGATCCAAGCAACACCGCTAAACTTGCAAAAGGTATCAACTTATCATAATCAAGCGGTAAAAACATGCGATTGTCCAAACATGCATTGCGCGTCATGCTTTCCGCCTCATTGGCAGCTTTCCTTACCGATTGCGACTGAACAAACCTACGCGATCGTCGCTCCAATGCCATCAGACAGTGAATGACTGAATCTTTCGAGCACTCACCATCTTACGCTGTGACACCGCCTCGGCACCAACTTTGAATGACCCACCAACAGCCGAAATGCGTGTGTTTTCATGCTTGTCTTACTCTTACTTTAATGTTACCAGCACTCCCATTTACGGTCTACGCAATCCAACAGGGGATATAGCACGATGCCACTCTGACCGGAGAAACGGATGGTAGGAACTTAGAGAGGGAGCCGTCGTCACCACAATCCCCCCTGGAGCCCGGGACACCGAAGGATCACTAAGCAACCTAGAGCATCGTCGTTCAGGATAGAGGACGTCGCCGCGTTTCACCCCGTATCCTTAGCGTCACACATCATAAAAAGTGGATGTGGGTTGTAATTGGGTCTTTGCGCCTATTCTCTACCCATACGTCTATCTTTCGACCATAGTCGCTATAGTCGCACCACCGTCGATAACCCGAAGTGGTGAACCGATACATACGGGCAGGTCGTCGGTGACCAGTCGCTGGTTGATGAGAGTGATGGTACCGTCAGCGTCCGCAGGGCGACCGGCGCGCCGGCTGCGGCCCGCAATGTCGCGGAACTCCTCCGAATAGTCCTGCAACGGGGTCAGGCCAGAACTGAGAGCGGCACCGACCGGCTTCCCCAGTGGTTCCACATGCTCGGCCCGACCCGCCTGGGGTTTGGGTGGCAGATGCAATCGGCGGCAATCACAACTTAAAAACACGCACACGATCCGGGTGAGGAAAGCAGGCAGCTCACCGTTATAGGGTACACACGTCAAACTGAAATATCCCAAAATATCAACTAAAAACAGCCACAAACAAAACATCACGCGTTAAAAAAGCTCGTTAGCCAGGCATCACACTGCATTGGCCAAATCTAGCGGCATGCCCGCAGCCACTGCGCTGTAGCGACCGCGCCGGGACGGACCAAGTCACCTGGCACAGAACCTACCTCGAATGCCGGCCAGTTCATGGGCATGTTGACGCCGTGGTTGTTGCTCCACCAGCGCAGGTCCTTCTCCTTGTCGGCGTTGGCGATTGTGTGCTCGAACTCGCGGTAGATCTGGGCCAACCTGTCGCAGGGAGTCGGAGGGACGTTAGAGACACATTTCCGTGGTATCCTGGGTCAGACTGTGTGACGAAATCAGAGAAAATCTGTGTAGTGCCGTAACATTACTGATCTTCTCTTTCGGCCAATAACTTACGACAAAATATTCGCTCAAAGTTGATTTTGTACCATTGAACTTATAGGAATATTGGAAAAAATCAAAGATGTCTTTATGAAACACCGCACAGCAATTTTGACCTATCGAGGCCAGGATTGGCCAGGATGGATACCTGAAAATAGAGTATTGCTACAGAGGGTGGACTGAAAAAAATCCCATATTTTTCGTTAAAACGTATGAGGCCGTCAGAAACGCCCTGATTCGGACATTACCCCACGTTAAAACTCACATGGGATCACTGGCGATGTTGAGACACTTATGTACGCCGAACAGGGTCTCCTTGAAGAACGTGAGCCGCTCTCCCTCGCGCTCCTGACACTTGTTGAAGACGTACGTCATGTCCTCGATGTACTTGCTGTTCTGGTCGGAGATGTCTTTGAGGGCGTTGTCGTAGCGTTCCTTAGTTTTGGCCACCTCCTCTCCGGCCTTCTGCACCCTGTCAGCTAGCTTCTTCAACTGGGGAAGCACGGGTGGTGGTGGGAGGTGGCTGTGAGCTGTCATGGACGGGGAGCTGAGTGGCACATGAATTTGTTTGCCTAAGCTCACAGTCAATATATTGTAGTGCTGTTATGAATACGCGCACTCACCCATGCACCTTGCACAGAGATCTATCATCATCCGTACCGCGCGTCAAGCACGTACCGCGTCTCCAGAGAGGCTCGGGTCGCTACTGGCGTTCTGTTTCTGATTCTGGGCGGTCCTCTCTGCCTTGCAGGCGGCGTGGTACTCAGCCTTTGCTTTGTTCACCTGTGCAGGAGTAACGAGAGGCAGGGCGGTCAAGGCGGGCAGTCACGAAAACAAAACATTTTGTTCGGGCCATATAGAAATACGAGTTAGTTTTCATGTTCGCACGCTATGTAAATTCGTGCATCCTACTTATTACTCATATGCTGATTAACATAAAACACAGTTTGATTCAGTGCCCGTGAGTGTGATAATGTCAAGTGGCGTATGTGAGCTGTGTATCGCTGACTCATACCGGGCCTGACTCAACCTTCTGTACGTTCACACGTCGGTAACACCGGGCTGACCCTGAGTCCCGGCGGGGCGCTGGGAACTTGGCCAGGTGACCGTAAGATAGGGCCATGGCCTGACTGCGACAAGGTACCGCTGTCAGCACAGGGAGCTGGGTAGGTCGTTTTCGTAACGGGAGACTGCTTACAGCGGCCGTCCAATGCCGCTCTGGCAAACCGGGGTGCGCACGCAGTACCTACCATATTCGCCTCTGATATCCAATGATAAACAAACAGCGACACGGAACATATTGTAACGTAGTTGTGTCATTCGTCATATTCGCGCTGCGATCACTTACCTTGACAAGGAGTTTCGCCCAGGGCTTTTGTGCTTTTCGGAATGCGTCATCAAACTCCTTCTTTTCCTTGAAGTGTATCATCGTCTGAAACACAAAAACAAAACTTACATCAATACCCGTATCAATCCTATGCATTAAAAACTCCGCTAGTTTCGTTTATTAGTTTGTGATATCTCGATCTATTGATACATGCGTTTATCGATATCTATTATTTTATGCGATGTGAAGTGAACAAGATACATCGCACAAGCTAGATTCATATCGAAACCTTTAACCCGCGAGTTGCTGGGGGGGGGGGGGGGGGGGGGGCGTTAAACGCCCCCACTTTTTTCGCCGGGCCATAGCATAAAAACGGCGCGCCGCAGGCGCGCCAAATTTTGGGTACCTGTAGGGAATTGATTGAAGTTTATTTTGACGAAGTTTCAAAAAAATCGGTCGGAAATTTTTTTGGGATATCGAGGTTTTAGTGACGTCATGATTTCTGAGTTTTCGACCAAAAACGGCATATGTTCAAAAAATCATATAAAATCACAGAATAGATATACAGACATGCCGTAAATGCCATTAGACTGCCAATACCATGATCAATCAAATGGCTATCTTCGATTATTGATTATCGTTCCGCATTTTCCAAAATCTTGAACTGAATCTTGGCAATTTTTCGTGACTTTACGACCATGATACATGAATTTCTTAAATTGAACTTTTTAAGCCAAACACGTACACATATGATAAAATGAATGTCACCATCGTGTTCTACGCCCCAAATTACCTATAAAACATGTGTCACAGGCTGCGAATATCAGTTTTGATTTTCGGGGATATGTGCCTACCCGGTTGACCTGACCTTGACCCTGACCTATGCTTGGCTGACCCCTATATGAAGCTGATACTCTTGTAGGCCTTATAAGATGGATTGTGCACCGTTTTGACAGAGTTTATGGCGAGAGGCGCCCATTGCGAAGTCCTGAAGTCCATGCTACTGAAAGCCCGATTTCAGGTGTTTGACCTGACCTTGACCCGACCTGTGACCTCAAAATTCAACTTTAAAGTACTCATCTGAAGCGTCTCATTGCGCTCTTTCGTTTGCCGCCTCGTGCGTTTCGCTGCGCCTATTGGTTCTCGAGATATCGGCTGGGGGCGTTTAACGCCCCCCCCCCCCCCCCCAGCAAACGGTGGGTGGCGAAATACCCCAGCAACTGCCGGGTTAAAAAGAACACTTTATTTATTATCGCAACATCGTACAAACAATCAAACTATGCATCACTGCGGCCCCAGTTTACACTTCCGAGTGACACAATGACGCAGCAGCGGTGCGGCGGGGCCCTCAGTTCGGCGCTGCAGGCGGTGACCCGCATTACATCGGTGGTGACCCGCCGTGCCGGCCCCGTCCGTCGTCAGTTCCCGTCAGCACGCTAAAGTGACGGATAACATAACCCAGGGCAGCCCACTAACTGCGGGAGGCCGGCGAGCAGCCGCTCTGTTTATGTGTGGGGGAAGAGTGAGTGCGTGCATGTGGATGAGGGCGTGCGTGTGCATGCTCGTTATATTTATAAGGACAGCCGTCAAGACTGAAAAATCCCAGACGGTGGTGACTTGACTACCAAAAGCTCGGCCAACCCGACGCTCCACGATCCGGTTGGAAATCAAGAATCCCCCTCCCCTCCCCCGATGTTGTGAGAAGAGCATAGCCAGTGCAGAGCTAGGAATCGAGACCACTTCAGGCATCGACCTTTTCGGGAAGCAGAACTACCGTCGGAGTGGTAAATAATGATTTATTTTCAACTTTTCGATAAAAGTTAATTGTTCAAAGAATATGTGGTCTAAGTCAATCCTGGTTTATGACAAGTTGGAGAGCAACAGACCGACTTCAAAACGACTGTGTGCGTTTCACACAGAGTTGTCGACTATCGAATGTCAACAGTAACAGCGTATGGCGCAGATTGCGCAGTGGCCTGCGGGCACACCGCACCGACCCGGCTGGGGAGGTGCGCTGGGCTGCACGACGGAGGGAGAGAGGAGGGGTGGGGCGGCCAGGGGGGAGGGACGAATGGGCGGCACGGGGGGGGGGGGGCACCTACCGGCACCAGCATCAGCGGCGCTCGCGGCTTGAAAACAACGATGCACGGTAAGAGGACGAAAGCACAGCACGAGAGAAACATGACGAGACGGCCTATACTACACATGCACGATGTAGACGAGAGAAATACGGCGCCACGTCATTTAGGATGCTTTCATAAAACAAGTACAAAATGAATGGATATTGATTATTGCTATGAATAGCGCGACAAATACAGGCAAACATGATTCATCAAATACGAATTACGTTAATGTGTCATTAAAACGAAATATTATGCATTCATAACAGGCACAAGCATAGAAACTTCGACGTCATCCATAGAATCAGCAAAGACAGGCTCGCAGTTGATCTAGACAAGCCGCCTGGAACACAGAGTGAAGTGTTTCTTGAGACTCGTATGAAGCAACACAAAGGAGGAGCTGCGTGGTAGGTGAAAGATGACTCACAAAGCCGTCTCGCTCACCTTGTGAAAGTTGTCCTTTTGCCACTGTTTGACCTTAGTGTGCACGTCGTTCATCAGGTTGTCGCGAACCTTGAGGTGCAGCTCGCAGCGCTGGTCGGCCTCCACCAAAACACTCTTCCACGCAGCCTCGGCAGTGCCGTATTCTGGGCCTGTGCGCAACAGTGTGAGTGTTACTGCGGATACGTCGGTAACAGTGACACCATACTCATAAACTCATAAACCCCGAGCCAGTATGTAACGCCTATACCATGCATATTATTCCGGATATCTCGGTAACATCATCCTCGATGTTCAGAACTTGGTGTCATTCCACAGTCGACACCGTACACGAGGCCCGTTGAAAGCGGCGATCAAATGCTCCACGCATTTACGGTCCCACGGTGCTAACCATGGTTTAGAGTTCCAACCAACTGAAACACGAGCTGCTCAAGGTTCAACCACTTCTCAACATACCAGAATTTAATGGACCAATCAATCACCACTTAACGGTGGTGGGTCATGGCAACCCGACTCCTAAAACGAATCTCAGAGAGCGGAAACAGCATCCAAACTACCAAACATGCGACATCTAAGTCAGAAGTCTCATGATGACTTAAATTACCTTTTTCAATAAGTTCATTCCATTTTTTACTCCATGCTTTGAGACTCTTGGCATAGCTTTTCTCGATTTCGCCACGTTCGACGATAAGCTTCATCATGTCATCACAGAGTTTATGACCATCTTCGATCCGTTTGCACGTCCGTTTGTAATTGTGGGGCTCCCAAAACGAGTCAGAGCCGGGGGCGAATGCATTCTCTTCACTGTTCACAGACATCTTGAGACTGTTTCCTGAGGAAAACGCAAAACATGATAATTACATTTGAACGCTGTTGGGAAAGACCCTGGACATTCTAAAATAGGCATGCAAAAAAAGAAGGCAATATTGTATCCCATCTGAGTGCCATGAACTGAGCAATTGTCGCCTAGTTTAGAGGACATGTGAGTGCATAAGGGCTAATGACAGCAAGGGCAGATATTGTTTAGTCTCTTTATGCATTAACAAACTAGCCAAAACCAAAGTCTTCCAGCTGAGCACTAACAAACATTTCTTATTAAATCAGCACAAAGCAGGGATATTTAAATTAAGGCATATTAACAGGTCACTTATCAAGTTGTTCTGGGTCTGATTACTTGAAATGAGAAAAATAGTAAGCACTAGACAGGGATAATCTATTAATTTGCATTTCTGAAATGGTGGTAATCAATCACTACCTAAGAGTCAAAACATCAAGGTAATCAATCAGTGACACCAAGAAAATTGCAGCCAGCCAAAAGCCACCAAATGGGATACAATTTATGACATTGCAAAAGCTTAAACCCATCAAAAGCTTGCAATTAAATGGCTCAAATTATGATGGTAACTGAAAAGCTGTTCACTGTTTAGTGCATCCCTTTCAGCCTTGCTGGCTCCTGCTGCCTAACACTTGTAAAATGAAGGCATGATGTTATGAAAACTTCCTATCTTAACCCTATTCCTGGCGTGGGGGGCCTCAGGAGCCCCCCCCCCCCCTGAGGTTTTTTGGTTATTTCTCCCAAACGCGTTGAGCTAGGAAGCTCAAATTTTCTGACTTTTCCTAAAAGGCTTCTACGCAACATGTCTGAAAATTTTGAGTTGATCTGACCTCAGGTCAGGTCACCAGAGGCGGTTTGGTGACCCTACCTCAGAAAAGTTTGCAATCACGCCAGAGCTAGAGTTTTTGACCGATCAATTTCTTCTCTTCAGGCTTTAGTTAGGGTACCAGTATGTGCAATTTGTATATCTCGGAATTTTGATATCCGTGACCTAAGGTCAGGTCAGTTTCGCGACCTCCCCATTATAAGTCAATGGGGGAAAAATCAGCTCCCTGTTTTTACCACTAAAACGGGTCGGAATGGCCCCATATACCATACATGACTTCATATACGATCAACCTTCACTACCTTGAGGTCTGTTTTGCTGTTGGGCAGCTGTGAGGTCATGTGACGTCATCAAAGGTCACCAAAGGTTTTTGGCCAATAACTCCGTACAGGAACAAGATACAGACGCGTGGATGGTCTCATTGTGTTCAGCTCGTCAAGACGCATCGAATGATATGCATGATGACCTCGAGGTCACGTGACCTGAGGTCAACCTTTGACCTTGACCTTTCGAGGTCAACATATATCATTCGATGCGGATTGACGAGAGGATCACGATGATGCCCTTAGTTTGTTCCTATCTTGACTAATTCGAAAGTTATTCGAGAAAAACTCTCTCCATATCTAGCGCCGCCATTTTGACTTTTTTGACCCCTGTGACGTCATCTTTGACCTGACCTGAAAATGACCTTAGTAAAAATTGTAGATCTTGACCGTGCGTATCCGATGCCGTTTACCGTTTGTCGCTGCGATGTGTAGTTTTTGAGATCTGAAGGGGGGCCGAATCGGCCCCCCCCCCCGCCAGTTTCTTGTCCCGGCGGAGCCCGCCAGGAATAGGGTTAAGACGACAAGATGCCAACTTCCAACAAGCTAGCTCACAAGAGTCCAAGACATCAACCTCCAAGAAGCTAGCTCCCCACTTCAATAACTCAAAATTGAGTTATTGTTTCCCACCCATCATCCCAACAACTCCCAGAGAGAGTTCCAGCCAAACTAGAAGGCCTTGCCCAGGGCCTTCTGAAGGCAGGGTATTCTAGCTCCAGGTAGAAAAGCTCTGCCTGTGATAAAATAACAGGTGGCATCATTAGGATTTCTGTGCAGGTCGAGCACTGTGTGGACACTAGCAGCATCTATCTGACTCTGAAATAGTATTTATGAAATAATGTTGAACATTCATAATATATTTGTGTCATTGAATTAAAGCTCAATCTAATAAATTGAAACACTAAAAACAATACATTTATGAGAGCTATTTCCTCAGAAATTGTTCAGGGCCCTGTTCAAATGTCTGCCACCGCTGATGCTAGCGTGGTAAAAAGGCGATGCTTAGCTAATGGCCAATCAGGAGTCAGGACAGCAGGAAATGCAATATGTGTGTAGCCTGACTAGCTGTTAACTAAGCCCAGCCTTTTTAATCAGGGATCCACGGCAGCCAAAGACACTTGAACAGTGCCCATGTGTCTTATTCACATGGCTACACCAACTCTTAAATCTGAACACATCATTGATATTCTTATGACTATGGCATGACTCAGCTCATCTACCTAACTATCAAAATATTTATATGAAATTTATGAACACATTGGCATAATTCAAAATGTTTTGCTCAATGTCTTGCACAGAAAAGAAGCACTATTAGTTGATAGCCTTGGTTAATGGTTGGTGCAACATACACTCGAACAGACATCTCACATATCACACACATCACACATAACAGCCAACAGGTGTTTTCGGTGTTATAAAATCATACTGAACGCCAGTGATTATTTTTACACTAGCCTGAAAATATAGAAAAATGGCAAATTACTGGAAATCATGTAAAAGCGCCCTACCCACATAGGCAGTCGCGCCAGAAATGTAGCAAAAGCCACGTTCAAGCTCGATAAAAACATTTATTTAAAAAATGGAAATATAAAAATAAATGACGTCAGAAAATTTTTGTTGAGCGTTTCGCGAAATGCGATTTTTAGTTATTAAAGGTAAGTATTTTTCTAAATAAGCATAGCCTGAGATATAGTATGTGTATTTAGAAGTCAAATTAGTCCTAATATGCTGTTTTTAGCCAAATTGCTCACCTCTGTACAAATTTGGTTTCGTGTTTGTATGACGCAATAAAAATGCGTGAAAATTGAAAGTCTAAAATACCAAAATAATTCCGAGTGTGTGATTGTTGTTTTGTGGTGATATGTGGTGATTGATGCTGTATTATGTTATTTTTCCATGATTGGAGAAGTGGGATGGCATCCTAGGTAGTGGTCGACTATTCCAATATAACAAGCACCAGTATTTTGATGTCACAAATGTTTTTGCGTTGAAAGTCGATGAATGACAACTGGACTGGAGAGCTGATTTCAAATTCAACTTCCATTATTTATGGTTGGTTTGATAGTCTGGTGCATATTAGAAAGATTTCATGTTGATATTGGTGTCAAAAGTTGCACTTGGTTATTCATTTTATCGAAAATAATATTTAACGGGTGAAACGGTACTCTCAAAGACCATGGCCCTGTTCACGGGCCCTGTGAGCGGTCGGACTGCACACAGCCTCGAAGCTCCGCCCACTGCGTCCCTACGTCAGCCTTCCGTCACCGCACACAGCGATCGCTCGCTGTGGCCGGTCGGGACTGGCCACAGCGGACCGTCCACCGCACGCAGCTGTGACGTCAGAACCGCCTACCCATCCCCTACCCCCACGCCTGCTGGATGCACCGCACACACCGCATGCAGCAGTGTGCGGTGCCCGTGAACACCCCTCATGTCCGAGCCTGTATTGATCACATGGTCATAGAATTGCTCATGATGAATGGGTTTCCTCTGCTTTTGATATTTATATTCCAATCAATATCACTTTTCATGATGAGACTGTGTATTTACTCAATCATATTCATATGGGTAATTGACAGCTCAAATGGCCTTTGAAAGCTGAAGCATGCAGTTCTGAAATATTTACAGAATATCATTATTAGATGCTTGAAGATGAAGATTGTTTTGCCTTTTTTGCCATGAAATTATGACATTCTGACTTATTACAGCTAAATACCTCCGTCACCGCGCTTAGCCGAAATGTCGCCACTGCCGGAGCCCATGTACTGCTCGCAGCAGATTAAAGTACCGCCGGCCTTTCCGGACATTCTGAAGCAGTACACGAAGGCGGCGATTCGCACCCAGCCACGCGACCTGGTGCGCTGGTCAGCCGCCTACTTCCTGGCGCTGGCCAACGGGGAGCGGCCGCCGATGAAGCAGCGACTCGAGTTTCCGCCCCCACCGGCCACTATGAATGGCCTCACACAGGGCTATCTGCGGGCCCTGCATAGTCAGGTACGGTCACCACACGACAGTGAAAAAACATGGTTTGATTTTGACAAGTGAATCAGTCATTTTAATATTCCTAGTCTGTCGTCGTTAAATTCTCACCGCACTTATGAAATCCAACCGGCTGTTTTGTATCCTGTGTTACGCCATATAAGTTTCATTATGTGCCGCCTAAATGATGCTGTATTGGTCCGTGCCCTTGCATGGCTTTTGGCTTATCGGCCCACGCGCTTGCCGTCCCCTGTAACACTGTGTCCTCCTCGGCAGTTTGAGGACCGCAAGACGGTGACAGTGTTTGTCCTTTTTTTTTTATAAATTTAGCTCGAATGTTTGAATGGACGGATTGACAGAGCCGGAGCCCACGCTAAGCAGAGCTTGTTGCGTAGACCCCGACCCCTACCGTCCAATCGCGCAATTCCGGGTAACGGGAGAATTTAGATGCCAAAGTTTAACGTGCCCTTCAAAGCCGGACACGGCCTGTCCCACTCAACTGACTTTAACTGGCTGCGGCTGCTCCCACCAACCGCAGACCATCCCCGTCAGGAGTCTCAAATATCGAGCGCCGGAGCGTCTCGAACCCGGGCTCTCACTACCGGGAGTCCAATGCTCTACCAACTGAGCTACGGGACAGGCCTTTGTGTAACTCCGTGTCCTCCCGGGCAGTTTGAGGACCGCAAGACGGTGACGGCGGATGACATCCGTGACGTGTGGCAGTCGCTGTGCCTGCTGCGTCAGGCGCTGGACGACCTGCTACTGGCCGGCGGATTCGACGAAGAACAAATTGACTGGCTGCAGTTCCTGGCGCTGGCCGCCGGCACTCTGGAAAAAGTGGGTTGATAGCCGCCCGTATTTTGAAACGGGCTTGTACTTCTGCACAGTGCACATGGTAGAAAAATGGATATACTGGAATCCGGTGTTGGGCGTTAGTGATGTGATCGTTAGTGAACAGATGCGATGACGAATTGTGTGTCGAGCTATGAGCAACTGTCTCTATTTGTGTGGCCATGTCTGTCTGCCCGACCGTGCCTGTGTATCTTCTGTCTGACCGCGAATTTTCTACCCTCCTGAAACCGCCAGGACCTGACAGGCACCATGCGTATGGTATGTGAAATAATCACCGCTGAGCCGGCCGGGGGCAGCGCTGCCATTCCGTACAACACCTTCGAGCGCATCTACAAGTACCTGGCCACCGCCGACGGATCGGTAAGCTTATGCTCTTTGATTATGGCATATTCGGTGCTCCAAATAGTAGCTGTTAGCAGCTAAACGCACGCTTTTTTCTCGTTCAGCGTTTCAGTGCTCGATTAATCAAAAATCGTTTTCGCAGGTGCCTGATTCTCGCGTAAACAACGTGCTGGAGTACCTGCGGACGGAGTCGGATAAGACGAGCCGCATGGTGATGCCGCGCCAGTTTGAGCATCAGGACTGCCCTCCGCTCCACTAGGTTCCATCAGCAGAGTGGGGAGGGGTACCGCTCAAGCCCGAGACGGTCGACTGACCGTGGTGCTTAGCGGCAAGCCCGCCCTCAGAAGAGAGGGTTAGAGCAAGCCTTCGACTCCGTCCACTTCGACGTTCACGCTACTTCTAGAAGTTGCCCTGAGGACCGACCGTCCACAGCTGAGTGTGCTACACCGGTCGCTAGAGAGCCGATCTCGCCCTTCGTGATCTCACCGTGAAGCCATTTATCACATCTCATCGCTTTTTCGCTGCTCGTCACGCCAACACGCGGGGCGTATTACACGGATCCGTCTATTGACACAAAGAAAATGTCGCAGTTTTCTACACGCGCCACACGCTAGCAATGTGTTTTGCCGTTAAAATGCGTCGTTTGTTGAAACGTCAAGCGATATCGGGTAACAAACTTGTTGTATTGAGTGTCGTGATGCGGTTTAAATTTGGTTGTGGTCTTCCCCTGACCCCTGAAGACTGCCTTACCCATTACATTCATATAAAAGGCTGTGCACTGTTGGTTTTTAAACATTCAAGTGTCATGCACAGAGCGAATCGCGTTATTTCTTATATTTACCGTACCTGAGTTTGTAAAAAATCTAGTCATTGGTGTTGCCTGGCTGCGCACATGAACGTTTATTTATCATTACCGTGTAATATTATATTATGACCACAATAAAAGTCCACTAGAGCCATATTATGTCTTTAAAGTTGTCAGTGAATTTAAAATAATGACACATCAATCGTTGAAAGTTGTGGGGCACGCTTGGACCCATGTCGCTTCTCCTGCCTTAGGAGGCGGTACTAGCCGACCCTTGTATACCCAGTACCCACACCCTCTGTGTGTGTTGGGGAGGGGCAGTACACGCCCGTGGAACTGCGCCGCCCACACCCAGCTAACGAGATCAGCCGGAAGCCCCGAGTGGAGAGCGCGGTCCGGGCCTTGTGTTCGCGCGCCGGCGCCCTGTCTGAAGCCCCGACCCGGGCCGCTGCCGGCGGTGTGACCGGCACGGAACGCTGTGTGAGGAGCCAGGAGCGGCGCGGCGGGCTCGGAATCAGGTGAGAGAAGGCTGCGACGTGTACCGTAGCCTATTAAAATAACCGCTCATGTCTCTATGTGTGTATTTATGTCTATTTCATGCCCTTCTGTTTCTTACTTCCCCCTTTTTCTCCCTCTGTCCGCTAGTTATCGCTTCACGCGTTCCATTCCGTGGTTTTCGCTTGGCCTGCCTCAATAAGGGTGTCATGCTCTTCACGAATGTACCCCGACCCCGCCAAGGCCCGGCTGTGTGCCTGCAAAACGCTGGCGACCTCGTTTAGCGAGCTCTAGTTCAATTACCATAACGGGTTATGTAGATCAAGATGCATACAAGCACTGCCTCTGTATTTACGGTACTGTCACGATTCGCGCGTCACTCAGAGCGACAGATCTGCCGGGGTGAAGACAGCAGATGCTCGGCCCTCTTGTCACACCCCGTCGGAAAATGCCGTTCTGCCTCTCCATTACATTCCTCCTTCACCCACAGGTGGTGACCCGTCCGGCCGGTCGCTACAAAGATGCAGTACGGTTGGGTACTTCTGCTTGCCAGCACGCTGCCGCACATCACCATGGGAGGCGCGTCCAGGTATGTTATCGGCCACACTGGTAATCTTACATGTTTGTGTGTGTTCGGTTTTATCCTTCTATGGGTTTCCTTTGCTATTATTATTTCAATAGGAGTTTCTTGAGCTTTTAATGTATTGGCATTACCCGACCTATCAGATTCATGCTCCGTGCCCTTCTCTGTTGCCACTACATATTCCACGATCGATCGACTGCAGCTTATGAGCACTGAGCATGGACATGACGTCAAACGCGGCTGTGATTATTGGGTCGATGGACGGCGGGCCATCCGACAGAAGTGCCAATGCGAAACAGCCGGGAGAGATGAGCGAGCTCGAAGAGGGGTGTCGAACGATTAATTTTTAATGATAACAGCAAGAAAAAAGTGCCACTGCCGGATGCTGCAAGTGTCAAGAATGAAGTCGAACGAATTGTGAAACTTGGAAGGAGCGCGGCAAGATGACATTGTCGTGCAGTCGGGACGCGTAGAATGAGCAGATGTGATAAGATGGGAGGGGCTGGCTTAGCAGTACGGGAGCGTTTGTTGATTGTCGAACTTATCACTTTTCATCTGCTGGTGTATGCTAAAAACACCTCCCCTGTTTCGAAAATGTGAGAACCTCGTGGTCAACATCGATTGCTTCAAATGTCCTTGCTGTGTGCAAATTTTAGCAACAGGAATTCCCTCACGACAGAATAATGCGACCATCCGAATAAATAAAGCATCACTGCAGCTGGCTAGCTCGATTAGATGGCCAGGAATTTCTCACCGTAGTACTTATAGATTAGCGCTCCCTGAAGGAATGTGATACATATTCAGCCTGATTGGCATGGTCATTTGAGCCTGCTAATATCCGCCACTGAACGGTCAAAGCCGGCCCATCCCCGTCACTGGCGGTCAAAGCCGACCCATCCCCGCCACTGGCCAGCGGCGCCTGACTGATGCCGATTGCACTGGTTTCAGATCAGCGCCGCATGCCGTGAGCCTGTGGCGGGGATGGGAGGTGGCCGCAGCTCGAACACCACCCCAAACCGACCGCCGTTCCGGCGGGGAGCGATCCGGCGCTCCCAGTCTGCGCCACCACCGGTCTCACAGACAGCGGAGCTCCCGACCGGTCTGCTCGTCCGCCGACTGCCCGAGACCGCCTCTGGAGGGCTCCCTGTCGGCTGAGGTGCCCACACGCCACGGGCACCGGCACAAACAGAGCTTGGAGGCCGCCCAGAGGACAGAGCCGCTGCCGCTGCGTGCTCACCCGACTGGCGCTACTGCGCTCCCTCAGCCGGTCGGTGGGAGTGAGACCGAACAGGAGTGGTTGGAGGACGATCCATACTCCGATCCTGACCGCTATGTGCCGTCAATGGTGAAGGAAATAGCCCTGTTCGGCCGTCGAGGCTCAGAGTTGGTCGGTGCTAGTTTACCACTGCCATGGCTGCGGACATCGACTGAGGGTTCTGAGACCCGCCCGGCGCTCCAGACCCGTGTGCGACGTAATCACGCTGAGGAGGTTTGCGAGCGGGAGCGATTTGGCGCTCCGTGTGACGAGTCGGCCGGTCCGCCGCCTGTCCAGGACTCTAACGTTGTGATGGTGGGAGGTAGTGAGAGTGCCACCATCAGCGCGTTGCGCCGCTGCGGCAGACAGCTGCGCTTCAAGGTGCGAGACCTGGCCGCTATCCCGGCAGTGCTGTACCGGTTCCGCGACCACAGCGCTCTCTATCAACTGTTAGTGTACGTGAGCAGCGACGGTGGCGCTGCGGTCGGTCGCCAGCTGCAGAAGACGCTGCGGGCTATGGCGGAGCTGTTTGGAGGTTACAGCCTGGTCTACCTGCCCGAGCCGGTGCCCTCGCAGCTGACTGCGCTGGCGTACGAGTTCTGTCAGCACGGCGCCGGCCCGTGTCGCTGGACGGACGACCTGACACCGCTACTGGCCGCCGCCAGTCGGCTAACTCGTAACGCCCAGCTCCTGAACGCCTATGACGCCGGGGTGAGCGGTGGGGGTGAAACGTGCAGCGTGCCGTCGCCGGCCGACCCGGAGGCCAGTCACACGCTGCTGCAGCAGCTGGAGCAGCTGGCCGAGCTGTGGTGCCGCGGCCGCTGGCACACCGTGCTGGAGATCGTCCTGCCGTCCGACCGACCGGCGCTGCAGCCCACGAAACCCCAGTCAGTCCCCGCCTGCAGCCCAGGAAACCCCAGTCAGTCCCCGCCTGCAGCCCACAAAACCCCAGTCAGTCCCTGTCTGCATTCACCAAAACCCCAGGCCCAGTCAGTCCCTGTCTGCAGCCCACGAAACCCCAGTTAGTCCCTGTCTGCAGCCTAGGAAACCCCAGTCAGTCCCCGCCTGCAGCCCACGAAACCCCAGTCAGTCCCTGTCTGCAGCCCACGAAACCCCAGTCAGTCCCCGCATGCAGCCCCCGAAACCCCAGTCAGTCCCCGCATGCAGCCCACGAAACCCCAGTCATTCCCCGCCTGCAGCCCACGAAACCCCAGTCAGTCCCTGTGTGCAGCCCATGAAACCCCAGTCAGTCCCTGTCTGCAGCCCAGGAAACCCCAGTCAGTCCCCGTGTGCAGCCCACGAAACCCCCAGTCAGTTCCCGCCTGCATGCACCAAAACCCCAGTCAGTTTCCGTACTCTGCTCTCCCAAGCCCTGTTTAGTTTAGCTGTAGACCCTCGTTAGCCCTCTTTGAACTTCATTCGATCTCTTGCGGCTCTCACCAAACACTTCTTGACCATCACCAAACCTCTGTCGACCTTCCCTAAAGCCCCTTCGCCCTTCATGAACACCCTGTCAGCCGTTGCCAAACCCCTGTCGGCCCCATCAAACTTCTGCCAGTCCCTGCCAGTTGTCAACCGAAGCCTGTGAGTTAAGCTGGTTCCGAAGCTTCTAGCCGCGCTTATATTGCATTGTTTATTTTATTGCCTTCTCGGTGTCGCTGAATGCTAGAGCTTGTCGTACTTTTACGGTAATAATTTATACATACATATATATCCCGTCTCACATTCTGGCCTATCTTAAAAATGTCGATGCATATCCTCAGAAAGAAATATATAACAATAGATCCTCAGCAGTAACTGTGTGGTAAGATATGTGATAAGCAAGTCCTTCATTAGGGCGACTCTTTAGTGCCCTGATTAGGGCGAAAGCTAAGGGACGATTTTAAGTAGATAAGCTAGGTACCATGGTCTTAGTGCAGCCTGCAAGAGCCTTTAAACGTCATCAATTCCTATTTATATGTAGCAGCCACACAGTGTTCCTTTATCTTTTGTCGCTCGCGGAATTTCTGACCGGCCGCTCGTCTTCCAATTTGCTGTGCCCGTGGTTCTGTTCTTTGTAATTCTGCAACAATGGCGTCTCCCGGATTACGGGCAGTCTGCTGATCAGCGCTTATTCGACAGAGCAGAATTTAAAGCCGGCCGTAATGCAATTGGTGACCACGGGTGGAAACCTGGCCTCATCAGAGAGTGGGGCAGGGACTGGGGGATTCTGTCCCGTCAGACTTTTCAAGCCAGGCAGCATCCGGAATAGGTAGCCGGTCACGCTGTCCAATGACTGTCCGGCAGGGCGAGAACACGGTGGGAGCGCCGGGACTGACGAAGGTTTGGTGAGGATGGCCGCCCTATGCAGTTACAGGGAAGGTCACCTTACTTACCCAGGCAGCCATGGGGGGTTTGGGTTTGGTGGTTTATTTTGGGTTTGGGTGTTGGTTGGTTTGGGATAAGTGATGCAATATGAATTCATCATGTCTGATTGTTTGATTTCAGAGGCAAGTCTTCCAACAGTCTGGGTATTTCGGACATCTTGCCTCTCAATATGAAGCTTTACGACAAGAACCAGCCACCCAAGTACCGCGGGGAGCCGACCACCGTCTATTTCCACGTCACCGTCATCAGCTTGGATTCCATCAATGAAGAGTCAATGGTGAGAGAACGCGGAATTTCAGATTTAACAATTCAAATAAAGTGGAAGCTTTTTTTGCTAGAAGTGGAATTGGCGAGGTCGAAACGGTGCATTTTGAGCTGTGTGCGTCTAGAGTTTTTAACCATTACCTATATAGGAAACAATATGCCGATAAGTTGCCAATGTCCCAAGGCCTCTTCTTGCATGAATTACCTATATTTCCGGATACCTAATTTCCCTCATTTTGTAAATCAAAATCGTTAAAAAGAAAATACAGTGAAATTTTTACGAGCCGCTGCCTTACAGCGGCTCGTTATGTAGATGCATGTCAAACTAGTTTCGTCTCTAGAGAGCGAAACGCAAAGTCACTTCAGGAGAATAATACATCATTTGTAGGTATAGTAAATGTCACAAGTTAACTATTCTGAATGCGTGCCATTACGGATTCAGACTTTGGAGCGTGCTCGTACTCTTATGGCCGGTCAAGTTTGATATTCTATATTAAAGTCGACATTCTGATGAAAGCGGCGGCTCTGGGCCGTGCCGGTGGGTTGCGCCAATCTGAAAGATCCTAAAGACGGCCGCGGCAGGGCAAGAGCTCGACGAGCGCCGCGTAGCCGGCTGAATCGATGCGTCGCCGGAGCGGCAGCGACTCTGAAGGGTGCTTGACGGCTGCTGAATCCGGCGGCGGACACGACGAGCTCTGATTCAGACTCGCTGAGGAGGTGCTCCAGTGGTGCTCCTCGGCCCGATCGGCCCCGTGATTAGACCGCGCTGCGCGGCCGACGGCACAGACCGCCGCCGCCACCGCAGCGCCTGCCGACCGACCGACCCCGAGCGGCCACCGACAGACCCGAGCGCTCGACGGAGCTGCTGCACGCGAATTATAATTGTTATGCTATACTGAAATAAGTCTTATTGTGTATCACTTTCTTATTGTCATTCGTATTTTGTAGCAGCAAAATTACCGCTTATTGAGCAAAGTCGCACGTTTCCGTCGTTTTAGTCCCGTCAGCGGACACGCGCTTTGCGGCACAGCATATATGCAGGGCCTGTAGTTTCACTAACTGCCACTTGATGGCAGTAGCCAAACGCCTGCAGTCATGCTGTGCCGCAATGCTCAGTAGTTTCACTAGCTTCCACTAGATGGCAGCAGCAAAACGCCTGCAGTCATGCTGTGCCGCAATGCGCAGCAGTTTTTGTTTTGTTTGTTTTGTTGGGTTAGGCTCTTTCGGTCCAATGAGACCATTTCAGAGCCGGGAGGATGCTAGGCTAGGATATAGCGGGAGACATTGGTCTGGGCAGGCACCCTAGTGAGTCGCCGGGGCTGAGCCCGTCCAGAGGACAGGCCACCCAGCCCCAAGGCACTCACTGCACCCGGCTACGGGGTGCGCTCCCTCGGGAGCAGCGGTGCCGCTCCAAGGGAGCAGCCCGCATGAGATAAAGTTGCCTGTCCAGCCCGGAGGGGGGTTGCGGCGTGGAGGAGAAGGATTTCAGTATCCTGAGGATGGAATCACGGAACGGTGAGCAGCAGTTTCCCTAGCTGCCAGCTATATACCCTGGCTGCCAGTGCCACTAAATGGCAGAAACAAAATGCCTGCAGTCATACTGTGCCGCAATGCGCAGTAGTTTCACTAGCTGCCAGCAGCAAAACGCCTGCAGTCTGTCGCCAGATGGCAAAGCTCAGGCAAAGCTTCTTGGGGATCATTGCGGCACAGCATAACTGCAGGCGTTTTGCTGCTGCCATCTAGTGGCAGATAGTGAAACTACTGCGCATTGCGGCACAGCATGACTGCAGGCGTTTTGCTGCTGCCATCTAGTGGCAGCTAGTGAAACTACTGCGCAGTGCGGCACAGCATGACTGCAGCCGTTTGGCTACTGCCATCAAGTGGCAGCTAGTGAAACTACAGAGCATTGGGGCATAGCATCACGACAGGCGTTTGGCTCCTGCCATCTAGTGGCAGCTAGTAAAGCTACTGTGCATTGCGGCACAGCATTACTACAGGCGTTTTGCTACTGCCATCCAGTGACAGCTAGTGAAACTGCTGCACATTGCGGCACAGCATGACTGCAGGCGTTTTGCTCCTGCCATCTAGTGGCAGCTAGTAAAACTTTTGAGCATTGCGGCACAGCATCACAACAGGCGTTTTGCTCCTGTCATCTAGTGGCAGTTAGTGAAACTACTGAGCGTTGCGGCACAGCATGGCTGCAGGCGTTTTGCTACTGCCATCTAGTGGCAGCTGGTAAAGTTACTGGTCATTGCGGCACAGTATCACCGCATATAGGCGTTGATAAAGCTGTATGGTGATAATGCTAAGTCTCACATGTGTTTCGTTTGTTTCGGCCGGGCTATTTACGGATTTGTGACCGAAAAATAGTCGACTTCACCGTTTTTTTTTTTCTCATCGGCTCTGAAATAATGACTATTATTGTATTGTCATTTGTCTTCCCGGTCTCCTGCGTACAGCCATAACATAGCCGGAACGCAAATTCCTGGAACACATCCCACAGTATAACTTCTACATGACATACCTGCCACGACAGCCACTACCCACACTGACTATATTGGCCCGGGCTGCGGCAGACGTACGTGGCCGACGTGTTTCTGGCGCAGAGCTGGCGCGACCACCGGCTCCGACTGCCCGAGAACATGACGGAGGAGTACCGCATCCTCGACGTCAACTGGCTGCTCAACATCTGGCGGCCAGACTGCATCTTCAAGAACGCCAAGAAGGTCACCTTTCACGAGATGTCGGTGCCCAATCACTACCTCTGGCTGTACAAGGACAAGACGCTACTCTACATGAGCAAGTGAGTTGGATAAAGGAAGGAGGACTGTCGTCGCTTGTAGTACCATATTGTCGCAGTAGTTTAGGTACGCAACGCAGTAGTTTACGTTTGCGCACGTAACGACATTGCCTTTATAATTTTTGGATCTTCGAACACTTTGTGATTTATCTCTACAAAACCTGGCTCCTCTTCTAGTCCCATTATTCTTGAATTGCTTTAAATTGTCTTTAAAGGACCAATAGTCTGACTCGTGGCCGGCATATTCTGCGATCATAGTTTTCACGCATGTTGAGTGTCAGCGTTTCGTCTTCCTGTTCAATTACTTATCGACATTATCTAACAATAATTGTCCTTTTTTGCAGATTAACTTTGGTTCTGTCTTGCGCAATGAAGTTTGAAGCATATCCGCACGATACTCAATCGTGTTCAATGATGATCGAGAGCTGTGAGTATTCGTTTTCTGTCAGCCAGTGCCTATGTGTCAGCCAATCTGGTGTGCTCAAATGTGTACTCAGTTACGCAGAACCTCTGTGAAATTTTACAGTGAATCGTAAGTGAAATTTGGATATCATATATCATTTAGAACTAGTGGTCATCTTACGTTGCAAAAAAGTATTTCTTATGGACGTGAGCTAGTCCCTTCGATCAATACTTTGCTCTGCTTTACTGCGGCGTATTTTTTGTCCGGGTGCATAAAATAGACACACTTTTCCTCCCACAAATAGACGCTCTTTGTAGCGACACAAGTTACTTTAACCTCAAAGCTGGGCAGAGTCTTTGGCAAACCTGGCGGCCTCGTTATTTCGTGCCGCCGTTGGGAGCTCAGTAATTTTCGTGGCCATTGTTTGGGGCCACTCCAGAATGTTTCCGGGGGCAGCTCGTTGCCCCGGGCCCTGTCGGCCGGGACCGGCTCGGGCTGATCGTGCTCAAGTGGCGCTCCAGCCGGCGGGCTCGGGATCAGAGAGACCTGAGCGCAGCCCGCGGCGACCGTCCGCCGCGCCAGCAGCCGCTCAGCTCAGAACGGCCGCTTTCCGAGACCGGAATAAGTCCCGGCCTCAGCGAACCACGTTTCCATTTTTAATTTAGGCTGTTTCAGATTCAGGCTGCCTTTAGCTTTATATTGTCAGCAGATTGACATTGCCGGCAATGAAGGCTGTTTCATTAGGTTTTAGCATTATTAGCTCTGCTAATTTACGCATGTTGTCTTTACATTATTATAGGCAGTAGCCAGTAGGTACTTGAGAACAATTTATTTCATTTATATTTCATACTTTTGGCAATGAAAACACAATAAGGTTCTTTTGGATGTTTCAGTATCGCACACCACTTACGACTTGATTTTCAAATGGAATCTGACTGATCCACTGATGGTGAACCCCGAGATCGAGCTGCCACAGCTAGACATTTCCAAAAACAGCACCGAAGACTGTACTCTGGCGTACTCTACCGGTAAGAGAAAACAGCACCAAAGACGATACCCTGGCGTACTCCAGTGATAAGCAAAAACATCACCGAATACTTTATCTTGGCGTACTCCATTGGTAAAAAAATAACACATTTAACTGTATACTACAGTCCCTGACGCGTTGATATTTCAGCTGATTAGTCGATATACACGAGAAATCAGAGCTTAGCGTGGGATATAAGTGACCTTATTATCGATGCTTTGGTACTTGAGGCAATGTAAGGAGATGTAAGATATATTCATGATAGCTTAAACGTTTCGACTTCTTGTAGCCGATGATTTTTAATGTCAAAACGAACGGACACATCGTCGACAAAACTTCTTACAGGCTTAACAATATCGCTCGCTAAGTGCCTAATTTTGGACTGAAATTGAAATAAAACGTTGCAATTTCGTAGCGCATTCCAGTCTCTCGTCTTTAATGATAGTTGCTTCATCTGTGTGGTAATTTTCTCAGAAGCTATACACAATAAAACATGCATAGTTGTTTTTCCCAGGTAACTTCACGTGTCTGGCCGTGGTATTCCATCTCCGTCGCCGCCTGGGCTACCACCTGTTCCACACCTACATACCGTCGGCGCTGATTGTCGTCATGTCCTGGATCTCGTTCTGGATTAAACCGGAGGCCATTCCGGCCCGAGTCACACTGGGTGTCACATCACTGCTCACACTCGGTAAGTTAGAGAGTGAGTGAGTGAGTGAGTGAGTGAGTGAGAGAGAGAGAGTGAGTGAGTGAGTGAGTGGTGGGTGAGTTAGTCAGTCAGCCAGTCAGTAAATGAGTGTATGTCATGTAAACGAGTGCTAGTTACAAAATGATTATTCGCGTTGGCTCACGTTTGTGGTTGTGTTTGTTGTAACGACACCATTATTACGGCAGTCGTGTATCGACTCTCCATTATGGCCCGAGTCTGAAGACCACCGTCAATATGGGGTTATAAAACAATCTGCTAAACAGGCGGTGTCACGAAGAACGGTGATTGCCTGCGTTATGGTGACCTGTTTCGTGCCGACTGGCGACTGCAGAGTTATTCGTGTATGCCTGTTGTGTGACTGTATGTGTGTCGGCAGCTACGCAGAACCAGCAGTCGCAGCAGTCACTGCCGCCTGTCTCCTATGTCAAGGCCATCGACGTCTGGATGTCGTCCTGCTCCGTGTTTGTGTTCTCGTCGCTGATGGAGTTTGCCATCGTCAACAACTTTATGGGCCCGGTGGCCACCAAGGCCATGAAAGGCTACTCAGACGAGGACCTCACCAACATCGACGACAAATCATTGGTAAGCCGAGCCATGCACTTGAGTCATAGGAGGCATCGATATTTGATGCCACGTACAAATAAAAACAAGCAAAGAAAAAAACTCAGACATTGCATTCAGTGTTTTACGAGATGAAAGTATACTGTACAGTGAAAGTTTCAGTTTAGCACAGATGTTTCCACATATTTGGTGTTAATAACGCTGCCATAGCGTCATACCAAGCCCTTACCACATTTTGCGGCCGTGCCTGTAATGTTGTCGGTGCGGTCGCGCTGCTTCCTGGCCCAATATTGCGTCCGTCATAGAGTTACGGCGGTGCTTATGGCGCTCAGCTGCTGGCTGAGTGCTGTCGCTGAGTGGCACGGAGAGGACGGCAGACAGCGGGCCCCGGGTGTGTCCCTGGGGACGGCGCCGGCCGCCCCCGTACAGTCGCCATGGACCAAGCAGTGGAAGAAGGGAGACGCAGCCACAGCTTCTGTCATCACCTTTTGACGGATAACTGAAATGGACTCTTTGCTTTATCTATTTTCTTCAAAGAGCTGCCATCCACAAGGCTATTTTGTTCGTCTCTTCTTACAGTAACTACATACATCCGTGCGAAGTTTGTCGCCTTTAAATCATGAACTGTGTGCAGCTCAAGCTATAAAACTGTTATCCCACGTTCAAAGTAAAAACTGCGATATGCCCCTCATTCACAAGCACTCACATACACTAACGCAGATATTTGCTTCGGGTATGGATCTTCCGCACTACTCTTATGTAACCCACGATTAGTTGACTGAAACGGTGCAGACCTGAGTAAGTCATGTCCATTCTTCAATGTCGGACTGCAAACTGGTTAATCCGGTGTGGAGCTAGTTCGCTGCTCGCTGCCGGGTTCAAAGCTCATCGCGCCGACCTGGCACGGTCTCCGAGCTATGGATTGACTCTCCAGCCCCCCCCCCATCCCCGCGAGCCGACCTCTGTTCGTTAGGCAGCTCCGAGCGGGCACTTCTGGTCGGCCGTCCCTGAATAAGAACGCAATAATCAGATTAGATGAGGACTTCAGTCCGCTTGAAAAGCCGCTCGGAACAAAAACCTTCAGTCAGAAACTTGATTTTAGAAGTTAATTGATTAGAAGTCGAACTTCTGAAAAGTGTACTGCTATTCGTAGGAAGGAAATGGCATAAAGCAGCCATTCCCATGAAACCTTTAGAAACTACCGGCTTCTTGACTTCCCTGATATAGAAATGTGAGTTATTTCATATAAACACAATAGTCACTTAGCCTCGCTGTTTTTTTATTCAATTCGTTTCAATTACATTTTGCTTAAAAGCTATTTTAGGAGATACATCTACTTCATGATCCTCAAGTTTTCAAGTTTTCGACAGATCACCCAGCGGCCAACACCACAAGATAGGGACTTTAAAATTGTTGTTCGCAAGTAAATATTGGAAGGGAAAATAATCCAAGCTGGATGCGTTTATTGATCTGAGAAGACACAGTCGAAGCAATGCCTGCTGTTCAATAGGCTGAGCGGAAGTCTGTACTGAAAAAAACTCCGGCGGATAAGTTTGCGGTAATTGATTTGAGAGATTTACCCGACAGACTGTGTAACAGTACCCGGATATCTTTGTGTGTGAGAGTGTTCGTAAGTTTGTAATGTCTGTAATGTTGCATGTTGACGTTTTGTCCCCTCGCGCGGCAGCGCTCCTCCGTGGGTCGGTCGCGGCGGCTGTTCAGCGGGGGTCCGGCCCGCACCCCGCCGCTGCAGCCGCAGTATGTCACCTTCTGCCACGGCCGTGAGGTGGCCCTCTATATTGATAAGGTCAGTGAGCGTCCTATCCTGAATGTTTGTCAATGGTAAGCGGCCGCGATGTGACCATTTACATGGACAAGGTTAGTGGTTATCATGTTTGAACACATTTTACTTAGAAGACTGTCAATGAGCGAAACACATATGTAATTATTTGTTTTCGGATTGACTGTGAAAGTT
Organism: Amphibalanus amphitrite; assembly: GCF_019059575.1. Lineage (NCBI taxonomy): Eukaryota > Metazoa > Arthropoda > Thecostraca > Balanomorpha > Balanidae > Amphibalanus > Amphibalanus amphitrite. Next base: position 1,770,679 of record NW_024881511.1, on the reverse strand, counting down.
ATTACAAAAGCACTAAAGCAGCTTGACATGGCCTTGAGCTTGACGAAATCCAAGTCAAACTTTACCGTTTAAAAGAACCTTTGTCACCTCATTTAAAAGTAAGATTACGTTTCAGCGCTGACCATATTTTTGTTTACTTATTTTAGACCCCAAAACTAGCTCAAAACGCAAATATTGTGCGGCATATTCTCAGACGTTTTACGGACGTCACTGGCGGCTAAGCCTGCACATCGTATTTAGGCGAGGAGGGAAGTGACTGTCCAATAGGTACACTTAATACGAGGTCAGGTTTATTAGAGGGCGGTTTTATCTGTGGAAACCGGTCTCTTTCGCCAAACGCTTACCTCTCATTGCCAGCCCCTTCTCCGTAAAACAGGTATTGAGTGCGGTATGTTTTCGTCGCGCAAGTTTGCGTTCGAGTTATCTCACTGCCCTCTTATCCCTCCTCGACTCGACCGCGTCTCACCACCGCTCACCGTCCGTCTGTCCGCAGCTGTCCCGCTACTGCTTTCCGCTGGCGTTCGTCATACTAAACGTGGTCTACTGGACCTGCTATGTCGACTGGGAGGAGCTGAGTCAGGCGTGAGCAGCACCTGCTCCATGGAGCGCAGGTGAACTGGCTACCCTGTGTGACAGGCCAGGCCATTTTGTCCAGGGTTCATGCTGCGAGTCGGTAGCGACCGAAGAGCTCCTGATTTGTGTGTGGAGAAGAAGCTAACTCTGCCGGTTCTTGGAGCCGCCTTTCTCCAGTGTGTGGACCAGGAGTGGATCCAGTCGGCCGCTCAGTGTCGCGATACCGACTGCAATGTGTTCGCTGACTGTAAAACTGTACATACTGTACCATAGTGATCAGCGCCTGTAACGCTGACGAAACAGCCGTGGCTGTACTGACGGTTACGACTTACGAGCCATGGCGGGAGCATGAATGTAGTCGTATTAATTGAAATATGTCCCGTTCAAATAGCTATTGTGCTTTGCTTGTCCCTTGTGCCGGTGCCATCTTTTATAAATAAAACACAAGCGTGTCAAATAGTTTTTTCTTCTACAACTGGCGATGATTCGACTCGTATATTCCTATAGCATGCTTGCACTCAACTACCATACACTATTTGTTAAAGCACTGAGGGAGTGCTCACGGAGACGGAATGCTCTGAAAGTCGCTAGCCATTTAGAAGGCATGCTATGACAGCGTACATCTCGGGGTCGCCGGCGCCCCGAACCGCACCTAACCCCCCAACGCGGCAACATCCGACTGAACGACTCACTCAAACGAGATGTATATGTAAGCACGGTGCACTCGCGACTCGCAATATCGGCGATCGAGCGCGACCCCAAAGTATGTCTCTTACACTACGCTGGTGACGATTGCACCTTGAGCCGAACCGAGTACGCTCGCTGTGAGTCGTCCGGCTCTCTCCGCGCGCGGCACGGCCGGCCCGCCGTCCGCCGCACCGGCTGCTGACGTTGATGTTGACGTTGACGTTGCCGTTGCCGTCTACAGGTTATCCACGTTGACGAGCCAGTAGGTGACGTTGAGCATGAGGAAGGTGGCTGGGAACAGTACGCGCGACACGCGGTCCACTATGATGGCGCGTCGTCGGTTCACCTGCTGTTTGGACAGGCCCGGCGGCTTGGGCGGCCGACCGGTCAGCATGCGCGCGTTCTCCTGAGGAGGCGAGGGGAGGTCAGCGAATAGGCGCTACCCAAAGGAGGCCGGAGAAAAACAAATAAGCGGTCGATACAGTCTGAGCATGATTGGTCATACCACTGGTTCATATCGCAAACTTTATTAGAGGCTCTCGATTCTTTCTTCAGAAAAGAACCTAGTTCCGGTCTCGTGACTCTCGATTCGTTCTGGTCACGTGTTGGCCACCGACTCAGCCTACCAATGCCAGCTCTTTTTTTCTGAATTATCGGCAGCGCGTTTGTTATTCTATATGATGTCACGGCTCCGCCAGACGCCGCTTTTGTGTACGTTCTCTGTGCGGTACGTGCACAGTGACCGGGAGAAGGCCGCCAAAAGGAGAACCACGTTCGGCGCTAATCCAATACAGTGACAGAAAGGTGCGGCTCTGGTAATTCATTTACCGATGGAGGGCGAGGCGTGACATGATACACCGACGTCTAACATAGAAATGGAGCAGCTAAATGCGCTCTTAGTGGCTCAAAAACGCTTCGTAAAATCAGTTCCGCACGCGGCTGAAACGAATGTAAAACGACACCAAGCTGTTTTTAGGGGTGACAAGTTCTCCAATGCATACGTGTAAAATTGTTATAACGTGATGAAGGTAAATTATCACGAGGTGATATTTATTGAACGCCAGTTCAGTAAGAACGTACCCGAGCGGCCAGGTGGTAGATTTTGTCGGGCCTTGGCGGCTCGCCGGCGCTGGTCCCCGGCCCGCCCGCGCCCGGCTTGGACGGCGGCTCGGGACTGTCTCCGAGCACAATATTCACCAGAGCGTATTCCATCAGCGCCAGGAACACGAACCTGCCGACAGGACGGCACGGGACAATCACAGGTGTGGGAGACACGCAGCCGGCGCGGGGTCGTCACAAGAGTGAGATGTTAGGGTTGACCAAACACTGCGGCCGCATCGTGCATATGCACATATACCGTCTTGGACGAACGGTGGCTATCACTTTATATATAGGAATGAACGTTCTCTTTTGACATGCCGGCACGTCTATACTAAGACACGGATGGAAAAGCTGCTACCCTTGCTCCAAATCATTGTCCGTTCCTCAGGCCATCGACACGTCTCTCATGTCGGCACATCTCTCACGGTCACGTTCCGCAGGCTGGCTAAATCCTCCTTAGGACCAATCCGTCACATTCATTTTCAATTCGTAGCGAACTGTTTCCTATAGGGATAATGATACATTCTTTTACTTTTATGTATACAAAAAACCGAATATTTGCACAGTTAATAATCATATCACAAACTTACAAAAACTGCATTATCATAAACTTCTATGCTTTAGCCACCTTTGTTCCAAAATATCGTCAATAACTCGTGATTTCCGTGCCCACTCAACCGACTCCTTCAAGCCTTTATTGGCTCCCTCACACTCTTATCCGCATTCTCGCCCCACTCACACTGTGCAAGCGTTCATGAAGCTGTCGATGGACTTGACGTAGGAGACAGGCGGCAGGGCCGACTGCGACTTGGCGTGCTGCGTGGAGAGGGTCAGCAGCGAGGTGACGCCGAGGGTCACACGCGCCGGAGCCGCCTCCGGTTTGATCCAGAATGAGATCCACTGGCGGAGCAGAGCGGCACACTCAGTCAGCGCTGGTGGTGGTGACACAGGGCTCATGGGCACATAGCTCATACTGACAGCCGCCAGATGTTTACCCCAGGGGCATGACGAAAGTAAATGTGCATGAAAAAAGGACGATGTTCAACGCAAAATCCGCTTGTAATGATTCTTCGTAGTGTATTTGCGTTTAATGGCGCTAGCAAACAAATAAGATAAATAAAGATAAAAGAAATTAAAGCTCGTCATGAAACAAAATAAAATGTCAATAAACTAGTAAAAAATCTTCTAACGCGACCCCTACCGGTGCATGCGGCTACGCCGATCCTCTCTGACTCATGCCTGTCATAACTGATACAGGTTCCCGATAAAGCTCCGTCGTGACGTTCGACCGAAGCCCTACAAAATGCTTCGGCGCCCAACATTGAGTCACATCAGCCTCTAGCTGAAACTGCGCCCTTGGGAAAATGCAGTTAAGTGCTACGAGCGGTTTTTGATTATTTGTTTTTTACGATCTAAATAAGCCGACATAATGGTTTCATTCTCTTCGCATCACAGTAGCCATGCCACGCAGTGCTATATATAGACGCCTAATGTCTAATCCTGATCAACACAGCATTCCTCGCCGAGCCTTTTCCGGCTGGTCGCACGCCGTTATTAAAAACTGCCTCGCGCTGTGGCCGGCGGTCGGCGCGGCGCGCTGCCGCACCAGCACAGTTCACCTGATGACGCTGCCGTCCGGCGCGCGCTAATCCGCACCAGTGCGCCATCAGCGCCGCATTACGGGCCGCGCGCCACAATGGCGCCGACAATACCGACAGTCTAATGGGCGGCGCCGCCGACGCCAGCACAATGGCAGATCAGCGCGGCGGAGCAGGTACCCGGGCCGGGACGGATCGGGCCCACTCGGCCCCTCTGGCCCCGCTCTCGGCTCCTCAGCGACTCTGCTCGTCTCTCGTCTCCTCCTCTGCTTTGGTCGGCTCCTTTCCTGGGTCAGGGCACCCAGTGATAAACCCCAAATGGATGTGATGCCAAAGATATACCTGTCCCCGGGACCAAGAGAGGAGAAAGCAGCGCATTTATCATTTATTGTGGCTATCCCAACGAGATAAGACGGCACGGGATGGATCGTCCTCTCGTGTACTACCCCGCCATTGTAGCCACACATAATTGTTTGACTTGCGGGCGAAAAAAACCTGCGTCGTGGAGTCCATGGTTGCAATAATAGGTACACTGACACTTAAGCGTAGCTGAACATTGCAACGAACACCTTGCAACTGGCAACTGACATGGAGCTCATGAAATTTTCCGCTGAGCCATTGCCCTGTCGAATGCACGATTCGCCACTCTCCCGATACAATTACATACTGATACCCTTCAGAGTGCAATTCCTAAGCCTTCGTGGTATTGAACATCCGTGCCATTTTGCAGGAAGTTAAACGCATTCAGTTTTCGACAAGAAAAGATATGATAGTAAAAAAAAAAACACCCTTTGCATGGTGTGTGACAAAATAGACAGTCCGATACACAATGAGACAGTTCAATAATATTAATAACTAACTTTTACTTCAAGTTGAGGGATCGTCTGAATCGATAATCACTTTGCAGTTTGAACTGGTACTCACACAGATAATTACTCATGATATTGGTACCGTAAGGTGGGGCTATTTGAGACAGTGGGGCCATTTGAGACAGTATTTAAAATTGCTATAAGATAAAAACCACTTAAGATTCATGCTTAATTTTTTGCTCAGACGATTTACTGCTCGATTCCACACCTCCCTGTGCAAAAATATCAAACAAAAATCAAACGATCTTCATTTTATAGCGATTTTAAATACTATCTCAAATAGCCCCACTGTCTCAAATAGCCCCACTTTACGGTACGTTAACTGTTAAAAACACATGTAAAATGAAATAAATATGAAAATTAAATAAACGAAAACGTACAATTGTGTGGCATTTCGATTTAGTCTGCAGTAAATTGGCTTTCAAAGGTCCTAGCATTATGTAACCACCGATAGAGTTTCGGTCCACGTTTGACGTCGAGTCTTTCAGCGAAATAGCCTCGGAGTCAACACCCAATGAAACTTCATCGGGACCAAAATAGCGGTGACCGTTAGTTGGAGCTCCCACGCCCTCAAACACAAGTCGTTCTTTGCTCCAGAGCACTATAGCTCAGTCAGTAGGTATTTGAATAGTCGAATTTATCAACCTTTTCAGAAAGAACAGAATGTAGCAACTATAGCAAATACAACAATACCTATAGAAAAAATGGTGATGAAAGTTATTTAAAGAAATGCACAATGCATGTACGTAAATGCGCGCAAATTCACCCTTTTCAGACTCACCGACATAATGACGATCAAGCAGGTCGGGATGTAGGTGTGAAACAAGTAGTAACCGAGACGCCGTTTAAACTTGAAAACCACTTCCAGACAGGTAAAATTTCCTGCAACGGGAGAACGGCTGTTATGAAATTGATAATTAGATAGGAAAAGGCGATGTCAGATCCTATATTTATGAAGTTTAACTATTTCAGCTCTCTGATATCAGCACTTTCGTATAAGTAAGCATTGATTACAAAAGATGTTATAATTACGAAATGTGGAACCATCGCTTTGCAGACATATGATGTCGAATAAAGGGTGCGCATGTAAGTACAATGCACCGCAGTCATTTCGACACGTAAAGCAACGCGACAAATTCCTACACTGTTAAAAATGTCGTAGGGTATAGGTACCAGGCTAACTCTGAAAATGTTATACATAAATGAAGGTTCAGCACAAAGTTACATGGCGTTGATGTCAGTTTATCAGCCTTACCTTGCACATATGCTGGCTGTTTCCGTTGCAGTAGGCTCAACGAGGCGTTATACGAGCACATTACTCCGAATCCAGGAAGCGTGGACAATACTTACCGTGCCATGGGCAACGTATAACGGCCACTACTTGGTGACATTTCTGCAACGCTAACCATGCCAACGAAAACCAGCCTATCGTCATTGGCCGGTAGCCCAAATTCCATTTCCCCGTGTGAACTTCTTTCTCGCGAACAGTTTAATAGCGCGATTGGCTGTCATGAGCACGCATCGATGCACTGTATTGTCTTAGTTTTCACATCTTTCCATGTGAAGCCCTCGTTTATCTCCTGCCGATGAGATCATTTTACTATGACACATATGAAATGAACTAATTCACGTGGTGATAGGTGCATTTTGTTTCAAATAGGTCGCATGGATACTGCTGATACTTTTCTATGCATATTTTCTTGATAAAAATGCGGTACGGAAATGAATGTAAATTTTGTGGAAATACAAATGTTGCGGCACATTCATCAGCACAATAATGACACGCCCGGGCGGGTTTCCGTAAGTAGTTAATACCAGCGACGTAAGTGGGATGCGTGTCATGCCATCTGTTGACCTCTAATATTCACCATTTCCGTGTCCAATAGCGCAAGGACACCATTTCCGATGCAGCGCCATCTCATTAACCGCCCTCGGTAGGCTTCCAGGAGAGCGGCCGCGCCCGGGCGAAACAGAGGTCAATTACAGACGCCGGCGCCGTCCGCGCTGCCGTGAGCAGACCACCGCGGCGAGGCTGCCGCAGCCAAAACCGATAGTGGTCGGGGAGCCCGGCCAAGGCCCAGCCGCCGCGAGCGGGAGAGTTACGACCGGAGAGTCCGACAAACGAAACTTGTTGCTTGGAATGGAAAGTCAAAGTGGCGGGTCTTCAAAGTAAAACGTGCAATTTTGCCATAAACTTTTCAACGGGCTAACTGCTTCTTAACTGACATGTGTTTCTTACAAAGGTAGCTCCTCCGTAATTCCATCTAGTGGACCTACATAATCGTTGTCTCGTATCTGTTTCATGACACAAACTACTGTCTTTCAAAACAAAAGCGCTCTTTCGTCCTCTGCCGCCCAGTAGAGGATGCTTTACTACTGCTCTGTAGAAACGGTGGCATTTGTCTTGTTTATCAGCAGAATTGTGGCCAATAGTTGTTCCGCAGACCGTAGGGGAAGTTGGGGGAATGCCGAATACTTTTTTTCTGACGCCCGTAGCACGCAAGGCAGACAAAATAAGCTATTCTTGTTGGCGTCATTCGAGAGGCCAGTCTTTTGCCTTTCAAACATACCAGGCGCATTTGATGAATTCGCATACCGTTAAGCGCACAAACTAAAAATATCAAAGAAGTGACTTTTTCGGCGTTGCCCCGGACTGCGGGGAAAGCCGAAAATGGGAGAAATGATCTACGGGGAATGCCGACATTGATGTTTTGCCACTTTATCTCAAACTTCATCCAGAATTTATCAAAGCTGACACGCGTTTTAAGAGCTTGAGGACGCTTGGTGCACACTGGAAGTTATAATTGTGTGATATAATAAGAAAATGCCAGGTAAATAATTCCTTATAGGTAACAGGCCGTTGTGTCGGTTGAAAGTGTACTTTGTGTGACTAAAAATTCGCGTTGCTATTCTACAGCAGTAAAGTCCACGTCGCGTGCTTTAACGTGCGTAATTGCACGTTTTCGGCATTACCCCAGCCAGCCATACTTTCATTTGCAGGCCCATAACTTTTCAACGTGCCGTATAAATTTCAAATAGGCAGCACACTTATGCAAAGACTGCTGAAGATTACTTGACCGAATTGGCCAGACAAACGGTAGCATACTGAGTAAGAAATGCAGCTTCAAAGGCGCATGTAGTACAAGGAACGCGTACCTTGAAAACGCTCTTGGCGCCCTCACAGCCGAAGTATTCCGAATGACGACTCGTAACAAACATGCGATAGTTGTAGTCACTTAAGCTTCAGAGCATCACTGACAGGTGGCATCCATGTCTTACGGTTTTCGAAATATCTCGAATTTCGGCTTTGCCCCAACTCCGGCATTGCCCCAACTTCCCCTATTATCGTAGCAATTAGCAACAATTTGGCGTAAAACCTAGTCGCACTGGCCAGGAAATGTGTCTCAATGTCTGTTGCAAAAAATAGTTCAGAAACACACATTTATTATATTCATCAACCTGCAGGCCATCTTAAACATTGCCTATATGATCCCATAAAGGCAAAAACTTTACTGCGACGTGCAAAAAAAGACACTTTCATTTGACAACCAGTCATCGTTTCAAAGCCGATAACACAATCAATCTACGCAATCCATGCATTCTTCAATACGCATTACAGCAAACCTGCAGTGTCACAATGCGGGTTACAGCTGCCAGATACATCACATCACAGTCATAATTACAGATATCGCATTGACGAAGTTTCCGATTCGTCCCTGTCCGAATTATTCCACCTTTTGCGCAGTGACGAGAATAGAATACCGTCGTCCAGGTCGGGCCATAAGTGGATCATATTGCTGCCGTCTGGCCGATCCGGCTCCTGTCATCGCACGCCGCGCCGCCTATCGCGTTAGCCGACACCGGGTAACTGGATCACCGGCTCAATCCCGGCTGTCGACCGGCGGTCGGCCGGCCGACGCGCCGCTAAAAGTCGTATCTGTCGTCAATATACTGCAGCTCGGGGTCGGGCAGGGGTACGGAGCGGGCCCGGGACGGTCGAGCGGCTGCTCTCACTGCCGACCGGCCCCGCTCGTCTCGTTGCGCGGCCTCATTAGTCACTGAGCACCCCTTGGCGGCCAGCTCCGTGTGGCTGGGCAGAGTTCCGTTCTGGCGCTGTCCGTCGGAGGTTCCCAGGGCGGCGGAGTCGGTGGCGGCGCCCTCCCTCGAGGGACCGCCGGGTACGGACGGCACGGAACGGATCGAGCCGCTGGCTGTCGGAGGAACTGCACGCCCAGCCGAGCACCTCCAGTCCACAGACGAACTGCGCCGAGGAATGATCGGCGGTTTGGACGACAGGTCCCCGACAGTTGCTGACGTAGTGGCTGTCAGCTTTACCTCAGAAGCCGCAGTTGGCTTTGCTGTTGTCGACTGGTTTCCGGGAATCACAAATGCACTTCCTTGGTCCAACTGATCAATAGCCTTTCCTGTGGATGCAATTACTGTCGCACTTGCTGTCACCTGGCCTCCATCAGTCACTGATGTATTTGCTGTCGGCTGATCCCGGCAGGTCAGTGATACATCCTCCGCTGTCGGCTGACCCGGGCGGGTCTCTGATGTACCGGCTGTCTGAGAGCCCCGATCAGCCGGTGCCACACCCACACCTGCGCCCGTATCCCGGGACAGGGGCGCGTCATTCCTGATTGATCCTTTGCTGACGATAGACGTTATTGAATTTCGAGCGTTCTTTTGTTGTTCGTTTTCAATGTCCACAAGTTCGTCCTCAAGTTCTTTGCTTGGGTGTTGATAGGCTCCCATATCAGCGTATATGTCACTGGCTCTGGTATACGTTTTGAATTCATCCGTCGATTGAGTATTTGCTGATGTGTAGCCTTCGCTGCTCAGAGCTGTTCCCGGAGTCAGTGTGACTGAACATTGTTTTGGTCTGTCGCTGATAAGTTGGTCTTCCTCGAAATATTGCATGTCACCGACTTGAACTGCACCATGGTGTGTAACACTATCCTGTTGTTGAGGAACTCCCCATTCGTTGTAATTTTCCGCCCACTGTTCATATTCGATGCCGTCGGTTGTCATATAAGCCGGTTTATGCGCCGCGGCGGGGTCGGTCCACCAGCGATCGCCGTTCTCGGTCTCCCCGGTCCAACTGGCCGGCGCAGCGCCCTCCCAAGGTGCTCTGTCAAAGGACTGCTGCTGACCGTCAGTCGAGGGGCGCGGCGGATCGGTCGCCGACGAAGAATAGCTCCATCGGCCGTCGAACGGGCCGCGCTGAAGACCTACGACTCCATTCTGACTGTCCTCCCAGGCTTTCGAACTGTCTTCTGGCGAGGATGATTGAACATCCCCTGACGTTCGCGGGGCTTTGGAATGTCTGAGCACGTCGTTGCCTTTGTTGTCGAACACTGCTGGCTGAGTTATGTCGTCATTCGCGGTGCCGCCGTAACTCGTTGACGTGTCAAACATTCTCCACCGACTATCAGTGGGCTCAGTGGCGATAGGAGCAGCTCGATTCGGCGGCTCTGTCCCCAGGCGGTACCCATTGACCTCGGTGGAGCCAGCCGCGCTCGGTCGACCCACGCCGCCTGTTACCGGTCCACCCCTGTCGGCGAAACTGACCCGTCGCTGGCCACCATCGTTCTGCGACCTCCAATCAACAGCGGCCGGTCGAGGCTCAGTGATATTCCTGGGATACGAATTGAGCATTTGAACACCGTCAGCCGGCCGGGTCTGCGGTGCCCTGAGCTTCTGGTCCACTTGCAGCTCCTCCCAGGAGGCGAGCGGGGATCTCCAGAGGACGGTGCCGTCCGGCGGCTCAGTGCCACCCCATCCCCGAGCTTTGGGTGGCTCAGAGCCATCCCAGGAGGGCGGCGCCCCGTGCTGCTGCCGCTGGGGCTGGGGCACAGTCGGTGGACCAGAGCGCTGGCCGTGGTCCGCATACTGAACAGGCCCCCGAGGCAGGGCGCGTCCTTCGGAAGGATCCCCTCCGAAATATGTTGCTGTTGGTCGCCTCGCTGCTTGCTGCGCGTGGCGCGTGTCCAAAGCGATGCCCTTCTGCTGATACGGTCCTCCGAATTGAGCGCCATTCTGTTGTTGGAGAGGCTGCATCTCTAGTGAGATCGACTGTCGTGGCTGCCACTGACCTCCCGGGCCTGGCCGGGGCTGTGAGTGGTAAGGATGCGCTTTCTGTGGTAGGACCTTTCCAGGTAGCCTCACGGACGACTCCCTATAGAAGCCCGGTTTATCCCGCGGCCAGTGTTGAGAGCACGCCAGTGTCGGGCGGGCGGGCGGTCCCGTCCACGGACGTCCGTCCGGTCTCAGCTGAAGTACACTGCTGCTGGTTCGAAGACCACCACGAACTGACGACGCTGACACGACCTTGGCCGCGGCCGTGGTCTGGCGGCCGTGCGGCGGCCACGGCCGGAGGTCGGGAGGAGCCGTGCCGGTGCCGGCGGCCGAGGGCCGAGCCGGGTCCCCGCGGGAGTGCTGCTCGCCGCCGGCCTCTGGCGCGCGGCGGTATCGCGGCGCGGCATTGATCGCCGCGGAGCCGCCGCGTCCGTCTGTCGGCACCACCAGCCGATGAGCATCAGCTGACCGGGTCGGCACGCTGGCTACGAGCCGCCTAATGGCCCCTGGGCCCTCCCCCGTGGAGCCCCGAGTGAGTGCGCGACGAGCCGAGAACAGCCCGCCCCCAGGGTAAGGACAGTTCCGGTGACAATTGAACGTTAACTTATGAACACACTACATGGAATACGTAATACTGGTGAATCTAAAAGCGATGGCTATTGGCGAAGGCAGTTATATTTAGTGATACAGATCGTGTACCTTGGACAAACTAGCGTCACCGTGTGCTAATAGTGCTCCTTTCCCGAAAAGACAATGACCCGTTACTCAGAACACATAACCAAACTACATAGAGGGGACTGGATGAGGCGACACGTGTTTACATATCCTTCGGAGAGACGTGGCATGTGTGCAGAGCGGATTGCCCATAACGGTGCCCAATAGATAGATTGCATGGCACCAATAACACATCCCATCACCGGAAAGTGATAAGAAAACAATAAAAAATGACCTTAGCACGCTTTCTGTAAACAAGGTTCTCCCTCCCTTCCTCCGCTATTCTGATCTCTGACTGTCAGTCAGTTTGTCTTTGTGTCAGTTTGCACTTCTGTCAGTATGTCTGTCTGTCTGTCTGCCTCTCTTTCTCTCTTTCTCTCTCTCTCTCTCTCTCTCTCTCTCTCTCTCTCTCTCTCTGCAGCAGCATACAAATTAGCAGCGAATTTAATTTGTCGCTCAGCCCCTGCCTGCAAAAAACATGGCAGCACCGATCCAGAATATCGGTGACCATTTGCATTGGCCCGCGCGCGCTCCCTGCTGCTCTGACATTCATTCGTTACATCCTGCCACATTTTCTGCCTGGTAGGAAGATTGTCATCGGAGTCGTCACACGGCCATTACCATTGTTTGTCCGCCGCCTGTATTGTCCTCTCCCTGTCCCGTTCGGGCCCGGTCCCCTCTGCCGTCGGTTCGGTCTCTCTCGGCCGCCCGCCGGCAGTCTCACCATGCTCCGGCGGGCCGTGGCCCCCGGTCGTGCTGTATTGACGTTTGCCGTGCTCGGCCGCGCCCGACAGACCGCGCTCCGTACCGCCGCTGACCGTCGACTCGTCGCTAACTCCGCTCTCTGACCCATCTGACATGGAGGAGACGCCGCTGCTGGCTGAGCCGACCCGATCGTGGGCGGGTCGGTGGCGGCGACGGCGGCGGCGGCGACGGCTGCGGCTGCGGCTGCGACTGCCGCTGCCGCTTCGGCGCCCATTCGGCGGCTCGGGCGCGCCTCTCCGTGCCGAACGACTGCCCAGCAGGCGTCCGTACATTCGTCGCAGACCGCCGACGGCGCCACGCACGCTGGCCTCCAGTGTGGCCAGCGTACTCTCAATGCTGCTCTCATCTGTGAACGGTGCGCTGTCGGTGAGCACCGGGCGGCACCGGGCGGCGGGCGGTACAGGTCACCGGGTGGGTGACCGGCACCGCCCCCGTCCGCCCGTCACTGAGTAATTGTCCCTCGCACCGGGGCCGTCGGCGACATGCAAGCTAATTGGTTCTGCCCTGCGGCTTATTAGAATCCGGAGCGCCATATTGAGTACACTCAGAACGGGAGCGTGACTAAGTCCCGAGTCTCCCCCGAAAGCCAATTACGGGAGACAGACGAAGATGGAGATAAGGCAACAGTGACTGAAGAATAGATGTCCTGATAAATCTGAATACATTCACGGCAGTACAAAAGCCCTCGGACGTGTCCATGAATAATACCGAGCAATCGCCAGGCAAATATGTAGACCATTTCGACGTATCTGGCATGTTTGGCGGTGCCTTGTTCAGTAAAAATATTACAACGCACGGATAAAATGAGCTATATGGTGTGTACAGTGTGTGTCAGAAAGAGGCGCGCCGCTGCAGAATACCTGAGCTCGGCTCCGGTACGTACTGGCGGCTCGGGTACGGCTCCGTGCTGTCCCAGTACGTCTGATCCTCCTCGCCGTACGGCTCGCACGGCTCCGGCGCAGGGTACGGCTCGCACGGGTCGGCCGCCGGGTACGCAGGCTCGCACGGCGCACCGTACCCGTACTTGGCCTGCAGGTACTGCTCGCAGCGACGGTCCAGGTCGGCCTTCTTCAGCAGGTACTCGCACTCGCGGTCACGGCGACGGGAGCGGTACAGTTTTCGGCAGCAGGCGAAACACACCAGGAACAGCAGTATCAGCAAAATCAGCAGACCCACCAGCATAAACACGTACTTCAGCTTGGGCGCTATGACGGCCAGCTCATCCAGGAAGCGTCTGAAGCCGACCAGCACTGGTGTGTCCGGCACCGGTTTGAAGGCCGGCTGCTCCCTGAGGACACCCATGGGCTCCTCCTCGTCCTCATCCTCGGGAGACGGTGAGGAGGATGGTTCAGGGAGGAGCACCGGCACCAGAGGAAGCACTGGCGCCGGCGGAGCCGAGGTGACCACTGGCTGCTCGCAGAGAGTCCCGCGCCGCTCCGGAGGACACACACAGCGAAATGCCCCTCCGCTCAGAGACAGACACCGCGCTCCGGCCGCGCACGGCGGATCGGCCAGACAGATGTCATAAAGAGCGCAGCGAGGGTCGTCTTCAGATTGCCGCCTCCAGCCGGGCCGCCGCTCACAGTCGCAAGAGAACCCCGTGCTGCTCTGTGTGTCTCGGCGGCACGTGAATCCGGAGCCGCACGGCTCACCTTCGGTACACGGATCGACAGGCGCCTCACACGTGGTGCCGCCCCAGCCGGCACGGCAGCGACATGAGTACAGGGTGCCGCCCTCAGCACTGCACGTGCCGCCGTTGGCGCATGGTGCGTACGCCAAGCACGCGTCGGCGACTACACAGTGACCGTCCTCAGCTGCTACCCACCCGGGCTTCCAGTTGCAGCCGCACGTGAATCCCAGTGGCTGTTTACTGTCCACGTGACACCGCCAACGGGTACCGCATGTGTGCTGGATTCCCTCACATGGCACAAGTACGATCTCACACGTCCTCCCTGTCCAGCTTTTCTTGCACTCGCAGAAGTAGTTGCGCTCGCCGACCGGGGAGCAGAGGCCGCCATTTGCACACGGCTCCTGAGCGAGACACGTGTCATACACCTCACAGTCAGGGTTGGTCGGTGAACTGGGACGGTATCCAGGTTTCTCGTCACAGCCGCAGGAGAAGCCCAGAGGCCGATCCGGGTTACGTCGACAGCGGAAGCCGCTGTTACAGACGTTCTTGGGGTCCAGGCAGGGGTCGAGCGGCTCGGAGCAGTTGCGACCGGTCCAGGCCGGGGGACAGAAGCAGCGGTAAAAGCCGTCAGCCTGGTCCGCCACGTTACGGCAGGTTCCTCCGTGTCGGCACGGCTTCAGCGCTAGACAGGCGTCTTGTATCATGCAGCCTGGATCAGCGCTCGAGCGGCGCCGCCAGCCCGGCCGCGCGTCACAGTCGCACGCAAAACCGACCTCAGAGCTCGTGTCCCTCGAGCAGCCGCTTTTAGCACCGCACACGCGAGTCACCGTCTCTGGCTCCTGGACGCAGGGATCACGCGGCAGCTCACAGCGGTCTCCCGACCAGGCCGCCGTGCACGTGCACGTGAAGCTCTGCTTACCAGCGCGACCGGCCGTGCACGATCCACCGTGGAGACACGGCGCCTGTGCCACGCACGCGTCGTCCAGAACGCAACGTGGATCGGAGCCGGAGTGGGGCCGGTAGCCGGGCCGCAGCTCGCAGTGGCAGCTGTAGCCGGTCCGTGCGGTGGCGTTACGTCGGCAGGTATCCTGAGCGCCGCAGGGTGAGCCCAGTCGGCACGGGTCGCGCGGCTGCTGGCAGAGCGGCCCCTGCCAGCCACCCGGACAGCGGCAGGTGAATGGCTCCGTGGTGGTACCCGGCCCGCAGCGGCCGCCGTTACGACACGGCCGCCGCACCCGACAGAAGTCAGACCGGACGCAACTCGGATCGTCCAAGGAGCGCGGCCTCCAGCCGCGGCGTGTCTCACAGCCGCAGCTGTAGCCGACTTTACTCGTCTCATCTCGACGACAGGACCAGCCGGCACCGCAGCGCGCGTCCCCAGCGGCGCAAGGATTCCGGGGCTCGGCACAGACGGGGCCGCCCCAGGCTAGAGGACACTGGCACCGAAACCCCGGCTCTCCGTCTTCCATAGTGGGCACACAGGTGCCGCCGTTACCACAGGGAGCCTTGGCTCGGCACGGCTCCACCAGTACACAGCGCGGGTCGGTGGCAGAGGTAGCCCGCCAGCCCGGACGGTGGTCACAGCCGCACGTGAAGCCCAGCGCGGCACTGGCATCGCGGCGACACTTCCAGCCCGCGCCGCACGTGTCCGACTCGCCGCACGGGTCACGTGGCACGTCACACGTGCGGCCGGTCCAGGCCGACCGGCACTGGCAGTTAAACTCTCCCGGTGATAGGTACTGGCAGCTTCCTCCGTTCAGGCACGGTGATCCGGTCAGACAGGGGTCGGAGACCGCACAGCGCGGGTCCTCTTCTGACTTGGCCGCCCATCCCGGCCGAGAGCCACAGTTGCACGAAAAGCCCGCGGGTGAGTCCGGGTCTCTGTGACACTTCCACGTCTCACCACACGGGTTACCTGTCCGACACGGGTCTCGTGGTTTCTCACATGTGTCACCATGCCAAGCTGATGGACAGCGGCACGTAAAACCGTCTTTGGGGCCCGACTCGCACGTTCCTCCGTTGAGGCACGGGCTGCGAGCGAGGCACGTGTCTCGGAGCACACACTGCGGGTCGTCCTCGGAGCGTGGCGCCCATCCGGGCTTCTCCTCACAGCCGCACGAGTAGCCGGCGCGGGATCGCGGCTCGCGGCGGCACGTCCAGCCGGCCGTGCAGAGCTCGGCATCATGGCACGGGTTGAGGGGCGCCTCGCAGCTGCGGCCGGTCCAGGCTGGGGCGCACTGGCACCGGTAGTCGCCGGTAAGGCTCAGGCAGGTTCCACCGTGTCGACAGGGCCGGTGCGCCGTACATAAATCAGTTTGCACACAGGTGGGGTCGGTTTCTGAGGCTGGTTGGTAGCCGGGCTTACGGTCACAACCGCAAGAGTAGCCGGCTGGTTGTGTTGGGTCCTCCTTGCAGTGCCATCCGACACCACAGGGGCGACCGCGACAGGTGCCGCCGGCCAGCCGAGGCGAGCGGGCGGCCACAGGTGAGCAATCTCCATCGCCACCGGCACAGAGGCACGAATAGCCGGTGGCAGAGGTGGTACTCCGGACACAGCGCCGTCCGGCGGCACAAGGGGAGGTCTGACAGGGGTTGGCAGCGCGCTGGCAGCGGCTGCCCGACCAGGCCGGGTGACAGCGGCAGTAGCGGAGGCGGCCCGACTGACCGGCCGGCATCAGCCAGGCTGTGCCGGCCTCTCTGTACACCACCAGTCGACAGGAAGCGCGGTCTGGAAACTGTTTTCCGCACCGTAAAACGTCTGTTCGGCAGCGGCTTGCTCGGGTCACCTTCAGCAAATCACGATGTAGACGATAAAACTTCACCTCCGGCGTCCTTGGAAACCAGTGACTGCAGCCAATGATGAGACTAGCGAAAATGGCACATAATTGAACCCATCTCATGACAGGTAAACTGAAATGAGATAAGTGCTAATTTTGATGAACAAGCAATTGAATTTAACCATGACGTACTAATATGCATATCAGATATGCGAAATTATAGCAATGTGATATAAAGCCAACGCAAATAAATGCTCAAAGCAAGGCTCAAACGAGCGAAACGAGCCATCACTGCCGCATCTAGCGCAATATGTCAATCACGTGCTGTTTATTTCATGCTCCCTTCCACATTTCTTCCAGTTAAAAATGTAGGATAGATCCTGGGATAGATAATGAATTAGGGGATAGATATCCCGGAAATAAGTTTATCAGCACAGCCAACAAAATTAAAAAGGCAATCATGCAATAAACGAGTCCGCGCGATCTCGCCTCTGTATTTAGGATCGGTATATTTACGAGTATGTTTCATTTGTCATTGATCACCCATTATTTCAGTGTCATCAAAAGTCATGATGAGTTAAAATCGCGTTTAAAACGCATCACATCTACACCTTTCAAAACATGCATAAAGTCCATTTTCAATGTGGTTGTGTAGCTTGTAGCGTGTTTCACAGTCGAACACACTGACTACTTTATTGACCTCGATTCTAACTGGGCAGATGTCGCTGACCGCTGTCATCAATACCCACTTAATAGGTGAAATGCCGAGTTAATAACGCAATCGCCGCGGTAATCTTCCCAGAACACCACCGTCTCGTCCAACAAAACTTGTTAAAAAACACATACATAGGCCTCTGTACACGATGTACAGAGGTTTATTACTCATATAATATAACTACTCTGGCTGGTTAACAGACATACTAATAAACTACTGTTAGGTCTTTCATTTGCTTGATTACGCACTTAATTCCTTTATTTGACTGAAGCAGCAGGACATGATCAATGGGTACTTATGTATGTACGTACTCTTGTATCATCTACAATGTTGACATAAGCCGTTGTGTGTCGTGAACACTGAACATAATGGCCTGATGGACTACTTGAGGTGCTTCACAGTTACCCATTAATGGGTGGCGGTGCCGATAAACCTGAAAACAGATTGCATCGCTCCTACCGAGCAATCGAGAAAGGCAAAATTACCGGAGCCGTCGGAAGTTGGAGAGAGGGGGCTTATGTACTCCGTCTGAGCACGACACCAAACTAGGCTAAGGCACCAACTGCACTGACCGCTATATCTCGAACGTCAAGACCATCGGTCGATCTCTCCCAAGCTCAGATTACTCGGGCTGCACTTTTCAGGCGGTGGTGGAATGTGTCACGACCGACGTCTATTGACTGCATCTCTGTCAACAGTGATAAAGCCACGACAGGAGGCCTCAGACCGACCTTTGGGAGCGTCCGTGTTCTGGGAGCATCCGTGTTCTGCAGAGACAGGCTGATCTGAGAAACGCTCGTAAAATGTGCATCGTGCAGCCTTACCTCTGGGAGTTACGAGGACACAGACTAACCTTACCCGCGGTTATTGACACCGGTGGGTGCGAACTGACCTGTTGGGTACAAGTAGGTGAAGACTGACATGTTGGGTAGACGTGAGTGCGGAATGACCTGTAGGGTAGACGTGAGTGCGGAATGACCTGTAGGGTAGACGTGGGAGCGGACTGACCTGTAGGGTAGACGTGGGTGCGGACTGACCTGTAGGGTAGACGTGGGTGCGGACTGACCTGTAGGGTGCACGTGGGTGCGGACTGACCTGTAGGGTAGACGTGGGTGCGGACTGACCTGTAGGGTGCACGTGGGTGCGGACTGACCTGTAGGGTAGACGTGGGTGCAGTCGTCGGTGTAGTTGTTGACCAAGTCCAGCTGGGGGAGCTCGATATTTTCGTCCACGACTAATGGAGTAATCTTTTCCCAAACAAATACGAGGTCGTCCGTCGTATAAGACACTGCAACAAAATATTCGTATTTTTATGCACTGGAAACTCTTTGATATCCAGCTATCGACAACTACATGCGCTCTTGAAATATATATGTTACAGGCCAAGTGCGAAGGCTAGTACATACACTATACAGTACCCAATCACCAATTTTCATCAAAATAGCTTTTTACATTCAATTAAAACGCACTGTCTCGCATTCTTAAAATCGGCATAGCATTAGCATTGACAGTAGTGTATATGCTAGCCAGCCACATGTTGTAATTCATCGTTCCCATAAAACAGTTTGTGGCTTGTGGAAGCACGATCATCATTCATCAGCGCAACGAGCGGTTCCCTTCACCAGCTACAAAATACATATCAGATACCAATCGTCGGCATAGTGGTCTCTCTCTCTCTCTCTCTCTCTCTCTCTCTCTCTCTCTCTCTCTCTCTCTCTCTCTCTCTCTCTCTCTCTCTCTCCCTCCCTCCCTCCCTCCCTCCCTCCTTCCCTCCCTCCCTCCTCTTTCTCTCTCCCCTCCTCTCTCCCCTCTCCCTCCCTTCCTCCTCTCTCTCCCTCTCTCTCTCTCTCTCTCTTTCTCTCTCTCTCTCTCTCTCTCTCTCTCTCTCTCTCTCTCTCTCTCTCTCGCTGTGCGAGTGTTTCTGTGTTGCCTGGCCGTCTGCCAGTGGCCCGTTGGACCCGATCTCTCTGTCTCTATGGTTGTCCCCGGTCGTGCTGATGGCACCGGGGCGGCGTGCCCCTCGCCATCCGCCCTCGTCTGAGCGACCCCGGCTGGTGACGAGCCGCCGCCGGGCCCGCCCAGCTCTCAGCGCAGCCAGGCGCACCTCCTCGCCGCCTTTGTGTGAGCCGCCGCGCCGCGTGTCCCATCTCCGCCGGTACGGTGACGCCCCGGTCCTGTTCATGCGGCGGCGCGACTAATGACAAATCCATGGCGGCGGCTGCGCCCGTCTCCCGACCAGCCGGTAATGGCCAGAGCCGCTATTCTCCGTGTGTGCTGTCCGTGGAGCGGCGGGGAGGACCCCCTCCCCCCCCGGCGGAGAGGAACCGGGCGGAGAGGAGCCGGGCGGAGACCACCGATGGGTATCGTGCGGGATGGACGGGTGAACTTGTCTCTCTCCGTCCCGTCGGGCTAGACTCCGACGGAACGGAGAGACACAAGTTCCCGCCAGACACAGGAGTTTATTCAGCTGTTCTTTATTTTGCTTAAACAGAGATTCACTCTGCACAGACCACTTGGAACTGGGATCCATGCACCCTTGGATCCATTTTCCTACAAGATTGGGTTTGACTGAAGAATGATTTACAATCGACAATATTGCGCCAAAACCGAACAAAAGATACAAGTTCTTGAAACGAACTTTTCCAAACTTTTCCCAAAAAAGCTTTTTATTTATGCTTTCGCATTTTCTCAGACACCACAAAAAGTGTTAAAATGCTGCGAACTAGATGTACAAGCTGGCAATAAACGTCTATTTCATAGATCTGTTACATGCCCATGGGAAGGATGCAACCACTTCAAAAACTTCAAGGAACTAATCAATATGAATTTCATGTGGGGCGCTTTTGTGGGTATTTTGCAATGCTTGTAATTGACCTACATCACTTATGTTGACTGACATAGCCGATGACGTAAGCAGTGGCGCACTGCGGATGACCTGCTGTTGTTTCCTGCCAATAACCTCGCCGACAAACAACAAATGACGGCTGGCCTGGCAGGGGTGTCTCGTGTGAGCTGCGCTAACTGACCGATGGTGGCCGAAAATGGCTCGGCCGACCAGCGTGCGCCGCCGCGCCGGTCCCTCGTCTGGTGGTGTCTGGAGGGGGGGGGGGGAGGCGCCCAGCCAGGTCCCTTCCGACTGGTTACTGTGCCGCCGCCACCGCGTAACGAAGCATGATGAGCGGCGGCGCAGGGCGGGACGAATATAATGAGCACCAAGACCGTCTGATGAGATGGCATTGATGAGATTGGAATAAAGCACTCTGGCAGATTGACTTTTATTTCCAAAATTCATTCTAGCCACGGTGAATCAAGAAAAGAGTATTTGACTGCTACTTGAAAAACAAATGTGATTTAATGCCTTTTATAAGTGCGCATTAGAACAGGAACCCACCAGCATGCTTACATTAAATAGTAGCAATACAATACAAATTACAATTAAAACGGATTATATAACAGGTACTGCATTATTTACCCGTCATTCGAACCAATGAAGAAAAACGTTCAACTTTTTGCATTAAGATGTTTTCAAAACATTATAATAAAAAAACAATCATCAGCATATTACTTGTTTGCGACCTGTCGTGGTCTATAGAAAAAACTCTTTCTTCTGTCTCGTGCAACAACTATCATCTGTGACGTTTTATGTTGTTTCATTTTGTCGGAATCCCGCCGCAACAGCCGGGGATTGTCTCCCGACGAGCGCCTTGGCTCCCTAAGGATCTGTCAGTCCGGGCAGGCGTCAGCCAAGTCTCGGATTGTCCGTAACGACCCATCGCAGCAACACACTGGCCGGGGAAGTGGCGCCTTATTGCGCGACCATGGCGCGGTCGTGCCTAGAGACCGTGATCGGTCATCTGATACCACTGCGCTACCAGCCGGCCGGCCCCCGTCCTGGGTGTGGGTATAGATATCGCGTTTGGGAAGCGGGAGCTGCTTTAAACATTCGCATTTTACAGGCTCCTTTGACCTGCATCCAGTCTGTTCGTCCGGTTACCGGAAGCGCAAGTTCGGTTCCATCGGGGTTAATTGCTCTGACGAGGGCAACAGAGCATATGCTAATGTGCCGTAAAAAGCCACTTGCGTAAACACTTTGCTTACAAGCACATCTGACTCAAAATGAAAGCCTTACACATAAGGCAATCGAACTTTATGCATTTGTAGCAAACAGCTATAACACACGGCAGTTTATTAGCTATTTCATTCTACCTTTATGAGTTCCACATTTTATTCGTCCGAAGTTACAGATGCCCACGATATCCTAGAAGTTTGCGGAAAGAGCTAAGACGTTATTGTAATGCAGCGGCTTAAACTCACTTGTGTCGCCCTACACGCCACCTGCGCGGTATGCTGAATGCATAATTGTATGTGTAATGTGTATTGTGTAGCAGTTGACGGACGCCTGCGGAGGTAGGCTGTTCCGGTGGCCAGTAGTGTACGGCGGCGCAGTCTACCCTCGCGTGAGGCTGGCCCGGCCTACTGACGCGAAACGCGCAGAGCTGGATGGGGTTAACATATATATCTCAGGTCTGTCTCAAAAGAGTTGATCGTCACTCATCTTGCTGAGATTAGAACGGACAAGAGTCGTGCGAAGAGGGCTACAACGGTCTAAATATCCGGCGATCTGAAACCAGTTTAGCTGACTTCGCTTCTGACTATATGTACATACAAGCGCGAAGGAGAAACTTTATACCTACATGTGAAAGTTACATCTTACAAGCTTACACAATTAATGGGTGAAGTATAAAATTTGAACTTGATTCTGATGAAATGAATAGCGATTTTCTTGATGGCATAGTGTTGTGAGCTGCATGAACGTTGTAAGTCCGGTGAAGTCTAAGTAGTCTAACAGCATCTAATGCAATTTTCTAAGCTCATAGGATGAGACCTAGCCATTGGCTATACATAGTAGTAAAAAGCTCTGCCAGCGCCAATGTGCTGTGTTCTTTTCGTCCCCTAACTAAGCAATACCGGACATTGCAATCAGCTTCAGCGGCTGTCTGACGCAGGAAACCCAACTGTTCTCTGGCGCTGCGCGCTCCAGATGTAGTCGCCTACGGGAACTAACGCTAAACGCTTGACTAACCCCACCGCCGCGCCGGTATGCCTTCTGATGGCTGCGCTGGTTACCCATCGCAAACGCGTGCCTGGCGGACGCAGCCCCTAATGCCTACAAGACCGAGTATTGAGCGCTGTTGGGACATGCTTTTCTTGTCAAAACATGTCGGCAAGAACGAAAAACTAGCCAATAAAATTTTGTTTTGTGTGAGGTTAATATTTTTAAAAATAAAAATTGTATACAAGCTCTCTTCTAAGCAAAGGAAGCGGCATTTAAAAAACGCCATTTAAAACGGCATCAGAAAATCTAAACCTTTTTTATCAGGAACATTATGTGATCTTCTTAAATCCCGAGCCAGCTACACGACTGCCATAGTTCCCGTGCCTGATGTCCTGGACACCATCCAAACGTCGGACGGACACCATCCCTAGCCGTGCCGATAACGGGGTAGAGTGGACCCGATCCGTCTCCACGGCCGATCTGGAGGGTGCGTTCACCCGCCAGGCCCTGGGCGACAGCCTGATACTGGGACAATATACACCGACCCGGGCCGGCCGGGCGACCGATCACCCGCCGGGGACGCCGCGAGTACGCCCTCTCCCTCTCCCTCGCCCTCCTCCCCCTCTCCCTCTCCCCTCCCCGGCCGGATATGTCCAGAGATGGCGGGCGCATGATTACATTGCGTGGGGTAACGACCTGGCTTCGAGAGATGGCGCTCGCATAAGGCATGAGAGACAAATCAATAAGAAAATTTCCTATAGATAAGACCACAGACGGGCAGAAAGACGGTCGAAACTTAGTAATAACCCTAGTTATCAATCGCTTCACTTGATAAAATAATGGCATGCAAATACCTAATCTAGGTGCAGCTCATTCCTCTCTCTCCCTTATCCCCCTTCCTCTCTCTCTCTCTCTCTCTCTCTCTCTCTCTCTCTCTCTCTCTCTCTCTCTCTCTCTCTCTCTCTCTCTCTCTCTCTCTCTCTCTCTCTCTCTCTCTCTCTCTCCCCTAATTCGCTATTCACCAGTCGCCACCACCGGTGACTCCGACGACCTGCCACTGGGCCACTAGTTAGGCTCGTCACGCGCACCCTGCTACTCACGGGACTCCATCTGAAGTCGGCACTCCTGATAGTCGTGAGGGTACAGAGCGAAGTTCATGGCGCAAGAGAGCGTTAAAGTGAGTCTGGAAAAGGAGAGACGAAAGTCAGCAGAGGTCAGCCTGTCCGGCCGGGCAGTCCGTCAGCCTGTCCCCAAGAAGTGGCAGCGCTGCACCAGTACTGCAGCAAAGCAATGCCTATAGTTATTGGTATATCGCCCCTATCCTGGTACCAACACTATGGTACACTGAATACGATGGTAATAATGAGAATAAGTTTATTTTATTAATCAGGACACGTACAAAACAATGATCGCCAATAGGTGCAAAAGCTGTTTGCTTATGTCGCAGCACCTCTCAGCTTTTACGTACTATCGCGCGTGTCGTTTCACCTCCCCACTGCACGCACACCCGCACCGCCCCCGCAGCGACCGCCGCCACGCCAACACCGCCGCCCCCGACCGGCCCGACCGCTCCGGCTCCGGCCGGCCCCAGGGGCCAGCCCGCCAACCCGATAGGCTACCTGAGGCGTCCTGTATCGGATAAAAAATTTTGAAAAGAAATTTTTGATCAGAATTGGTATTACTGTTCCAATACCAACGCTCTGGTATCCCGGTACCAGCGCGGTGCCCCTACTCTATCAGCATTTTTTTTTATGCCGCCACTCATTTGACTAGACACATGATCAAACACTCCGTGTCACTGCTCCAATGTCAATACCTTGTATCGATGGAACCGAACAGCCCGTACCCACACTCTAATATCAGCGCCGCGTCCCAACTCTGACCCTCCCTCCCACTCAACTGAATACTTTGGCCGTTACGCCAATCCAGCCGCTGAAAGAGTAAAGAGCTCACGCCCCACACCAGTCGGTACTGGCCGCTTCACGCTCCCTCTTTCACTCCTGCCCCGCCGCCCTCGGACTTTTAGTGTCCGAACGCTATTGATACTAGTATAACCGAGCGTGTGTGGAGCATCTTTAGAGTGGCTGTAAATCTCGGCTACTGAAAATTGGCCAGCGCATAAAAAATACAGCCGGTGCTGGATAGATTCAGTCTGCACCCTGAACAGCGGGCAGCGAATTGATAACTTCCTGTCTCATAAAATATAGGTCACAATGCTGTCAGCGATACACTATTCAAAGTCTGCGGACAGGTCTTTTTCGAGACTTAGGCAGTAGGCACACATTTAACTAAACCCATTTACACTTGAGTTTCGAGAAGCCAGGGCATTTTTGTTGTCATGACGCATGACCAGTTTGAAGATCAAAGCAAGAAGGTCTTAGTATAATTGTCAATTTTTGTAGTGTATATTTTTAGTGTTGAGTGTATATTTCTTCCAGTGTATATTTCTTCCGTTAAATGCATATCGCGATATTTGAATGCAATGAAATGTTAGAATGATTAAAGGGACTATCCCACCTTTAACATGGGGTTTGAGTTGAGATAGCCAAGTTTGCGGCGAGGTTCAGAAACCACTATCTATCTAGGTTGCAACCCCCGCGGCCTCTTGGTGTTGAAGAAATTCGTTCCCTTCATTTGAAAATGGGCCTTGCGCAAGGCCCTATCTTCAACATGGAGCGACCGGTAGTGTGACGTCACCTCGTTTAGTCATTCTGATTTAAATGGGTTTGTTCGTTGAAAAATCGCTTAAAACTTGGTCTGAACTTTGTTGTGGTGCCTACAGAGTAAAAAGAATCAGCTTTATGACAGTAATGTGGCCTGGGGAAGGAGGTAATTTTGGGCTGTGACGTCACATATTTGAAAGTTTGTGTTTGGAATATGGGAAGCCTAAGATGTTTAATGAAAAATAAATGCCAGAACCGTGTTCCTGGTCATCCAATCTATAAAGTCGGGCACAATTTTACTGGTTTTAACAACATTTTAGAAGGTGGGATAGTTCCTTTAAAGCTAAAATTAATCGTCATGATTAGTTTAATTGCCTCCAGCCGTGCTTTATCAAGCGCTTCTTTGTCTGCTGCACGCTGGTCTCGTTTGTATATAGGCTTTGAGCTAAGGGCCTAAGAGGCCCAGGGGAATAACAATAACCTGTTGTCTCGGGGTAAAACTGGCGTTAGGACAGCCTGTTACTTACTTGACCATGTAGAGAATAGACTTGTCGGCATGGAGCCAGACGTAATGGTTTGGAACAGTCATTGTCTGAAAGGTCACGGACTTGGCGTTCTTGAAGAACGAGTCCGGCCGCCAGATGTCGTTCAGCCAGTCGAGATTCAGCAGTCTGAAAACCGGCAGAAGTGTGACATTTATAGGGATAATATACGACCGGGCGGTGACTCACGATCAACCGGCTGGAGGGTTTAACACGTCCAACTGATATGTAGCAAAATATGCCACCCTGAAAACCACGAATAATGTAACTAGCTTAACGTAAAATGAGCTTACAAACTTCATGGGACAATCGCTCACCATACGAAACTCAACGAGACCCAAAACTGAAACAGACCGTTCCGTGCTTCTATCCTCAGGATACTGAAATCCTTCTCCTCCACGCCGCAACCCTCCTCCGGGCTGGACAGGCAACTTTATCTCTTGCGGGCTGCTCCTTTGGAGCGGCACCGCTGCTCCCGAGGGAGCGCACCCCGTAGCCGGGTGCAGTGAGTGCCTTGGGGCTGGGTGGCCTGTCCTCTGGACAGGCTCAGCCCCGGCGACTCACTAGGGTGCCTGCCCAGACCAATGTCTCCCCCTATATCCTATCATCCTCCCGGCTCTGAAATGGTCACAATTGACCGAAAGGGCCTAACCCAACAAAACAAACAAAACAAAACTGAAACACCTACAAGAAACCGGCATACTGCCTTCATTCCCACGACTCACAAGGAGACATGGCGCATCGATTCACACACACCCAACAGGTTCGGTCTCCGTGCACCGGTGAACGGACGGTCAGTGGGCACGGTATGCAGGAGCGAGCTGAGGGGTAGGCTGAGGGGGCGGGCTGCATTCCTCTGACTGGGTGCACGCGTCAGTCACTGACGGAATGTCTGTGTGCTTGTCGAAATCGACCAGTTCCCAGTCGGGTCACGACCTTCGCCTTCACCTCCCTGGGGAAATCTGCACAGCCGCTGAACGCACTGAAAGGAATATACGGCGCTGGGGCGCATGGCGCGGACCCGAGCGGCCGCGGCCCAACTGCCCCTGACGACCGGACGAGCTGACGCACCGGCCGCCCACAACTCAGTGGCTGATCTGAGAGGAACGTGCAGCGAATGATAGTGTGGGCGGGGAACAACGAATGTCCCGGGACCTCATGTGTCAAACAGACCTTATTCTGTAAGTAATGAACAGTATTGCTCGTGTTGCCCACTGTTTATTCATTACTTGATTCATTAATGATTTAATTCATTCGTTTATTTCTTTGGCATTGTATTATATCATTTATTGCTTTTCAGGGAAGAACGGAAGACATCAGTCGCAGAAATCGGCAGGATTGCAGTGTATTTTAGGTGGGCTAATCTCGTACAAATTTTGATCTAATTTATAGCCGCTAATGTTATTTCGAAAGAGGGAGACGACATAAAAAACCTTCAATTCCTCGAACGATTGCTATCCCCCTCGTAGTGCTCAATCAGAGAGTGACCAATTAATTACACACATGCAGCACGGCGCTACGAAAGCCGAGCCCTCGCTCCTTGCCATTGTTACTATACTTGGTGCCTTAATGGGCTAGCCGCTCTCAATCAGGCTGCTTTGGCGGTTAATAGATGCTATCCTGGCAGACGGGGTAACGTGTAAATATGCTGGGGGATTAGCGGTAGAGTATATTGGATCTTGTGCAGTAGGCGGTAAACTTTAACTTGTGTGTTTGGAGGTGCAGTGTCACCATGAAGGACGTACTGGATTTATGAAATAGCACTGGGTAGAGTGATTCACCCCGGCGAGCTCTGGGTCCGAAGTTAACAAGGCCATGCTTTTGGTAAGCCATATTTGATTGAACGGCCTCGCTAGCGAAAAACGGCGCCGGGAATTGAGACATTAGCTCGCCTGTGGTCCAGCCACGTAAATTACGATGTCGTGTGATTCCACAATGAGAGAGAAATATTTCACCAAAGAAGGCGTCATAACTAGCGCTAAGCCTTATGTCAAGCGGCCATTTTATATTCTGTTGAATGAATCCGTAAACTAAAAGATAGTATTCATATTCTGATGAAAGAGATAAAACGCAACTAACGCTGAAATAAAATGTCATCAATGTTGATTGTAAGTACCTATTTCGCTTAACATTTCGTAAGCAAACGGTAAACAAAAACGCAACGTAACGTTTTCGTAACAAAAACGGTAAAAAAGAAAATACATATGGATCTGTAAAACGTAAACACCGTATGAGACTGCTAAGGCTTCTTACCTGTAATCCGATGTCATGTTTTCAGGCAAATGAAGCCTGTGGTCTTTCCATGATTGTGCGAAGAAAATGTCCGCAACGTATGTCTGAGAAAGAAAAGGCAGTTAGGGCAAACAAGGAAGAGCCTCAGATCGTCCGATAGAAACTTAGGAAGCATCCCACTGCGTTTCATTTTTGGTAGTGCCATTCACCCACACATAATATTGTACCTAAACGGAGATAGTTATGTATAAAAAGAAAATCCTCTGAACATTGAAGGCCTGATGGCTGAAGAGTGGCTCATCAATAATGAAGCACTCACAAAACATATTCTCTGGCGCGTATTTACCATTGAGTTTTCGTTGATAGAATCCAACTGCATCACGGTGACGTGAAAACCCACTTCTGTCGGTTTGCCGTCGGACTTTGGCGGCTTCATTTTATCGTATTTCTTATGCACCTCCGGAGGAAGCAGATCTTCAAATCGTAGTGGCCTGAAATATAAAATTGGGTGAGCTTTGATGATTGATTTTGTATTCATAAACAACAGTTCAGGTGATTCAGACTTGAATCGGTTTCTCTCTGAACCACGAAGATGGTGGACGAACATGGTGCACTGTCACCAGACCATAACACCCACACGAGTCTCCATTTATTGCACAATGCTCAGTACACATTGCAGAAGTGCAGTTGGGTCAGCACACTCGACAAGCGACCACGACGCTGTGTCATTTATCATTCGGAAGAACATGCCGGAGCACTCGGCTGCTTGGGGACCTTGGGACCACTCGTTCACCCACTCGCAACAAGCACACAGCTAGTGCATTCGGTCGTCATAAGTCTATCTGAGGCTTGAGGTCTTGGTGTTCGCCTATCAAGGTAGTAAATCGATCAGCGTTTTGAGTTTACGGCCCTGTGTGTAATGGCATGGTGAAAGAATGCCACGATCAGCAGACTAGGGGAGAATAGCGATGCCCATATTTTCATAGCGCATGGAGTGTACAAGGAGCATGCCACTTACCATAAACAAACGTAATGGTGCGAGCGTTGGGTACTGCCTAGAAGCGAACTCATGTCTGGAGAAAATGGAGGGCAAACGATAGGTAACTGTTGATGCCAGACAGGTTACTGGACGGCTGTAGAGATGCCACCGTGGGGGCGAGGTGCCGTGTCACTCACCCGTCCTCCGAGGCAGTCCGTTGTACGGGAGCCAGCAGTCCGAACACAGCCAGGGTCGTGAGCACACTGCCCGAGAGAGCCGAGCAGCCGCGCGTCGCCGCACCCATCGGCGACTTATGCCGTCAGACCTGTAACGAACCGCGTGTCAGCATACAACCAGAGGTAATCAGCACGGCTCATTTACGAATGACATGGATACTTAGGCAACAAGCGCAAAAGTGCTAGTGATCTCCGAGACAGACGGACCGACAGATGACAGTGGCATAATGACATACGGACAGTCGGAGGGTGACTGTATCGTTTTTTCAACCCCGCCGCGCTGCTGCGTTTGTCACAGCAGAGCGCTGCCAAATGCGCTGCCAGATAGGAGGGGCCGGATGGCAGGCCGGCCGAGACGCCCTCGGTCGTCCGTTGACAGCCGGAATACATTACGATGAGAGACGATGAGAGATGACCGCGCGGTGAGTGATGAACTCAATGGGAATCGCCCCATCCGCGAGCAAGAGTGGTTTCTACGAGTCAATAAAACACCATCTGGGCTTGAAGAGCTAAAAAAGGTTCCAATATTACCACACATCTTTGCTTACAAGTGAGATATTGCGCCATTTATAATTTCTTCTTTACACATGCGGGCCATTAACATTATGTACAGGCGCATTCCCCATAATGTGCGAGGAAGCTACAAATTGCTCAATGGTCGTTCTACTTTATCTGTCAGTGAAGCACATATACCTAAATATCTATCATACATTTTGCGTTTACTTACTGGAAGAAAAGAAGTTTTAAACAAGCGGAGACTGCTCATTATCTTACTATATAGTTATTTTTATTCTTTAACCCGCGCCGGGCCGGTGCTATGAGATTCCGCGGCCGGGCCGGGGGGGGGGGGGGGGCGGCGCATTCGATTGCCTTTTTATAGACCTTTCTGAGTAATAGTTTCAGATTTGACCTCAGGTCAACGGTTTAGCCTTCAGAGGTAAAAAACTGTAAAATAGCAGTTTTCACGAAAATAGTTTTTCATCAATAACTTTTGACTCAAGAGAGCCACGACATTACTTTTGGTAGCATCGTATTTCTCTCGTCAAGACGACGCGTCGAAAGAGCTATTTGTTGACCTTGAAAGGTCATTTTGAAAATTTGACCCCAGGTCAAGGTCATGACCTGTCCGAAAAGGGTCATGTTGCATATCAGTCGATCTGTATCGTCGAGCTGAATACATCTGACGTGTTTTCATCGCTCTAGCACGTCCTTATCAAAAGTTATAGCCAATAAAACTGCTGGTGACCGTTCATGACCTGATATGACCTCAGGGGCACACAGAGGGGCCACAGGTGCATTTTTCCGATTCAGTGTGTCATGTTTACCTATGAACCGATGTTTGGGAGGGTTTTGAACACCATTCGCCCCAAAATAGGCGCATTTCAATTTTCTTTCATTGACTTATAATGGAGAGGTCGCAAAATTGATCTGACCCTAGGTCACCGATATCAAAATTCCAAGATATACATTTTGTACATACTGTTACTCTTATCAATCGCTGAAGTTTCAAGGCGGTCGTTCAGTCGGTATAGCAAATTTTTTCTGAGGTGAGGTCACTTGACGTGACCTGGTGACCTGACCTTGAGAGCCCTGAGTCTAAAATTTTCACAACATGTGTAGAAAAGATGCATGAACAGGTGTCCCAAAAACGGCGGCGCTCCGCCCCGCCGTTTATCAGACCCGAGTCGTTCAAGGTCAGGTCAGAAAAAGTTCAAAGGCTCTCTATAGGTACACCGACTGAACGATCACTTTGAAGCTTTCAGAGATTGCTATGAGTAACAGACTAACAGTATGTATAAAATGTATGTCTCGGTTTTTTATATCTGTGACCTAAGGTGAGGTCTGTCGCTACGTGGTCCAGGAGCCGAGTTAGACGGGGGGGGGGCGTGAAAACGCCCCCCCCCCCCCCAGTACTCGGCGGAAAGTTCAGGCCACCAGCACGGCGCGGGTTAAGTAAGTTATCTGTAGAGTGTAGACGGCATTATAACTACCATTGCTACCATAAATTATCATATAACTACTGCCATACTATTCATATTACTACCTAATTACCACTATTATAACTATTATAACTAGCATAGATTATTAAACAATATTGCTTATACCTAGATTAACTAAATTAACTAAATTAGATTATACCTAGCTTATACCTAGATATTACAATATTGTGGCAGGTGATTTTTTTTTTTGTAAAAGCTGGCCCACAGTTTAAAAAAAAAAACTGAATAACTTAAGATACCTAACTGTAATCAAAATACAAATTCGCCTTTGATTAAAACTGGAAAATATTTCAGTAAAAGAATCACCAAAATAAAATTTAAAATATGCAAGACTCTTTAAGATATAAGTATTTATCACCCGCTCAATGATAGCTAGACAGAGTATACTGACCGGTGTGGGGTAACTCTGGTCTGGTCTGTCCACTTTCGCAGTCTACTCTTTGGGAGCATGATACCCTATACCATTCACATCTGTCGGACTTAACGAGCCAGGAGTATAGCCGAATTGGTCATCGACTAAAGGATTAATTTTTTCCGATTATACGCATTTTCGCTAAGATATCTAGTTCTTAGATTATCTACTCATACCTACATGATACATAACCTCTTATTTTCCGTGACAGAAGTCAAACACCGAAAGGATGGCATTTACAAACTTATCTGGAAGCATCGTGAAACGACTGATGAAACAATTATGCAGATGAAGTTCAAAGTTGTCGATGCATTCGGCCCGTGTCAGACCAAATTAATCACGAGGGCCACAATAAACTCAGCGTCCCGAACCTTCAAGCTCTAATCATCATTACATGAGTCGTATAAAAAACTCACCGACTAAAGACGGTAAGACGCCGTTGAGCTGAACTGCTTTATCTGTGTTCTTCACCGGTGTGCACTTTAGCATGCGCTGCACCGATAATACTGCAGAACAGTGATGGGTCGGGATCGAATCTGTCTCCAGTAACACCGAGCGTTGAATTACACACCCCTACACACCGCTCGGCCGCAGTCAATCAGTGATATCTGTCAATCAGGCTCCTCAAGATGTCTCCCTTCCCTGTTCTTCTCCTCCTCCAAAGGATTGGACCACCCGACGCTCCGCCACCGTCCGTCGGCCGACTGCCGCCTCACCGCCGGACCGACTGGGGGTCTCACGGCGCTCTGCTCCCCTCCCCACCCCGCCCGCGTCGGTGTCGATGCGTCGGCGGCGACATGCGTGTCGGTCGGTCGGATAGAGGAGCTGAGATGACGATGCAGAGCGTGACGGTTTCATGGACGTGCGTGTAGGTATGCACGTTGTGTGACCGGCCGGTCACATGCACGCTCGATGCACGTGCCCGCATACATAAAGTTACAATGCATGCACATTGTGCTAGCCACACAACTTGAACATCGGTGTGATCAAAGAGGCTCACCTACAGTATCCATTTACTATGAAATGTCTAAATAATAGGCTCATATAAGTCCCAAATGTGATATACCTATATCCGCAAATCCGCAAATCCGCAAAAGCTAACCGCTCTTTGTGAGTTATGCTGCGCCGCTCCAGACCTGCTGTGCTCAGAAACAGATCAAAGAAGCTTATCACGAATAAGGACCAATTACTGTAGAGTGTAGGCTGTTGTATGGGCCCATAGTCCCATACAGTCATGGGCCACGATGTTCACGCGATGGCTAATGACATTGCGGGCTGGCGCTGCAGCATGGAGTGAAATTTGTCGTCAGAACATCCTGTCATATCTTCTGGTCATTAAAGGAATAAAAAAGAAATCTGCGGTCAGACACTAAGCAGAGGCCCGACAAGCTTCAAAAGCAATATATTTATTTTATATGGCAAATGACATTTGCGAACCAAATTTCCTATGACCTAGTGTACGCTTGGAAACACATGAAGCCAAAAGTCATGTGTTGAATGACCTGAATCACAAAACGTGATGGGTCCATTCCAGGGATGTGGAGACTAGTGATGTCAATTACGGAAAATCGGAATACCGATACCAAACCAAATACCAATCAAAGCCACGGGAAAATACCGAAACCAAACCAACTTGGGAAAATGAGGGAAATACCAACTTTTTACCGATTTCTTAGTCTCTTTTACATTAGCGAGGGTTTATGATACCAACAAAATACCAAACACATTACGATTGAAATACCAAATACCAAGTTGGTATCGATTTGGTATCGGTATACCAAAAAGTTGCTATCCGATTGACATCTCTAGTGGAGACGGAGCCAGAGCCGAAGCCGGAGCCGCCGGAGCCGGCATATTTTGCCCGGAGCCGGAGCCGGAGCCGGAGCCGTGAAACAATATATCCCGGAGCCGGAACCGGAGCCGGAGCCGTCAAAAAAGGGGGCGACTCCGGCTCCTTTTTTAAGAGGAAAAAATTATTTACCTAGTTCGTTTTGACAGTAGGTACCAGGCGTAAAACAATGTGGTACCTATTCAAAATAGCCTTGTTATACAAATACAGAAGCAACGAGTACCAATCCCATTGCCTTTTTTCTTCCACCCGTATTTAATGGATCGCATAGGGGATGTACTGAGTAGAAGCCGGAGCCGGAGCAGACGGAGCCGGATTATTTTACTAGGAGCCGGAGCCGGAGCCGGAGCCACCATGACATTTCACCCGGAGCCGGAGCCGGAACCGGAGCCGTTTTTTTTCTCCGGAGCCGGAGCCGGAGCCGTCTGAAATTTCAACGGCTCTGCATCCATGGTCCATGCCATTCACGTAGCTCACATTTATGGCAGTGAAAATATCCTGGTTTCGCTCTGTCCTGGTAAAATCAAATAGAAGTGTCATATTTCAGAGAGCTTGCCGCCCATGTTGGTGGCTACTTTCTTTTGCAGTATCGACTACGTTTTGCTCGTACATAATACATAAATCACTCGTACTTGTACATAAATCACAATTCGACCGTTTGGACCGGAAAGGGTTGACGAAGCCAGGGTCCACATTCATCGTCCGATCGGTAATTTCTGATTAGTTGGAGGATCCAAGCGAAACGTCCTCACATGCTCGGGCTTGATCCATCCCATTCACGGACTTGAACTTGCTGCGGCTACTCCTACACCAACTGCAGACTTATCCTGTGCGGAAGTTTCATATATCGAGTGCCGAGGCGACTGGAAACTGGCATACCCGAGTGTGAGGACACCGCCGCGCCGTCTGGCGTCAGAGGGACGGAACTAAAGCTTTGCTTGATCTGTCTCACTTGCGGTGGGGTCGAGGAGGCTTTGTAGTATACGGCTCACTGTGGAGGGTGCACTTTGTTATCAGTCGAATAAAGTAGCATTTATACCATTTATATGTCCGGTGATGGGCCCGACCTTTCGGCGGTTTGGGTGGCGGGGAGTGCAGGTGGCTTGTGGGCCATTCGGATTGCAAATGCACGATGAAGGATGCACGGTCTGGCTGGGTGTCATAATCATGTGACTGCAATCCCGAT
The DNA here is from genome assembly GCF_019059575.1 of Amphibalanus amphitrite. NCBI lineage: Eukaryota > Metazoa > Arthropoda > Thecostraca > Balanomorpha > Balanidae > Amphibalanus > Amphibalanus amphitrite. Next base: position 1,736,017 of record NW_024881511.1, on the reverse strand, counting down.
TCAGAGCCTTTCTCTTGAAAAGTGAAAAAGACGAGTTTTGCAGTTTTTTAAATAGGCCAATGTCCAATAGACTTGCTTTTACGCATGAGGAGAGTCACAAGAGTGCATTAGTTACTGAAAGCACAACCGATTGGTGACTGTGTCTGCTGACTGCTCTATGATGCTGACAAAAAAGCTCCAGCGGAACACGATTTGTCATTTTTTACCTCCTATCATGGATCAGATCGTGCCTATAAAGCATCAGTCGTGCCCGCCACATTACCCTCCTACACACACACATTTGAATAGCCAGTCGGCCAAATTGTCCAGTTGACTGCCTCTGTCACCAAACCTTCTTAGCGCACAGTCGGCGACATGAAAAGGAAAAGGAGAAGGATGAGAAGACAGACAGAAGAGAGGGAAAGGAGCGGCCGGGGAGAGCCGCGGCGCGGCGCAGGGCCTCTGTTCCGCTCGGCTGGTGGCCTCAGAGAGAGGGTGCCGGTAAAACCTCGGCACGGACCCGCCGATCCGCAGTCGAAGATACGCCTCGGTCGCACCATGGCGGCTCCGCGCTGGTTCACGTATCTCTGCTCCATCTGCCTCCTGGCCGGAGTCTGTTTGGCCAGTGACGACAAAACAGGTATGTGGCTTCGAATGTTTTTCCTTTGGTTGAGTCCCTAAAGCTATTATGCATATAATTATGATGCATATTTATTGCATTGCACATCGCTACCAAAGCACGTCGGGAAACTTATAATACTAAACTACGCTCCTGAGAATACACTTTCGCTGTGAAGGTCTGTAAAAGGCCTCCAGATGTCAGGAGCTTTCAAACATTGGCTACGTTTCCATGACACAATCTAAGCCAATTTTGAAAAATGGATTTGCTCCATCATAGCATTTAGGCGTAATTTAAAAATGTAAATATAGGATTAGGTGCTAGCTAAAACCATATCTACGCTCATTTTTTGCATAAGGTAAATAGTTTCCGAGAAAAACGCACGTGAAATTTCGCTAAATCGATTTAGACGTGTCATGGAAACGTAGTGATTGTTCGAATTACCATGGATGAGATAATAATGGATTGGTGTCTTCGCAGTTTTTGGCGACATTGAGCTCAGGCCTGCCATCTAGCGGGAGAATTGTCGTAAGTTAGGAGCAAGCCGAGTGAACGCCGCTGATTAGCATTGTGACACACGGGAGTGTGGTGTAGTAGCAGGCTTGTTGTGCAATTTTTCAAAAGGTTATGTCTTTATATGTCAGTAAAAGCGAAGAAATTAATAGATTTATGTGCAGGGTCAGTAATAAGATAAGCAGTTCCATGTTATTTCCTCATTAAATCGTGAAACAGGGAGTTATTGGAGACTTTGCCAGCACGTGTCGTTTTCGCTATTTTTCACATGAGTCTTTACTTGGCCTAAATCAAACAAATTGTCCGATCAAAGAACAAAACGAACGTTAGTACTATCTATAAGTCTAATGAAAAACTTAAACGGAATTGCTAACGTCATTGCCGCTCAATATGTCATTCAAGACGCTCTATGAAAAGGACCCAACCGGTGGTGCGTAGTCGATGAAATTTCAGTAACTTTGGCTCCAACTCCGATTCCGGTATCCAAATATCGACTCCGACTCCTCCGGGCAGAACTGTCAATTCACGCAGACTCCGACTCTGACTCCGCCTGCAGCCCTGGTAAGTCTGTGGAGTGATGACTTTTCGGTGACGTTCGACTCATACTCGGGCTACAGCTTTTAAAAATCAACCGACTACGAGTCGGAACAGAACCGCTGGCTCTGACTACAACTTCGCAGCCCTGGCCCAAGATAGCTGCCTAAAACAACTTTTATGTGTGATCTTCTTCGTACATTGTTAATGCTATTTTAAACAAGGGGTGGAAAAGGGAGACGAAGCCTTTGCAAACAAGGATCTCCTGTTGCGAATCAATCAGCTGCTGGAAAAGAAAGGCATAAACACCACGCATCTCATTTCATCGTTTTCCTAACAGCTCTGCACCAATGTAAGCACTGATCAATGCAGTGCGAGCATCGATGTGACATTTGTGTACCAAGTTTGAGTGTTATCCGCCCAGCCGTTCTTGAGATATGGAAGCGGCACCCCGCACGTGCGCACGTGCAGTAGCACCCCCATAGTGACACATGGAAATGCATTGGCCACTGGGTGCCTAACTATTGACGAAGTTTTACTGTAATTGGCCCAGCCATTGCGGAGTTACTTTATGTGGAACAATTTCGACACCCCTAAGTTGGCACGTGACACGTGCCGTAACATTAACTAAGATGAAGAAAATCGGGCGTAATTCGGAGAAGAAGAAATGAACCTACCAAATATGTAAGTGACATATTGTCAAACTGCTTTACCATTGTGAGTAAATGACCATATAAAAGGTCGTACAAGCCGATGTGACTGGGCGTTTCAATACACACCGTCTTACGCATTTTATTTTCGTTATTACCTAAAGACCGCTTGACGTTTTTGGCTTTCAAGCATTTAGGACGTTTTTTGTCGTCTCAGGACCAGTAAGATTACCTCCAACTCGTGGGAATATGCACTTCAAGCCAACTAACACACCACACCCACGTGTGTCATAATGCTGAGAGATGGCGTTCATTCGGCTTGCTCCTAACTTACGATAATTCTCTCGCTAGATGGCAGGCCTGATCCCAATGTCGCGGATCCCAATGTTAATTTCCACGAGACACCAATCCAGTGTTATATCATCCATGGAATTACATTCAACCCTCAAAACCAACATGACTTCGACATGATGCAGCCTGAGATGCATGCAAAAAGGTCAAATTTGAAAGCTAAAAAAAATCCAGAAAAAAGATATGTACCTATCATTGGAAGATATGCAGCTTGAGTTCGGATAATTTGATGCCTTTTTGCGAGCGATTCCTTGAATGATAATACTGTGTTCTCAGCGTTATCCAAAATGGTCTCTGCCAATCTAAACATTGACTATAGTGAAATGTAAAACGCTTATAGCTTCCTTGCAGTCGCAAAATATATAAGGTTAAAACTTTATAGAGCTACACATCTTCGATGATCTTTGTTCCGATTTTTGTTAACCTCGTAAAAAAAGAAATAACGGGTTAAAATTACAAAGAAATTGTGCTTTATATAAAACATTTTTTCGTAAGTAGGCAAATCCGACATGATAAAATAAATAAGATAGAAGCGACAGGCTCATCGACCAAACGATTGCTCTGAAATTATCAGCGATTGATAAGGTCGACGGGATGTAGGTAACATTAATCTCGTTTTTACGTCGTTCACCAGACGCTAGGGCAATTTTGCGACCTCTTCATTAAAAAAAAACTCAGTTTGAAAAATATATACCTAACACTTTGTGGAACAAATGTCAGTGTTATCATTTCTTAAATCATAAAATGCTTTAAAATGTGTCCCTTTAAAGGGACTATCCCACCTTTAACATGGGGTTTGAGTTGAGATAGCCAAGTTTGCGGCGAGGTTCAGAAACCACTATCTATCTAGGTTGCAACCCCCGCGGCCTCTTGGTGTTGAAGAAATTCGTTCCCTTCATTTGAAAATGGGCCTTGTACAAGGCCCTATCTTCAACATGGAGCGACCGTTAGTGTGACGTCACCTCGTTTAGTCATTCTGATTTAATTGGGTTTGTTCGTTGAAAAATCGCTTAAAACTTGGTCTGAACTTTGTTGTGGTGCCTACATAGTAAAAAGAATCGGCTTTTTGACAGTAATGTGGCCTGGGGAAGGAGGTAATTTTGGGCTGTGACGTCACATATTTGAAAGTTTGTGTTTGGAATATGGGAAGCCTAAGATGTTTAATGAAAAATAAATGCCAGAATCGTGTTCCTGGTCATCCAATCTATAAAGTCGGGCACAATTTAACTGGTTTTAACAACATTTTAGAAGGTGGGATAGTCCCTTTAACGATGAAATGGATGGCTGTCTTTCCAAGTGCTGGGTGCCCCTGTCACGGGATCCATTAGACATCGGGTGTTACAAAGTCACCCAGCAAATCGCACCAGCGTGCGTAATTCACAGTCTCGAAATGATTAATTAAATATATACGAAACAGCCTTGTACTGGCTCGAAACCACTTCACGTTCTAGTAGCTACGCTCAGCAGCCTCGACCCGATATGCACATATAGGGCAAAGGTCTAATCGATTGGTGGTTACATAAAAGTGCAATAATCTTTACCAGACCATCGTTTTTAACTCATGCATTTCATTCCATACATCGTGTCAAGTTAAGTTATTGTGTGCACTCCAATAAATTCGGCCCTGTCAAACATGTGCAAATAAGCTGAGCCGGAAACTTGATGTCGATTGTTGAACTTTTTGACTGAAATATGGACTGTCAGGCCATTTGCGTAATACAGCACCCTTGTGGCGGCCTTGGCGATACACGGCCACCTTTAATTCGTCACGCCATGGTGACTAGGTTTGACGATCCGTTTCACATGTCCAGTGAAATTCATGACTATGTCCTCGGCGCGGTCTAAGTGTGGACTCGGGTGTCACGCGCCACCGATCCCCGGTGGGACCCGGGGCGGCAGAGAGTTTCCTCCGGGCAGAATCGTCACCGCCCCGGCCTCGGTCTCCATTGGAACCGAGCCGTGACGACGCGCGTCGCTCACGATGTTTCGACGCGCGTCGCCCGAGACGTTTCGCGTCACATCGATGCGCTGGAGCGGGTATTAGGGTTTACGTGGCTCAGCTGGGATCAATGGTCTCTTCTCGCGGTGCATGCCGCACGGTCCATTTGTTTAATCAGCTTTGTAATATAACTCTGTTAATTGTCAATGGCTAAGGCTTCATTACTATAGTGTATACGTTCAATAGATACACAAATAAACGGGGGTAGGATAACACCAGAGGGATATTGGAAACCGTGACCTGGGCTGAAGTATCCCATCTCAAGATTGATGGATCATTTGACATCTGTTTCTCTCTGTCTCAGACAACGCGCAGCTCCTGACACAAGCAAACGACGCATCCGAAGCATCGGATGGAGGCTCTAAGGCGGAGCGAAGCGTCATTTACCGTGACGGTGAGTCACCTCCACTGCACTGCTGCCTTCGGATCAGAGCGCGACCACAACAAACTGCGGCGGCGGGATACAGAGCACGGCTCAGCTAATCGTCCAATTGGATGAGACCGCAAATGTTCGGCATATTTCGCATAATCGGCGGTTCTGCCGTTTGCTGATTGTGCAAGTCCAACTATTAGGGAGAGAGAAAGTAAATGGGTAAGCCCACTCCCATATGTTTCAGGGAATATTAAAATTACAAAGTTGCATAGAATGAGTAAGCTATGTCGAATGATTCATGGTGCGAGGATGTGTGGCAAACACTGGTAACTGATAGTATTTGATCGTTCTAAAGCTGGCGTTTCCATTGGCAGACTACACGCCTTACAAGCACGATGACTACCGGGACTACAACTCTCCGTTTCCTTTCGAGATGCGACCTCCGTTCGCCTCGGCGCCATCCGGTCGCAGTCGCCACCCGAACGAGATCTTCGAGCATCCCAAGTACCGACCGGCGGCTCAGTACGTGCCGTACCCGAGGCCGAGGTACCCGTACCACGGGTACGACGGTCCGCGGCCGGAGCCGTACTCGCCGCCCGTGTACGTACCGCGGGGTCACGCCCGACCGGAGCCGGTGCCGCACGCCGACCCGTTCCTGGAGGTCCACCAGCGCGTGAACGCTCAGTTTGAGCCGGAGCACGCGCCTCCGCCGCCGCCGGCCGCCCACTACCCGCCGCCCCCGCCCGAGGTGTACCTGAGGCCGCTGCCGGCCGTGTACCACGCGCCGCCCCCGCCCCCGCCGCCGGCGTACCACGAGCCGCGCCCGTACGCACACAGGTTCCCCTACTCTGAGGACGAGCCAAAAGAGCACTCCTCGTCCCGGCAGCCTAAGTCGCTGAACCCGGCACCGTTCATCGCAGCGATCGCCAACGCTTATCAAGAGAACGAGAAGAACTTCGGGGTGAACCGTCAGGGAAAGCTGGAGCACCCAGTGGGTCACCCGCGGCCGGTCCATCTGCGACCGGAGCACCCGCGTCCGGAGCACGCTGGGTTCCGGGAGCACCCGCTGTTTGAGCGCGTGCGGCCCACGCTGCGGTACGCGCCGCCCCAGCTGCCGGGGCCGCTCTACTCACTGGCCACGGCCGGTTCTGAGCTGACGGCTTCGACAGTGCAGCCTGACGGCATGGCGGCGGACAGTGGGGAGATGGGACAGGAGGCGTGAGCACAACGGCGACAGAAGAGAACAATTTTGAACAGTGGGAAAGACTGGTTGAAAGGCGTGAGCATGAGGGGCAAGAGCTTGAGAGCAGAAGGAGTGGCAGTACATATATGTACATAGACGGTTGGCAAATTTGGACGGCAGAAGGGACCGTACTGTGAACATAGAACTATTTCAACACCTCAGTGATCATCAAAAAATGTTTCGAAAGCGTATTTAATTGTTACATCAAAAAGTTATATTTATACCAGCACACATCTGCGCAAACGGCAGTTTGTCCCACGCGTAGAGACCGTTCGTGTTTCACGTCTCTCAGTGACGAGTTTTCCGCTGTGCGGCAGTAACAAACTATTATGTGTGTGTGTGTCATGTCATCTCGCGGAGAGCCGAACAGCCGCCATCTGTCGCGATCCGTGGCCGTCTGCTCCCGTCGCCGGTGTGGGGGTGAAAGCCGTCTTTGCACCGTCTCCACCGTCTGTGGTCAGCCAGCCGTGTGATTCCAGTTATCTCATGGCGGCGCCACCGAGAGAGGTCTCACCGAGGAACAGTCGAAACATCCGTGCGACTGCATCCGTAAGTGGGGCTTTGCCTGTGGACGCTATGCCAATAAATAAACAAATAAACAATTAACAATCCGGTCAATAACACAAACCGAACGGAATCCCACCGTTTAAATGATTTAAAAACGTTACCAGTTCAATTGCAGCGACGCTGGGCACGCCTTGTTGCCATGTTATTTGTATGAATGTAATATATGTGCATTGTGCGTTGTACTGTACATATATGCTGAATCATGTACCGAGATACACTATATCATTGCTCAATAAAACGCCTTCTAAACAAGATTTTGGTGTTTTTGGTGTGCCTATCAACTATGTGTAAGCATAATTCTCCACTTACCTTTCCTTTACCCACCCTCTTATCACTCGAGAACATTCACCTGGCAACTGACTATTCTTTGATCGGTAAGAAATATTGATGGTGAAAGATTGATAACTACGTGTATTGTGTAATGCATCGCGGGGTGGGGTCGTCTTGCGTTCGCCTAATTAATCCGGCCAAGCCAGAAAATAAAACGTTCAATAGCACAACTCGATTATTTACATGCACGTTATCACAAATACACGGCATGAGTCAGCGGAGCGTACAGCCCACCGCTACAGTAATGTGTGGTTTTACCAATCTCAACGGATGGCTTTGACCGACGATTTTTAAATGCGGACTGATTGAAAAGAAGACGTCAATAGATAAAGTTGTAGCTGCAAGGGTGAAGATATATGTAAGCTACATTTAACCCTATTCCTGGCGGGCTCCGCCGGGACAAGAAACTGGCGGGGGGGGGGCCGATTCGGCCCCCCCCTTCAGATCTCAAAAACTACACATCGCAGCGACAAACGGCGAACGGCGTTTGATAGGTCGTTTAAAGATCTACAACTTTTACATAAAACATTTTCAGGTCAGGTCAATATTGAGGTCACCAGAGGTCATCAACGATAAAATGTTTTGGAATTAGTTACCTATATAACTTTTAAACTAAGAAACATAGAGACATAAAACCAATACATTTTTTGTTGCTCTCGCCGAGGCGATGCGAAATAAGTATGTGATGACCTTCACAGGTCAATTTAAAATTTGACCTGAGGTCAAGGTCAGGTCATTCATCAATGAGGTTGTGGGGTATGGTCATGCTGCATACCAAACGACGCGCCTTGACCAGGCGAGCAGTTTGGTACCACTTACAAGTCTTTAGCACCATCATGTCGTGATTTATTGACAGAAAAACGATTTATGACGTCACATGACCTCAGATGACCTTTGCCGGTGCCCCTATCAATTAGCGGCACCAGGATCATCACCGATGAGATAATCTTCCATAATACTGAAAGAACTGGGTGGTTTTGACTCGTTTACACGAAGCAGGAGGCGTTTCAATATTTTCCCATAGGCTTGCAATGTAAAGGTCACGAGTCTGGCCTAACCTCTGGTCACAGATATGAAAATTCTGAGATATACAAATTGCACATACTGGTACCCTAACTAAAGCCTGAAGAGAAGAAATTGATCGGTCAAAAACTCTAGCTCTGGCGTGATTGCAAACTTTTCTGAGGTAGGGTCACCAAACCGCCTCTGGTGACCTGACCTGAGGTCAGATCAACTCAAAATTTTCAGAAATGTTGCGTAAAAGCCTTTTAGAAAAAGTCAGAAAATTTGAGCTTCCTAGCTCAAAGCGTTTGGGAGATATAACCAAAAAACCTCAGGGGAGGGGGGCTCCTGAGCCCCCCCCCCCGCCAGGAATAGGGTTAAAGTCTCGTTGCAGTCTGGCTAATCGTTCCTAGGCCTCAGAAGCAGAACATACCCATGACTGAAACCACACATTACTTCTGCTGTGGACTGTACATATGTACATATATGTAACAACAGCTTCTCAATTAGCTGCACCACCAAAAGATCATGAGTTATCATGTGTCCCGCTGCTCGTTATTCCGATCGTTTATAATCGATGAAAAATCATTGTCGTATCAGTCTCGCACGGAATGTTAGTGGGATCGTATCATGCTTAATCTTTACGTCACTCTCGCGCATATGGTGAAGAGTATAGACGTGAAGTTATTGTCAGTGCTTTCCGCGATAACTGATTTTCGGACCTGCGATAACGATAAAACGATAAGTAAGGTTTGCGATAACGATAAACCATAAACGATAAAAATTTGCAAAAAATTAACAGCGATAGCGATAAAACGATAAAAACGATAACGGTAATTGTTTTGAAATCATTGTCGTATCAGTCTCGCACGGAATGTTAGTGGGATCGTATCATGCTTAATCTTTACGTCACTCTCGCGCATATGGTGATAAGCGATAACGAAACGATAAACGATACAACGATAACGATCGATAATTGTTTTTAACAGCGATAACAAAAGCGATGAGAAATACAGCTTAAATAACTGTACTTAAAGTTTATTTGCAGATATATACACTTAGCAGATGGCAACAGGTTGCGCACACATATTGTCGCGCGGCACACTGTCGATCGATCGTCTTCCATTTTTCCATCATCCCGTTTTACTCTGTTGAGTGCTTGAGCAAGGAGCATAATACAAGCGTAATACACAAGTTTTAATGACCGGATCTCCTTGAAACTACCAAAATCGAAAAAGCTAAATATTTATTCGTTGGTATTCGTTGCTATTCGATAAGATACAAAAAAGTGATGAATTTTCGGTCACGGACCTTCTTCTGATCTAAATATGATAAAATGTAAAACATCCCGTTTTACATTTTATCGTTTATCGTTCATAATTTTTGTAACTTGCGATAAGTGGATGAGCGATAATTTTGAAAATTTAGCGATAAACGATAACTATAACCGATTTGCTTAACAGCGATAATTATCGTTTATCGTTTATCGCTCATCCTATCGAATGCGGAAACCACTGGTTATTGGCGATGGTTATGAAGTCTTTTTACAATCTCCTAGGTAGCCTGAGATTATCGAATTCATCCTCGTATTTGTAGGGGACTGGGGATTCATGTTATCTATGAATAGGTAAATACATAAAAACCGGGGGGAGAGAAACGATAAAAACACTTTACGAGGAACCCATGCCAAATAAACGAGAAAGTGTGAAACGGCGCTGACTTGAGGACCCATATCTCAAGATATCTCGTATCTGCGCTGTCACAGAAATTCGGGCTGTATAGACGCCTTCAGCTGGAAAATCCCGATCTCACGATTTAGAAGACAAAAGCACATCGTCATTTAGTGAAAACTGAATCGGACGTGACGGAAGGCTCTGAAGAAGAAATAAATGAGTTGAAGAAAAAAAAACAGAAAGAGTGTGATAATCATCGTGCATGGGCAGACATTTTCCCTATATGACTTTCAATATTTTGTATGTGGACTTCAGTGCAATTCAAGATGAATTCAAGCAACCGGAACTCGAGTCGACGACCGCTATTTTCACAATTCACGAGAAAAAAATCATGACGAGATTTTGAATGCGCATTTAAAAGGAAAAAGACACATACAACTAGGATAAACGTAAGGCTTAGCAAAACTATTCGGTTGTAGCCTATCCGCCATCCCCAGCGGAACAGTAGTCTATCCGTCCATGTAAGTATGAATCATCCATCTTCAATCTCCCTGACACTTCCCAAACAGTTCCGTATCTCTGCAGTGCTCATCTTTGTCCCACCCGGCGCAGCGTCTGCGGCCGCTTCCCGTGCAATGTTCAGCGCCACTGATCCGTGGGACGCCGTGGCTGTCGTTCGCTCTCAGAGCCCGCTCGTCAGCCCAGATGTCGGAGCGCGCGTGCAGGCTGCACGTCATGGGACGCGCTGCCACACGGATCGCTGTGAGTTTCACCGGCAGTTTATCGAACTAATTACCGTCACGTATCCCAGGCATGACACCGTTCCGTGGGGTGGGCGCCGAGTCGCGACAGTGAGCGACAGGGTGCATCGGACGGCGACCAAAACATAAACTGAACGAATTAGCGACTACGCAGTGTGTAATATGCCTTGTCACAACACTCGTCAAGGAATTGTGCACTACGAACTGATAATGGTTTGGTCCGTGGGCTCTGTTGGAGCAAGAGCCCAAGCTAACTTCAGCCATACACAGAGAAGTACGCACTAAACGTACAATAGGTTCTCGCTAACGATAAATTATCATCATACACATACGGTAATGACTATTTCACTATTATTTGACAAGTGTGCACACTTGTCATAAGGTCATAAGGTGAGATTTTATGTCAGTTGTATCAAAGTACCAAATTTATCTCGAACAGGTCTAATAGGACATAGGCATGCGTGTGTGTAGTCTAATAAATAGGCTATTGTGCTGGGAAGATGATCCACAACCGAACTGACAGCCTCAAGTCGTGTGTTAAGGAGATTTAAAGCGCAAACATGCAAGTCATAACGATCACAACCGAACAAAACCGTATTGTAGCCGATACGTACGCTCAGTTTTCTCACACGCCTCGACCACTACTGCAAATAGAAAAGCTGTTACCTCGTTGACGAGGTATGTAGATGCTTCTATTCGATGACGAGGAGGAATAATGCAACTATCGAAAATCAGTCTGCCTTCAGTGGCTGTGACGGTAGTGGTCACTGGTCAGTGGTTTCGTAGCGGTATTCGTGGCAAAGACAGCGACAGAAATAGAATGTAGTAACTAAGGCGTACGTAAGGCTCACACGTTAATAAGAATGACCACATTGCAATATCTAAGCGAAAGGTCTGGAGACTCGCTGAGTTGGCAAGTTACACAAAATGCAAGCTGGGCTATAATAGGCTGTGAACGCTCCTTTGCACATTAGTGGTATCCAGCACCGCAGAATTAAATTCCATAAATCCCTCTGTGACTTTAACGTTTTATTGTGGAACATTCACGGGGTTGACACCATAGTACCGACAACGTACGGCTAGTAAAGCAGCAATAAAGTGGTCGCCGCCGGCGCAGGGCGGCGTCGCCACCGTCCAGCACGTCACTACCAGCTACTACCAAAGACAAAGAATCGACCGGCGGCCATAGGCAAAAGCTAGCTAGCGCGCGCCGGCGCGGCGGTGAGCACACAGACGATGGACCCATGAACTGACAGCGCGGCGAGAGTCGCCCCCGCCCCCTCCCCTTCCGACCGGCCCGAATATAACACCGGCCGCCTCCCCCACACCTCCAAACGGCAGATCTGTCCCACAGACGCTGGGATCGTCCCCTCCCCAGTCTCCCACAATGCCACATGATCCAGCCTTGCCACTAAACTGCATCGTAAACTCCGCGCTCCCGGTCGTCAACATCGAAAGTTCATCATGGAACGCGATGTCCTCCGACCGATTTTCCGGGTACTCGGCGGGAGCACTGGTCTTGGGTAATATCGGTATGATCGGCCCGGCGCCGGAGAGTATTGGATTGACCGCCGTCTCGGCAGCCTCAGTCGGGAGCTGGTGGCCGGGTTCACACGTCCACCTCAACACACCCGATAATGACTAGTTTACACGTCGTGCTGCCGCAGCTGCTGCTAGAATAGACGGCCGTCCGACCGGCCAACGAGACCGACGTTGAGCCCACACGCACAATTCGCTCGGCGACATCCAGCATTCGCGGTACAAAACTGCACCTATATCAAATACGGTACAAAACACGGCGTACAGTAGCAAAACTGAAAGCGAAAGCGGGCGGCGCTGGGCACCCCAAAGTGCCGCGCCGCGCCTATGTACAGCTTGGGTGAGTAGCGTGAGAGCATTAGGCGGCCGGCCAGTGGGCGTCTTGCTAATGGCTCCCGGCAGACTGCCCGCGGCGCCGGCCCGTCCGCGGCTGGCAGTGAAAGCGTCTCCGGAATCGGGTGGCCGTTCGGGACTGGTTCGCCGGAGCCGGCGCCGGGGCCGGCCAGAGAGAAGACGTCCTTTTGTACGCTGGCGGCGACCGCCCGTCGACCGGACGAGGGATCACCGGACTAGGGATCGCAGCCCGCGGCGGGACGGCCGCCGCGCCACCGCAGCTACACTGCAGCAAACATGAGATGAGTTGTACATGTACAAACACACATCCCTAGTCGGGGCGGGGCGCGCAGAGTGAAGCAGCAGCTCGTCGGGGAGAGACTCGGCGACACACACGCACACAGTGAACGGCGCAGCAGCACATACAACAGCGCGGCGAGCGGCGCGCGTCCGTCCCCGACCGGGAGTGTGGAGCTGTTGGTGGAGTCAGCGCTGGGGCGCTCAGTCGGCGCGCGCCTTGTAGCTCGACTTCCACACCTCAGCCAGCACCACGGCCGAGTGGAAGCGGTGGAAGATGGCCAGCGGCAGGGTGACGCGCAGCAGCACCGCCCAGTGCAGCGGACCGTAAAAGTTCAGCTGCGGACACAAACAACGGGGGCACAGTTAGGTTAGGTGTCGACTAGGGCGGGTTTATACTCGCAGGTATGATAAACTGGTTCTAAGTACCATTTTGGATTACTTGTGAGTGCTTCTGCGACTGAGAGCGACATATGACTTAGCACACTGCACGCTATATGGATTACAGACAGGCTGTTACTAGCTAGTGAAACGGTACGTTAGACCACTCACACGGGTTTCCACGTTTCGCCAAAAACATTGGGCACGTCTTATCAGACTTTTCCATGGCGGGATTTCAAAGAGTGACCAATGCAGCGCCACCAGATATGTTTACTCCCACATGCAACTCCTCTCCTTGCCCACAGCGGACCCCCCCCCCCCCACACACACAATTCTTCCTCACCTGCACGGGGTCGGCCTCGACCTTCCTGATCTCGAACGTGTAGACGACCCAGAGGGCGATGTTGCAGAGCAGCAGGAAGGTGACCACCTGACGTCCCGGCTTGCTGAGGTCGTGTTCCGGCAGGTAGACGGCCCTCTTGGATACGTCGGCCACGTAGAGAAGTTGGAATAGTACCTGAAGACAACGAGACCAGGGGGCGTTAGAAGCGAGGGGATGGCATTGAACTTGGGACGGGGTTACCATAGCCCTGCACAGCTGACACTTGAAAACATGGCTTGGGGTTTGTACGGTTACGAGCAGATGCAGTAAACGGTCAGCACGACCAGCCCAATGCCAAGTTAACGGGAAATTTGGAGACATTCAATACCGATGCAAGTTGCAACGTTTATAACGCTGTAACATTTGTTGAATAGTTTAGAAGAATATAGAAACTACGGTGAAAGCAAGTTCAGTGATCCACTGCTGTGAGAAAATACCTTGATAGACAGCAACGGTCATTTACCTAGCACTAAAACGGACACTGAAAACTCGGAGGAAAAACTTGTTGAAATTTATTATTCCAATGGACCTCTTCACAAAACAGGAATGCAGCATCTACGAGTACATTTATCCTTTCGGTAGGTCATCAGGTTCCTGGTAGTGAGAGCTCAGGTTTGAATGGCTACTGCGGTCGATATGTGAGACTCCTGAGACTCTTGGCCTGCGGTCTGTGGGAGCGGCCACAGCCAAGTGAGGTCGGAGAGTGGAACAAATCGTCTTCAGCTACGTGGTCAGCTAAATTCTAAATTCGGAATCCTCCCAGCCCAAATTTTCACTACCAGACTGTACGATGTCGGGACCTGCGCGGCGAGCTGTGATTAGCGTCGGATTTGGCTTCGATAATCGATTCATTAAAAAAGGTCGAACTAAATTCATAGCTGATCCGAACATGATTCAACGTGATCATCATGACCCGAGTTCAAGATCCATGAAATCAAACTCCGAGTTTATGTTGTAAAATCCAAACACATTGTACATTCTCATCGATGGACGAATGACACAACCGAATCGGTGCCGAACAATGAAACAAAATGACACTGCTATCATTACCACCTATCCCACTGTCTCCTATCGACTTTCTCAAGAGACATGGGCGCAATCATCCCTCTCGACAAGCTCCACTGGCGCCACGCAACTGCGCGCAGCTGTGCGGTCGGGGCGGCGGGCGGGCAGTCTCAATCAGACACGGTACGCGGCGCGCAGAGCGGAGACCCAATGACGGCGCTAATAGACGGTCGATGGTGGTGCGAAGAATCGAGGAGGGGGGAGAGGAGGTGGGTGATTTTGGAGGTGCTGGTGGGGAGAGAGAGGTAGAGGGAGGGTGAGGAATAGGAGGGGAGGCGGTGATTAGGTGTATGTGTGGTGACGGAAGCCGGTGGCCGGCACTCGCTATACCATTGTCTGATTCATCGACCAATGTCATGAATTTGCAGCGGCAGGCATATCTACACGGATTTCGGCTAATCCTGATCGGCTTATCTAAAGCAAAAAAAAAAAAAAAATGACCATTGGGCACCTGATCTGCATCAACTGAACGACCTACAGTTAACCAACTGATCTGGTGTCTGACTAATTGACCTGCAGCATGACCTGATGTATGACCAACTGAACTGCATTATGACCTGCAGTATGACCGACTGACCTGCAGTATGACCAGTGACGACGTGATCAGTACCAGCAGGTTCGGTACATGCGGCAGTGGTGAGAGAGCCGCCGAGATGACGCAGAACACCGAGTACAGGAACAGGCCGAACCCGGAGACACGCTGCAGGATGGCGTCCAGCTCGTCCGGCTTGTCCTGCGCAAACTTCAGCTTACGGTTTCTGTGGGAGGAAAGATATTGAGTTAGATATTTTAAAAAAGAAAGAAAAAGGATGGTGAGACGGCGCAGAGGCAACGAAGAATTAATTAGATGAAAGAAGCTGATATATCATTAGCGAGCAGAAATAAAGAAATTGTAAGACGGAACAGGGCAGGAACTAAGGCAGAGAAGGAGGAATGGAGAGAGGGACAGACGGAGATCATTAGCGAATTCTGAGCAGTGCCGAGTGCATTGTGTTTGCCCTGCGACCAAACGACATTCAGACGGACTGGCTACACGGGCAGAGCCGAGCTCCGGTGTTCCGAGACATACGACTCTGAGTACCCTCAGCCGGCATCTGAATCTCGCCTTGAACTGACCTGATGAATCCGACCAGCGTGGCCAGCAGCATGAGGAACAGGATGCCGGCGTGGCTTGTGTCAGCCAGGAAGATGGCCATCTTCTCGTACTCCTCTCTCTCGATCAGCACAAAGTAGAGGACCAGGCAGATTATGGCCGCCACCAGCACCAGGAGGCCGCAGAACAGGCCCTTCGAGGCGCCGATACAGTCCACCTGAGGAACGGAGATCAACACAGATCACTATCAAATCTGGGAGAAAGACGGTTGAGGGCTTGATCATCTTAGATTCAGAAATCGGCCCGTAATTACAGAATAAAAACACGAACAAATGAACAAATTAAACTTCAGCGAGGTAGATAGCACGAATCGAGATATAATCTAGTCGCATGTTTCGAAAGTATTGATGTGTTGTTCGTTGTTCCGTGCCGGACGCAGTTCGTGTTCCAGACTCCCCGCTAGGTGTCGGACTGTCTATGATGGTGACTGGTAGATGTCGGTATTGTCTGGCTGATGGCTAGTGGAGTTGTGTAACTACTTATATGCTAATGGATAGAAGGAGTCTGATGTATGTCATCGACATGATGCTCGCTGATTGATGCCGGCAATGCACGGTGGCAACTGGCAAAGTTACAAGGCTGCGGATGCCAGTATCGTCAATATGGGAGATGTAAACCGATCATAGGGCAGCGCTCCTCCCCACCTTGGTGTGCGCCTTTCGGCTGGTGACGCTGACATGGTCGGGGATGTCGTCCTCCTCCAGGTAGCGCGGGCACCTGCCGATGTTCTGCCACATGATGTACAGCACCGCCGCGCCGATCAGAGAGTATTCGATCATCAGCGGGAACAGGTAGGGCGAGGCGTCGCGCACGATCGCGCCCATGATGTTGACCCGGCCGCAGGTGAAGTTGTCAGCGGCCGCCACGGGATCACCTGCCGGGATAAACGACAACGTTAGAATGTTACCTCGGGACGGCAAATCAAGCAACAAATCATTATCGTAGGTACACCGGTAAAGGACCCATTACTAATTACTGTAGCAACTTTAATTATTAACAGTGAAATGCTAGTGGAACAAAGCGATGTCACAACTACCTATGTGTATTGTGTAAGCAACATAACTAAAACCGAATCCACTTACGATCAGCTTCATTATTCAAAGGATAGTGAACGAAATTAAATACTAGTTTTTACGTCTTCCGCTTCATTAGAGCCTCGCATTTTAAAAAGGTGTGGGAAGATGGTGAAGACAAATTGAAATATCATTTTTACAATTAAAAGAACCATAACTCAAAAGAACCTGATGTACGAAACACACCATAGAAAAGTTAACATGCATATCCTAGACGAGCGGTTCAATGTAAGACCGTTCAAAGAAATTTCCATGTAAACACTTGCGTGAAGACAGAAATACATAAAATAAGGAAAATCGTCGATCAAAACATGCACAACGTTGGTAACAAAACAAAATTCAATCACGAAGCGAAGAAAACATCAAGCCGGATCACCATGCCGCTGGAAACAATCTGAAAAAAAATAAAACATCGAAGGCTGGAGTGATTGAGACGCAGTCAATCGATTAATCCGACAGTTTCTACAGGGCCATTGGGCAGCAGTGTATCGACAAGCAGGGTCGGTGCGGGGGCGGAGACGGGAGTGTGGCGAGGCACGGACCGTCGGTTGTGCCCAGTACGTCGGTCAGCGGCGGCTGCGTCGGACGGCTCCACACGCTCTGCACGAGCTCAATCGGTGACATGGTGGTGCCGTCCTGTGCCTCGGTGGGGCTGACGCTGGCCACAGAGCCAGCGCCCAGCAGCGCGTCCAGAGCCGAGTCGTTGACCAGCACACCCGAGCCGTAGTCAGCCGAGTCGGAGTCGGAGTCGTAGTCGGAGTACTGGAGCAGCCTGCGGCCCAGCCGGCGGACCGGGTCTGTGGGGCGCCCGGCGGCGGACCGCTCTGTTATAGGGGCCACGGCGGGCGACATGGACAGCCCGACACCCACACAACAGCCACACACCAGACAACACCTCTAAGGTCAGTTAGAATTGGCTAGCCGGGTCTGTTAGTCCGAGTTAGTAGGAGGCGCCCGATAGCTACACACAACACATCCCAGGTTAGTCAGAGATGGTTAGAGCGCCCACAAGCTTCACAAAACACTTCCCCGGTTCGACAGAAGCATAGAGGACGCCGCAGTCCCAGATACAAGCCACAGCACCACTAAGGCCAAAACGGGCACCAGATCACCTCCGACTCATCTGTAGGCATACCTGCCCCCTCTTCACTCCTCCCGGGTAAAGTCATGGCATACAGAACGTGCGAAATCGTCGTGCCCCGGACGCGTCAGGACCTCGCGCCGCCGTCCTCTCACCGAGTATGAGGAAGTCCTCGGTGCGTCGGCCGCCCGTAGCGCGGCTGTGGTCCGTGTAGACCCGCAGACTCTCGCGTACCACCGTGCGCAGCCAGACACACACGTTGGTGGCCACGACGTGCATCAGGCCGCAGCGAGCCACCACCTTGAACTTGTGGATGTTGAGCTGCGGGCGAAGGGAAGGGAATTCAGACGCCGCGAATGTACTTCCGCCAACAAACAAACAAACAAACAAACAAACAAACAAACAAACAAACAAACAAACAAACAAACAGACAAACACCGCCACACACCACACAAATAGGAAGACCACATACACAACACAAATAAGCAAACAAATAATAACAGACACACGTAGTCAATATGGTAGCCTGTCGATTATAACATGACAGCTGAGCTGCTAAAATGTCTCCAACTAACAGAAATCCCACAGAATTGACGATGGGGCGCTCGCGGATATAGTTAGACGGCTAAATGAAGCCGAGCTCGTCAAATTTCACACACTCCCGCACATCGACAGGGTGCCCGTCGATGCGGGGACTACGTCAAAGTTTGACGGAAGCTGGCAGCAGCAGTGAACCCGGGCCCTACTGGGGTAGGTCCTGGTCGTGCTGAGGGAGGGATGACGTTTTAGATCTCATACTTCACTGAAAATAATTGGTTATGCAAAGCCTTGGTGAATTTGGACAAGATTGATTTGATTCTTCCTCGAACTTATGTAACAATAAATCGTTTCCAGACACGAAATTCAGTACCCGTTCGGCAATACCTACCCGAGAGTTCATGAAAATGAAGTACATCTGCATGAATGTGAATGTGGCCTGTAGGCAGGGGTTGACGGCCATCAGGATCTGCCAGCACTCAGAGTCCTCGGGGATCTCGAAGAAGGTTCCCAGCTCCAGGCCGTTGTACACCATGGTTCCGAGCCCGAACGCTGCCGGAGGTCGGCCGAAAGACGTCATTGGGGGACTACCAGTTGGCAGGGACAAAACAATCACGTTAATTCAGGACAATCAACTGGAACGTAGACACTGGAAGCAGAACGGACTGCAAATAAAATACTTGCTCGATCTGTCGCAACAAACACAACTATTTCATAAGGTTAAATTGAAGTGATTCACGAATAAAAAATAAACTGGGATTCCACTCGGAACATCGAAACTTATACGCATACGCGTGTCCTAACTCCAATGTTCCACTAATGCGCAACAGTTGACAAACACAACCTTGTAAACGGGTCCCACTCGCACCACAGAACACTCTTTGACTCACCAATGGCGCCGATCCGCAGGAAGAATCCGCCATGGCTGTGCTCGTTGTCGCTCGTCTTGGTCTTGTACGGTCGACATTCGCGCGTGAGTCGCTCGGGCGAGCCGCCGCCGCCGCCGCCGGCGCCGTCGTTCAGGTTCACATCGGCGGGCGGTTTGGCCTTCTGTGTGTGAGGCGAGCAGCGTTCAGCACTCAGGCACAGCGCCGCGCAAAGGGGTGAAGGCGGTCAGTGGTCACTACTGTTATACGGCGATGGTCGGAGAGGGGGGGGGGAAGGAGAGAAGCGTTCCAGCTCTGGCACTATTGCCCTGGAGTGACCAGGCTCGTGTGATGCGAAATCATTTCAGCCGGACAAATAAATGCAAGCAGGATATGTCATATAAATAATAAGTAAAAATAACATTATCACCAGATAATTTAACTTATTAGCTAAAAAGCTTAACAGGATAGGAAGAAAGTTTGAGAGAAGCTCATAAGAAGCTTTGTGAAGTGGCTTCGGGTGGCACAGCACGACGCTGAGATGAAAGGCAACTGTTGCTTGCTAGGTACTTAAACGGTCATGCTGAATGATCGACGTTGCCTCGTTGGTGCTGAGCCTTTTGACAGACGGCGACCACCACCGAGATCCTGTTTTAAATCCCCTCGCTCATCCCCGTGAAACTGCGCGTTTGCGACTCTCTACTTCCCCTGTAGAGTGAATACCATGTTGTCAGCACATGGTTGGCCCGTTTCGACCCGGCGTTAGTATGTACCGACCAGTGTGACCAGACAAAGGTGAACAAACAAGACCCTCCAGCAAACAGTGCAGATCATGTACAGACATTCGACACGAACAAACAGACATGTTTGTGCAGACATTCGAGCCAGGAGCCTTGGATTATGATACATACGGTCATACGACACCAGAGTTTTCCGAGAGATGCGACTGATTAATTACTCGCATGATATGCATCAGGTTAAC
The DNA here is from genome assembly GCF_019059575.1 of Amphibalanus amphitrite. Classification (NCBI taxonomy): domain Eukaryota; kingdom Metazoa; phylum Arthropoda; class Thecostraca; order Balanomorpha; family Balanidae; genus Amphibalanus; species Amphibalanus amphitrite. The sequence continues at coordinate 1,715,734 of NW_024881511.1, read as the reverse complement.
CCTCGCCGGACCTATTGGTTTTCTACATACGCGCCGGCCGAGGGGGGGGGGCGGGTACGACCCCCCCCCCTCGCCGTTTCGCCCCTGGTGGAGCTAGCGCGTCGCGGAAAAAACGAGCGTGTGCGCCGTTACGAGACGCAGAGATTGGTACCCGATTTTAAGGTCCTAGGTCAACCGGTGACCTCTGAGGTCAGGTCAAGTGCCCCAGGGTACGGTTCAGTTTTTGGTGAATAACTTCGCAAAAAACGGCCGCAGAGCGCCGATTTTGGCAGCATCGTGTTCGTCTCGCTCAGGCGCGTCGAATGATATACTTTTTGTCCGGGTCAGGTCAACTTGGGGTGTTGACCTCAGGTCAAGGTCAGGTCAGCACCCCCAGGTCACGAAGTTGGTCGAAAGAGGTCATGTCGCATATCATTCGATTCGGCAGGCCTTCCTGAGTCCATTGGTGCCTTTCCCGACTCGCTAGCTCAATTTGATCAAGAGTTATTGACGAAAAACTAATTTGACCTTGATGACGTCATAAATGACGTCACGCAAGGTCAACATTGCAAAAGTGACGCATCTAACCTTGCAAGGAGTGCATCAAATCACGATTCTGTGTGCTTGAGATAGTTGGAGATCGTTCCCGGCGCCAGAATAGCAGTTTGAATTTTTCCCCATTGACTTATAATGGTGAGGTCACAAAAATGACCTGACCTCATATGACCTTTAGGAAAAATCCGAGATATACAAGTTGTGGGACTCATAATGGATACTAAATCCTGCAAGTTTCATTTCCCTGTGACATCTCCTCTGGCAGTGAGGGCGTTGCGAAGTTGCGACATCTGAAGACCGTGCAGAGGTTCACTTATGACGTCATAGGTCAGTGACCTGACCTGACCCAAAAATGCGGTTGGTGTCAAAAGATCCGGCTTGGATCAAAGGTCAGGTATGCCAAGTTTCAGCTCTCTATCGCCAGCGTGTTCGGAGCTATCGCGAAAAAACCCTATGGGGGGGGGCGGCACCCGCCCCCCCCCCCTCGGCCGGCGAGGGTTAAATGACTTATCGCATTGTTAGGAATTAGGACGCTTAATGATAATCCAGGCAAGTGTCAGCAGACCGAGTCGCTGACGGTAGCCTCCATCCCTCTATCAATCAGGACACGTTAATGGGCGGTTCCGTGCATCTGCAGCACGGGGTGGTGTGTTAGTTGGCACATTGGACAGCGGCGGTCACGGCAGGCTGGCTGGCAGGTATGCAGTATTCACTCTGTAAGTACCTTGGCAGAGCCGGGGTCACCACTCGGGTTAACCTGGTAGGAGCCACTGCGGAGCCCGCGGCGTCGCGAGGCGCGGCCACAGCACGAGGATCCCTGCAGCGGCGCGTGCGATGTTAGGGCCGGCTCGCACCGAAAACACACCGCCGTCTATATCGGATGTCGCCGTTGAAACCTCAAAATGTAAAGCGTTTACGTCGGGTGCAGTTACACTGAATATCGTGTGACCCTACCCTCTGTGCCGGAGCGCCAGTTACCACCGTGTGTGCCCAGATACCGCTGTATATAGGTACAGAGTGTCGATACTCTGGAAAGGTATCGCTGTCCGTACTAACTGTGCCGTGTTTCGGTGAGACGCTCACCTTCCCGCAGCAGCCGGAGCCCTCCTGCTGCTTCCCGACTTTGGTACTGCTCTCGTGCAGCAGGTAGACGAGAACGTACAGCAGGAACAGGATGCTGACGCCGTACAGGTAGGTGAAGAACGCCTGCCGATGACACACAGACAGACACCGGTCAGTTGGGTCCAAGCACTGATCACTGACCAGCTTAATCGTCATTTTCGACTTCTGTGACATACCTGTGTTGAATGGAGCCCTTGACATTTATAGGCCCATGTGCATAGGCATGGTGTTTTCGGCTTACCTCGTAGAAATAGAGTGGCACACTGTCGGTGATGATCTCGGATATAAGAAACGCGATGCAGACCACCACCAGAAGTTTGGCGTAAACTAACGAGAGAATCCGGAAACACGCCGTCCTGCAATAGGTAAAAACCGTTAGTCGCTGAAGGAAAGTGGTTACAATAAGTGATCCACCAGTTATTAAGCACACAGGGTGTGCGACAGGCGTTGTCGACCACGAGTCAAAATTTGAAGAATTTAAGACGTTTCCATAAGTTTTGAAGGTATGGATAAGTTCTAAAAATCCGGTTCTCCTTATCCGGGTCATTAACTCCATATGGTCCAAGAAAGCTGGCACACTACCTTTAAGAGCATCTGCGATTATTAATTATGTGAATCTATCTCGCATTCACTATCACTTAAAGGGACTATTCCACCTTCTAAAATGTTGTTAAAACCAGTTAAATTGTGCCCGACTTTATAGATTGGATGACCAGGAACACGGTTCTGGCATTTACTTTTCATTAAACATCTTGGGCTTCCCATATTCCAAACACAAACTTTCAAATATGTGACGTCACAGCCCAAAATTACCTCCTTCCCCAGGCCACATTACTGTCATAAAGCTGATTCTTTTTACTCTGTAGGCACCACAACAAAGTTCAGACCAAGTTTTAAGCGATTTTTCAACGAACAAACCCATTTAAATCAGAATGACTAAACGAGGTGACGTCACACTAACGGTCGCTCCATGTTGAAGATAGGGCCTTGTACAAGGCCCATTTTCAAATGAAGGGAACGAATTTATTCAACACCAAGAGGCCGCGGGGGTTGCAACCTAGATAGATAGTGGTTTCTGAACCTCGCCGCAAACTTGGCTATCTCAACTCAAACCCCATGTTAAAGGTGGGATAGGGTGGGATAGTCCCTTTAATTTCATTTGGGTGAGCCATGCGATTTACTACTTCGGAGGCAATACGATATGATGCCATGACATGGTACGGTATAGGTAATTAAATTTGGGACACTATTGCCATTGCCACCATTGAGTTATTAACGACACACAGTGACGGCCCTTATGGATCACCTTAACGTCACCTGTGAAGTCATAGAAAGCCCATGAAAACACAAAACTACGCCACGAAATCATGTAAGCGACGTATGAAAGCAATGCTCATATGCCGGGGAGTGGATTATGTCATAGCCAGGCGCGTAACCACGATTCTGAAGTTTCTGGGGACCACATGGAGGGCCGCGAAGACCAAATATTATATTTCAGGATCAGCCTTCGCCCAAGTGGGGGGGGGGGGGGGGGAGGGGGTGTTTCTGGCCACACCCGCCAGTTTTTTTTTGCGCGTGTAAAGAAAACCGCGGCGCGCACCGCCGCGAAACTTGGTATGGCTTATGATACCTCAATTTCGCATCATGTGTGAAAATTTTGACACCAGGTCACCTAAGGTCAGGTCACCAGGTAAAGTAGCCATGCCTCCAAAAAACTTTGTGACTCTGTCATTCCTACAGTTTTATCCCAGAAGTTTGAAACTCGAGCTTTTGCATGAGGAAATCAGTATGAACAATTCGTATATCTCAAAGTTTTCACATCGGTGACCTAATGTTAAAAAAAAAATTAGTCCGAACCCTCTGATAGGAAGGACTCACAAGGACAGAGCCACCGCTAAGCGAAGCTTGTTGCGGTGACCCTGCCCTCTACCCTCCGATCGCGCAATTCCAGTTCTATGGCAGAATTTAGAGTCCAAAGTTTAACGTGCGCACATAGCCACTAGGGTTGTTAAAAAAAAAACGAATTTTGGAAAAAGTATATGGGCTCATGGCTCATGTGGTGCGGTATTCTTTTCTGAGACCAATGATGCCCTTTTTTCTGAAAAGTATTAACTGTTAGGGGCTCCTCAAACGGCTTAAATAGGACCATGTTACGCCCGCCGACCGGCCTGTGTCAATAAGGGCGAGAACTCGACGCCGCGCGCCGGCGGCAGCGCCTTATCGGCACCGCGCGCCACGACATCTGCCGGGCGGCCGGCTGGGCGGTGGGAAGTTATAAGTGCGTGGTCTTATTGCACACGATCGGGGTGAGCTATCCCATGTTTTCGGGGCGGAAAGTTTCAGTGCAGCATCGGTGCGTCTGCCACGGTGGTCTGTGTCGATGGTATAGAAAATAACTCAAGCAGAGCTCAGAAAATACTGAATGATTCCGGGCAGTTGCCTCGAAACAATCCGTTTTAAGAATACAGCTGCCTTCTTAACGTACCGTATCACTTGTTAATTCTTCAAAAAGCAAACTCTGAGCAATAACACACCTCTTTGCATTGCTGTTGACAATTTACGTTAGTTTTTGACGGTGGCTCGCACCCCCAATATGCTGCCGCGCAACTTTATTCCAACCAATTCCAACGGCGAAACGGCAACTTCGTGAGAATCGAAAATTCACGATATACGTACAGCAGGGGCTGGCAATGCAGTATGCACAAGGACAGAATATGGAGGATACCCGACAGTCATCGGCCCAAGTTTGGGGGTGGCTTTGACGAGCATAGGCGTCACCAATGTCATTATTCAGATACGTTGATGTCAGATGCTGGGGCAACAGAATCGACGCCAGGTTTAAAGGGACCCTCCCACCTTCAAAAAAGTTAATGAATTGGCATGAAAGTGATGTCGCTCGGTTCAGAAAGAGCAAAAATGAATATCTACCAAATTTCATCGAAAAATATTCACCGGTTTTCAAGATATTAGACTTTTACTTTTGTTTACTTTTTGGGATCTCCGCTGTTCCTAGCGACTTTATTTGAAAGTGCGGCATTTGTTGCGCGCAAAGCAGCATATACCACCGCGTGCTGCCAAACGTTTTAGTAAAAGATTTAAAAATCGTTAGATCTCCGCTGACGTCACAAATTCTAAGGGGGCATACCAATGCATTAGCCCCTTAGAATCCGAAAACTGCAAGTTTGAAATTCCATATCTCCGAATTAAAGCATTTTTCGATGTTGTGAATGCCCAAACCGGTATTTTCAGGCCATGGCCACCAATTTGGCTATCTCAACTCAAAACTAATGTTAAGGTGGGAGGGTCCCTTTAACTTAGAATAGCGGGTCGAAAGAAAACATAACATGTCTGGGAGTGACAGGGTGGCCACCCTGACAGTGTGACGAAGTGAGACATGAGTAGAGACATTAGCCGGAGTACCTACTCATATAAATCAAGCGCCGTTTATCCAATCCTTCGAGCATAAGCGACGCCGGCAGTCCGGCCAGGGCGGCCGTGCCCACCGATGCCGATCAAGACCCGAATCCAGACCCGGCATAGAACACAGCTCTGCCCTGACGTGACACATTACCCCGGTGTGTCACTCATGACGGATACACCAATGCAGGAGCCTTGCCAGCTCCTGTTGTACCTACTTCGTTAAATTTTCGATTCTCGCTAAGTTGCCGTTTCGTCGTTGGAATAGAGTTACGCGGCAGCATATTGGGGCTGCGAGCCACCGTCCAAAAGCAACTTAAATTGTCAACAGCAATGCAAAGAAGTCTGTTATTGCTCAGAGCTTGCTTTTTGAAGAATTAACAAGTGATACAGTACGTTAATTCAGTGGCGGCGGAATAGGGGGTGCAGGGGGTGCAGGTGCACCCCCATCGAAAAACATGGGGGTGCAAACATATGTTTTTGCACCCCCAAAATCCGTACAAGGGGCCCGTCGCACCATCCAATACATTTCTCCTGAAAACCAGTGATCGGGAAACGAACACTGATGTGGAATCATCCGGGATGTCCAATTATGGTCAGGAACGCCCCGTGCTAGTCTTTGGGGCCCCCACACCGGCTAGAAGTGTCCCGAGCCGCGTTTGGTGCTCCACGCGGCATCTGAGGGCCCCACGACGGCCTCAGATGGCCCTTTTATGACGATCTCTGAGGGCTCCCACTTGAGGGCTTTGTCCCCTGGGGCCCTATAACGACCACTAAGGGCCCTCAAGACGACCGCTGAGCAGGGGCGGATCCAGAAAATCTCCAAGGGAGGGGCCATTAGAAACCAGGAGGCCCCCCCCCCCCCCATAATCCCACCTGTTGGAGGCCCCATCTTCCCACTTGTTGGCCCCCCCCAAAAAAAAACTGCGTCTATTGAGCTTATCTAGCTGTTCAGGCAACATCTCAACATCTGTGCAGGCTTGGAGGCCCTCTGTGCAGGTTAGGAGGCCCTGTAAAAGTGGTCATCTCTGTGAGTATAAGAGACCTCCAAGTTATGAAAAGCTTTACCAATCTTCTAACAAAGAAGTCTTCTCAGCTAGTCTTCAAAGAAATAACTAAGTGGGTAGGTTAAAAAAAAAAACTCATCGGATTTCGGCCACTTTATTTTCAGGAGGCCCCCTTTTCAGCTTTTTAACTTTTTAACTTTTTATTTTATTTTTGAAAAAAATCGGCCAAGGGGGGGCCATGGCCCCCATGGCCCCCCCTTGTATCCGCGCCTGCCGCTGAGGGTCCCACAGGACTCCAGGGGCCCCACTGGCCTCTGAGGGTCTCTACGACGGTCTCTGAGGGCCCTTGTGACGGCCCTAGACCCAAATCAAGTCTGAGGGCCCATTTGGCTTCAGACGGCCCATAAAGACCCTCAATATGGCCAAGGACCCTCATGACGACCTCTGATGATCCTCTCGAAGGCATCTAAAGGCCCTCACAACAACTTCTGAGGAACCCAGGACGGTCCCTGAGGGGCTGCGGGCCCTGACGACGACCTCTCTGGGCCCTCACGATGGTCTCTAAGACCCAACGCAAGCTCCAAAGGCCCACACTGCCTGGCGTCTGAGGGCCCCACGACGGCCTCTGAGGGCCTCGACGCAGGCAGGCTCCAGAGGCCATGCTGACCTCTGAGGGCCCTCTTGACGGCTTCTAGGGCCTAACGAAGGTTTCAAGGGCCAACGCTGGCCTCTGAAGAACCCTACGACGGCCTCGGAGGGCCTCAACTCAACGCAGGCAGGTGCCAGGAGACATGCTGGCCTCTGAGGGCCCCGCAGAGTTCAGATTCAGAGGATCCAACCACCTTTGTGGACCTTACGAAATACGAAGGTCTCCGAGAGCTCACGCAGGCTCCTGGAATTCGGCCACACTGATTCTCAGGCCCCATGTCGGCTTGTTGAGGCACTTTATCTGCTCTTGGTGCCCCGTCGCCAACCTCTGAGAGTCTCAATGTCGGAACTTATGGGGCCATGGGCCCTACACCGGCTTTTATGGCCCCTACATCGACTCTTGGGACTCATGACCCATGAAATGTGGGTCTAAGCGGCTTCTAGGAATCCCCATGCTGGTTCTAGTAGCCGCCAGCCGAATATTAGGGCTCACACGCGAGCTCCTGGGACCCCGTGCATACCCCAGGGGTCTACCTGCCTCTAAGACCCCACACATACTTTTGGGGCTCAAACGCTTGCCCCTGAAGGCCCCACTGACACTGAGACCCCTTTCCTCTATTCAGTCCTCCATACCAGCTCTTTAGGCTAAACATCAGCTCCTGTGGCCTCCATCCCGGCTTTGGAGGGCCTCCACATACAGGCTTTTTTGAGGTCCGATGCCGGTTTCTGAGAGCTCTCAAAAGACTTTCGAGCCTATACTGCCTTCTGAAACCTTTCAGCAAATTTCAAGGGACCGACCCTGATCGGAGGGTTCATTCAGTCTGGGGAGTCATGTAGGTCTCTGGAGGAGTCTCTATGTGGTCGGTTTCCAAGGGGCTTCTAAACACGGTCTTCTTGGAACGGTCTCGTAGGGCCCTCAATGGTCCACTGCGGATCCAGAAAAAGTGGTTTGAGACGCTGCGGGTGGTGGCTAGACTAAAAGATTAGCCGATAAAAACTAGCTGCATTTGCATCTTTATTAGTGATGTCAATTACGGAAAATCGGAATACCGATACCAAACCAAATACCTACCAACCAAAACCACGGGAAAATACCGAAACCAAACCAACTTGGGAAAATGAGGGAAATACCAACTTATTACCGATTTCTTAGCCTCTTATACATTAGTGAGGGTTAATGATACCAACAAAATACCAAACACATTACGATTGAAATACCAAATACCAAGTTGGTATCGGTTTGGTATCGGTATACCAAAAAGTTGGTATCCGATTGACATCTCTAATCTTTATGCTTTCATTATTTGAGACAGGTAGGTACACTGCAATTTCAAACCTTTTACAGAACTCGTGTGTATGGGGAGAGTTTTCCAAACTCTTCGTTTTTCATAAATCAATAAAAATCAGTAAAAAAAAACTGAAGGGGCCCAAAACTTCCAGAGGGGCCCCTTGAGAAAACTTTGCACCCCCATCCAAAATTACCTTCCGCCGCCACTGACCACGAGGGAAAATTGCTCCCTCGGGGCCATCAGCGGGCTGCAGAGCCGGCCAGCGGCACCATTTCGCTGCACCGCCGCCGGCCGCCACCGGCCACTGTTGCACGCCGGCGTACGTCCGGAGCTATTTACTGTTTATTATCGTACATCCCACTTCGCCGTAAATGTCAATCTCGCCAGGTTCGTCCATTTCGGCTGCAGCGCAGCATGGTATATTGATTTAGGTCGGGCTCAGCCGCAGCAGAGCCTGAAATCTTTAGATGTCATGCAGATTGTATCCAGGTTGAATTCCCTTAAGCCCGTGTTCTACTCTCGGTAGAGCCTGTCTAATCGCTCCGAGAAGAGTACGGCTCTTCCCCGTACAAAGTCCGACTCTTGCTCTATGCAGTTCAGCCCTTACCCCACGGAGAGTCCGCTCTTCCTAAATCCGACATAGTCCGCCGCCTTCCCCCTTGTAGTCCACCTTCACAACTACCCACCTCAGTGGAGGTTAGCTCCTATTCTCGGTTAGAGCCTGCTCCTCCTCGCTCGACCTCACTCCTGCCCGGTTAATTCCGCCCCCTTCCCTGTAGAACCCGCCACCTTCCCTGTAGAATCCGCCTCCTTCGCCTTAGGATCCGCCTCCTTGCCCCTCCCCCTCCCCCCTCCCTCCGGTAGACCCCGGCTGCTCGGCACGTCGGCACATCGATCGCGCGCGGTTCGTCGGCCGGCAGACACCGCCGCCGACGCCGTCTTGCCACGTTGCAGGAGGTGCAACAGACCGGCGCAGAGAGCGGCCATTGCAGCGCCGGCTGCAAGCTGCGCCGCAGGCCGCCCGACGGCCTAAGATAATTAGCGTAAACAAAGGAAACGCCAAGATGCAGAAAAAAACATGGTAGAAAAAGGAAATTATTCGGCTACATTCATTTGCACTGAAAATCTAGGACATGATCGTCGCAGAACAGTTCTTTATAGGCATTAATTAATCAGCGATATGTATTATACTCGTATAAGCTACGAATTTCCGGAGTCTAATTACCCGTTTTGGCATCCTCATGAATTAAATCGACCAAACGTAACTGCTGCTGGAACGTTGAAATTATGCACGACCTTGTCATGAGCTGGAAGTGTTCTGACCAAGCGAATTACGTGCACGTCTGGGGTCGGTCAGCCAGACTTGTCATGATCCACGCCGAATTTCAGTGAGATATCGGGCCGATCTGGTGGGAGCGCGCGCCAGCTGCCCGTCATGAGGACGCGCTCTGCCGGCTCTCGGCGGGTCGTGAACCCTCCATGGAGACGGTCAATACACTGCGCCGCTGGCCCGACACCCTGCCAGTGCCACCGGACAAAGGAACCGTGCAGTCTCCGCTTTTTAAGCTGGTGTCTACCGTCCAAACATCGCCTTGTTAGTGGAGTTTAAGCAAGAGTAACACCGCTAAGTGGTCTCATAAACTTCTTATACTACACTGCCACCCTAGCATCGATATATTACCGCATTAGCAGACAGATTGTCGCTATTTGTCTGGCTGAAGAAACGAAGTTAAAAAGGATTTTACAGCGAATTCTGAGCGTCCCAGTCCCCTCTTCCGGCTTCTGAAACTGAAAGCCTGTCGCGGCTCATCCCCACAACACGAGGTAGCCGGTTCACAGAATAGGGCTTCGCACGGAAGCGCAGGCTTAGAGCCGACAGAAAGTCGTCTACTGTGGAGAATGCATAGAGAATCAATGAAGTTTCGGCAACATTAACAATCAACTATGCATTGTGCAGAGCAGCAGGCCGCCCGAATAGTGGCTACTACATACTATACCAAGTCAAAGTATACCTACCGGTGTGACCTCAATCGCCAATCACCTTCGGACGGTGGTTCGACGGCCTCCCCCACCGACACTTTAGCGGCCGACGGTTAATTATTCACCTACTACGGCTGCACCGGTAGCGAATCAATAACTCGGTCGTGCCCAGGAGTGAGTAGGATGTAGGTAGGATGACCGCCTGTCAGGCTGTCACGTCAACAATGTACCGATGGCAGGCACTCAAGCATGACCGGTATCTGAGTGGGACCGATGCTTGAGGTCCTATTCAGTGAAATGAAATGAAATGCAGTGAAAAACATTTGTATATAAAATAAACATCAAACCATTAGTAAACTACAAATGCCAATATAGGCCCCTGCAGCGCTTGTCGAACAGCACTGCGGATCCGAAGGTTGGGACCTGTGAAAAACCGCCCGCCCGCCGCAAAACGCGCAAAACGCACGCCCAAAATGCCAACGCAAATGTCGCAAAAAAATAAAACGCCCGCCCGCCGCAAACCGAAAAAACGCAAAAATTCCGCAAAAAATCAAAACCAAACCGCCTGGCTCGCACGCACGCCAAACGCCAATCAAAAACGCTTCAAATCGCCCGCCCGCGCAAAACGGAAACAGCGCAAAAAAAAAATAAAAAAAACGCGCAAACGCCGCCAACCGCGAAAAAATCAACACCCCTAACGACGCAAAAAGAAAACCGCCCGCATCGTCCGCCCGCCCGCCGCCAACCGCAAAATACTGCAAAAAAACGGCCGCCCGCCGCAAACCGCAAAACACCGCAAAAAGCGGCCGTCCGCCGCAAGCCGCAAACGCAAAACACCGTCAAAAACTTAAACTACAAATGCCAGTATATGCCCCGAGGTTCCCTATCAAAAGAAGAAAGCTTTTTTGTTTACAAAATACCAAGATTCTCAAAATACCGTAGTGACATCAAGAACATAAGATCGATGATGCTTTTATATTTCAATCTCACACTTTTCTTACAAACAAACTGCTAGAGTAATTATCATTTATTATGGATTTATTGTAGTAGAGTTTATAAAAATGGATTTTTCCTAGTTTCTGGTAAAAAAAACATATTATTTCTGCTTCACAAGATACAAATTCAAGGTCATGACTGTTTACAAACATTTGTGAAGTCTGCGCCTCTCGGGGTACACCGTTCGCCGTTTTGGGGCATTTTTCTTCCATTCTTCTGTTCTCGGATAAGGTAAGCTGTCATCATAAAATGCAACAATTCTCCGAAACGAAGCTCGTTCAAAATCCATGCCTGCAACTTGCAAGATGAGTTTGCACCGTTTGCACTTCGCAACAATGTCGCTGCCTCGCTCATCGCTGCTTCATCTCGTCTCGTCACTTTTGCCACCAGGCGGGCACCAAACCAATCAACCAGCCCAGGTACCTTGCGATTTGAATTTTAATGCTTGACAGAGTTGTACTTATCTCATAGACATGAATCATATCATATATCCATGACTCACATAATTCATGAAACTGATATGTTGAGCGGGCGAACGCATAGGTAGGTAGGTATATTTGGCGAATTCAATGGTGTCTGTAACCAGAGGTGGAGATCTCGGGGGGTCGGGGGGTCAGGACTCAGGACCCCCCTGAAAACGAATTACTGCTATGCAAGTCAATGGTACTGCATCCAGCCCGCCTCCATCTGCCCGGCCTGGACCCCCCCCCCTGAAATTTTGACAGATCTTCACCCCTGTCTGTAACTGTTGACCGTAGACGTCATACCCACTTACCTGTGTCCGACTGTAGTGTATCAGATTAAAGGGACTATCCCACCTTCAAAAATGTTGTTAAAACCAGTTAAATTGTGCCCAAATTTATAGATTGGATGGCTGCAGGAACACGGTTCTGGCATTTATTTTTCATTAAACATCTTAGGCTTCCCATATTCCAAACGCACTTTCAAATATGTGACGTCACAGCCCAAAATTACCTACCTCCTTCCCCAGGCCACATTACTGTCATAAAGCTGATTCTTTTTACTCTGTAGGCACCACAACAAAGTTCAGACCAAGTTTTAAGCGATTTTTCAACGAACAAACCCATTTAAATCAGAATGACTAAACGAGGTGACGTCACACTAACGGTCGCTCCATGTTGAAGATAGGGCCTTGTACAAGGCCCATTTTCAAATGAAGGGAACGAATTTCTTCAACATCAAGAGGCCGCGGGGGTTGCAACCTAGATAGATAGTGGTTTCTGAACCTCGCCGCAAACTTGGCTATCTCAACTCAAACCCCATGTTAAAGGTGGGATAGTCCCGTGGGATAGTGGGTGGAGCTTTTCCAGGGAAGTTGGTGGGGAAAAAAGTTGTCAAGCCTACAACGTCTGATTGTTAGTTAGATAAAATACAACAATGAATCGATTCTTTTCATTACAGAGATAATATTTTGCATTACACAGATATTTCAAAGCTCCTCAACGCGAAGACGATTGGTCTGCTAGGCAACAAAACCCTACAAATCAGCTTGAGTTGGTGGGGCAAAACGCTTATTGGTGGGACAAAATGGCAAGTTGGTGGGGGAGCCGCCCCTAAAAATAAATGCCAACTGAATAACTAAGCTCCGCCCCCTAGATTAGGATATAGAAGTTTTGGGCTGGTTGTTATTTTATCACCTTTGACTGGTTGGAAACTTTGAGGATGACATTAGCTTCGACCGATTACAGTTAACAATGCATGTACTATTGGTCTCAAGATAAGGGCCCAGCCTGGGCCCGCCAGGCGACCTGTAGTTTTGATGCGGTGAATAGCCTTACTTACCCTCGCCACAGCTCGGGCCGAGTGCACCCCTCCTCCCATCCAGCGCCAACCCCACTCGAGGTGTGGCGAGGGTGAGGGTATTCACCGCATCCGAACTACAGGTCGCCTGGGCCCTTATCTTGAGACCACTAGTAACCAACGCCACGACAAAACAAGCCGATTAAGTCATTTAGTTAACCATGAAAAGCACTGTTGCCCGCTGGGTACAACACATTAGAAATTAGAATGATAGGTATGCATGTTCAGGTAGCGTAGCATATGTATTTTATGTTCGAACTGTTGTAAATGCTCTACCTTCCGGTAGCCTCACATCATTTATCAATCACGCTAATGTGATAGAACAGGTGACCGACCAAGTTGAAAGAACGCATACCCCCCAGCTTCAAATGAATTGGATCAAGTACAACCAGCCGAAGAAGTTGGACAGACGCAGGGTGGAGCACGCCCCCGCCCGGCCGTCAGTGCAGGCCTGCCCGGCGCCCCGGCCCGGCGGGTCCGGCGGCTCCAGGAGGACGGCTACCTGGAACCGCAACCCAGACGTGTTTAGACTGCAGCTCGCGCGTCGAATGGCACACCCTGTGCCGCGCGGCGAGCAGCACCACCAGAGCCGTCGGCAGCCGGAGGCGGAGACCCCGGTGGCGAGGAGGCCGCCGACCGCCGGCCGGCTGTTCGCCTCCACGCCCAAGTCGCCGGCTGAGGGGCAGACAGCCGGCGGCAGCAACTGGCCGGAGCGGTCGCCGCCGCACCCGGCCACCGCCAGCGAGTCCTCCCTGGATACCACCGGCCGCAGCCTGCTCTTCCCAGATACATTTCCCGGGGCCACCGGTCCGACCCCGGCCCCGGCCGAGTTCCACCAGCTGTATGGAGACGGGACGGAAGAGCTCGCACAGCAGTCCCACATCATCGAGGACCAGCAGCACCAGCACCAACAGCATCAACACCAACATCCTTCGATAGATAGGCAGCGGCGCCGTCCTCACTCGGGCCATGAACACGAGCGCCAACAGTGTCTCAGCCCCGAGCGTACCACAAGAGCACGACTACCGCTAGGACGACGTGCTGAAGCGGTCCAAGAGCACGAGCGCCAGCAGCTGCTCAGCCCTGACCGAGCCGCTAGAGCACGGCTCCCTCGTGAGCGGTGCGCTGAGCCTGACCAGGAGTACGGGCGTCATCAGCTGCTTAGTTCAGACCCTGCTACTGGAGCACGGCTCCCTCAAAAGCGGCACCCCGTGCCGGACAAACAGCAGTGTCTAAGTCCAGACCGAGTTTCTGGGGCTCGACTTCTTCAGGAGCGGAGCACAGAGCCGGAGTGGAAAAGTAGTACTAGCGAGAGCCGCCGCCCGCCGTCACGCGGTGACGATGGACTCTGTGACGAGCGACAGGAGTGCCTACCCAGTACACCGCCCGGCGCGCGCTGGCCGCCTCAAGAGGAAGACATCCCTACTGTGATCCGGCCAAGACCGACCGACGGTCCGGCGGCGCCCTCAGAGCCAGCGCCCGGCCCGGGGCGGAGACTGGAAGATATAATAGAGGAGCTCCTGTACGTGCCGACCAACACCCACTGCACCATCGAGCGGGAGATGTCCGACCCGCTCTACTGGCGGGCCGTGTTCCCCCGGCGACGGGCCGGGCTGTTCTCACCAACTGGCGTGGAGCAACAAACAGAGCCTGACGCACACAGTGCCGGGCCTATTGCAGCTGTGCAGCGTGCCGACGTCGTCTGTGCTGAGGCTACTGAGCGGCCGGCGCCTGTCGAATCTCCCCCGCGGCCGCCGCCTGTGGAATCTCCTCGGCGGCCGGCGCCTGCCGTACCCGTCCCCGGCCCGGACGGCGACGTTAGGCCGTGCGTGCCGAGCTGGCCGGCCGCAGAAAAGGCTGCCTCTCCGTCCAGGGGTCGGACAGACCGTCCCGGTCGACAGGTATTCGACGACCAGTGGCGTCTGATCGCGGACGGTCGGCTCCGGCGCCGGACAGACGGCCGCCCGATGGAGCCGCCGGCCACTCCGCGCCGACTGGTGGTGGAACTGGCCGACGCCGGCGTGCAGACCGACTCACCACGCCCGGTCTGTGTGCAGACCAGCTCGGTCTCAGTGCAAACCAGCCCGGCCGCAGGCGCACCGTGACGAGCCGCTGCACGGAGCCAGCGGCTGATGGGGTGCGTCGCCGGTCGTCCGAGGACGCCCACGCCACTCTAGCTAAGCTCCTCTCCAGGCTATCGACACTCAGCCCTCTGTCAGTCCTTTGTAGACACATCGCGGCTCACGGCTCTCCATTCACGTTCGGTCAGCTGGCCATCAGCTTGTTTTCGCAGCCGGCTGAGGCACGCCGGAAGCTGAGTGATTGATTATACACATCCCCGTGCAGGGCCACGGCGCAGCGGCTGCTCTCCCTCCCTTCCCCTTCAGGACATCTGCAGAGCACGTGAGGACGGGAGTGACGTCGGCCACTCGTGGAATGGCGGAATGAGGGCGGGGTCGCAATATTTTGTTATGTGTATATTTAATACTTGTCATCGTTGTGTTAGAGGTGTGCAAAGAAACTCTCTTTGTACTTAGAATTAGAATTAGAATTAGAAAAGAATACGTTATTCGTGCGGAAAGTAACAATGTTCATGTTTCGTTTCAGCTGCTCAATCGTTATGTGAGCGTGTGTGAACTCAGTTGTGCTCTTCCACTGTCGCACCGTCCCGTGTGTGCGGCAGGTGCGATGTCTGGCGGCGGCGCGATGCCCAGTGGCGGCGGTGCGGCCGGGGACGCTCCCCAGCTGGACCGAGTGGTGGCCGACCTGGAGGTGGCCGCCCGCCAGCTGGACGCCGCTCTGGACGAGGTGGCCCAGCTGAAGGCGCGTGCCGCCTCCGTGGCGCTCCAGCTGACGGCCCAGTTTGACCCGGAGCTGACCGTGCGACTGGAGCGGCTAGAGGCCGAGCGGAGCCGAGCAGAGGCCGCCGTCGGTCAGCCGGCCGCCGGGCAGTGACGCCGAGAACGGCGATACAGACCTGTCCTACCGAGCCGGCTGTCAGTGTCCAATGTGAGTAGACTGAATTATGTGTTCAGTGGAGTCCGTTAGCTCGTTGTGGTTCTGTTGTTTCCCGGGCTCCGTGTTGTGTTGTCTCGTGCCTCTATAAATGATGCACATTCGCACTGTGTCGTCTGACAGATCCCACTCACCGCTGTCACATTGGCCGGGCTAACGGCCCCGGGACACGGCAGCCGGCTAGGCGTCACGCGCCGCTCGCCGCCCTCTCACGCACCGGCCAATCATCGACCAGGCCCGACACGCACCCGGCAGTACGGTGGGAGGGGAGCGGGTGCGACCACAGACCACAATAGGAAGGACCAGCCGCGCCCGTACCGGCTGCGGCCATCGCCGAGACGCCGGCGGCGCCGTCCTGCAGAGGGTGTATTCGTGGCACGTTCCGATGTGCGGCCGCTGCTACGGCGGTTACTACTGAGCGGGCGCCGACGGCCGTTACCATCTGTTGCTGTCGCCGGCGACGGGCGCCGCACGGAGAGGGTGGGGTGCGGCCCGGCTCCCGGCGGCGGGAGACGGCCGCGCGACGACAGATGGTGGAGCACGCACCCGGCCGCCCCCGCCGGAACCGGAGCGGCGCGGGATTGAACAAGGGAGCTCTGGTATTAGCTACGGCTCTGTGGAGTGAGCGGAGGCCGGAAGTGCGAAATATAGGAAGGTAATATGATCCGCATTTAACAAGATCTCTTGGAAAAAAAATGTTGGTTTTGGAACTCCAAACGATACGGCCAAGCAGCTAATGTTCTTTCTTCAATGCACATTCGTTCATTCATCATTCGTGTCCGTTGTAATTCCCCAAATTGCAGCAGGGGGAGGTTGCAAGCAACATTGCATTGCTTCTCACCATGCAATAAACATGGTCCTTCTGCAATGGATCATGTTTATCTGCAATGGATCATGTTTATCCGCAATGGAACATGTTTATCTGCAATGGATCATGCGTATCTCTCTGCAATGGATCATGTTTATATATCTGCAATGGATCATGGTGTTCACATGGTCACTATGCTTGGCTACCAGAGGAATCCCAGTTGCATTTCCGTCCGCAGGATGGAACTGGGGAGTGGTGCGGTGAGGACAGGACGGTCAGTGTGGTGACCGCCGGGTCAGTAGGGGAGGAAGTAGGACGGAGCGGACAGTGGGGTCACCGACCGATCCCCGCTCATCAGTCCCATCCGGTGGTCGCCAGCGGCCGTGACGCCCCTCCGTGTCGGTGAGCTCACTAATGCGGGGGTGGTGGTGTAGGCACAAGTTTTGGCCGCGTGACCAATGTAAGCCTTTGAACCTCAAACGGAACGACTGCGTGTCCTTGTGACTCACTCAGGGTCTGAATGGCACGCCACTCTGGTTTTTCACAAGTGCCTGAATCCTGCACGTAAAATGGCCATACTGGCCAGATTTGAAGCAGTTCTTCAATTGCACTTCAGGTATTGTAATTCTGCAAAGCTCTGATCGATTAGAGAAGCAAGCTTATTTGACCACTCTTCAGTCCGCTCAATTTTACAGTTGCCGACACGAGGCGAATCGATGCAGCCCCTCAGCTACATATTTCGCGAGAAGGAGTATTTGCAGAACTGCTGGAAGGAGCGGACTGTTTCTGAGCACAGCATCCCTTGCCAAACTCGGAAACTTTATGTTCCCGTCACGTAGGCTGACTAGGTTATGAATCGTTACTACGCCATGGCCTGGTCATTTATCTCGCACATGACGTACGGCGACGTAAAGCCGAATTCGGTTGAAACGATGTAACGCGTACAAACTGCATTTCAGCTCTCCAGCGAATTTTCGTTGAAAGTCTAAAACATGACTGATATTTGATGGCACTGAGCATCGGGTCGAACCCTAATGTGCCGTCGATAGCAGTGCTGAGGACGGGTGAGTTATACACATGTGGCATTATTTGTCGATGCAAAGGGCAGCCCAAGTGATAAACCAAAGCCGAGAATAGAATCCGTTTTAATTGTCCCGTGGGATCGCAGCGGCTTTAATCTAATGAAACCACAGCTAGAGAAATGGCAAATCACGGGTCTCATGGGCTTTAGAGTAACTCACTGAGCCACTGCGACCAGCCTAGGAGACTGCTGGACCCTGTGATACACCGGTCTGACAATTCCCAGGGGGCCAGCCGCGACAGACCTCGCCTTTCAGCGGGCCTGTCGCTCGCCGGCAGTCCCGGTGATCCGTGCCAGCAGCCACCCCTCCCCACCGCGCCGGTGGCTGCCCCAAACTGTTGCGGAAGTGGCACGTTATACACACGGGTTGGTAGCAGTGGCCTGCTGGCTGCTACTGAGTAAGGTAGCTGCAGTGTTAAAAGCGAGCTGGGCCGCCCCGACCACCCACACACTACCCAACCCGCTAGCGGCGGCACAGTTTGTTTGGAATGGACTGGAGAGCGGTCGTAAAGGGGTGAAACAACCCGCCGAGGCCACACGCGCAGCTCAGATTGTGACGGAGCAGATACATCGGTATTCAGTAGCTGCAAGCCTACAGTGGAGCTCACTGGAGATACAATGGCAATCCGCAGCTCGGCGGCGGCTGAATGAGGCTAGATGAACAACAGCCATTTATCAACACGACAATGACCGAGGCTAACCAGCCACTGCCGGTACACAAACGGCCGTGCAGCGCAGCCAGTCCAGCGCGGCAGCCAGGCTGGGTCTCAGATGCGCCGCAGCACGGCCAACAACTGTCCGTTAAAGCGAACTTACTTGCCGGACCCGTTGGTATCCACGTTGAGGCGGGCCACCACGCTGCCGCCCCCCTCCAGCATCGGCGTGACGGCGCGGTTGGAGAGGCAGAGCGCCGGCTCGGCGGGCGGCCGCTGCTCGGTGTCATGGCCCCCGCCCGTGTCACCGGCCACGGCCAGCGCCGCGTCCACGCCGTCCACAAAGTCCGCCTCACTGTCTATCGAGTCCACCGTGGCCAGCGGCACACTGGCCGAGTCCATGGCTGCTGGCCGCGCGCGCGCCCGTGCCCCGCCAGCGGCCGACTGGCGCGCGGAACGCCCACCACAACAAAGGAGCGCCAGCGGCCGGCGCGCCGGCTCCACTATCGACCGGCGCCCGGCACGCGCAGCCTTTCCAGCCGGATCGGCGGCGCGGCGCACCGTCGGCGCCTGCGAATCGATACAGTGAGCACTGAGCACTGCGCGGCGCGCGGCGGCCGCCCGGCTGGCCCGGCGTTCGTTCGCTCACCGCTGCGTGCCGCCAGCAGCGCCGCCAATAAACACTGCTCCCGCGCCGGCCGAGAGGACCCGCCGAGCGGCGCAGTCGGTCCCAAAGGGTCTGCAGGGACCCGCCAGTTGGAGCCGGGCGGCGCGCAGGTCCCCGGCAGCCTCATTTCACTGGGCAATTTCCCAGAGTTAATGATCGGCGCTGGCGGCGGCCTGCTACCGGCCGGTAATGACATCGGCTGCACCCGGTGATTTTACGGCAGACCAGACAGCCGCCTACTTCATGAGACGGAACTGCAGATCGAGACCGATTTAGATGGTTCTCCGGATGTATGCCGATGAGCAAGTATTAATGTTGATTGTTGAAGGAAAAATACTTTTCGCATAAGGACCTGTTGGTGATGATAATTATGACGCCCTAAAATACCAAGTGAATTTTAGGACTTTTATGCACTCTGCAAAGTCTGTATTATTCATCACTAGCGTGCTGCTTAAAAACGGCTCCTTTGCATGCTACGATTATATAAGGATATAATAATGGTAAAATAGAAGTTTGAGCCATACGCACTATAACCGTAAAGTTTCACGGGTGGCGGACGGTCGACTGCAGAGCCGAGGAAGGCCGTTTGGCGTGCTGCGGCCGTACCATCGATCGAAGGCAGCTCGGCGCGACCCGCCACCAGCGGCTGCCGTGCGTCCGGTCGGCCTCAGTATTGTAACTCAGCCGACCACGCTGGCGTCGACAGGCAGTCTGGCCAATTGACTCGGACAGTTGGACGCCCCCGCCCCGCTCCCGATTGCAGGGGGGCGCCCGACGCGCTCCCAACAATGACCGCCCTCAATCTCGGCTGACGGGGCGGCATCGCTTCAGTTCGCGGACCGGTGGCAGGGAGAAGGGTATCTTGATGTGTGGTTTTCATAGCAGCGTCGAACCTTCTTTATCGGACACACTGACACTCACCTACAGAAATAAAATTTGCCGACTTTTTATAGGTCAATAGTTTTCACTTTTCAGAATTACATGAATTATTCCGGACCCTGAATATAATTTTAGCCCGACATTTGGGGCGGGGAGAGAGAGAGAGAGAGAGAGAGAGAGAGAGAGAGAGAGAGAGAGAGAGAGAGAGAGAGAGAGAGAGAGAGAGAGAGAGAGAGAGAGAGAGAGAGAGAGAGAGAGAGAGAGAGAGAGAGAGAGAGAGAGAGAGAGAGAGAGAGAGAGAGAGAGAGAGAGAGAGAGAGAGAGAGAGAGAGAGAGAGAGAGAGAGAGAGAGAGAGAGAGAGAGAGAGAGAGAGAGAGAGAGAGAGAGAGAGAGAGAGAGAGAGAGAGAGAGAGAGAGAGAGAGAGAGAGAGAGAGAGAGAGAGAGAGAGAGAGAGAGAGAGAGAGAGAGAGAGAGAGAGAGAGAGAGAGAGAGAGAGAGAGAGAGAGAGAGAGAGAGAGAGAGAGAGAGAGAGAGAGAGAGAGAGAGAGAGAGAGAGAGAGAGAGAGAGAGAGAGAGAGAGAGAGAGAGAGAGAGAGAGAGAGAGAGAGAGAGAGAGAGAGAGAGAGAGAGAGAGAGAGAGAGAGAGAGAGAGAGAGAGAGAGAGAGAGAGAGAGAGAGAGAGAGAGAGAGAGAGAGAGAGAGAGAGAGAGAGAGAGAGAGAGAGAGAGAGAGAGAGAGAGAGAGAGAGAGAGAGAGAGAGAGAGAGAGAGAGAGAGAGAGAGAGAGAGAGAGAGAGAGAGAGAGAGAGAGAGAGAGAGAGAGAGAGAGAGAGAGAGAGAGAGAGAGAGAGAGAGAGAGAGAGAGAGAGAGAGAGAGAGAGAGAGAGAGAGAGAGAGAGAGAGAGAGAGAGAGAGAGAGAGAGAGAGAGAGAGAGAGAGAGAGAGAGAGAGAGAGAGAGAGATCCTTACGATGGGGTGAGTGGCGGCGCAGGACGTTCCACTGGACTGGACACACAGCGATCCGGTGTCACCTGCAACAGACGCAGAATAAAAAATCACCTCCTTTTCCAGGTCTGACCAACACAACTGTGGAAAACCCATTCCTAGATTCCTTCGAGGCATAGCAAGTGAATCTTTTTCCACTTCTGGCTATTGTCGATAACAAACAGAATCGGTAAACGTGCGAAAACGGATGGTTCATTTTCAGTGTCGTCTAATTCTAGGCTCAATATAGTTTTATCT
This sequence comes from Amphibalanus amphitrite, assembly GCF_019059575.1. Taxonomy (NCBI): domain Eukaryota; kingdom Metazoa; phylum Arthropoda; class Thecostraca; order Balanomorpha; family Balanidae; genus Amphibalanus; species Amphibalanus amphitrite. The sequence goes on along the minus strand of NW_024881511.1, from coordinate 1,694,574 downwards.
CCCAAAATAACCCCAAAACGTTTAAAGCATTTCTAATGCAACTAGTGACTAGTCGCCAACTACATATAACTAGATTTAACAAGTCGCCCAAGATTACTAGTTTAAAGTTTGCAATGCATTTATTAACCCTCGCCCTGGCAGGGGGGGGGGTCGATGCGACCCCTCCTAAGGTTTTTCGAAGATAGCGTAAAAACGGCGGCGCGCAGCGCCGCCAAATTTGGCACAGCCTATGAGGCAAACTTTTTACATATGACCTGAAAATTTCAGGTCCGGGTGACCTTGGGTCAGGTCACCAGGTCAGAAAAACCGGTACAAGGTCATGGTCAAATTTCAATTTTCTTTTTGCACCTGTCCAACTCACAGTTTTCGACTGATTTCCTTCAAACTTTCAGGATGTGCTAAGTTCACCGAGTTGTATAACATATAGTTCGGGTTTTTTGAGGTCACTGACCTGAGGTCAGTTAGAGGTCATTACGTCGTAATGTTAAGCCTATGGGAAAATACTAAATTCCGAAAATACTGGAGATATCTACTTCTTTCTATCACTTTTGTGCTTTGAATCAATAGTAATTAACAGCAGGTCACTTGGTGCTTCGTTGTTTGGTGTACTTATCCATGGGTCAGGTCAAATGAGGTCAACTGAGGTCAAATGACGTTTTTGCCAATAACTTGGCACATAATGACGCTAGAGCTTAAAAAATGGTATCATTGTGTTCCTGGTGATCAGCCGAATCGAATGATATGCGATATGATGTAATTTGGTTAATTTGAACTTAATGTATAATTTTAAGTTTACTTAAGATTTAAGAAAAAACTTTAAGTACACTTAAGCAAGCTAAAAAGTATATCATTCGATGCGCCTTGACGTGCTGAGTTCACTGGTGCTTTTCTTTTTGCTTTATCTTAATTAGATCAAAAGTTATAAGCGAAAATCTTTTGACCTGTTTTTAGCGAAATTTTTACATTTATACCCCCCCCCCAAAACCCCCCTAAATATTGACCTAGAGCAACCAAATTTGCACAGGGGCGAGAACTCCAGGGGGGCCACCTACCTACCAAATTTGGTGTTTCTAGGTGCCATAGGAGCCAATCGCGAGGGGGGGGGGTCGCATCGACCCCCCTGGCCCCTGCCAGGCCGTGTTATGAAAAATTCCCTGCCAGGGCGAGGGTTAATATTATAGTTTTGCTGCAGATATAGATCTGAGTATCTTCTCGAATCATTAGGACCTCATTGTTTCGCCATTCACATGACATCATCACACAAAATGTGGCAGTGTGTTAACTAAACCACAAAAGCAAGGGATATGCAGCAGGACTTCATCCTCCATATCCATGTCATAACTTATTCCTGAATGGGCGTTAAGGTCGGGAAAATGTTTCTAGCGGGTAGCGAACATTGAGGCCTCAGACCATCCGACCTGCGCGCCGCCTACCGGCCAGACATTGTGACCAATAGTTAGAGGCGGTGGCCGCCAGGTGGCTGACGAGTTGGCCCAGACCTTCGTTGTTCGTAACGTTTAGGAGACCGCCGCCTGTGCTGGCACCGCGTCCGCCCTAGCTCAGCAGCTGACCGCCCGGGGACCGGGATGACGCTGCTCAGGTCGGGCTGGGTCCGCGTGGCCGCGAGCCAGAGCCGGTCCCTGTCCCACGGCCGCGCCCAGCCTCCACCGCCCACCAGCCGCGGCACGTGTTTACACAGAATTGTTATTTTTGGTGGGCTTATCGATACATCATAGGGTCTCCTGATTCAACTCGTACCAACATAAACGGCCAAAGGGCGAGTAAATCAAACAAACGAAGACCTAGGATTCACAACCAGGTACGCTACTTTGTTAAAATGTAATGAGCAGTCCCGGATATGCAAGACGATGCACTGTACCTAACTAATTGAATTTATTAATCCACGCATCCACGCACTCATCTTGGCTATCATTTTTAGACGGAGCGAAAGTAGTCATTCATTCGTCTAAAGTCTTGCCGTTTTACGAGTATACGGACCCTGCGTTTACTTGCATTCCTAGTCAAGGGTGATTGGGAGGCGATCACCGTATTATCGCCATCTGAACTCATGAGTCATGAGGTCAAGCTGTTTCCTGCGTCTCGCGCTCAATGGCAGTTGGACCACCATGGATTTCCTGTCTAAGACGGAGCGACCCGAGTCAGCTCCTGCTAACCCCGCTATCGAGGCGCCGGAGTATCAGATGATCTGATCATCTGTCAGATTTTAGTGCGTCTCGCCACCGAAGAGGCTGGCTTCTGTCAGCGATTGTCGCCGGTTCCATTATGTTGAAATATCTATCACCAATAACCCTGAGATTCCCGAGATCATCAATATCGCTGACATAAGGGAATGAAACCACCAGACAAGGCGTCGATAAAGCCGAGGGTTTTATCGTCTTACCTTTATGATTGACACTGGCGTCTCTCCCAGCTCGACAGTCTCGGTAGTGGTGTCTTCCATCTCGGCCTTGGGTGACGAGTTGAGTAGCTTATCCTTCATTTCCTGCAGGTACGGGTACCTCGGCATCGTCCGGTAGTAGACCGCCTGCGCTGGCCGAGAGGGGGTCGTCACTCGTCAGTCACTGAACGACACTGTCGGCAGCTAGTGACACTGGCCTTCAGTCGTTGTCATCGTTGTCATCGGCACAGTCAGTCATAGCTATCGGTGTTTTCACCCACCCGCACCAATTACTCACAGAGTCACTGACAGTCAGTCAGCAGCTTCCCACTGGCGATGCAGCAGGAGCATGGGATCATGGTCTCCTCGGAAGATAGATATATCGGTTATTTATATAGGGGTCGAGAGGAGGGCACTGCTTCGCTACCCTTTCCCGAAATTGAGCTCGAGATGCACGGAAAAGGACAAATCGTGCACAATTTAAAATCGCACGCAAAAACCACGAAAATCATACCAACTTTAAGATATAACAACAAAAAAAAAAAACAAAAAAAAACGGTGACCTCTGCGGTCAAATCAGCGACTCAATGGTCAAACTACACATTTTGATAACACTTCGGCAAAATGACCGTAGACGTCACGTCTGTCGTGGTCAATCATATTCTGTTATATTTTTTGTTTGGGAAAGATGAACAGCCACAGGTCATAGTCGGTCATAGTCGGTAACGTCAAGGCAGGTCAAGTTGCACATCATTCGACTTAAATGGCTTCAGGTGGCCTTTCCGATTCGCACGAGCTATTGACGACAAATTCCAATGACCTCAAATGACCTCAGTGGCGTAATGTATGTAGATACGCAATTACGCAATATCAGTTTCCATATTTTATCGGCGAGTTTTAATGTAGAGTCACGTCAGATTGGTCTGACCTCAGGTGACCTGAACACAAATATGAGGTAGGAACAAGGGCGCGGGAACTAACTACTTTCAGACTGGAGGGCACACCATGATAGAGATCAACCTAGGGTACCCCCAAATCTAGTTTTCTCGACGGTTTTAGGCCACTTATTTTTCATCCCTTGGCTTTTTCAACAGAAAAAAGAAAACGTTTGCAAAAAAAGTAGTCGGGTATTCTGTCTCAAAAGTTGTGGAGGCATCGCCCACACGGCCCTAGAGTTGGGGGAGGGGGAAAGCTGCCCTAACTGCCCCCCACCCCTCCCTTCCGGTTCCCGGGCCTATGGATAGGAATGTTGTTAAGACATAGGAATTTACTTTTCGAGATTAACTTCCAGCAACAGATTCCCTTGTAGTGAGAAAGTTACTCAGTCGCGACCTTTTTGAACCGTGCAGAGGTTTACCTGAGGTCATAGATTCATATGTCAGTGGCCTGACCTAAAATACGGTCCGTGCCAAAAGATGCGGGTTAATCAAAGGTCAGCTATGTGAAAATGGATACACATTGCACACTCCAACATCAGCTGGTCCCAGTTTCGGCGGCAGCTCCCCTCCCCTCCTTATCCCCCGGCTGGGGCCGCCAGTGCAGTTGCCGGTCTTCACTGACCGTTAGCAGTCACCGACGACAGTTACAGAAGACGGCAGTCGCCAGCCATCGATCACAGACAACAGCGAACACGGAGCTGACAGCCAATGAGCACCGACGATATTAGTCGTGGTGTCAATGATCATCAACCATTGGCAACATCCATAGCTGGGCTTGCCATGTTCACAAGTGCGTTATCGACCTTGACTTTCTGGTAACGGTGATACGTCACTGATACCGGCGACACTGCCTTCGGAAAGAAAGATATACGGTACCTACTGATGTCTCGTGACCTATCCAGCTTTGCTGTGCTCTCAGCTCCTCTGCCGTTCACAGGTTCACTGTACCCATCCCATGTGTGCGCTCTGAGGAGCGTATTGATTGTTGGGCATAATGACGATACTTACTTGCATATTGTTAGGCCTATATGCAACATTGTGCAAGTCTCGCTGAAAATAGTACGGACGTATAAATAAACATTTATTTATTTATATAAACGTAAACGTTTACTTATACGTCCGTGGAAAATAGTAACCGGTGGACACTGTCACACTGGCACATGGTAGATGGCAAGTTTGAATGAATTATTGACTTAATAACGCTTGAGTGAAAAATGTTTTTATCGGCAGTGACTATATAGGCACAACGCTTTAATTAATGAAATTGGCTTTATCGGTATCGTGTTTCTCTCGTTGAGATGCGGACAATAAATTATAATTTGGCTTAAAAAGGTTCACCAAAAAATTTGAGCCAAACTTAACTATCGCCGGACCTATCGGTTTTCTATATATTCCACACCTCATCCGAATGTACAAAACGGTTGGTGGAGTGAACTTCCCCTCACCGTTTCGCCCCTAAGTGAGCTCGAGCATCGCGGAAAACAACAGCGTTGCGAAACAGCGACTGGTATAAGTATCAGATTTTCAGGTCTCAGGTCAAACGGTGACCTTTGAGGTCATGTCAAGTCCCCCAAGGTAGGGACTCTGTTTTTGGCGAATAACTTCGCTAAACATGGTTGCAGAGCCACGATAGCATGACACCGTTGCCTTCGTCATGATCAGACGCATCCAATAATATACTTTTTTTTAGTATAGGTCAGCTTAGTATGTCGACCACAGGCCAAGATTAGCTCACAGTCTGTTGGGTCCCGAAGCTATTAACAGGAGGTTGTATCGCATAAAAAATCGATTCCGTGGGGCTCCTTGAGTCCATTGGTGGTTTCCCAACTCGCTGGTTCAGTTTGATCGAGATCGGCGAAATGCTCCGATAACTTTAGTGAAAAATAAAGTATCGGACCTTGCAAGGTGTGCAGGAAAGCACCATTCTCTGTGCTTATGGTAGCCTGCAGCTATCTGCGATTTATTTCGGCGCCAAAATAAAAGCTTCCATAATTCGCACCTTGACTTACCCCTCGCACTTACAGGAGTTCGGATGGACCCCTCCTCTGTTTTACGCAAAGAACGCGCGTAAAAAGTGACTCGATCGCAACGAAAACTCCAGCACCTCGAGTTTATCACTTGCATACATCCCCTAAAAATTTAATGATCCTAAGCCCGATGACCTTTGACCTGTCACCTATTCCTCGAGACCATGTAGAATTCGCGATTCGGCGTATGTTAGCGCACATTATTCATGCGTTTCCACACTTCTTTGTGACTATAGGTACACTTGCCAAGCCAACATGCGAAATTATGGTTGTCCCATGCACTACGGTGGGCGTCAAGGTCACTTGAAGGTCAGGTCAATGTCATTGACCCTTGGTGACCTTTCGAATTTAACCACGTTTTAGGGAAGTTTTCGTAGCCGGTTTCGAATAAAGCAACCGTTCGAACAATTGAGAAGTATATTTTGGTGCCTATGAAACATGGTGCGAAGCTGCCAGTGGTGGTCGACACCTACTATATGTAGATAGTCGTCGGTACGCCTACTGATTGACCTGACCTGACTTGGCCTGACCCGACCTGACCTGACCCGACCTGACCCAAATGCATGAATACATGAAGACGTTGAGAAGTTGCGTCATTTTAGGACCGTGCATAGTTTCACTTATGCCAGCATAGGTCAGTAGGTAACCTGATCTGACCTGACCTGAAAATGCGGTTGCCGGTTGGTGTCACGAGACCTGGGTCGTATCACTGGTCAGGTAGGTATGTAAACTCTCAACTCTCGATGGCGAGCATGCTCCGAGCAATCGACGGAAAAATCGTCTGAGGGGGGGGGGGCACCTGCCCCCTTACGGCCGGCGAAGGTTCAGAATCAGGTCAAGGTCAATGTTACCTGACCTGTATGAGAAAATGGGTAGGTACCTATGTCAGGCGATCGGTATTGATGAACTGAACATATAACTAGTGTTTTCATTCTCCTGAAATGCGTTGTCAAAAATACTGTTGAAAACTGCTGAACTGCTAATGATTATTTATGGCCTAGGATGACCTGATGGTTATAAAAGGGGTCACAAGTACAATTTTCCAACTCAATATTCACCAGGTGACTGAATTGAAACATGAAGTTAACCTGACATCAAGGTGTCGAAATAATCGAATATATCTGAGATGATATACGTTTACGCCACGGTTTAGGTTTAGGCAATGCATTCGATGACCATTCAACCCAATCGATCGCTAAGATGCAAAGCAATCGGTAAATTGGTAAATTGAGGTGCAAAGGTCGAGCATTTACTTAATGCTTGAGATGAGGTCACTATAGACGTGGCCTACATCCTGGTTGCCTGAATTTGAGTCGCTTGAGTCAGAAACTTTCACATAAGCGGAAACACGCATCACGGTCGACGCCGTTTTTGTGCGTAGGTAATGCGTGGATATTTGTGAAAGCCTTTAGGGGCATTAATCCGCTCCCGTTCGGCGTTAATCGCTCGCCTCCAACTCTTTACCGTCCACGTTGTCTCTATCGCGAAGCTACGAGTACCTATAGGTACCCGTGGCTGTATCGTCAGCCGTTTGGTCAGTCGTAGCGTTGCAGAAGCTGTGTAAGCAAACAAAAGACCAGGGGTCGAGCACTATTCCGGGTAAAACGACTGCAGTCACTCGACAGGCTCGAACCGTATTCCAGGCAGAATCAAATAGCCATTAGGTATGGCAGAGGCTGCACGTTTTGATTTATAATTTAAACAAAGTGAATCGCACATTTACAAACACAGGGCAAGCCATGGCGACAAGCGACACATTCGGAATAGGATATAATCATTCTAAGTCCACTGCTTACACCCTACCAACTTACATTGTCCTCCTCATTCTCAGCTTCGACGTCGGCCGAGTTCACGGGCTCCATCGTTCTCCCAGTTCACGAACCGTCGCCATCGTGCAATAGAGACCAACTCTACAGCAATCACACTCTAGGCACGTCCACTGACCACCGGCTCGATCCCCGGACCCAGCGGCCTATGGCGCCGGGCGCCCACTGTCCGCCAGTCGGCCGCTGGCGGTCCGCCGTCGTCGATCGGCCAGACCCCGGTCCCGCGCCAGCCGCCGCCGCCGCCGCCGCGCAGAAGCGTTACCATGACAACATCTGAAGGTCGTCGCGAGCTCGGAGGGGAGCGGGAACTGGGGTTCAGACCGGCTCAGGGGACGACAATGGTCGGTGGACGACCGACACAAAATGGCACCATTTGCAATGACATTTTGGCATACCCCAAATGCCGATTTGAAAGTTTTTACTGTCTATTTTGCGTCAGTTTCCGACCGGGGCATGGTAGTTGACCGAAAAGATAATTTCGATTTTCGTGCAAATGAAATTGCAGGCTGCAGCATCCGGGTTAAAAAAGCATATAACCCCATCTGTATATCCATGCAATCTAATTGAGTCAAATTCGCCACCTCAAAATCTCTACCACACAAGTGTTTTACTGCGCATATATATTGTCATCGACTTTTTCGGTGAAATATTTTAAACAGCTAAGCCATGCCTCAGCGCGCATCCATCGCCCCTGCACGGTCAGCTGCAGCCCAAAGATGCTGAGCCAGCTATGACAACACTCGAGTCGAACAGTCCTCGACTCTGAACCTGACATCTACGGCCGGGTGAAGTCCAGACTGCTCGTATCACGGGCGCCTAACAATAGCGGCCCTGTCTCGCTGAGGAGTCGAATTTAACCCCATCCATCGCTGCTGACGTAAAACAATCCTGGACATGGCATCACTTCCGACGAGCATTTCGTAATTCGAGACGGTTGAAGTGGAACAACGGTTGAGTTAAATGTTTATTTTCCTGGTTGGCCCGCTCGTTTGGGCGGCCGGCTCAACTCAGTTCGATGGACCGGCGGAGTCGGAGACGGCACGGTATCGGCCTCCGTCAACAAGGTTTGGCGCAATAATTCCAAATCGAACCCCAGTTATCTTCCGTTAACATCTAGCACTGCAGTAGCAAAAACTTCGGGCTGCATTTCTTGAATTTCGAGAGTATCTATGTAGTTGCTAAACAGCAAAAAGACCGATAAGTTTATCGGCTCGCCTGTCCATATATGTAGCAAACGACTTTCTAAATACTGCCACGACACTATCATATGACGGAGCCGTTTAAAACTCCACTTACGAAGCAAATAGGACACATAAGTTGAGAAAAATTGCGGTGCTTTATTCGAGGCTTATTTTGTGAAGAATGACGTTTAAACTCAATGCATTCGACCCAAATGTTTTAACGGAAAAGTGAACAGAAACTCAAAAGTTTTAAAGCCAGTTTATAAGCGCCTTTTTTGCTTTCATATATGATATTCTAGCGCAAAGTTAACGTGACGATTAAAACCAATGACCTCAATCATACCTATCATTTTTTTTAATTGATGCGAGCTTTTTCAATAGGCATCCCGTCCTGGCCTTCCATAGATCCCAACTGGTTAAAGGCCAGCGCGTGTCACCGATCGTCACGCACGTCACACACTCAACATCTCTCGACCGACGGTCCCGTCGCCACCGACGACACCCTCCCCTCCCCCGCACACACTGTCGGCTCGACAGTCCGCCATTCGGCGCACCCCGGGAGCCGACACATTCGGTCTGTTTGTGCGTGTTTGTAGGTCACGTAAAGCACAGCACACAGCCCGAGGCCATGAGTGCCTGTTAGACACGCCTGCGGCGGCTCCACCCGGCCAGGTGGAGGCAGCCGTCGAGCTGGCGACGAGGCTCAGCCGGCGCGGAGCAGCGGCCGGCTGAGCCCTGCACGGTGCCGAGTGACGGACTGTCAGCGGTAGCACCGTCTGTCAGCGGACTAGCCATAATCTGCGCGATGTTTTGTGTCAGTTATGTGTTCAGAGCGAACTATTTTTGATGATGTTACCGATTGATATCGCACGCTGAACATTTATATTTACGTTGTTTTTTTTTCAGGGGAGGGGGGGGGGGCGCTTATGAGCCAGCAGCCCAAGACAACTTGACCATTCATGCCCCCATATATGTCCAACTGCTATTTAATAACGACGCCCGACGGCATGCGAGCAGACAGTGCAATCTGTCGCCCCATACACCTGTAAACCAGCCTGCCCTGCGTCGGTTCGTCTGGCCAAGATTCGTCTGGTCGTCGGGCCATTATCCCTCGCATGAGGCAGCGCTGGCGGCGTGCACTCGTCTGGAGCCCGGGATTTGATCCGTAGCTCCTCCGGCCCCGTGAACCCGATGCGGCCACTTGGTACAGACTGTGTGACCGCTGACGCCCAGGTATGTGGCGGTAAACGTTATGGGACCCTCGGAAACCGATATGACGTCGACGTGGGCACTTTGCCCGGATTGGTATGCCACCCGCATGTTACATGCTATATGCGCACGGAAGTAGAAAACGGGTGGAGGAGGAACTGCATGGATAATCATTTATGCGGGGGAATAAAGTTTCTCTAAGGGTCGATCGTGCTATTTTCAGGTGAATTAGAATGCTAGCAACGCTTCATCAGCTCTACGACTCAGCAACTATATCTAATCGGAATTTTAGGTACATAAATGCAGCTATACCGAAGGCGAGTGAATATTTCCTAGGGCTCAACCTTATTCTTCGAACGTATAGGTACTAAGCGAAGTGCTCACTCAGGCCGTCGATCGAAACCAGGAAGCCCAAAACAGCCACCAGTAGCCATTATCTAGCCGTATTTGTGAATTTAATTACCCCGATGCCCCTAGTAAACTTCTGATATGACGTAAATCACGTTCGGGAGCCGAGGCTCCGACAGCTACTGGCTTAGGCACGAGGTAGCGTCCAATTGAACCGCGGGGCATAATGCGCTATGCCAATCATGCGAATCCTGAACTGATTAGTTAGGTCTATGTAATTGTATACAACGCATCAACATTCAACAGGGCTTGTTAGTGCGCAGGGATCATCGGCTGGGAGCAGGTTTTAAATCAGTCAGGCCGTCGCGACCGTCAGAGGGCTGCGGCATTGTTGGTCATTGTCTAGTCACCGTCTGCTCTCGGCAAAACGTAAAAAAAGCATAGTGTCGCTGTCACCCACAGTCGGCCACTGTCGTTTACCTACTTTGCTGCTGTCGGTCATTATCAGTTGGTCTCCGTTATTTCGCAATTGTCGGTCTCAACTCTCAAGGTCACTGATGCACTCACTCTTGGTCGCTGTCGATCGCGGATGTCGCAGGCCGTCCAATGTCGCATGGCCATGTCGGCCACGTCTGTCCTGTCTAGCTATCAATTGCCAATGGCTAAGCTTACCACGGTGACTATAAATAAGCTATAAGGAAGCTTACGCTTCCTTTTATCTGTAGCCCGCAGGTAATCAACTTCCCATCCAAACCAATGATCGTTTCTGCCGGCTCGTTCGGCGTTCCATCAACATCGAGCCTTTGCATCACGTACCGCACTGTGTTCCTTCTATCCAATATACACATCTCAGCCACGCCCCCTGCATGACGCCGGTCACACCAGGCGACCTCCGATGGGCGGACACAGAAGTGCAGGGTGACAGCGCGGTCGAGAAGATACAGCCCCGCCGACTGGGCGAGTTTATTCAGCGCCGCATCGACTGCTCAACATCCGGCCGAGACGGGCGCCACACCGGGGCACCGCGCCAGCCCCGCTACACGGCAGACAGCCAGACGGACCATGCAGGCGCCTGGGGCAACCGGGCCGGATAACTGACAGCCACACTAATACACGTGCTGACGAGTGTATGGCTGCCAGGTCGGCAACAGGTGAGTCACTGAGGCGGTGTTAGCGAGAAACACGGTAGTTCAAACACAACTCGGATTGTCAGTGGGCGTAACAGCGAGGAATCAGAAGCAGATGGGATAGGTAGAAAGGCCAGGTTAACCGGGCGGAAAGGTGGGGTCCTTGGAAAGCACACATGCCCTTCAGGCAAACTGCTGTTTGAACTCACCGGCAGTTTGCCATCGCGCCAGTCGTGCCACCACTGGTCGACCACTCGGCGCCGCTCCTCCCTGTCAGGAGTCTCGAGGAGTCGCACTCTCACCCTCAGCGGCGGCGACACTCGCGCACCGTTCCTCTCCGCCGGCTCCGAGTGACCGGGCGCCTCCTCAACGACCAACCCTGGCTCCTCGGCGACAAAATGCACCGCTTTACTCATGTTCCGGCGGCGGCCGAGTCCACATGTCGCCGCTCGCTGCAGTTCGGACGGACGGCGGAGTGGCACGGGGTTCAGACACCTGCGGCAACACCTGACCGCTGCCGCACTCCGACTCTGTCAACACAGTGAGTCAGAGTCAACTCACAGAGAACGGATGGCGAGCGGCTCACAGCTGCGTGGCGAATAGAGTGTGTGGGGGTGACTGTCGACCGTCAACAGCGCGGCTAGATGTTTATGATCCGCCACAATCATGAAACGGTTGCATTTAACCTCCACCGGACCGTTTACTTTGGAGAGTGAACGTTTACTCAGCGCAGAGCAAAACAAGACTGAAGGCTCTATGTTTTAGTCAGAAAAGTAGCAACTAGCAATAGCTGGAATTTAATTGTTAAACGTTTTATTCATATAGCATAATGTGCGTAACACTCGACGACGTCGTGGTATCACTATCACATGTCAGTATATACATAATGCATACGATGTCTAGAGCAAACATCGATCGTTTTCAGCAGTACGCCTTATCCATGGGTTGGCTCAGCAACCCTCATGTGTTCACCTATCTCACCGGCACTACCTATAAGCTGTGCTTATGTGTCCCAGGATCTCAGAAATCGGTCGAACTTTTGTTTCTTTGCAGCCCTGCTCACCTTGTCTCATTTGCCGTGTTCACCTGTCTTGTCAGCCGTGCTCCCATGCCTCAGCTATCACGGTCATGAGCGACTAACCCAAGTCACACTGCTCACCTGACTGATTCGCTAGCCACTCTCATTGGCATCGCATGACGTTCTTACCTGTCACAGCCGTTCTAATCTGTACCAATACTGCCTTGCTCACACGTCTTATAACTTGCAAGCCATGCCGATACATATTATATACGTTCAGCAGTCGTTCCCAGATCGATCTCAGCTATCCCGCTCACCTGTTTCAGAATCCCCGCTCACCCGGCTCACCAGCGGTGCTCACCTGGCTCAGCGGCCGGGTCGGTCTCGTCGGCTGCGGCGCGGCCGTGCGCCCACCACTGGCTCTCGGGTCCGCCGCTGTTCCGTCCGCGCCCTGCTCCGGCTCCGGCTCCGCCGACGGGACGTGGCCGACCGCCCAGCCGGACCGGCTCCGGCTAATTTTGACCTGATATTAAACTTGGCGCGGGCACCGCCACGGCACCAACAGCGCCGGTCGGCACGCGGAACCACCGGCAGATGACGGCACTACAGGCACCCTCAGCTCCGTCCGGCCCGGTCATGGCTTCGGGAGCGGAGCAGAAACTGGCTGCTCACCAGTCACTTTGGGTGCTGTCATATTACCTACCCGTGTTTTTATCCTCAGGACCACCCCATGTTATCATCTTTTTAAAAGTGCATTTTCTCTCTTCCGGGTCAACGAATGTCAGGTCACACCACCCCAGCCTAACCGGGTTATGGCCTGTGACCTAATTCAAAACATGGCCGTATAAGAGGTTCCAAACAAAAGGAGCTCACCCTTACCCTATAAGGTAGGCCTATCGTGCAGTTGGATGTCCATTCGGCCGGAAGACGCCATGCTCAGCCGTAAGGTGACCAAACAGCCGAATCCGACGGTGGGCGAATCGGCCCGATGTTTCTCGATCCGCTTGCATGTTTGCTTCCTACGAGCAACGACCGGGGATGTGTCTAAATTGTAAATCAGTGGTCTAATTGGATCAAAACACTAGTGTCGCGTGTAGGTCAGGTAGGGTCTGGGGTCATTCTCTGAAAATGATTGTATCATGCAAAACCACGGACCGATAGAACCTGTCTTTTGTCTAAGTTATAGGTATATCCAATTCAAAGCCATGAATATCGTAATGCGTGACTAAGCCAATATAACGCTGTTGGGATTGGTAGAGTTTGTGTTGTGTTTTCGATCGGGAAAAAGTAATGAATCGTCATCAGTTATTTTTAACCGAGCCTTGACTGTTGCTGAGGTGGCGCTCAAGGCGATAAGTGGCGCTGTACCGTAGGACAGCTGTGGAATTTTATTGTTAATTTATTTTAGGGTATTTTTTAAGTGGAATCTAGTGTAGAAACCCTCAAAATGGCAGACAATGTACCACACAAGGGTGATATAATGGCAATATTCAAAAGATTACGTGCTATTCCTACCAACAAGGTGAGGCGACATAGGTACCACCTTATCTCATCTGACATTTTGCATCAGCATTGTTCTATGTTTTATTTCGTGTTATGAATCATAAACAGCGTTTTGCTCTACTGTCATTTTTGGTGTTCATTATTAGGTACATGCTTAATAAATTGAGATATGTTATATTGGGTAAATAGCACTAAATGTCTATGATACCGTAAAACAGTAGGCGGAACTATGGTCAAGCGTACCCATTTTCGGGAACGCATTATCGTTCCCATGTTTGGGAACGATAAACCCAAATATGGGAACGCCATGTAGGCATTATTTAAAACAAGAAAAAGAACCGTTAAATGACGTCCAAAAAATATAAAACGATCGTGAACCGCCTGATATTTGTCTCAATATTGTTGGGAAAGAGTTTGATATTGTAAGGCCCATCGTAGTTTCAAATCGTTCCCCCATTTCTAAAGCAGTCCATCATCCGGGCCGCGAGCCCAAATTTGGGAACGCTCTCGTACACTGGCGTTGCAAGCGTTCCTTATTATGGGAACGGCGTACCCAAAATTGGGAACGATTTCACCGACGCCTTTCAGGGGCTCTTTTCATTAACAAGCATCACGTCCAACGCCGCAAATTATTGTTAACGCAACAATCATCAGATGACCTTTCCGGCAAGACCGTCGCATGTTTCGCCCGGTCTTCTGCGCTTTTATTCCCGTAGATCTCGCAGCGGGCACGCCCCCCTCTGCAGGATTACGTAATTCACAACGCTCAGCGATGTTCAACAAGGTCTTCCATACCTATATCCACCGTCCGCGCCGAGGGTGGAGACATGTCAAGCACCTGTCTGTTTATCACCGATAGTTGACGAGCGCAAGGAAGTATCCAAAAATGGGAACGCTGAATATGTTACACCCTCAAAACACCTAGTCCCAATGAAAATCTAGTTTTTTCCTTTCTTGATGAGTGTAAGTGGCAAAAGGCCTGGTAGGATGGGCATGAGGAATGATCGAAATCAGCATAAAAATTATAAATAAGCCACACAGAGCGACCTATATAAGAGAAATTCCCCCAAAACGATCAAGCTTAGAAACACGGAAGACAAAAACCACGCTCATTACGCTCCTTATAAACAACTCTAAACAGCTAGCATCCAAATAAAATATGTCTTTCTGGGATGATAAAATACAGCTGAATAATTTTAAACCACTGAAACTGAGTTTACAACAGTAGTTCGGTAAAATCACTGACGTTCCATGCGGTCGTGCGCCCCGACACCAAATGTCACCAATATTACCCCCGGACTGTCCGCGTGTTCGCTTGCATATGTCAGCATCTGGTGTCGCTAGTATGAAACTTCATAACCAGGCGAAAATTATTATACTTGACCTCAAAATGTAAAAAACGCTTCATTTTCCTTAAAATTGCAAGTTAAATGTAGTATAACCCATGTTTTCACCATTCCGTCATTTCAAAAAATCATTAAAAATATCATTCGACGGTCAATTTCCTTGTGCAACGGTCAGATCAAAGATAATTTTATAGAGACTTAGTAGATACTTAAATTAGCGTGCACTTTTTTGAAACGTGATGCACTAATGAGTTTTAGTGGGCGAACGGCCGAAAAATTACCTTCCGTTCCCATAAATGGGAACGCCCGTTCCCATATTTGGGAACTCCGTTCCCAAAAATGGGAACGTTCCTATATTTGGGTACTCATGACCATAGTTCCACCTACTGAAAACGGTGTTAAGTGATGGTTTTGAGTTGTTTTGTTTTATAACTCAAGAATGGTTTGAGATAAAAGCATCAAATCACCAGCATTTTATGTGGAATTTGGTATTTTACATGCCCGCTACATTTAAATTTTGAAAATATATACCTGCATATGATTTTTTATTATTTTTCTTCACTGTCCCTTAGCACCCCAATGTGGGGTGTGAAGGGACACCTATGACATATAGTATTTCAAGAAATGGCCATCAAATGCTCACAATTGGGGTTTGAAAGGGCATACTTTATTTAATGAAATGTTTTGCATATTCTGTCACAAAACAAGGCACGCTCATCATGGGTGGAGAACCTGCCCCGGCCACCCCGGCCGTGGCCGGGGTAACTTTCAGCCTACCCCGGCGCGGCCGGGGTAACTTTTCTACTCTTGTAAATCTTAAAAGCTGTCTCCATACGAGAAAAGAAAACTCACGCTCTTTGAATGTTGACTTCCATGGGCGTAATATTGCAAATCAGGTAGGTATTTACCATTTACTTAACTTGCCATAGTCTCCAACCCTAAGACCCGCGTGTGGTGGCCAATGCCAAGATTGCTCTCAAATCCTGTTCAGTTTCGAAACTTTTACGCGCCTTCGGCGCACTTTTTCAAAGCCACTGCTTGACCTCATTGCCTTCGACTGGCCTGCCACCAACCGCAACCACACCCGTTTATGAGCGTACCCGTCAGGGTGCTCATAAACACCGAGCGGCCATCATGCTTCGAACTCGGACTGTTGTAACCGGGACGCGTGCTCTCGCCACGCGGAGTCCAACGCTCTAGCGACTGAGCTACGTGACCGGGACAGGTCGATATTTCTGGATCGACTCCCTTTTTGTCTTATAAGAGCCGCCCAACATTGAAAAAGGCTGGGTCCGTGGATGTCAGTGACCTATTTTAGTGCTTTGTTTGGTTCGATCTGTCAGTTTCTCTGTAAAGCTTCTACTAGGTGAGTTGTCTTTTTGTAGCTATTTTGAGACACAATAAAAAGCTGAAAACGCAACATTTAGGTACTCAAAATGGCATATGGTTTGGTTTGGGTTTGGTGTGAAATTGCAAGTTAAAGTAAAAAGAAATAATAACTTAAAAGGAAATTGCCTTTTTGATCATTCCAAAAATGTTATGAATAATACGGTGTCGGATACAACGCTCATCCTTGAGCAAACACAGCATCCTATTCCATGCGTCAGAATAGGGGTTTGATGATGACCGTTGAGAACATCGTGCGTATATCGTCTTCCCGCGACTATCGGTCGCCGGCCGGGGTAACTTTTTCAAACATTCTCCACCCATGACGCTCATTCACTACTAATGGCCTTTTCAGCCAATCGTGTAATGAACCAAAAAGTACCCTTCTGTCAGCAACAAAAACCCACTTTGAAGCTAGTCATTTGTCCTAATGTTACCCTCTTTGTTGTCATCTTTTTATGATTACAGGGGCCGTATTCACGTCGATCATTTTCGTAAGAATTTTCTTAAGTTTGACCTACTTCTTAAGTAATTTTTTTTAATCACGTGAACTCCGTCGATAAAAACTTACGAAGTGTCAACGTGAATACCAAATTATACTTACGAAAGAAAATCGACTTACGAAGTCGACGTGAATACAGGTCACATTTATCTACAGGCTACATCAGTCTTCATTGACCCATCATTGTAAAACAGAGTGTTAACAGAGTTTTGAGATGTTTTGTTTTATAACTTGAGATGTATTAGAGATAAAAGCATGAACTTGCCAGCATTTTATGTAGAATTTGGTGTTTTCCATGCCTACCGAAAGAAAACTTTATGAAATTCTATTTAGATATTATTTTTTATTTTGTCTTCCCTGTCCCTTAGGGCCCTGTTTCACCGGTGATAGCAGCACGCTGCTTTTACACGTGTCAAATTGGGTTTCCATGGAAACATCAACAGGCCCATTGCTCCAACACTACCGCAAGTGTGACGTCAGCTCGCGCAATTTGATAGCAGCGTGGTAGCAGCGTCCCGTGAAACACCGCCTAGGTAGCACCCCACCCCACAAAATATGCATGTGTCTGGAAAAGAGGAAGAGGATGATGAATGAATGGGTGGGTTTGTAATTTTTTTTTGCAAGAGACATGTGCAATACATGTGACAATACACCTATGCATTCATTTTCCCTGTACACCTCCTAGTTTCTCTGATGCACACATGGCACAGGGTTTTGGAGATGTTTCAATTTTGTGAAAATGTATCATGATTTTCAAAACCATTTTTCTCAACTAAATCACTTGCATGAAAAACCTTGTCCATGTCAATCATGTCCTTTTCTCCTGTAGTCAAGAACAATTTAACAAAACTGAACAGTGTCAACTAACACACTCAATTTTTTATTTAACCTTCTCAAATTGGGAACACATGACTCAAAGTTTTTCCCACGCAACCATCCCTTAGCACACCTCTGTTCCTTAACACCTCATTTTGCGGTAGGTATAATAGGTATTGGCTGGTCCCATAGCTCAGTCAGTACTCAGTAGAGCGTTGGACTCCGCGTGGTGAAAGCATGCGTTCCCGGTTACAACAGTCCGGGTTCGAAGCGCGATGGGCGCTTGACGTTTATGGGCCTCCTGACAGTTGTGGCTGCCGTTGGTGGCAGACCGTAGCCAGGTGAACTCAGTGAGGGGACCGGTCGAAGTCAGTGGGGGGATCGTTCGTGCGCGGACATGTACGTACGTTAAACTTTGGACTCCAAATTCTATCATATGTAGAACCGGAATTGCGCAATCTGAGGGTAGAGTGCAGGGTCAACGCAATAAGCATCGCTTAGCAGAGGCTCTATCCTTGTGAATCCTTCCATTCAAAAGGTTCGGATTAATTTTTTTTTAATGATGTGGCCGATGTCAGTGGCAAATCGAGTGAGGGCTCGAGGGGAGCATTCTGCATTTGCCTCTGCACCAGGTTCTAATTTTCAGGAAGTTTAGTAGTTTCTCTCTCTGAAAAGTGATAACTAAGCAATTTTTTAAAAAAGCATGCCCTTACCAACATTCTACTTGAAATATCACGGAAAGACTGCAAAGGACTGCAAAGTATGGAATGTCTGCCTCTTTCACTGTCATCAGTTGACATTGACTGTTGGTAAGAGGTTATTAATTTTGAAGGTTAACATCTGCTTCTAGCGTGAAGGACTGTTCAGTGTTCATCCCTTATTCGACATTTCATAAGGTAAGTAACAGTTCCAGTGTTTGTTATTTCAAGACTTGCTTCTGTGTTTTTCAGGTCTGCTTTGACTGCAGCTGCAAAAACCCAACCTGGGCCAGTGTCACATATGGTGTTTTCCTCTGCATAGACTGTTCAGCTGTGCACAGGTGAGGATGTGGCATAGAAGATGCATATGCACATCGTGAGCAGCTATATGCCATGAGCCGTGGAGAGTGACACAGTGCTCAGTGCTGTGCTGCATTGGTAACAACCTACTGTGCTGAAACCTTTTTCCCATGGTTTATCCAGGTGTTATATGTCCCATGCAATACCTACTGCTAGCTTTTGATTAGTGGTCCAACCCACTGGACTGTCCCAGCCAGCCAATCACTGCAGTGCCACACCGACGGGCGCCGGGACCACCAATGAAACCCATCGAAACAGGATGTGTCCGTGGGTTTAGTTGGCGGCTCGCTGTTTTGGTGTGTGGCTTGCTATCTCAGCGTTCTCAGGGGGGGTGGGGGGGGGGGGAAGGGAGGTCTAGTTGACGTCTTTCTTGGCCTCAGGAATCTGTAAAATCCATACGATTTCTTTGAATTCGATGGCTGCCGGTCGTAAAGAAATAATGAACCAAGTTACTTGTGTTACATTTTCATGCAGAGGAACAGAGGAAGGAGTAATGAAAGTCACATTCTGTAGGAATGATGAACTTTGAAGCATAACGAAGAGTGATAAAGTTACCATTTTGTAGAACTGTGCAGTGTGCCCACGTCCTATACAAGACTGCAAAAGTATACTATATTGTGCTCTATTTCTCACATTTTTTCTTCATTGCATCATATTTCATTGTTATATGCCAGTCAGTTATCAACAATATTTGTCTCTCGGAAGGTGTACTATTCCCACCGTCTGTCTGACTGTCTGTGTGTGTGTGCGGCCGGCAGGGGTCTGGGGGTGCACGTGACGTTCGTCCGCTCCACGCAGCTCGACACCAACTGGACCTGGCTGCAGCTGCGTAACATGCAGCTCGGCGGCAACGCAAACGCCGTTAGTGACAACTATTTTCTCTCGATCTTTTGTGCAATAGTTATGTCAATGATTTCATCAGGCGGTACGGCGTCGCATTGTTATCGTTACTTCCTGAAAACGATGTTCTTTTCCTTGAATTGCCTCGATGTGCAGGCTTTTTTCTTTTTTCATATATTACCGTTTTCTGTCGGGTATGGCAATAAAACCATGCATTTTGCTTCCTCAATAAATGTAGTTTTAATAGCATCTTTGATTCTGTGCTATCACGGCATGTCTTTTGAAATGCCGACTTTAACGTGGTAAACTGCTTTTTGTTGTTATCTCTGTCGTATTTCGCGATCATAACAAGTTTTAATGCCAGTTATGATATCATAGCCGTCCTCAATTGGCTGACAAATCCTATCCGCCGGCAGCGCAAGTTTTTCCACCAGCACAATTGCTCGACGACGGACGCGCAGCAAAAGTACCATTCGCGGGCGGCACAGCTGTATCGCGACAAGCTGCATGGCATGGCGGTGCAGGCCATGAAGCTGTACGGCACGCAGGTACGGTAGCGGTGCGTCCGTGTAAGCAGTGCACGACGAACTGAATTTTGACTGCCTCAACAATACATTGACAGGACACATGTTATATGACAGGAGACAGATGTTATTGCCGCGCCACTGCACTGTGTTGTGAAAATGCCCCTGTAGTTGGCATCGTGATGGTACACTCAGTGTTGCTGTCTGTTCATGTGTGTTTGTCACAGGTTCACATCGAGTCAGAACACCACGACGGCGGCGGAGAGAAGGCGCAGCCCGATGTGGACTTTTTCGACGAACACTCGTCGGCTCAGTTCGAGCAGCCGCCGGCCCAGGACAACAAGTACTCGGCCGCCGCACAGCTGTCAGCTCACGAGGTGAGCTGTGCTCACAGCTGCTGGCCGATATTATACGTGACATATCAACTCTCGTGTCTCGATCTGAAGCATCTGAGTCTTTTTGTCTATGGTTAACCCAACGGCCTCTGTCTAGTTACGGAGCGAGCGAAGCGAGCGTAGTCTTTCCTTAGATTAGCGGAAATTTCTGAATATGAGCGACCGGCCGGCCGGCCGGCCGTGGTCACGATTCTGCGACGCTTATATCTCAGCAACCACTTGACCGATTTACACACGGTAATTTTTGTAGGACAGCTTCATTCCTTCTACCAAGTATTGGACTATTGCCGATGCATGTGGGTGACCCCTTATGCACGTGCCACGTGCAAAACGAAGAGGTGTCACTTTTGTAATTGTTGCAATATCTCGGTAACTACTTGGCCGATTGCGCTGAAAGTTGGCATGTAGGTAGGCACCCACTAGGCAATGCATATCCATGTGCCAGAATCGGGGTGCTGCTGCACGTGCGCACGTGCAGGGGTCGATTCCAGATCTCGAGAACGGCTGGACCGATGGCGCTCAAATTTGGCACATGGTTAGGGACCGGTTAGTAGGGTGCCGTGCAAAACTCAGTTGGGACCCATTTTGCACGTGCGCACGTGCAGGGTGCCGCTTCCAGATCTCGAGAACGGCTGGGCCGATTGTGCTCAAATTTGGCACAGCGCTAGAGACCGGTTAGTAGGGTGCCGTGCACAAGTCAGCTGGAGGTACCTCGTCGAAATTTCGCACGTGCAAGGCTCACCCTCTCGCTCGCTCCGTTAGTCGCCCCAAAAGGCGTTATACTGGTTACTATCCTTTATTTTTCGGCCACCTTTCGGATATCCGTGGAGGTAGTCTTTCTGCCGGCACTCGGTCCGCTTGACATGTCTTTTTTTGTAATGTATATTTAGCATATATCTCTGTCTCTTCTTGCCATATTTGACACCCTTTTTATCCTTGTCCAGCCGGAGCCGGAGCCGCAGTCGGGCGCGCCGGCCTCAAACGGTGCCGTGCAGGTACCGGGTGCCGGACCGCGTGTGGAGCACGTGCTCGGTACCAGCCCCCAGGCGGCGCCGCAGCAGATCAGGAAGTCGACCATCGGACAGCGGCGACCGGCAGGCGGCAAGGTGAGCGGTAATGGCGGTTTTGGGGTGGAGACGTAGCAGTGACGCAACAACAGTGCCACGGGCATACTGTTGGACGAGTGAAATACGTACCTATCTTGACTCTTGACTGAGCAATGAGTTTCTGGATTTATGTTGTTATGATGCGACAAGGATTACAATATTAGTTGACTTCTGTTCAATGATTGGTTAAATGTAACGTGATGCTCGTGTTTCCAATATTGCGAAGCTGATTTGTTGACTGTTAGGTGAGCCGGAGCGTCGCGTGACGGCTAGTAGCCGGCTGCCGTGATACCGTCATAAATATATCGTCGAAGCTGCCTTATCGTTACCGTCACGGCCGCCTCAGTTCCGCCCTACCACACCTTATCAGTGACAGATCCTATAACTGACTGCGCTCCTTTTCCGACAGCTGGGGGCCCGCAAACTGGGAGGAGGACTGGGCGCTCAGAAGGTGAAGAAGGACTTCTCGGAGATTGAGCGTCAGGCCGAGCAGGCTGACATGATGAAAGTACAGGCTGCTGAGGCCAAGGTAGGCGGGGTGACCAAAGGAAGACCGGGTGGGGCTAACCGTGAC
This sequence comes from Amphibalanus amphitrite, assembly GCF_019059575.1. Taxonomy (NCBI): domain Eukaryota; kingdom Metazoa; phylum Arthropoda; class Thecostraca; order Balanomorpha; family Balanidae; genus Amphibalanus; species Amphibalanus amphitrite. The sequence continues at coordinate 1,672,452 of NW_024881511.1, read as the reverse complement.
ACCACGCTGTCGGCCTAATGATGTGTGGGTGGATCTTTGAGGGAGGGGCGGAGAACGTATCTATCGTCAATTCCTCAGCAACAGCGGTTGTTGGAAGCTATGGCACGCAGTGCTAGTTAGTTGTTTTGTTTCCGTCCAGAACTGTAGGACGCTTTTTGAAATACAATGATAATTATCAGACGTCTGACTGTGTAGATGCCGCCGAAGACTCGATTAATTTTGAGTTACTGGGCGATTCTTCGCCTGTGTTTTGTATGCTTCCTTTTCCGGTGTGTAATCTGGCTGCCAGGCTGCATTCTGTTCATCTACATCAACATTTAGCTATCTCGCTATGTCGAAACCTCTCGTTGTATAATGCCTCTGAATCACACTCGCCCCTTGTCACCTGCACAGAAGGAGGAAGCCCGTCAGACGGCCGAGGAGCAGGAGCGTCAGCTGGCCTCGGTGCGGCTCGCCTACCAGGACCTCAGCCTGGAGCAGCGGAAGCAGACCGACAGGGTGAAGAACATGGACCCCAAGAAGGCCGAGCAGCTGGAGCGACTCGGCATGGGCTTCGGCGGCGGCAACTCCGGGTATGGAGATACGACGGGAATGGGTGGTCGGTCCCCCGTGGAGATAGGCGGTCCCTTGGAAGGGTGGCTGTTCCCTGGGACAGGGGTAGGACAGGAGGGCTTGCGCGTTTTTTTTCGACGTAGGGATGTAGGACTGGCTCGGACTGATAGAACGACTACCTAATGCATCTCTTTTGTATTATTGCTTACCGTGCTATTTTTTTCCTCGTTTTCACGTCCCCATGTACTAGGTAAAGCGAGACAGTCTGGCAAAACGGACCCCTGACTCGATACTGACGCTCCCACCCGTTCCGCCCACAGTGCCGTCAGCCACTCTGCGTTCAGCGACATGGAAACGATCGAGCAGAGCGCGCCGGCCTCTGCCGAGCCGCTGGGACGCCGCGGCGCCGACGCGTTCTCACGCCGGGACGACATGGACGAGTTCGAACTGGGCTTCTCCTCCAAGGCCAAGTGAGTGGGCCGTGGACTTGTGCTCCGGAAGTCAGGGAAAATGTTTGTCTGGTCCGTGAGACGGAAAAGATTAATTTTAAAGTCTGCTTTAGAAGACTGGCGGATATTGTGTCTGCTGCGGGAGACAGGAGAGATGAGTTGTACCTATCGTGGCGAAATTGAACTCACTGCGACGTCATTCTGTGTGCTCTATCCAGCCGCAAGGTGGGGCGAATTCTGAACTATTCCATCCCGCCTCGTGGTTTCAGATCACAGAGCGACGATGACGACTTCTTTGGCGGCTTTTCGTCTGGTACCGGTTTGGGCGGTTTGGGTAGCAGCAGCGGCGGCGGCTGGGGCAAATCCAGCAGCTCGGCTTCCAGCTGGGAAAAGGCGCCCACTTCCTCGTGGGAAAAGGCGCCCACATCCTCCTGGGAAAAGGCGCCCACGTCCTCCTGGGACAAGACGCCCTCGTCGGCGCCCCGGCGCCCGCCGCCCACCGATACTAGCAAAACGTCATGTGGAGATGACGCCCAGAAGAAATTCGGCAACGCCAAGGCGATCTCGTCGGCGGCGTACTTCGGTGACGAGCGACCATCTGTGAGTGTCAGATTCCATCACATGCTATTTTATGCCCACGGAGCCTAAACTGACCTGAAACCTAAACTGCGTACGTACCTAACCTATATTGACGCATCATTTCAGGGTGTTAGCGCTTACATCATGCCTAATCCGCGTACACTCTCCTCTGATCCCATTGTTATGACCTCTGATCTGACTTCTGATGGGGATATTACCTCGATGTTTCAGTTCGAGTCGCAGCAGAACATGAACCGGTTCCAGGGTGCCCGAGGTATCTCCTCTGCCGACTATTTCGGCGAGCCGCAGACGAACCGCGGTGGCGGCGGAGGACCTATGATGCAGGTCAGTATGGCGTGGGGCCGGCCGGTCGGTATAAACTCATTGTGTACTTACTCGTTAGTGGACTGTGTGGCTGTAGGCTGGGTGGGTTTTGTGTCTTCTTCCTGTCAGTTTAATTGTACCATGTAAGTGATCCGCTCTGCTTGATCACACCTGAACTTTGCCTGAACTGACGCTCTCTTGCCCTCTGTCGTCTTGCTCTGCTTACGCAGACTCCTGATCTGGAGGATGTGAAGGAGAGTGTACGTCAGGGCGTTACCAAGGTGGCCGGCAAGCTGGGCACCCTGGCCAACGGCGTCATGTCCTCCCTGCAGGTGAGTCCAGCGTCACCTGCTGGTGCGTCCCTCCCGATCCCACCGCCCGACGGGCCCCACTGCCCTTCCTTACTTATCTGACTCTGACTACATAGCAGCCAATACCCAATGACAGGCTGTCTCTTTATTGTCTTGATTCGGTACCGTATGTTGGTACTGGATTCGCTCAGGGACGAACGTGTGGTTAATCCGTGGGTTAGATGCGCAATGGGGAACGGGTCAGTACGGAGTAGACGCATGTCACGTAGAAATGGTTTGCTGGTTGAACCATTAGTGGATAGCGTGGTGTTAGACGTTATACTCTACCAGACTGGGTAATGAGTGACTAACGAGCCTTAGAGAACCGGAAACCGGGATTAAAGCCCCGGCGGCAGTCGGCGCCTGGAATCCCTTACCCTACTAACAGAGTTGTGGTCCGCGCACAGCGCAAATCGTAGCGCAGCCAGCCAGCAGAACGGAGTGTGACTGCCTGTAGTCGGTGAGCGTGTGCTGTGTGCTGTGTGTGACGGGAGTTGTGTGCTGTGTGACGTGGGTTATATGCTGTGTAACGTTTGAGTGATGCGTGATGTGACGTGTGTGTTGTGTGTATGATGTGCGCTGTGATGTGTGCTGTGCGTTTAATACCTTTTCCACGGTGGGAAGTAAATGTATGCTTGCGAATGAATGATGTGGGTTTGCTGTGCGTTTGATATAAGATTTGCGATACATTTTGCTGTAATTGTAGAGCTCTTGTGTCTTTGATATCCGGTGCCTTTGCCGTGCATTTCATCCCTGGTGTGTTTTCTATGCGTGCGAGTGCCGTGGTTTTCCGTGTGATCTCTGGTTTGCCGTGCCCGGGAGCGCCGCTCTGTGGACGGGTCGAGCCCTGCTGACCCGACGCGCTGCTGTTTGCAGTAACGGCTCGTCTCCGTCGGCCCCAGCTCCGCTAAGGCTGTACGAACGGTGGGTGGGCGCTCTGGCCGCTGCTGCTCGCTATATGTTCCGCATGTGGTGTGGGCGATACCCGTCCGGCCGCCGCCGTGGCTGGTTGTGGTGGTGGGGAGTGAGACATTCTGACTGTGGCCTGCCACTGGACCTCTGTCTGTCCTACGCTGCGGCTGGGGTGGTGCTAGTGGTGCATGTCAGGCTTGATGTTTAAGGTCTCCATGAGCTATCCGGCTCGAATGAATTCCACTGACCCGGCACCCACTTTTCCATATATGCATATCATCCGCTGTGGCTTGGTTTCTTCCCTCTTAAAAGACAACACCAAGCGGGAGTAACGTCGCTGATATTGATCACCCGAGAGCCTAGCCCTTTACTGGCATCGGTGCCTTCCGCCTCCCCTTTGTGACATACCGTGTGCTACCGTGTCATACACAGCTTGGTGTGTGCACCATAACCTCAATTGCTTCTTCGGGTATGTCGCGTTTTTCTTTGTGCCTTTTAAACAAAATATGGCATATAAATGCATTATGCTTCACTTGAATTATATAAAGGCTCATGCGTTCATAATTATCATTTATCAGTATCTACATATAATGTTTTATTCAATTTTAAGCAAGTTCATGTTCCGTGAGTTATTAGTCTGCCGATTGGTTCAGGTGAGCCTACTCCTTAGACTTTTATCGATGTTATTTCATATCTGTACGGTGTACGAACCAACCCAATCACTGCCCTCCTTTACTGACCTTAATTTTCTACCCCGACGCCCTGAACAAATAAGTCTATGCTAATGCCTGTCCCTACTGCACGTCATGCACTATTTCTCTGATAGTGATGATTAAATCAGTTCATTTAAGGTTATGAGTGTTAACTGTTATGTTCATTTTTAGCCACATTGCTTTGGTCTTGTTCTTTATCCTAATGCATTGTATGCTATCTGTTTTCCGACTTCATGACATCAGTAATAGGTATTTTACGATGCAATGTATGGACCCCTTCAACATTTTGTTTTGTGCGATGATGGTATGTTATGGTTTATTCAGTGAATCCTTTGCACGTCTTATTTACTGCATGATCGTGACACTCGCACCGTTCACTGTTGGCTCTAGCACTGACACTACCGCTCTTCACTGACACCGACGTGGACACCTCTGATTCTAATTCTGGCACTGCCTTCTGCTAACCTCGACGCCGACACCGCTTTAATCTAACCTTAACACTGACACCGCTCTCCCTCTGACACTGACGATATCCCCACTTCTATCCGCTGACGGCGCTCCCCTCTCCAGGACCGCTCGTGGAACTGACAGACGCCCAGCGGCGACTGCCCGGCCGGCGGAGCAGCCGACTAGGGCGGACAGACAAATAGATAGGCGGACAGCCACCAGCGGCTGGCCGTCTGCCGCAGCGCCGCGCTGACAGAGGCCAACCTCACCTGCCGGAGGCCTGATAAGTGCCCGCGGCGCGACACTGATGGGCCATACCGCGCTGGCCGGATGTCCGGATGACTGGTGTTCGCGTGTACGCATGTGTGTCTGTGTGGGTGTGGGTGTGGAAAGATTTATCTAGCTTAGCGCGCAAGAGTGTGACGCGAATGACGCATTCCGTGCTGCGTGAAGCCTCTGGTTAGAGCGATGTGACGCCTCTGGCTGGAGCGATGCAGTGGTGTGACTGCTCGAAGCTGCATTCAGTCGCACTGAGATGCGTGAAGTCTTGCGAACCCAAACAGAACTTCTAGGAGTATGCCGAAGTTGTATGCCTGCTCGGAAGTGTACGGAGCAGAGTTGCGCGCTATTGAGAAGCCTTGCGTTGCTATCAGCTCATGGCTCCCACGGTGGAGGGCTGACGGTGGGGGGAGTCTGGTCCGGAGCGTTTGACACCGGGCTCCATCCCTCTCCGGACCTGAAGCTCCGCTCCCCGGGCGCCAATGTAGCCTCATATAACATGATCGGCGGTGAGAGGCATGTCGGTGTTGTCCGTTGGGTTCAATCTGATTTGTCTATATATTCGGGCGTGTGAGTCGGCCCCCGTCGGCCGTCCTGCTGTGCTCTCCCGCCGCGGTTGAATGCGAGGGAGTAACTGTCTCTTCTGTCTGCATTCAGGGCGATCCACGAGACGCCCAAGACATAGTGTATGCGGTGGGGGTTTGAACGTTGCAGTGATTGTACGGTTTGGTTTAAAGAGTCGTAGCTATAGATATCACGAGCTCGCGAGCCATTTTATGACGTTTCGGGATTCGAAAATAAAGGTGCTTCGGCTTATTGTTTTAAATTTTCCCATGTTATCTGAATAAAGTGCCTCTTGTATGATGTGTATTGGTGAGCGTTGGCCGTTGAGTTATTTAGTTACGAACCCAAGCTGGATGTCGTAGAATGGAAGCCACACTGGACGACGAGTTATTCAACACACATTTATTCACAATAAATAGCATCGCAAAGCACACCGATGTTATAACATGGAAGGTTACTCTCGATAGCAGGCTGCCAATTCAGGCTTCAGGCCAGCCCACGCACGCCCTCAGCCTGCTCAGGGCGGTGCTCAATTCTCAGCATTATTGAGCTTGCGCGTATTATCGGCACTCGGTCCTGGCTCAGATGGACGGCATAATTATGGGGATGGTAACGGAGCAGCGAACATTACATACATCCCGCTACAGGAAGGACGAGTAACAAAAAAAAAAAAAATGAAAACTAATGGATACACCATCCACAAGATTACTTTGGCTGAGCTGGCACCGTCAGCCGAAGCGGGTGCCATCTGCCCACACTTTGATCATCTTCTGCCACATCGTACATAACCTCTTTCAAACAAGCCTTACTTGTACACACATTGAGACTCATAGAAAATATACAGCTACACACTTTGTCATATGTAAAATTGTGCTAAGCACTGTCCTCACTGACCACTGTATTCTCAGCCCAGCGGCGGCTGTTGATATATGATGACATCAGAGGAACTCTCTGCGTATGACGCCTCCTTTAGAAGCCGGCAAACAGCGATTGTAGCGGCAACAGTGGCGCGTCAGTGGCCATTGTGATGGACGGGTGCTCTGTGGGCGCCTCGGTGGCTGCCACCTGCTCCACAATCATGTCGAGGCCGACCTCTGGCGCTGTGCTGTCGAATGGAATGAACTCTGGCTGCCCCGTGGTGACAGCCTCGACCGAGACTGTGGTATCCGCCGTCTGCTCCGCCGCTGTGGTCTCAGGGACCGTCTGGGCGGTGGTCCATACGGTAGTCTCCGGGACCGTCTCGGCGGTGGTCCTCGCCGTGGTCTCTGGGACCGGCTCCGGCGTGGTCTCGGCCGTGGTCTGGGCTGTGGTCCGTTCAGTCTGTGTAGGCGCAGCAGTGGTCTCGGCTGGCTCGCTGGTCGTGCGGTCATGCTCCTCGACGGCACCCAGAGGCCGGGTGGCTGCCGGTGCCGGGTTCTCCGTCTCCGCTAGCACCGGTGTGAGTGTGGTGCGCGTGAACTGAGGAGCCGTTGACTGGCGCTGGACCAGCGACCCGAGCAGGGTCCGCTTGGGCGGCTGGCCGCGACTCTCCATGTTGGATCCCTCCAGGTTGACCGCTGCCAGTGACTCGGCGGCGGTCGGCGGCTGGCTGGTGGTCGCTGGACTCGGCGTGGTGGTCGGACCGCCGGTCTCCACCAGAAGACTGGCCAGTGTGGACACCCGACCTCCGGTCCTTGGGGGAAGACGGAGACGCTGACGCTGTCGGACGCGGTCCGTGCGGAACCGGCGCCGCCCTGGCCGTCTCCGTTCCTCCTGCTGTTCATCTTCTTCCTCCGGCTGTTCAGTGGGCTGTTCGGTCGGCTGTTCCGTCGGGCGCTCGGTCGGCTGTTCCTTTGCCTCGACCTGAGGCGATGCCTGATCCCCTTCGGACTCTGGGCGCTCAGTAGGCGTCTGCGCCACCTGAACGGTGATCTCAGCATCGGTGGGTCGGTTGACGCGTAGCCGCAGTCGCTGCTGCGTCAGGCGCCGGCTGCCAATCCGCCGCTCCCGAGAGTCCCTTGAGGAGGCGACTTCGGTGTCTTCCTGTTCCTCTGCAGAGGCCTCGTCATCCTGCGCGGCCGGCCTACGTCTGAAGGACGGCCGTTGACGGCGGAGTTGGAGCCTGTTCTGTCGCCGCCTCTCGTACAGCTCCTGCAGCCGCTGCTGGGTCGTCTTTGCAGCCGATTCGTCGTCGTCATCTTCCACCTCTGCTGCCTCTGTCGTGTCTTCAGTGGTCTCCTGCGTGAGACGTTGACTGTCCCTGTCGGTGATCCCCTCTTCTCCCGGCTCTTCAGTCTCCTGCTGCACAGGCGCTTCGGCCTCCTCGACATCTTCTTTGGGCGCCTCAGTGGCGGGAGCCTCGGTGGTTCTCACCCTGTTGCGCCTACGGAACGGCCTCCGGGAGGCACCGTCTGGTCGTCGCCGACGGCTCGGTCGCTGAGCCACCTGCTTCTCCTCCTCAGCTGCCTGCTGACTCGCGCCAGTCTCCTGGGTAGCTGAGTCGCTGGCAGTCTCCGATTCGTCGGCCTCGCTTTCACTCTCGGTGCTCTCATCTTCCTGCTGCTGGAGGCGGGTCCTCAGCCTTTGCCGGGCACGAGGCCGGGAACGGAAGCCGCTGCTACCAACCGGCCGACGTCGGCGGAACTTCCTCGCCGGAGCTACTGGCGCGGCCTCCTCTGTGGTCTCGGTGTCAGTCTCGCTAGGCTCGGTCGCTTCGTCGATGACCGGCGCTGCCGTGGTGGTGGTTCGTCGACGACCGGACAGACGCCTTCGCGACGGCGGACGACGTCTCCTCTGGCTGGTGATGCCCTCGTTTTGAGTCGGCGAAGCAAGATCTCTGGTTGAGTCTTTCTCTAGTCCTTCGTCCTCGGGCTCCACGTCGTTGGTAACCTCCGGAGCAGAGGTGGGACGGAAGCGACGGCGACCTCCCGGCCTTCGGGTCCTGAAGCGGCGCCGTCCCTGGGTTGGACGCGGCTCCTCGGTGGTGGATGGAGACGTTGGCTCGGTGACACCAGCCAGTGCGGAGAGAACACCCGGGGGCAGCGGGCTGGAGATGTGCGGAGCAGGCGCGGTGGTCTCCAAAGGTGGCGGGTCGTCGAGCGAAGGCCGGCCAGTCGGCGGACCGAAGAACTCATCATCGATGGGCTGGAGATTCACCACGTCCGGAACGGGTCTGAAGAAATCGCTTTCATCTCCACCGAAGCTACTGTCGTCATCTTCAGCCAGGGCGGGGAATACGGTGGGATCCCGGGTTTCGAATGAAGAAAGGGGTGCTTCCGAGCCGGCGGGAGGCGGAATGACACTAGGCGCTGCAGTCTGAGGTCTCGCGGTGGTCGCTGGGCTTGGCTGTGAACTGAAGGAGAACGGTGCAAGAGTGGGCGCAAACACTTGACCCGGCGCTCGTGTTGTGGGCAAGAACCGAGATGGACCACTGAGCGGCGCCGAGTCGCCGGGACGGACCGGGTTCGGAGGCGGTGGCAGGCGCTGGAACGCCGCTGCGAACTGCGGAGCCACAAACGTGTTGAAGCCGAGCGCGTTGGGCGCCGGCAAGAGTCCGGAACCGAACTGCTGCTGTGACTGTGGCGGCTGCGACTGGAAGCCAGAGGGCAGTGGGCCGGCTGGCCTGCCGAACTGGAAGGAACCAGGCCGCTGGAATTGGGCGCCACCCGACGGCTGAGGACCACTGTCGTCAGGTCCCAGCGGGGCACCGTTCGGCTGGCGGTCGAAGCCCCCCTCGTCTTCGTCGGCAGAACCAGCAGGGCCGTTCGATGTCGAGATGGAGCTCACGCTAATTCCAGAGCCAGGCCTGGGCCTGAAAGGGGAGCTGCCAGCTTGGAATGAGGTGGGTAGGTTTCCCACCACGGATGGAGACTGGGGCCTGCCAAATCGTTGACTATCCTGGAACGCTGGCTGTCCAAAGCTCTGCTGCTGCGGGAAGCCAGGCGGGGGCTGGGGGAATCGTTGCTGGGGCCTTGCAAAGTCTTGCAGAGGTCGTGTGAAGCTCTGCTCGGCTGGCTGAGAGCCGATCGCTCGGAAGCTGGGTGGTCTCGCTGCAGAGGCGCTGCCCGATGAGATAGGACCACCGAATGCCGGCTGGGACGGCAATCGCGCAGGCTGCAGCACGAACGTGTTCGCAGGCTGGAAACGTTGAGCTCCTCCAAAGTCCGACTGGCGGTCCGTGATGTCGTCATCGCTGTCGCTCTCCTGCCTGTTGTTCGGCGGCGTTGGTCGAGGACCGACGTTCACAAATTGGGTGTTGACGAACGGCTGGCCTGGCTGCGGCGCCGGAAACCTAACTGGCTGGGCGAAAGACTGCCGCTGAAGCTCCCGTAGCTGGTCGACGCCCTCGTTTCGTCGCGGTATGAACGGGAACTGCTGACGACGGGTGCGGCTCCGAGCGAGCACCGGCGATGACGCAGCCACCTCGGATTCGGCGAGCTTGGCCGTTTCCGACGCAGACAGAATCGAATCCGACTTGGGTGTGCCGTATTCAGAAGCGTCGAAGAGCTCAGTAGTGGCGGCGGAATCTAGGTCGTCTTGGGATTCGGTGGCAGTCTCTGTAGATAACGAGCTCCCTGAGTCGCTCTCTGAAGACCTGTCCTGCGCTCCGGCAGTCTGCCGTTCGGTCGAGCGTCCACGCTTGTATCCGAAATCGTGTTGCACCGCCTCGCGAGTCTGTCCGGTCCAGACAGAACTGCTATCTGAAACCCGCCCGAGGCGAGCTGTTTGACTCCTTCTCCGGCCAGCTGGAGCCTCTTCCACGGCGATCTCATTCCTCACTGGAGCGGGCCACGGCGCGCCGAAATTATCCCCGTCCATTTCTCTAAAGAACTCTGCGTCGAAGTCGCGTTCCGTTCGCAGGAGGTCGTCGTCAGAGCGCCGTTGGGCGAAAGGCGAGCCACTACCGGGGAAGAACCTGCCAACCTTGGTGTCAACGATATCTCTGAGCGCCAGCAGGCCGGGCTCCTCCCAGTCCACTGATCGGCGGTGACGCACGCTCGGTCGGCGCAGCGGCGTCGGGCCATACGAGTCTCGTCGTCTGCTCGCCCGTGACGTCAGTCGCCTTTTGGGGATGTGCAGTCGCGGCGGCGGAGCGGGACTCTCCTTGACACCCTCATCGTGTCTGCGCTGTGCCGGTGTCAGCAGCGGCAGCACGGGCAACTGGGGTACCTCCGTCTCGCGGATCGTCTGGTGGATGTCGTTGAGGACAGCCCGGTATCCGTCCTCGGGAGGCCGGCGGTCACTGCGCTCGATCGTCGGCCCCGCTGTGTGGTAACGGTCCAGCGGCCGGCCGCGGCTGAACCCCAGAGGTTCCAGTCGCTGGCGCCCGGGTCCGCTCCTCTCACTGGACACAGGCGCGGTGTCGTGCCGACGGCGCGCCTCCAGTGCCGGTCGCCGCACGATCGGTCGGCTCTCCGGCTGGTACCGCTCGGGCTGAACGGGAGCGGAAGTGCTGGAGGCGGTGACTCCCATCTTCATGATCTCGCCGGCCGGGAAGAGGTGCTCGGTGGAGAGCGTATCAGAGTGTGCCGGCAACTCCTCCAGTGTGCCGTCACCGCCGCAGCGCAGCTTGTGATCGAAGTCGCAGATCAACGTTTTCTGAAACACAAATGCCTGGCATGAGAACACTGCTGTTACCTAAACTACGAACCAGGATCGAATGCCAAAAACCATCGCAATGTTGATATATTTTGAACGATGCGAATAGCTGTGCGAATGTCATAAAGTTGAGGAAGCAACAGCAAAAGAGCAGAATGTTGTCTCACCTGGTGGAACTTTGATCCCTCTCCGCAGAGGAAGGTGAACCGCGCCCCGGAGGCTGAGCAGTAGTGGAAGACCTCACAGTTGAACTCCGGGTCGGCAAAGTAGCCCTCGGCGCGGCACTGAAACCTGGACACGCAGAGGGATTCTCGGTCAGACAATGCGAGATCCGCTTGGACGACCACAGCCCACAAAGGTGCAGTCTGGTCAGACAACAGCGGTTCCATTGAATCTTTTAAGCTCACATTCGGGGTCACTGTCTGCTCAGGCCGTAATGATATGTCCACTGGAAGACGCTCTAAAAAGTACATATGCTAAAGGGACATGAAATCTTTGAAATCTTCCAGTCGTGTAAGTTCCGTCGCTCCCACGATATCTCAACATGAACTGGAAATACGGTTTGGCCGGTGCCTGTATATCACTCGTATATCGTATATCACTTGGCTGTCTAAGAGAAGCCTTTCGGCTTTCTCTACAAAAAAGCTCCAAATGACCACACCCTTGAAAAAGGGGAAATTTCTATCGCTCTACTCACCTGACCAGCGGCAGGATTTTGTCCAGCCGGCTGGGAGGGTTGGGCTGCGCGTCATCATAATAATCGTAGTCATAGTGCGGGTAGTCGTCGTCGGCCGGCTGAGCGGGCGGCGCCCCCGACGGCACTCTCTCCTGTCGGGGAGACACGGGGTGGTCGTAAGGTTCCCACGGGCTCAGACGGAGTGATGGCGCATGGAGCCGCGTTAGTGTGAGTCGAACTATTACGAGCTGTGGTCAGTAGGTGCCTACTCGTGAACGGCGACTTACAAACACGTTTACAGAACGTATTTAGACAGATGTAAGCCGTGAGGGCCAGCGCGCACGCAATCACACACACACGCACGCATACATACATGCATGCCTACAAACAGTTTCACGCAGTCTTTTGATACAGCCAGATTTTCACAGGTAGACGAGTCACGACGTTCTATAACTTCAAACCATCGGCGCATTGCCTTGTGATGATCGCCGGCGCCTGTCATTCCGTATCTCCCTGACCCCTCCCCTGGCGCCTTCCCTGTCAGTTTGCTGTCACCTCCGACCGATCGGCGTCCCCCTCTGCCTGTTCGGACACCGATCTGTCTGTCAGCCAGCTGCGTGGGATGGACCAATCTTTCTGACACAAGTTCACGTTTGCTAGTTTTAATTTTATCGCCATTAATCGTGTCGTGTTTACGTGTGTGTAATCGAATCGTTGCCAAGCCTATACGTTGGCGTGCGTGTTAAAAATCTAATCTCCAAATCACACGACTCTTATTCTGATTCATTCATGACTAAGGCGTTCTGGACCAATCTCTGTCGGTCCGTGTCATTCCTAACACCTTTGTCATCATGCATCACTGTCATGCGCCTCGCCCTGACCTGCACACCCAGTCTACCAACCGTGACCTGGGGCGCGGCCCTGCATGCCGTGGCTGCTGGTGCGTGCGTCACCTCAAGGTAGACAGCGCGGCGCCGTGTCCGTGGGCCGCCCCCGGCCGTTTCCACACGATGCCTGCCGCCCCCGGCGACAGCACTGCGGTGCGCCGCGCGGCCCCGCCTCGCGCTGCGCGCTCAGTTGTGAAACAGCCCGCGGGGCCTGGGCGAGGACGCTTCGCACGCCGTCGGGGCTCCCAGCTGTTGACCAGTCGCCGCGGCTGACCGCAGAGCGTCGCAACACGCGGTGAGGGGTACGCATTCCAGCACACCATCGATTGCCAAAGATACGTAACCAATTTGGGAGCTGTGGGCATTGTAGGCGCGGCTCAACAGATGTCTGTGTGTCGAGGTCTCAGTTGGGAGCGGGAGGGAGTATTAGGCTCATTTGTGCGCCATGAAAGAAGACTGTGATGTCGTCATGCCGTGTTGATTTAGGGTTTCAGTAAACCGATTGACTGACCACATGGAGTCTTTGGACATGTGTTTGTTCCCATCCGTCCCACGCTTATCCCGCGCCCTGATGGGGGGGGGGGGCATTTTGGCCCCCCTGTGGTTTTTCTTAAATAGCGAGAAAACGGCGGCGCGCAGCGCCGCCAAATTTTGGGTACTTTACCGGACATCAATTTGACACCTTCACACAAAATTTCAAGTCACAGGTCACCTCAGGTCAGGAGTTATTGAGGTCAAACTGAGGTCATGTTCGAGTAAAAATGAGCAAAAAACATGACATTTTGAAACGCTCACCAATTCTACAGTTAACAAGCAATTTTAAAGTTCTTTATGTGGTTGTGTAGACAAAAAACGGCGCTACAAAACTGCTATCTCGGATTTTCGAAATTTTGGAATTTTAACCCCCAAAAATAAAAAAAAATGTTTTTTTTTTAGAAAAACTCAAAAAATTTCCTTTTTTTTGAATTTCGAAAAAAAACCGGGATATATGTGATAGTCCCTGCGCTCTTCGATATACATACCAAATTTTAGATCGATACCTCTTTTTTTTGGCCAAGTTATAGCGAAAAAACTTAAAAATTGATGACGTCAAATTTTTGAACTCAATTTTTAGCAATTCTAGACCTCGTAGCGCAAAACGGAGACCATAATTGAACTCCCCGTGACGAGCTGCATCGAATCGATACCCATTTTATGCAAAAATATCAACTTTGAAATTTGACCTAATTTGACCTGACCTTGACCTGACCTTGACCTGACCTTGACCAAAACGTGACCTAAGCTGGCCCTAAAGTCTGTCTGACCCACATAATCGCATTTGTCATGTAAAATGGACCATAAAACATGTATCACACGACACTTTCATATTGTGACCCCCCAGTGACCTGACCTCTGTGACCTGACCTGGTATCAGTGACCTCAAATAACAAAATATGTGTTTGAAGAACATTTCTCCATCGATGATTTTCAATGAAATGCATTTTACACGATTTTACAACGCATTTCTTGAAATGCCTGTAAACGGTGAAAATTCGACCTTTGACCTGACCTGTGACGTCATCGGTTTGACCGAGGTCAATGAAATTGGGTCACAAGGTAGTTTCCCGTTGGGGCTATCCAACACCGTTAGCGCTTGTCGCTATGTTGCGTGGTTCTCGAGATCTGGGGGGGGGGCAAAATGCCCCCCCCCCCATCAGACCGCGTTGCTCGGCAGACCCCATCTGGGCGCGGGTTAACAGTCGAAGTGGTTCGTGGGAAAACGCTTTACCGTATTTATAAACGAGCTATAGTTCAAAATCTTACACTTTTTTCGTTCCGATTTCGTCGAGTGTGATCCAGTGGTCCAGAACAGACCCTCTCGTCTCCTTCCCGGCGGCGTCAGCTGCGGACAGCGGAGCACTGACCGCTGTTATCTGTCGACCCGAGTGTGAAGCCCTCCTCCTCTGCCGCCTTCGGTAGCCGGCGTGCGAAAGTGACCCGAAAGGCGGTCATGTTCTGCCGTGGCCGGCGATGAAGGGCCGCCGCGGACGGACCCGGTGCCATTTGGGTCAGCGTGGAGAGACGTCTGTCCGTATGGGGGCCGACGGTCACGGCTCACCGGAGCCGTCTCCGGTAGGCCGGTGAACGCCCCCGATGGTGGTCGGCTCGAGAATAGTGACAGTGGATGTCGGACCGACGAGAACCGAGAGCGGGAAATGATTGTCAGACCGGCTGCAGGCTCGAGAGCAGTGACAGTGGCTGTCGGAAGTGGAGTGGTGGACTGGTTATCATACCTTCCAGACTTTAGAGCAGTGACAGTGGCTGTCGGAAGTCATACGACTGCAAATACGGTCCCAGAACTGTCTACCCTTATTAGCAGCCGACAACCATACGGAGACTAGTCTATCCATATCAGCTTTTGATACCGACTGACTGCTGAGAGTTTTCCTACAGCTGCCGACAGCGGGTGGCAATACCGAGTGACTACAGCAGCTATCAATGTCAACGTGAGGGAGAAGTCCTAGCAGCTCAGTGCTGCCGACGTGCAACTCATGTGGAACCAACAGGGAATCCGACGTGGACCTGCGAGAGAAACTACCGCAGCTACCTGTGCTACCCACAGAGGCTCAGTAGTATCCAGCAACCAGTACCACAGCAGCTGCCAACACTGCAGCGCCGGAGCTCTCGGCTAGACCCGAGAGAAGTCGCCGTTTGCCGAAACGGATTCGGATCACTGCACCGCCTACGGCCCCGCGAGCAGAGAGCACGCTCCACGTGATAAGACCCTTGCAACTGGCGCTGCTTCAGTGTGCCATGTGTCGACGGCGCCAACGGCGCCACCATTTGCGCCTCATGCATTATAACGGCATGCTTTGAAAACTCCAGCACTCAGCAGCTCGTGATTTCATGGTGCTGTGCCATGTGCAGTGATCCGTGGAAACTACTGATCCATTAAGTATTGCCTACATAGCACAAACTTGCGCAAATGTGCGCTAACTCAGGAATATGAATTTGGATCGATGATGTATTTTTGCTTCAATGTGTGTGTTAGAAAAGAAGCTGACAACCTCGCAATACAAGATGTGGCTGGTGGAGAGACCAGCCCGCGACTGATAACTGGAAGTAGACTGGCCCACAGCACGCTCCGGTAAACACTACCTAACGGCTATTTATCGATGCTTCATCTGATTTACGAAGAGTTATGAGTGCATATGTAGATGATGATGACCCCCATGATGTGGTGAATGTTCCACTTACCTCGTGGTATGGTAGAATGGGGCGGTCCCGAAACCGATCATCACCTTGCGCCAACACCGACGCGAGCACAGCAATACCTGTGAAGTGATAACCGAGTCACTACACTGCTGAGAATTACACATTTGGTTTATTCACGGCCAAACTTTAAACAATACTAGAATGCCAAACTGGTAATCGTTGCGAGTCACAACGATATCTAAACTCATGTCGTCCCCATCACTGAGGTTGAGCCAATGGCCAAGTCGTTGACGTCTTGGCATACGAGTAACTACACTCTCACCATTTATTACACTTCCGCATTGAACCTGTCCTATTTCGCTGAAACACAAGCTAAAAGGAGGTCTCAACTTTCATTTTTTAATTCAAACAATAGAGTTTTGGCAGTTGGCACACCCACACAGAAATTGGTAATGACTCCGCTAACTCTCAGAGGTCTGAGTCATCTAAATCAGACCGTTTCACGCCAAGAACTGCCTCGTCACGCTTCTCTGTCTTGCGATAATGATGACAAAAGCTTGTGAAAAGATTGTGACACAGATGGTACGGCGACACCCCATGCTTGCGCCAGACGTCTGTGCAGATTTCCGTTCCGCGCTGCGCAGAGGTATACTAGTGCCTGACTGACTCAGATCTGACGCATGTCCCACTACCACTCATTGGAGCAGGGATGGGCAGGAAATGTGCAGGGTCCGTGGAGTGAGTTATTACGAGTAAAGTAGAGGTGGTCGTGTTCGTGGGAAGTTGATCGTTATTTGCGTGACCCTCCGGTGAGTACGCTAAATCTGCAATAGGTGACCGGTGATGTGTATTTGGATGGTGTATGCAGATGGTGTATTTAGCAGTGGAGCTAATTTAGCAGCGCAGTATGTACGAAGGCTGTGCTGCTGTGCAGAATGGGAGACTGGAACAATAGGCTGGTGTATACCACGGGTGATTACAAAAGGTAACACCAGCGGCTACATTACGTAGCAAACGCATTTGACTTGAGATAGTGTAACAGACAGATAATACATGCATACCATGTATTCATAAACTGCACTTGCAGTGCACCCTCAACGTATCTTACGGTGAAGACTTAAGACTGGGGCACAACGAAAAAGTAGCAGGAGACTACAATACCTGGTGAATGCATAATAACAGCGACTACATTTTGCGGGCGTGCTCGTAATAGAGGCGCGAAGTATGGAACGAAGGGGAGAGTTGTTGCGGGACACCAACACATATTCCTATTGAAATCAGCGTCCAGCAGTGACGTAAAGTTGATTTGTCACTTCGAAATCCGATGAGTCATGCTACCGACATATTGCATTAGTCTGTATAAGTCTGGTGTTGTATTAGTCTGGTGTTGTCTGGTATTGTATTGCATTAGTCTGGTGTTATGCTCCAGCCACCTTTTGCAGTCTTTAGTGGTGTATATCAGCCACTTATCGCATTCGCCGGTGTTATGTATGTACCAGTCACCTATTGCAGTACCTATCTGGTGTGTTATTTACCAATTACTCATTGCAGTGCCTGGTGTTACATACTAGCCACCAATGACGATCTCTGGTGTTATTTACCAACTTATCGTTGCAGTCCCTGGTGTTACCTTACAGCAATTTATTGCAGTCTCTGGTGTTGTGTACCAGTCACCTATTGCAGTCTCCGGTGTTATATAGCAATTACTCATTGCAGTTTCAGGTGCTATATACCAACCACCTGCTGCAGTCTCTGGTATTATCTAGCATCCACCTTTTGCAGTCTCTGGTGTTATACACCAATTCATTGCAGTCTAGTGTTTTATACCAGCTACCTATTGCAGTCTCCAGAGCTATACATATACCAACCACTTATGTATTGTTGTCTTTAGTGTGATATACCAACTACATATTGCAGCTCTTAGTGCTATATACCAGCCACCTATTGCAGTCTCTAGAGTTATGTACCATCCAGCTGTTACAGTCGTTGATGTTACATATCAGCCACTTATTGCAGTCTCTGTGACTGTCCTTGGCGCTCAAAGTGACTGCAATAAGTGGCTACTGATAATGCAATGTATCCGCCACCTGTTGCAGTCTTTGATGTTACATACCAGCCACTTATTGCAGTCTCTGGTGCTAGACACCAGTTACTCATTGGAGTCTTAAGTGTTATATACCAGCCACCTAGCCAGTTGGACCCTGTTCCTGCCTCTCTTCTTACAGCGCGTGTGAGCGAACAGCGACAATGCCGTCTCCGTGGCGAGTGGTGGACTGAGTCCGTGTTTTCTCCAACCATCGGCCGGTTACCCAACATGATCAGAAACCCACCAATGAGTGGTTAGGTTATACCACGCCTGACTTGTCACTCCCATGCCCACAGGTATGTCAGATCCAACACTACCCTGCTGGAACCAATGCTCGAATTATCAGACTTTTTAGCATAGTGTCCAATCCTGTCTTTCCTTTCCTTTCAGTCGCGAAGTAGGGGAAGCAGGGGTAACACCGCCACTGTGGGAAACACCGCCACCCCATCTGGCGGCGAAAGTATGAAATGTGAAGTGTAAAAATCCGTTATTTCCTATTGACCGCACGCAGGCAAGCGTCTTCTGATTTGTGTTCCGGTGTTTCAGTGTAATCGAAGCTCAATGTGGGCATTTAAAGAAAAATGCACATTCTCTTATAAAAATTCGATGAGTTGGGAGCACTTTTGAATGTCTTTAAGTAGAGACTCATTTTGATTTACTTGATTACATCGAAAAATAACTGATCGGCTTTGTCCAGTAAGATAAGTTTGCTTGAACCGTGTAGTACATTCTTACCGCTGGCGATTTTTGCTTGTGATCACTTATTGGGGAACACCGCCACCCCGTGGCGGTGTTACCCCAATTGAGGTTGCGGTGTTTCCTGTTTGTAGCGTGATAAGTGATGAAACTCCAAAGACACGCTTTATTTATGTTCGTAGATGTTCCTAAATCGGGAATAAGCAGCTTATTTGATTTTTTACTTTATATTTTTCATGCATCCCGACCAAGCACTTGCCAGCTGTATAAAACTGGCAAACAGCTGATGAACCTATACCTATTTAGGTGTCCATTACCGATTATTTGCGAAAATTACCACTTACCGACAGGAAACTCATCGCACACGATCTCTGAACAATTAAAAGCTTTCGTAGGAATTGGTTGGGTTAACATCAACACCGGTGGCGGGGTTACCCACACAATTTGTAGGCAGCAAACGGCCCCCGGTCAACAGACATGGTAGCCCAAATCTAGTCGGATATGAAAATTATTCTAAATCCATAGACTTTAATGCTAAATTGACTATAATTGAGAAGGTTTTATGAAGATACATGACCAGATACAGAAAAAAGCGAGATGCTATTTTGTAGATTAAATCGTCTACTATCTGCGACTTTTGAAGTGTTTTTCAATCTGAGGTACAGAAATCGTGTTCCCAAGAGACTGAAAGTAGCCATGCTTTACATTAGACCCAATGGCAAAAATTCGGAATCTGACGAAATTGGCCATTTTTACGTCTGATTTATGAAAATTTTGGACAGGATATATAAAAACCCGAGATGCTATCAGGTGGGAAATTTCATTTTCTATTACCGCCTTTTGAAGTGTTTTTCGATCTGAGACCGGCAAATCGTGTTCCCAAGAGACTGAAAGTAACCCTGTTCTACAGCAAGACAATGGCAGAATTCTAATATTTGATGGAAGATATCTAAGGTGATAATAACCTTATTACTAATTGCAATGCTTCATTGGAAAGCTCAACACTGGCACTATCATCGGTCTTTGCATTGCTATTTCACAGAACAACAAGAAATAACGTTTTGAAGCCTTTGCATATTGACTTACTTTTCATCGACGGGCTCGATCCCCACCACCACCAACAATTTTCCGGGAAGTCAGGATTTTGTAGATATTTAAGCAGAATTGCAGAGCTGTGTTAATACTACGGCACTTAAATACACATTTTAAGAAAACTGCTTTCTTTCTTAGCATGAGTTAGTTCTCAGAAACAGCAACATGTCGATATAATGAGAAAAAAACAAGTGCAATGATCACGCAAGAGAGTATCCCGAGTATCCTTAGCTCCCTAGCAACCACCTAGCAACGTAAGACAAAATAGTAAACAACTCCTGTTGATGTGAGGTACTCAGCCTTGGAAGCACACTAGACGGACACCATACTGGGCTTCATACTGAATTTTGCATACCAGAATGGATGTTTCCAACTAAAATTATTTTTTCACGAAATTTATCTTTGTTGCCCTACTATTTTTCGTAAAACCGAGATATACAAACTTCATGATATCAAAAATAATATTGTGATAATGAAAACCGCCATATAAAACAAAATAATTGCTGAGATCATGCCTACTAAACTTGGTCCTACCCCCTAATTCAATATACCCTGGGCAGCAAATATGCAAGGTATTTTTAAAAGTCGTGATACATGAAAACCTTTTAGGAGCATGCAAAATAAGTACCTAAAACACGTGAGAAAATGTTTAAATATTGTAACCAAAATAATAACTACCAAGAGACTTCACACATATTCTCTCATTTTGGCGAAAAGCTTAGGGGGGCGGTGTTACCCCCGCTTCCCCTACAACCCTATCTTTTCAGTCTTGGTTGTCTCTCTGTGTTTCTGGCGAGGTCTTTTTCCTCGCGGTCAGCGGCCAATACACTGTACTCTCCGGCCGAGGACGGTGGTCAGTTTCACCGCGGGGAAGATCACGACACTTTCTGTCGGTAAACAGGCTGTCCGAGCATCCCAGTGCACCGATACCTACCGATGCATAAAAGAATGACAGACAGCCGACAGCGGCACACATTGACCCGCGTGTCTATGACATTATTGTCCCGACGCCATCTGGTTTGCAGAAACATGCGAAAGTACATACATGAATGATGTATGAAACATTAGAAAGAAAGTGCAGAGTCGAGTCGGGAAAAATGTTTCCAAATATTCACATAATTCCGTTCTGTGCACTGTGCAGTATGCACTGCAGTGCGCACCAAGCGAATCGTATGAATACCTATTGTTCACAATGCATGTTTTGCATGTTTTTTTTGTAGTAGTGGACACTATGGAGTCCAGCTATTCGTTTTTTATATGAAGCACTATGTGTGTCTATGTAAACGCTAACAAGTAAAACATTTGTTTAGCCTGTGGGAATGTGAAATTGTCAAAGTTACATCGAATTAAAAAGTGTGAGTGTATCCGCCAGTATGGTGTCGTTCAGGCAGTACATGGGTGCGAAATTGACTTGGATTGCTGACGGTTCTGAGGCCTGTTTCACTAAAACTTGCGATTACAAGTGTTTGAACTTTACAATTCATAAGTATTTTTGCAAACTACCTATGTAAAATCGGATTTCACTAAACTTCATCACCAGCGGCACCTCCGATAAAAAGAGTTTGCAAAAAAACTTGTAAACAGTAAAAACGTTTTTAAAGGGACCCTCCCACCTTAACATTAGTTTTGAGTTGAGATAGCCAAGTTTGCGGCCAGGCTCAGAAACCACCATTACCTGGTCGCAACCCCCGCAGCTTTATGGTGTTCAAGAAATTTCTTCCCTTTACTTGCAGGGTGGGACCAGCGTGGTCCCTATCTCTTAACCATTACGGGAATCTGATGACGTCATCAGGCTTTCGAACGTCAGTTAAATGTTTGACTAAAACGTTTTGTAGCACGCGGTGGTATATGCTGCTTTGAGCGCAACAAATGCCGCACTTTCAAATAAAGTCGCTAGGAACAGCGGAGATCCCAAAAAGTAAACAACAGTAAAAGTCTAATATCTTTAAAACCGGTGAATATTTTTCAATGAAATTTGGTAGATATTCGTTTTTGCTCTTTCTGAACCGAGCGACATCACTTTCATGCCAATTCATTAACTTTTTTGAAGGTGGGAGGGTCCCTTTAATCAAGAACTACAACATGTTACAGATATTGCTTCTTTTTATCAAATTATGTCTAGTATCATGTCAAAAAATGCATGAATAAATTATTAATAATGATGCTGTTTCTAATTGGTATAAATGATAGTTCACAATATCTTATCATTGAAAGAAAATAACAGGCAAAACTTTTGACAGCAGAAGACTGTTGAATGCAATTATGGCGCGCGAATGACAAAACATGACGATATTTATTTATTGCTCGTAGCTGGTTCGTAGGGATTGTGCTAAGTAAAAAGAACATATAATGACTCAGCATATCATATTTGTTTTAAATAATTGATTGCTTTGCATCATTGCACAAAAAGTAATAAAATTCCGAACGTAAGAGCCACTGGAATTTCGGGTTTGTAAGTACAACGTTTTCTTTCAAGTTTTTGGTCTTCGTGAAACAGAAAGTTTGCAATTTCGATGTTTCTTACAAACTTTTTTCTTGTAAAAAGTTGGTAAAATTTAAACTCAAAATTCATGCTCGGAGGTTTCGTGAAATCCAAATTTCAAATGTTGGTAAATATTTCTTTTAAACTCAAGTTTTTTCTTTGTAATTACACACTTATTTGTTAGTGAAACAGGCCTCAGTTCAAACTTTCCAGCTTTATTTCTTGGATGCCCGTCTAGTAATATGTTCTGTGTTCTGTACGTAAGCCTCTCCGTCACCCCTTTTCAAAGATGACACTTCTAGCACTGCGGCTCTGACAATGACAATTTGATTCGATTCAGCATCACGAGACAATGCAGCTTTGAAAATTCGATTCAGCATCACGAGAAATTACGTTAAATTCGCCACTATCGAGAAATGGGAGCCGATTTCCACCATCTCCACGGGCACCAGGTGCGTGGGATTATCCAGTGTGGCGTGTCCATCTCGCGGATCTCCCGACACTCAGATCCGGTCCGTCCGGAGAGGCGTGGCCGGTGGCAGGTGCCCAACGGCGAGACGGCACCGCCGCCGGCGCCGACAGCGACCCAGATGGGTACTGGGCCGAGCAACCGGCGTCCGGCGCGGCGGGGTCACACATGGCGGTCAGGCCGGCCACATGCACCTGGAGAGATCTGTACACCGGAGTGTGAGTTTATCTGATAGTTATTCGCTGCCTGCTTCCAAGATCTTCCGTGAGTTCCGTCTACATAGCCCAATTACCCGAGCATCCGCCATACACTGATTTAACGTCGCCAGCCTTCATGTACTGATTTAACCTTATATAACACGCAATGCAGTGACCAAGCTCAGCATGCTAGTTATGAGTTATATTTTTCTTCTCTGAGTCTTTCCCTGTATTCATTCAGTGTTATTCAAGCGGCGCGCCTTTACAGCTCTCAGTCACGTCAGATGACAGCTCAAACTATTTCCCCTGGGAATAACTTTCCAGTTTCCGCACCGTCACTAGACAGTATGCATGTGCCACGACTTTGTATACAAAATTGCGGCTTAGATCAGTGGAGGGTGACATAGGGCGACCTATTCGCGACTGACACTGACCTTTTACCCGACGCACTCAACTGCGACAAAACCACGACTGACACAAATACGGTGCAGGTCAGGGAGCAAAGGCGATGGTATGCAGCGAGGTATGTGTATGCTCGTATACTACCAGTGCCCTTGGAACAGTACAGCCAGCATCGCTTAACTATAATTCAACTGTGACCGTAATTGAGAGCAACATGGGGACTCGTAATGGCGGGGACCGATCCCCAAGGCCAAATGAGCCAACTGCGCCAATTGTGCTGCGATTTCGCGAGCCGCTGTGAGCGCCGTCCTCAGAGGCTGGCGTCGGTCTCGGGGAGCTGGCGGGCGTTAAAACGGCGCGTGACCGGCCGCGGCCGGCGGCCCGTGACCGCAGTACGCAGTGAGAGCGAAAGTGGCGTCGGTCGGCCTGCTCCCGTTCGCCGTCGGCCGTCGGCCGGTGACCGCGGCACCGCAGGAGACTGACCGCGGCCGGCCGGCGCGGCTGGCGGCGCCGCCAGCTTTCGCCACCGACACCCTCAGTGGAACCGAGACCGACAGAGGAGACGCAGACTGACCACCCGTACAACTGACCACTGGACTGACCACCGCGACCAGACCCAAGCTGCTGCTGGTTAGAACGACCATCGGGCTAGCAGAACAACCATTTGACTAAGTGGCGAAGAAGACAGAGAACTTGGCTGAGAGACTGACCACCTGACCGACAGACTGACCACCAGACGCTGACAAACTGGCCAAGGACCTCTTCATTTTCACACCAAACTAATTCAAATTACAGCATAATCCCCCGGACCAGTATGCTACTCAAGCTGCTTTTACTGTCTTGAACAGCAAACTGCCTAGCTGTGAATACAGAGCTTTTCAAACCACCAACAATGACAGCCACCATGGGTCGACAAGCGCCTCGATTGGTGCATAGTCATCCCCGAGATCCAATTGAAGTACTGCAAGCCACGGCGATGAACAAGTAGGCCATGTATTGACCAGCGGACGGCGAGTGAACCCGGCGATTTCTCAGCCCGATAAATGGGCTGGTGGTGCATTTCCCAGATTGAAAACTTTTCGCGCCTCTCGGTACGAAGTGAGTTCAAACTGATGTAGAGCTACTCAGTCCAAAATATAATTCCGTTTCACATTATTTCCATTTCTGAGCTAGCACATCAGCGAAATGTGGGATCAATTTAAATCGTTGCCTAAAAGTTACAATGCTGACCGTTACGGAGAGGAAGAAGGATATCGACCGACAAATTATACGATTGCCTGCTGTCTTGAGCGTTTTCCCGATGGAAAGGTCAAAGTTGTGACCTTTACCGAGTGCACCAACCTAAACCAAACGTTAGCTAAAGCCTAAAATTAGATGCTTGACAATACGACAGACCAGAACCAAACATTGCTCAATAAACGTTTCCCCAGATACGTATTTAGGAAGCAAATGCCTATTGCAAAGGGCTTTGTATGACAAAGAATAAATTTCGATGACAGATCATATTCAATTCAGTGTCTGATTTATTCGTGATACATTTTAATCTGATCATCTCGGATGATTTAAATGTCCTTAAGCAGCGTGACGAGATGTCCAACGATGCAAAGTCGGAGCCTCTGCGTGCCGCCGGCGCCGCCCTTCACCCGGGACCTGACGCCGGGGGTGGACCAGCTGAGGGTCCGTCGGAACCGGCGCCGGCGGGGCCGGCCGCGCAGCCGGGCCGTGAAATGGCTGGCACGACGAGTCACACTAATCTGACCGTTAACGACTGGGCAAGGCAAGGTCACGCCGAGGGCGGGCCGGCGAAAAACACCATCACGTGCACGGGGGCAGCTACCGTGACCAAATTTTCCGGTATCAAGAAAATGAAACAATGATTCGAGCATGTTCTGGAGAGGCAATGTCGGAAAGATCCGGTCTCCACATATCCAGCCCGACCATGCAGTGTTGGAAAGGTCAGATTCCCACACCTTTGCAGCCCAGCCAGACGGTACAGGAAGGGTCAAATTTCCGAATCTACCCCGTCAAACTAACGGGATACGTGGATTCACGCATCCTGTCAAAGCGTGTCGTGATGGCAGAGTCGAGCCTCCGACTGCCGGCGCTTGTCCTGTTGGAGCCTCTTGTGCCAACTGCTACACAACACAACACGTGGGTATGGGAACCGGGACAGGGCCAGATGGCACAACTGCCCTGCGCACTGGCGTGTGTGGAACGACAACATTTTATGTTTCCTAACAGCGTGTAGTAAACCGTTCGTAGGAGGTGCATTATCTGTTATGAATAGCCCGTTCATCAATACGTTTAGCAGTAACGTTTATTTAATTGAATTTTTAATTATTCCAATTTTCAGTTAATAAGCCAAATTGATCATTGAATATCTAAGAGAGCTTGACCAGTTGCTTGCTTAAAATTAGGTGGTAATTTTGACACCTTCCAAATACTCTGTCATTTGATTCATTTAAGCCGTGAATGCGCACATGGTGACGGGCTATTGGGTTGGTAAATTGGTTAATGTTTTCCTCACACAGTATGCACTATACTCCCAGCGACTGTGTCAAAACTAGAAGCTACACGCACTTGTCATCTTGGTATATCATGCACGCATGCAATATTTATTCATTTTTGCTCAGTACTCACCGATAGCATGGCTCAAAAGCCGCCCTGGGCCTGCCATTATTGGTCCCACCGAACGGAGCCACCTGCAGGGACATCAATGGACTGTCAACAAACAGCGTAAAACCCGAACGCAGGTAAACGGCATGCAACGCATGCTGAGCAATGGCGCCAACACGTACGTGTGCATAATGCATATGTAGGTACCTACAACTGATGGTGTGAAGTATCCGCACGTCGATGTCCATCTGCGTCAGAGAACGCAGTGACCTCGAGGACCTCGAGTTACGGATCGGGGTGAGGCCAGAATTCGTCTAAATACGAAACTAGATTCCTTGAATAGCTCTGCGGCAAAGCCTTTCTGCTCCATTGCTGAGTATGTAGGTCAGTCCTCAATCGAGCCGCCCCTACATCTAGAACGGGCTGGATGACAGAAACATCCATGCGGGCAAACAATGTGCCACGCTCAGCACCATTCGCACCTTCTCTGCCTACGCTTCCTGTAGACCTCAATCGCTCGCATCAGTGCGTTTGGCCATCCGATTCCTATTCTGTGACTGAGCCTGTTTCCAGATCGGTGTGTGACAGTCACCGGTCACAATACCTGCACCGTGTCATTCATGTCATCCGCTCTCGGTCGAGCATGGAGCTGGCCCACTGACCTGTGCCTGATGGGGAGTGAGAAACGGAGAGATAGAGAGAGAGAGAGAGAGAGAGAGAGAGAGAGAGAGAGAGAGAGAGAGGAGAGAGAGGGAGGGAGGGAGAAGGAGAGCGAGGACGGAAGATAGATACCTTAAAGGGACCCTCCCATCTTCAAAAAAGGTAATGAATTGGCATGAAAGTGATGTTGCTCGGTTAAGAAAGAACAAAACGAATATCTACCAAATATCACCGAAAAATATTCACCGGTTTTCAAGATATTAGACTTTTACTTTTGTTTACTTTTTGGGACCTCCGCTGTAACTAGCGACTTCATTTTGGAAGTGCGGCGTTTGCGGTAGATGTTGCGCGCCAATAGCATATACCACCACTGCTTCACAAAGATGTTAGTATTACGTTTTAAAATCGTTAGATCACCGCTGACGTCACAAATTCTAAGGGGGCATTCCAATGCATTCGCCCCTTAGAATCCGAAAACTGCAAGTTTGAAATTCCCGGGCATATCTCCGAATTAAAGCATTTTTCGATGTTGTGAGTGCCCAAACCGGTATTTGCAGGCCATGGCCACCAATTGGCTATCTCAACTCAAAACTAATGTTAAGGTGGGATGGTCACTTTAAGGCCGCTGCTGTCTTATTTGCTGGGATCAATTTTATATAAGAACGTTCATGAGCCCTCTTTTATCACGAGAGATCGAAAAATTTGGCGCGTGGGATGATTTTATGCATTGCATTTTTTAATTAAAGGAAAGTTGGAAGCAAGGCCATATATAGTGTTGGAAGTACTATTAATGAAGCCTTCTCAATACCTTTTCTGAGCCGTCTACCACTTTCCACTAAATTGTTTAGGTTTCGAGATATTCGTTTCAAATTCCTATAACTGTTCAAAGCGTGCAAAGACTTGGCCGTCGTCCGTACGCTAATTTATTACCTCGAGCCCCACTGGGGTCCCGGATTTCCTCCATGTAGTTCTGTTTGAGTGTGTGCAGGAGGGGGGAGGGGAGAGAAGTGCACATTTCCTTATATTGCTCGGCGCCTGGGCTATATATCAAAAAGCGGTACGCTTTGGAATGTTGTAAAAAAATAAAGGAAGGATCACTATCATGTTTTGCAAAGAAGCGTGCTGACGAAAATACAACGAACAACATCGACCAATACGTGCATTAGAATCTGCATTAGAATATCTGCGAATTAATGTGATTGTTTCGGTATCTTGTCACTTACATATACCTCACCTGGCACGGTGCGTGGTCCGATGATCGGTGACCGATGCAGTGATGCTGACGGGTCTCCCGCTGTGTCCGACTGAGCTCCTGCTGACGCTGTATCCGCAGCGAACCTGACCCGCCCGGCTCCCGACACCGACTGCCGTGTCTCTCCCCGCCTCGCTCCCATCGACGGTCAGAGCACGACGGCCGGCGGAGAAAGCTGCACGGCCCCGCCCTGCTGACCGGCCGACACACCAGCTCCTCGGGCTACTCCGAGGACACATGAGCCCTGCTGAAACACACAGCTACTCGCGGGGTCTCCGCTACATGTAACCACTCCGAGGACCAATAGAGCTAGCCCTGCTGAAACACACCAGCCTCTCGGACTCTCCACTGTATGTAACTACTCCGAAGACCGATAGAGCCCTGCTGACCGATCAACACCAGCTCCTCGGGGTCTCCGCTAACTCCGAGGACTATACTCCGTGCTACTGAGCTCCAGGGTCCCGCTGCGACCTCGGACACGCTTCCTTTTCCAAGTCCCCGCTGTCGGACACGCTTCCTTTTCCAAGTCCCCGCTGTCGGACACGCTTCCTTTTCCAAGTCCCCGCTGTCGGACACGCTTCCTTTTCCAAGACCCCGCTGTACTACAGGTCCCGCCGTGGTTTAGGACCCCGCTGTACTACAGGGTCCCGCCGTGGTTTAGGACCCCGCTGTGCTGCGGTCTGCGGGGTCCTGCCGTTTTTCTTTGACGAACAATGCCAATCCACACTGTTTACATCATGTAACGTCACTTTTTCACCCTTCAATACTCGGAGGAGCCGCAGTTTTCTTCTACATACATATAGGTACCGTGAACCGTCATTCGTCCCGCAAACCGGCTGATAGACGCCAGCTTTTTTCTTTAGTCAGTTGTTTCTTAATGTCACCTAAGTGATCTCGGTGTCGGTCACCCTTGAAGGTTGGAGTTTTTGACAATTGCAGTCATCCTTTGACTAAAAAGGGTAGGTACCACCTTGCAACACCACAGTAGGTGCTCCAGTGCCTTCGCTCTCCCTACGAAAATACCGCTTTAATCGCGAATCGCAACGAAAGTAGCCTCATTCGGCTCGCCACATGATATTTCATCGACTGTTTCAAATAAGATGCTGCTGCCTGCTCGCCCCCCTCGTCGGCCAAGGGGGGGGGGGGTCCTACCCACCCTCATTGTTTTTTTCCGCTAGCTCTTGGAACACGCCGGGGACAGAGAGCTGAAACTCGGCATATCTGACCTTTGCTGCAACCGGATCTTGTGACAACACTAACTGCATTTTCAGGTCAAGTCAGGTCAGTGATCTATGACGTTGTGGTGCATGTAACCATAGCTGACCCGTCGAGGGCGCGGCCCGATTGGCCGCGACCGGTCACGTGACCGGCCGGTCACGTGACCGACCGTGCCAGACGCTGGGGTGAGCTCGGCCGGACGGGGAGTGGGGCTGTGACTGTGACACTGTCGCCATCGCCGCTGAATACAGAAGTACGCTGTATGAAGACTCTACACTGGCGACGAGGATTTTTCAGCACGAAGTCACGAAGCAAGGAAACGGGAGAGGACTGAACTCAGCAACATGGTCATCGGTTCGATAAGTACATTCGATCCATCGATCGACCGGTTTGACACTTACCGGGAACTGTTTGACCATTTTTGTGTCAGCAATGAGATATGGGAGATAAAAAGAAGTCTGTGTTTTAACGTGCATTGGTACTGTAGCGTACAGTAAACTGAAGGATTTGATCATCCCAAGAACCGTAGAAGACTGTACATATGATGAGCTCGTAGATCTTTTGAGTGCACATTACAAACCGTCAAACATCGAGATCGCTGAACGATACAAGTTTTTCAAACGTACTCAGGCACCAGGGGAGAGTGTCATGGATTTTGTTGCTGAGCTCAAGAAGATCGCGGTCAATTGTAATTTCGGCCCGTACTTGCAGACTGCTTTACGTGATCAAGTCGTGTGTGGGATGAGCGACAGCAAGTGCCAGAATGAGCTGTTGTGCAAGGATAACCTGACGTTGGATATCGCTTTGCAGCATGCCAGGGCGTCTGAGACGGTCAGACGTGAGTCGCAGCTGATCCACACGGACGGAGCTGCTGCTTTCAGGGTCACCCGCGGACCGCCCGAGGGCCCGCCGCCGTTCGGGTCGGGCCGTGCCGGCGCGAGCTCTGGCGGACGGGCACCGCCCGATGGCGGGCGGCGCGCCTCCGGCCCAGACAGCGGGCAGCGCGCCGCAGCGCCGCGGGGCAGCGGCGGACAGCGCGCTGCGGCGCCGCGGGACGGCGGCCGGCCGTGCTGGCGGTGCGGTTCCAGACACGGCGGTACGTGCCGCTTCAAGGATACCGGTGCCATTCCTGCGGTGCCATCGGTCATCTGTCGCGCTGCTGTACGCGAGGCAGAGACGAGCGCACCAACCGACTGGCTGAAGATGATCCTGCCGCGTCACCGGAAACGCTGCAGCTGGATAATCTCTCCAGCTCTGACCCCGTCTACATGGTAAGACGCACTGGGGTGAGTGTGCCGCCCATCTGGTGTCCCGTCGAGATGCATGGTCAGCGGGTGGATATGGAGTTGGATACGGGCGCGGGGGTCACCATCATTGACGAGCATACTTACCTCAGGTTGAACAGTCGACCCAAGTTGACACGGTGCTCTACTACCTTGAAGGCGTACTCAGGTGATGTCATTCCTGTGTTGGCCGGGTCAGTTCACCACTGATGTATCGTACAACGGTTCTGTGCACAGGGATCTTCCCGTGATCGTGGTCAAGGGCTCTGGTCCGAGCCTCATGGGCCGCAACTGGCTGCACCTGATGAGGATCAACTGGTCTGAAGTACACGCTCTACGCTCTCCAACGTCACAGCCGGCCACGGACATGATCAAACGCAAGTACCCCGATCTGTTCCTTCCACGGTTGGGTGAGCTTAAGGGGGTGCGTGTTCACCTTGATATTGACCAATCTGTGAGGCCCAAGTTTTGCAAGGCCCGTTCGATTCCGTATGCATACAAGGCAAAGGTAGAGGAGCAGTTAGATGCTGATATCGCTAGTGGGGTTTTAGTACCAGTGAAAGACAGTCGCTGGGCAGCCCCTATTGTACCTGTGATTCGGCCTGATGGCAAGATCAGAGTCTGCGCAAATTTCAAGCTAACCGCTAACACTGCTGTGCGCATGGACCGTTACCCTCTGCCCAAGACGGAGGACATGCTGTCTTCCTTGAGTGGGAAAAATATATTTTCCAAACTCGACCTAGCGCAGGCATACAATCAGTTGGTCGTCCATGAAGAGTCACGCGAGATACTCACCATCAACACGTCTCGTGGGCTTCTCAGATATTCCAGGATACCGTTCGGCGTGAACGTGGCCAGTGGCGTCTTCCAGCGCGAGATGGAGAAGCTGTTGGCGGGCATCCCTGGAGTCGTTGTCTTCCTCGATGATGTTCTGCTCAGCAGTGAGACCCGGGAGCAGCACTGGAAGCTGCTCGACGTCGTTTGTCAACGTCTTCAAGACGCCGGTCTCCGTGTCAGGGAGGAGAAGTGTCTGCTCTTCCAGAGTCAGGTCGACTACCTGGGACACCTCATCAGCGCAAGCGGAGTCCGCACGAACGCCTCCAAGGTAAAGGCTATCTTGGCTGTCCCCGAGCCCAAGACAGTATCGGAGCTGAAGACCTTCCTGGGTCTCATATCTTATTACTCGCGATTTGTTCCTGACAGAGCTTCTATTTCGGCACCCCTCTATGACCTCCTAGGGAAGAATGCTGTGTGGCGCTGGGGCTCAAAGGAGAGAGACAGCTTCAACAAGGTCAAGGAAAAGTTGGCAGCAAATACGCTGCTTGTCCACTATGACAACACCAAGCAGCTCGTTTTGACTTGTGACGCTTCTAGCGTTGGTGTGGGCGCTGTGCTGTCTCAGATCGATGACGCAGGGAGAGAGATGCCCATCGCTTTCGCATCTCGACGGCTGTCACTATCTGAGTCTAGATACGCCCAGATAGAGCGCGAAGGACTGGCCATAATCTTTGGAGTCACAAAGTTCCACAATTATTTGTGTGGCGTACCTCGACCGTTCGCTCTGGTTACTGACCACAAGCCCTTAGTGAAGTTGTTCGGTGAACATGAAGGACTGCCAGAGATGACTGCCGCGCGGATTCGCAGGTGGGCGCTTAAACTGTCGTGTTACAACTACACCATACGGTTCCGCCCTACAGGCCAGATGGGTAACGCAGATGCACTGAGTCGCTTACCTGTTCCCACAGAAGTCGGCGCACAGATGGAAGAGCTGGTGCTGCTGGTTGATGATGTGCCTCATGATGCTGAAGAGCTGGTTCTCCTCGCAGGTGCAGACTGGCTGGATTCCAAGGCGATCGCGCTGCAGACCAGTCGAGATCCGGTGCTGTCCAAAGTCCTGAGGTGGGTGCAGTTCGCAGACTGGCCGTCCGAGGCACCAGATGACTTCAAACCGTTTATCAGAAGGAGGGACGAGCTTACTCAGACAGCGGGAGTGCTTCTGTGGGGTCACAGGGTGGTGGTACCCCAGTCAAGTAGGGAGACTGTTCTGCGTGAACTCCACGTGAGTCACCCCGGGATGCGGCGTATGAAGTCGCTAGCCAGATCGATTGTATGGTGGCCTGGTATCGACGCGCAGATCGAGCGGGTTGTGCAAAACTGTTCGCCTTGCCAGCAGAGTCGACCCAAGCCGCCGCACGCCGAGCTGCATCCATGGGCCTGGCCATCTAGACCGTGGTCCCGGATCCACTGCGACTTCGCCGAACCGGTACGCGGCAAGTATGTGTTCTGCATGGTCGACGCCCATTCCAAGTGGGTGGAGGCGGAGATTCTGCCGTCCACCGCCTCTGCTCCCGTTATCGCTTGTCTCCGCCGTGTGTTTGCAAGGTGGGGACTGCCAGATATGTTAGTCTCCGACAATGCTACCACCTTTACGTCTGATGAGTTTCAGCGCTTCTTGGCCGGCAACCGGGTCTCCCACCGCACGATCGAGCCCCGACATAGCCAGGGCAATGGGTTGGCCGAGCGCGTGGTTAAGGAAGTGAAACTCGTGTTGCAGAGAGACGCAGGAGACGGCTGGGAGCTGGCGTTGTCCAAGTGGCTCCTGCGGCAGAGAACGACGCCTCACTCTACAACGACTGTAACGCCTGCCGAGCTGATGCTGGGACGCAAGCTGAAGACACGACTCGATCGTATGTATCCCGATTTGAACAGGTCAGTGGCCGAGGCTCAGTTCGCTCAGAAGAGCCATCATGATCTTTCGGCGAGGCATAGACTCTTCTCTGTAACCGACCGCGTGCTCGCACGGAACTATGGCTCTGGAAGCGTTTGGCTACCTGGTACAATCGTTGGTGCTGACGGACCAGTGTCCTTTGTTGTTCGCCTTGATGACGGCAGGACGTGGCGCAGACATGCGGACCAGCTTCTGAGCTCTGTTCCTTCGGCAGGTCAACCGGCTGGTGCGGCATGCACTACCACACCGGCTGTAACGACGCTGCCCACTGATGTCGAGATCTCCCGTGGCGGCGTCCCTCGACCGACTGCTGGGACCGTCTCTCAAGGCGCCGCGCTGGCCGCCGCCGAGAACGACATGGCCACGCGTCGTTCGACTGCTGTGCCGCCGGTTGAGGAGCTGCAGCCGCCGCCAGTCCCGAGTGCTGCCACGGGTTCGCAGTCGCAGTCGTCGAATCCAAAAACTGTGGTGCGTTCCCTGAGCGGGCGGCGCCCGCCGGTCCGCGCCGGGGGCCGTCGGAGACTGGTGGCGGACCGGACGTTCCGGGTGCGCAAACATCGGCGCCGTCGCCTCGGAGATCCGGTCGTGTGCGGAATTCTCCTGACTTTTTCCAGAGTGTCTGGTTTTGTCGCGTTCCGTGAGGTGTACAGTGAGGTTATAAGCGTGTTTTTTTTTTGGAAGGGAGGTGATGTGGTGCATGTAACCATAGCTGACCCGTCGAGGGCGCGGCCCGATTGGCCGCGACCGGTCACGTGACCGGCCGGTCACGTGACCGACCGTGCCAGACGCTGGGGTGAGCTCGGCCGGACGGGGAGTGGGGCTGTGACTGTGACACTGTCGCCATCGCCGCTGAATACAGAAGTACGCTGTATGAAGACTCTACAGACGTCATAAGTGAACTTCTGCACAGTGCACGGTCCTAAAATGCCGCAACTTCGCAATGCTCTCAATGCCAGACGAGCTGTCACATAGAGATGAAACTTCCAGGACCTAGTATCCTCGAGAGGTCTCACAAGTTCTATATCTCGGATTTTTCCTAAAGGTCACATGCGGTCAGGTCCATCACGGGGAAACATGGAAGCGAAATGGTTACTTTGGCGCTGGGAATTTAAACCTAGCTCAAACACATGAATCGTGGTTTCATGCACTCCTTGCAATGTCCAGCGTTTTACTTTTGCATCAAAAGTGAACTTTTGTAGACCTTGCGTGATGTCATTTATGACGTCTCTAGGGTCACAGGAGTTCTTCAATAACTTCCTATCAAATTGAGCTAGTGAGTCGGGAAAGCCATCAATAGACTCAGGAAGGTCTTCCAAATCGAATGCTACAAAGATGACCTCCTTCGACCAACTTCGTGACCTGAGTGGCTCAAGATTGCTCTGACCTACCTGACCTTGAACTGAGGTCAACACCTTAAGTATAAAGTTGACCTCAACTAAACAAAACGCATACCATTCGACACACCTGAACATGGCGAACACGATGATGCCAAAATCTCGGCTCTGCGACAATTGTTTGCAAAGTTATTCACACTGAACCACTGAACTCTATAATGTGGAATGCGCATCGGCCGCCAGATGGTGTCCAACGGTGCCGCCATGTTGCGCAGACCAGGAAGCGGCCGCCGCCTGTGTTGGGGAATAGGGAATTCGGGACCTCGATTTACGTTTGCGGTCGCTGCATGCGTTACGTTCAAGCTATGTGGACACGGAACCCGGCATCTTACGCAGAATTGAGTGGAGAACAAGATGGAATCCTAAAAAATCCTCAGATACAAGGAACTAATACGTTAAACCCTTATAAGTCAATGGGGAAATATGAAAATTGCTATATTTGCGCCGAGAATGATCTGAAACTATCTCAAGCATATAGAATCATGATTTCATGCACTCATTGCAAGGTTCTATGCTTCATATTTGCATTGTTGCCCTTGCGTGACGTCATTTGTGACGTCACAAGTGTCACAATTTTTCTTCAATAACTCCCGATCAAATTGAGCTAGCGAGTCGGGAAAGCCACCAATGGACTCAGGAAGACCTGCCGAATCGAATGATATGCGACATGACCTCTTTCGACCAACTTCGTGACCTGGGGGTGCTGACCTGACCTTGACCTGAGGTCAACACCCTTAGTTGACCTGACCCGAACAAAAAGTATATCACTCGATGCGCCTGAGCTAGCTGAACACGATGGTGCCAAAATCGCGGCTCTACGGCCATTTTTGGCGAAGTTATTAACCAAAAACCGAACCCGTGCCTTAGATCACTTGACCTGACCTCAGAGGTCACCGGTTGACCTGAGACCTTTACAGCGGGTTCCTACCAGTCATTCTGCATTATACTTTGCCGCATACGACCACTTTACCGCTTAATTATAGTTAAATTAGCGGCGCATTAGCGAGGTGGGTTCAATCAACCCCTTCGGCCGGGGCAAATGTAGGTCGGGCGAGTGAATTTGAGGAATTCTGAAGATACGATCGTGTTCCCCATTCAATTCTGCGTAAGATGCCGGGTTCCGTATCTACGTAACTTGAACGTAACGGATGCGGCGGCCGCAAACGTAAATCGAGGTCCCGAATTCCCTATTCCTCAACACAGGCGGCAGCCGGTTCCTGGTCTGCGCAATATGGCCGCCACCGTTAGACACTACGGCCAATAGGGTTGAAGCGGCATTGCTCCCCTGTGCACTGAACTCTGTAATGGTTGTTCACCAAGCCGGCGCATTATTTGATGCGACCCGTATATTTAGCAGTGAAATAGAGCTCTTCTTTCTTTTATCCTTGATCCTTGCTCTCGTATTGTGACAATTATTGCGTGGCTGCTACAGTTGTTTATGGAAGGGTAAGGTAATTGTTGTTGTATTGAAAATATTTTTAGGCAGTATTTGTTGATATTTTATCAGTTTTAGGTGATTCGAAATCATATTATTGTTCTTAAAAGGTATGTTCAGTAATTGGGGTGGAATGGGTGATATTGAATACCCTTGATTGCTTTTGGGATGCTTTAGATTTAACTGGTGCTGGTGCCGTTCCGTCTTGAGGTGCAAGTCATACCTAGTGCTAGGTACTAAACCGGATATTTTTTTGAAAATGCAGTTTCTGTTTTAATCCTGATTGGTACAGGCTTGCTTGTTTGCATTTTAGGCTTGGAGCTGGTTGGTATGAAATGACAAATGTTGCATATCTGTTAGGTATCCTCTATTGTAAGACTTATCAAATGCAATGATCAGATGTGCTGTTATTTTGAGTGAACCACCAAGTCTAGAGTAGAATAGCAGAAATTGTGGAAGCGTAACAAATGCTAAAGTAACTGACACTGGGTAGTAGGATGCCATGCACAAGTCAGTTGGAAGTTACGGGTGCCTTTGTGATGGGCAGGGCTCATTCTGGCCTGCTTGTTTGATGCCTCAAACGGCATCTTACTGGTTTGATTAATATTTGATGACCAATTGCTATTGTTCTGTAATAAATATTTATATTGCAGCATGCAGGAAACTTAGGTGGTTCACTGAATAATCTTAAATTGTATGATGTATACATATTGCATAGGTACCTACATCCCTATTCCCTAAGTAATTGGGTAAATGTCAAGATTAAGTCCTAAGCAGATTTCATGGATGTTTTGTTTAATATTCTTACATTATTTGACATCCTGAATCCAAAAATGATACTTAAATGTCTCACAACTAAAAGAAAAACATAATCAAACCTGACCTAATCTTACCCATTTACCTATAACCTACCAACCTACTACCTACAAACCTACAACCTAACCTAACCTAACCTAAAACATAAAATTTTTGCTGTTACATATTTGTATCAACAGCATCACAATTGTAGTTAGGACCTAAACTTGACATCATATACCAGTAATTGCACAGTTCAAGTTGGTAAATAGTGAAAAGCATTCATCTTTCATAGGTAGGTATGTTAGTAGAAATTTATAATGTTCGATTTTCCGGTTCTAGGTCATGGTCAGGATTGGGCAAAATTAATCTGAATTGTGTTTGCACTGCACGGGGTGGGACATTTTCACAAAAATGTATCTTTTTTCTTGAATTAGTGATAGGACAGAACAGACTATGAACTAGGTACTTTTAACCTACTTTATGCATTTTTATTGCAAAATATGTCAATGTAAGAATTAAGGTAAATGTTTTTCATGGGACTAGGTATAGTTCATGTTTATCCATTGTGCATCTGAAGTCAGGCAAATATTTCTGGTGATAGGGTTTAAAGTTAAGCCTATTGAATTAAGGATTCATGTCTGCTGCGTGCCTTCCCACAGACCGGCTGGTGCCACAATGGATGAGTTTATCCAGGAGCCGACACTGTTTGACGAGGTGCTGCGCTATGGACTGTATGCCGGCGCAGTGTTCCAGCTGGTGTGCATCGCTGCAGTCATCTTCTCCCCTTCAGACGCCGACCACAAGGTTTGTACACTGTACAGGAACGGGAGGGTGCCACTAAGCCCAGCACAATGACACGAAATGTTCACAGGTTTTATCCCATGTTAAATGAAGGTAGAGTATCAAATGGATGATCCTGCACTTCTTATGCTTAGATAATGAACATGAGCACTAAGCGTTCCGAGATCGAGACAGATAAGCCATCCCTGCCAACTATTTTTCCCAATTTAACTAGGAGGGTATCCGACTGCTAAGCCAGCTGTTGTGTCTTGTGTATTGTGTAATTATTATGAACAATTTCCCTTCTGTGTTGCAGACTTCTGAGAGTAGCGACGACGACACCTCGGACCAGGGTAGCCCGCACTCGTCGGCGGCTCACCGCAGTCAGCACCGTCGCCGGCTCGAGAAGAAGAAACGGCGCTAATTAGCGCTTTCAGATCGCAAAGCTCCGTACGCGCCGGCCATCAGCGCGCTGAAGGCCACTTTTTCTGGCCTCTGGGCGGTATCTGATCTGTGGAGATGCTGTGCTAATCTGTCCGACATGCTGTCCGTCGCAAGAGCTGGAGGCTCAAATATGGTGGGTCGGGCTTGTCATTTTATATAGGTTGTCAAATGATGCGGCAAAGCCCTTTTATTGCTTTATTCCTTTCACTGCCGAGCTCGTTATGGCAGCTTATCAGATCTCACTCATCTTTATTCATTTTTATACTGTTTGACATGCCCTGCCTTCATCTGCAGTAAACGTGCACAAAATAGGACTTTGTGATTTCGACAGGATTAGAATATGCTTTTGCTATTGTGCTTGCTTCATGATGCCGACGACTTTGGAGAACCTGTCGGTTTGGCAACCATGAAGTAGCTAGTTTGGATCATTCTTATTTGCTTTGGAATCCTATGGGCCATCCGTCCAGCTGAAGCCTTAGTTGCCTTAGCCTTAGTTGCTCTCCAAGAGTTGAACATCTTTCTTTTGAACACTTTTACATGATTTTATATTGACCTCCGGTCTAAATCATGACTTTACTGAATAATTATGTCCATATTTGTTTTTGGAATCCGATGTTACACTGTGATGTCATGAAAATATACATGCATTATTTATTCAGACATTGCAGGCACAATATCAACGCGCTATCAGCTGCCCAGTTATTTGTTTTTTCAATGCCTTACATAACCATAAAGTGATTATCAGTGACATATTTACATATAAGCATCACACCAGAGGGTATTCTGGCTTCTGTTTCTAGTTGGCGGGTTTCTGGCAGACAAACCTGTTCTCAGCGAAACAGTCGTCGTGGATCAGAAACTGCTGCTTGGGAATGTAGAGCTCTGTGTTCATAGCCACGCAGTCCTTGCCGGACTGCCAGGGGTCCAAGTACGGCTCCACCAGGTCGATGTCGTCCGTGCTGGAACCATCCTGCCAGACATACGTGGTGTTCTGGTTCTGTAGTCCGGTCCAGAAGGTGTTGTTTCCGACTCGCAGCACCAGAAATGTGATGAGCATGTCGTCGTGAATGGAGAGCAGATCGGCCTCCTCCTGGTGGCAGGCGGACATGGCCTCTGTCCAGTATCCTTGCTGCTCCGAGAACAGGTAGCACGTGTCCTCCGACTGCTCCCAGCCGGCCGGGCACGGCTCGGCGGGCGGTGGCGCTGTGGTGGTTGGCGCCGGCGCTGGGGCCGTGCGACACACGAACGCCGCGCTCTGGTCGGCATCCGCCAGGTGGAACTCGCCGTCATCCGCCGACAGGTACCCCACCGTGCCGTTGCCGGGGACGATGAACTGCTTCAGCTGTTCGTCAAACTCCGAGCCGTCTGACCAGCTGTAGCCGACCACGGGCACGGAGATCAGCCCAGTCCAGACGTTCTGGCCGCCGCCCCGCACTTGGAACGAGAGTGCATAGAAGGTGATCAGGTCGGGCACCGAGGCGAGGCTGGCCTGCTGATTGGCGCACGCCTGCGCGGCGCCGTCCCAGGTGAAGTTGCCGGCGTCCGGGTCGCTGCTGCTCAGATAGTAGCAGCTTCCATCCCCGGTGACCACATCTAGCCAGCCGGGCCCCTGCGGACACGGAAGGGGTTCCTCGGTTGTCGGCTGGGGCGTTGTTTGGGGCTCCTCGGTTGTCGGCTGGGGTGTTGTTCGGGGCTCTTCAGTTGTCGGTTCGGGCGTTGTTTGAGGTTCCTCGGTTGTCGGTTGGGGCGTTGTTTGGGGCTCCTCGGTTGTCGGCTGGAGCGTTGTTTGGGGTTCCTCGGTTGTCGGCTGGAGCGTTGTTTGGGATTCCTCGGTTGTGGGCTGGGGCTTTGGTGGGGGCCCTTCGGTTGTCGGCTGGGGCGTTGTTTGGGGCTCCTCGGTTGTCGGCTGGGGTGTTGTTCGGGGCTCTTCAGTTGTCGGCTGGAGCGTTGTTTGAGGTTCCTCGGTTGTCGGTTGGAGCGTTGTTTGGGGCTCCTCGGTTGTCGGCTGGAGCGTTGTTTGAGGTTCCGCGGTTGTCGGCTGGAGCGTTGTTTGGGGTTCCTCGGTTGTCGGCTGGGGCGTTGTTTGGGGCTCTTCGGTTGTCGGCTGGGGCGTTGTTTGGGGCTCCTCGGTTGTCGGCTGGGGCGTTGTTCGGGGTTCCACGGTTGTCGGTTCGGGCGTTGGTTCTGGTGTAGTCGGATCGGGTTTTGTCGTCGTCGGCTCCGTCGTGGAAGGCTGCACTGTCGTGGGATCCAACGGAGCCTGACAGACCACCCCATACTTATAGTAGTTGGGCTCGGCGTTCATAAGCGCGGCTGATGACCGCTCGTACAGGCCCCTGCTGACCACGGAGGCGGGCAGGTGGGGGTAGCCGCTGTACCAGTGGATGTCGCCGGCGGGCAGTGGGCTGCCGTCCGACCAAGCCCAGCCCTGCGAGCCGTAACTGTGGTCTGCCCAGTACATCTCAGCAGAGCCGAACCCCTTCAGGAACTCGGCGTTCTCAGTGATGGGCCTAGCGAGAAATGCTGTCGGCTTCTGGCTTCTGCAGAAGGCGAGACCCTGATCCCAATAGACGCGGTTGTTGTTGAAGTAGTACTGGTACTGGCCATGGCTCTTCCACTCAGCGACAGCGTATCCTGGAACGGATGAGATCGGGCTTACACAGATGAAGCGGAGAGGGTGGCGCACAACTTACCACTCAGCAGTGACCTTACGCCCTCTCGAGCACCAACTTTTCACATGCGCTCTACGAAATGGAACAGCTTCACTTTTCCCCGATCATAAACCATACCATACTCAAATTTCAAATGCAACAATGAAGGACACATTTAATGCAATGAGGGACACGCGTGAAAGGTTGAGAGAGAGAGAGAGAGAGAGAGAGAGAGAGAGAGAGAGAGAGAGAGAGAGAGGGAGAGGGAGAGGGAGAGGGAGAGGGAGAGGGAGAGGGAGAGGGAGAGGGAGAGGGAGAGGGAGAGAGAGAGAGAGAGAGAGAGAGAGAGAGAGAGAGAGAGAGAGAGAGAGAGAGAGAGAGAGAGAGAGAGAGAGAGAGAGAGAGAGAGAGAGAGCCATTGTATCCCACTCCCAAAAACGTAGAACAATGATTGTATTGTTTAGTGAGCAGAGATTGATTAATAATCGAAATTGGGCCATTGTCAATTGCAATCGAACATAACGCCGGTAGTTGTGTTGATTGTTACTGACAAGATCCCTCTTTCAATGCTCGCTCGATCGAAGCATCAATACGTGCAATCGCTCCGCTATCGTGAGTTTGCCGTTGGTAGCCTATTAGGTAATCACTAATCATCTGTGCTTTTGTGTGCCTGTTGACTAAACATTACCAAGTTCCACAATCCACAATCGCAAACAGTCTCATTATCCTGGGCTATAATTCCGCGATTGGTGATACCAGCATTGATAACTGCGAATTTTTTGTTTGTTAACCCGCGCCCTGGTGGGGTCTGCTCAAAACGTGACCGGGGGGGGGGCATTTTTGCCCCCCCCCCCACGTATCTCCGGAACTAGTGGACGGATCCGCAAAATTCAAACGGCGTTCGAACTTCGAAAGCTCTGTCAAATTTGTAGAGGGTTATCCATGACCTCGGTCACCGATGACGTCACAGGTCAGGTCAAAGATAAATGTTTTGCCATTTACGGGTCTTCTAGGGAATTGCGCTATAACATCGAGTAAAACGCATTTTATGGAAAATCAGCGATAGTGTGTCACTTGCCTAGTACATACATATGTTGCTATTAGAGGTCACTGATAATACCAGGTCAGATCACCAAGGGTCAGCACATGAACCCAATTTTACTAGGGCTGTGCGATGCATGTTTTAAGGCCAATTTTTCATATCCAATTCAATGGTGCTGGTTATACCTAAGACCATCAGGAACGGTTTTGGTCACTTCCTGGTGGTCAGGTCAATGTCAGGTCAAAAAGGCTAAATTTTTCGAAGTTGATATTTTTGGATAAATGGTATTGATTCGATGCAGCTTGTCACGGCGAGTCTAATGGTCTTTTTTTGCGCTACGTGGTCTAGAATGGCTAAAAATTGAGTTTGAAAATTTGACGTCATCAACTTTGAACAGTTTTTTTTTTTCGCTATAACTTGACCAAAAAAGAGCTATCGTTCTAAAATTTGAGTTGGGCGGGTTAATGTCTTTATACTGTTTTAACCCTCGCACGACCAGGCCATTTCTCATAACACGAACGACCAGGGGGGGGTTGTTACGACCCCCCCCTGGCGTTTCGAAACGGAAGGTCGTAGAGCTTAGCGGAAAAAACCAACGGATTGCTCTCAACGAGATCTCGCGATTGGTGGTATATTTTTTGGTCCTAGGTCAACATTTGACCTACTTTTGACCGGTCAAAGGTCAAATTTTCGGAAAAATAGACTTTTTTCAACTTTCAGCGGCGATTGCGGCAAAACGGTGGGAAATATCGACTTGAAACCTTCACTATCGTGTTCCTTGATCAATTCTCTATCGTTTGGTATGTATTTCGTTTCCCTAGCTCTAAAAATGGCGCGTTGGGAGCGCCGGAAGTCGGCAAGGTCACAGTCGGCGGCAGAAATTCGAAAAATCAAAATTTAAATTTTTGAAATCTGATTGTATTTTTGGATTTGGGAGGTCCATTTGCTCCCTATAGAAGCTAATATTGCTGCATATTCCCATTGAGGTGACAAGAATTAGCAAAATAGTGGTTCGGGCGCTTTTCAAAAATAGTACCGGACGCTGTTCCTCTTGTGACGTCATAGCTCCGTGACCTGACCTGACCCGGTCAAATTTCTTATACCATATGATAGCCAATACTTGCCCCAACATGCATGGGAAGTTTCATCACGATCCATCAACCGATGTCCGTACCACCGGCAGGAAACCTCGGGCGTTGGCACTCAGTTTGTGAAAATCCGGCCGGAGGCTGTACCTCTTATGACGTCATAACTCCGTGACCTGACATGACCCGATCAATTTTTTTTCGGCAAAAGATGCGCAAAGGTTGCCCCAGAGGGTATGGAAAATTTCAGCCCGCTACGACAAGCCGTTTAGCGTGCACTTCGAAAAAACCTCAGGGGGGGGGGTTGATACAACCCCCCCCCTAGGCGTTCTAGGGTTAACGTTCAGGGTAACGATTGCATGTCTACATATTCAATTACAAATATGGGTACCTTACCCCTTAGGTTTAGTCCTGCACGGGTACCTACCTATGCAGTCTCAACGGGAAAAAATGAACAAGCATGGCCTGAACCATGCTAATTTTTACCCACTCCACTGAACAAAGTGATCGCGACCACCGTTGAGGGCATCACATCGAAACGAAACAAAATGAGGCTCCAGGCTGCAATGGTCAGGTCGCGGTGATTGTTCCTTGTTATCGCGTTCGGTAGGCTGGTCCTGCATAGCTCACCTGTCAGCAGAAGCAGACCGATCAGCGCCGACGCTCCTCTGTGGACCTTTGACACCATCCCTGACTGTGGCTGTATACTAAGCGTGCGTTGCCAGTGACGGTATAGTAGCTCTCAGCTCCGGTCATCAATCTCGGTGCCCCGCGACGACCGCCGGCTATCGATGGTCACTTCTTACTTATCGGCGCATCGGCTATCAGTCAACGTAATCGATCTCCCGGAATTCGTGGCCTCATAATTTCGTCATGCGACGATCAGCAGAGGCATCCGACGCCTCAAATCGACGAATGTTTACGGTTTTCGACAATAAAACGAAAATTTATATAGTTTTCGTTGCTCATAAGCAACTTTTATTGAACGAGTTTGCTTTAAACTGCACAGCAGTGCGTAAGGAAGCGAAATCCGATGAGATTTTGGAATTTGGATGAACTTTTTTGAGGTATTCGGTATTCCCACCCCGCAACGTCCAAGACCGCCTCTCTGGATCCGCCGTGTACTGTTTCTGAATGGGAGTAGGTATGTACGAGGAGATAATTGTTCCACTACACAGTAGGTAGGTACAGTCTGTCTTAAAAGTACCGCGCAAAGTGACGGTGGATCCATCAAGCCTGACCGAGGAAGGGCCTGCTAAATTTGAGTCACCGAAGCAATTGACATCCTCGTCCATCCCCCAGGTCAATTGGTTCGGTGACTTTCAAATTATAATGGCCCTTCCTCGGTCAGGCTTGATGGATCCACCGTCACTTTGCGCGGTACTTTTAAGACAGACTGTACACAACGGCTGCACTTACAAATCCAAACAGAGGTCTTGGCTGTAAGGGACTTTTTGGACGCCATGGGGCATGGAGGTGAGTAGTACCTATATTAATCTTGGGAGGTGGCATACGTTCAATCCGAAAATGTTCCTAAATTTGCAAACGCTCATCGAACTTAGCTAGTTCCTATGCGTTACTGTGCATATTAATTTTTTTAACTCGAGTTCTTTGCTTTCTAACTTAAGTTCCTTTATTTTTCTTTCCTTCTGCGAGCGAAAAAAGCGACAAAATTACGTTAACCCGCGACCTGGTGGGGGGGGGGGGGGGCTATTGTTTGCCCCCTCTCCAGACTTTTCTATATATCTCCAGAACCGCTGCGCTGATCGTCACCAAACTTTCAGTACCCTCCCGGGCCGGGCTGCGGAGTCGATGGATTTTCGGCGACTCCGACTCCGACTCCGACTCCGGCTTTCAAAAACCAGCTCCGACTCCGACTCCGGGCAGAATTGTCGACTCCGACCGACTCCAACTCCCGACTCCGACTCCGCAGACCTAGCAGGGCTGCGGAGTCGACAGATTTTCGGTGACTCCGACTCCGACTCCGGCTCGGGTTTCTAAAATCGACTCCGACTCCGACTCCGACTCCGGTCACAACTGTCGACTCCGACCGACTCCGACTCCGACTCCGACTCCGACTCCGCAGCCCTGCTCCCGGGCATCAATTTTACACATGGTGACCAAAATTTTTCCAAAGGCCGTGATAAGTTGGCCACAAATGACGTCAGAGTGACGTCATGTTCTGCCGTTTACGACCCCAAAAAAAAGGTTGCGCGAGAAGAGCTGTCAGACCTATAGCGTTGAAGATACAGAAAAACGTTTAAGACATAAAAGGTGTAGAATTATCAGGGCTACAAAATAATT
Source organism: Amphibalanus amphitrite (assembly GCF_019059575.1). NCBI lineage: Eukaryota > Metazoa > Arthropoda > Thecostraca > Balanomorpha > Balanidae > Amphibalanus > Amphibalanus amphitrite. The sequence goes on along the minus strand of NW_024881511.1, from coordinate 1,627,834 downwards.
ATCTCGAAATTTTGATTTGTTTTTTTAATTTTGAGCCCCAAAATATTTTTTAAATATAATTGCCAAAAATCCAAAACGTTTTTCGACTTTCGAAAAAAAACGGAATATATGTGATAGCTCTTACCAACTTCTATTCAAATACCAAATTTTAGATCGATATCTCTTTTTGGCCAAGTTATAGCGAAAAAAAAAACTTCAAAGTTGATGACGTCAAATTTTTCCAACTCAATCTTAAGCAATTCTAGACCACGTAGCCCAAAACAAAGACCACCATTAGACTCGCCGTGACGAGCTGCATCGAATCAATATCCATTTTATGCAAAAATATCAACTTTGAAATTTGACGTTTTTTACCTGACCTCCACCAGGAACTGACCTAAACCGTTCCTGATAGTCCTATAATCAACACCATTGAGTTTGAAATGAAAAATTGGCCATAAAACATGCATCACAGAGCCCTAGTAAAGTTGGGTTCATGTGCTGACCCTTGGTGACCTGACCTGTGACCTAACCTGGTGTTATCAGTGACCTCTAATAGCAACATAATCACTAGGCAACTGACGCTCTATCGCTGATTTTCGATAAAATGCGTTTTATTCGATGTTATAGCGCATTCACAGAAGACCCGTGACCGGCAAAACATTTTATCTTTGACCTGACCTGTGACGTCATTGGTGACCCCGAGATCAATGAAATTTGATTTCCTTCGACAAATTTGACTGGGCTTTCGAATGCAGTTTGAAATTTTGTGGATCCGTCCTGTAGTTTCGGAGATACGATGGGGGCAAAAATAGCCCCCTCCCACCAGGTCGCGTTATGAACAGACCCCCCCACCGGCGCGGGCTAATTTTCGACGCGGCGGGGGGTGGCTATGGTTCCATAAAGGGTTCAGTCGCTCTGAGTCTGAGAGAGGGCCCTTGTTACACGGTGCAGCAAAGAATTTCTTTCAGACAGGGATGGCCAATGACCATATAACACATCAACTGCGACATCGGTAGGGTACGGGGACCCGCAGTTGCTACTGTACACGAACCCCAAGTCTAACCGTCTGTCCTGTCCAGTAACAACCGATAACATTGATATCGACTGCTGGTCCCTGTACAAGAGCAGCTGAGGTTTCCTGTGAGTACCCTCTGACAGCTTATCGTTGTTCCCTGTGAGGGTGCTGGGACAATTTACTCAGGGTCGCTGTACAGTAGCAACTGCGGGTCCCTGTACGCTAGTGCAGGCGGTTTTTTTGCCCATTTTTGTGTCGTGTCCAGCATCCTGCATCCATTGGTGCTGATGATGTCACCAACATCACGTTTCACGGACATTCCAAGTTACTATCAACGGGATCGGAAGACTCCCCCACTTGAGCTTACTTTACATAGATTATGATTACCTACCTGTGCACGCCGGCGGCGGCCGGCGGATTATGCACGCCCGCCACAAGTCTGTAATATGGGTTTACATAGCCTTGGTAATATGGTACCTATATGCAAAGGTATATCAAGATTACTTTACTACTCAGGTATAGGTATGACTCACGAACTCACGAACCAAGATTCCTTTACTACTCACCAACGATAATACCAAAAATGCCCTACATATGGCAGCTCGAAATGCTACAGATATGACGCTGCCGTGACAACAAGTCATGCTGTAATATCCGTAGTTAGGCGGCGTTCGATGTCTCCTGGACGGCAAAGATTCTTTGTCGTCCGGCCAATCCCGTCCAAGGTCAGCGGGGGCTCGGCTGCGGTTATGAAACGTGATTGGCCGGACGGCGTAGAATCTTCGCCGTCCGAGAGACATCGAACGCGGGGTAAATATTCATTGGGTTTGACCGTGACCACCGTGACTTTAGGGTACTTTTGAGCGTTTATTTAGCATGAACTACTTACTTTGAGCAAGACGATGTCAAGAATTATTGTCAAAAACCTTCCAAAGAAGGTAGGCACTTTTGCGTTTTTGTTAACTTTTAAGCGGTGGGCAGTCTGATAGTTACAAAACATTTCCTGATTTCCTCATCCTAAATGATTTGGAACTTGAACTATACTTCCAATACTTATTTCATTTATTGTATCTTATTCATCACTTATTTCATTTATTGTTGTATGGTCAGGTGTCTTCTAATATGATGTGGAAATATTATTATTATTGATTTATGAAAAATGAAGACTTTGAAAAACTTCTCCCCATACACACAAGATCTGTAAAAGGTTTGAAATTGCAGTGTACCTACCTATCTCAAATAATGAAAGCATAAAGAAGCAAATGCAGCTAGTTTTTATCGGCTAATCTTTTAGTCTAGCCACCACCCGCAGCGTCTCAAACCACTTTTCTGGATCCGCAGTGGACCATTGAGGGCCCTAAGAGACCGTTCCAAGAAGACCATGTTTAGAAGCCCCTTGGAAACCGACCACATATATGGAGACTCCTCCAGAGACCTACATGACTCCCCACTCCCCAGACTGAATGAGCCCTCCGATCAGGGTCGGTCCCTTGAAAGTTGCTGAAAGGTTTCAGAAGGCAGTATAGGCTTGAAAGCCTTTTGAGGGTTCTCAGAAACCGGCATCGGACCCCAAAAAGCCTGTATGGAGGCCCCCCAAAGCCGGGAGTGAGGCCACAGGAGCCGATGTTTAGCCTAAAGAGCCTGTATGGAGGACTGTATAGAGGAAAGGGGTCTCAGTGGGGCCTTCAGGGGCAAGCGTTTGAGCCCCAAAAGTGTATATGGGGTCTTAGAGGCAGGTATACCCCTGGGGTATGCAAGGGTCCCAGGAGCTCACGTGTGAGCCCAAATATCTGGCTGGCTGCTACTAGAACCAGCATGGGGATTCTTAGAAGCTACTTAGACCCACATTTCATGGTTCATGAGTCCCAAGAGTCGATGAAGGGGCCATCAAAGCTGGTGTAGGGCCCGTGGCCCCATAAGTTCAGACATTGAGTGAGACTCTCAGAGGCCGGCGACGGGGCACCAAGAGCAGATAAAGTACCTCAACAAGCCAACATGGGGCCTGAGAACCAGTGTGGAATTCCAGGAGCCTGTGTGAGCTCTTGGAGACCTTCGTATTTTGTAAAGTCCACAAAGGTAGTTGGGTCCTCTGAATCTGAACTCTGCGGGGCCCTCAGAGGCTAGCATGTCTCCTGGCACCTACGTGCGTTGAGTTGAGACCCTCCGAGGCCGTCGTAGGGCTCTTCAGAGGCCAGCGTTGGCCCTTGAAGCCTTCGTTAGGCCCTATAAGCCGTCAAGAGGGCCCTCAGAGGTCAGCATGGCCCCTGGAGCCTGCCTGCGTCGAGGCCCTCGAGAGGCCAGCTTGGGGCCCTCAGACGCCAGCGTGGGCTTTTGGAGCGTTGGGTCTTAGAGACCATCGTGAGGGCCCAGAGAGGTCGTCGTCAGGGCCCTCAGCCCCTCAGGGACCGTCCTGGGGTCCTCAGAAGTTGTTGTGAGGGCCCTTAGAAGCCTTCGGGAGGATCATCAGAGGTCGTCATGAGGGTCCTTGGCCATAGTGAGGGTCTTCATGGGCCCTCAGATACCTTTGCAGGGCTCTCAGAGGCCTTGGTAAGTAAGACCGCTAGATGCCATCATTAGGGCCCTCAATAGACCGTTGCAGGGCTCTCAGATGCCAGCATAGCCCCTGCAGCCTGATTGTGTTGGGGCCCTCAGAGGCCGTCGCTGGGCCGTCTGAAGCCAAATTGGCCCTCAGACTTGAGTTGGGTCTAGGGCCGTCACGAGGGCCCTCAGAGACCGTCATAGAGGCCCTCAGAGGCCAGTGGGACCCCTGGAGTCCTGTGGGACCCTCAGCGGTCGTCATGAGGGCCCTTAGTGGTCGTTATAGGGCCCCAGGGGACAGAGGTCGTCGTGAGAGCCCTCAGAGATCATCGTAAGGGCCCTCAGAGGCCGCCATAGGGGCCCTCAGAGGCCAGCGTGGCCTTAGAGTCACCTTGGGCCCTGGAGTCTCTGTGGGACCCTCAGCGGTCGTCATGAGGGCCCTTAGTGGCCGTTGTAGGGCCCCAGGGGACAGAGGTCGTCGTGGGAGCCCTCAGCGATCGTCATAAAAGGGCCCTCTGAGGCCGTCGTGGGGGCACTCAGATGCCGCATGGAGCACCAAACGCGACTCGGGACACTTCTAGCCGATGTGGGGGCCCCAAAGACTAGCAGGGGGCGCTCCTGACCATAATTGGACATCCCGGATGATTCCACATCAGTGTTTGTTTCCCGATTACTGGTTTTCAGGAGAAAATGTATTGGATGGTGCGACGGGCCCCTTGTACGGATTTTGGGGGTGCAAAAAGATATGTTTGCACCCCCATGTTTTTCGATGGGGGTGCAGCTGCGCTGCTGCACCCCTGCACCCCCTATTCCGCCGCCACTGGGTGTTGTTTGTGTTTAATTGTGCAATTACAGTTCAGTGAAATGTAGTCTTATTGTCTGGTACCTGTTCTGTATGTTTTGACCGTTGATTATTGGTTTATCAGTCAGTACCTAGTACTTACCTACTGTGTGTAATTTGTTTTCCTCAGGTTACAGAGGAGACACTGCGAGAAACATTCAGTGCCAAGGGCTATGTTACCGATGTCCAACTCAAGTATACGCCCGACGGAAAATTCCGTGGATTTGCCTTCATCGGTTTCAAAACAGCTGAGCAAGCTGATGCTGCTATAGACTTTTTTAATGGCACATTTATTGGAGCAACCAAAGCCACTGTGGAAAAATGTGCCTCTCTTGGTATGTTTTCATTCATATGTTTTCCATTCTTTGCGATATAAAAGTGATACAATGTTATTGCTACCAGTCAGTTGAATGTGGTCCATTGTGTTGTGCTCAGCTGTTTGATATATCTTTGAAGACTTTTAGCAGTTGCATAAGTTAAAAGTTATTTGGTTTTCAGTGTGTCCTTTACTAGGCTGAATCAATGCCAAGTTTTGTTGTTTTGCAGGCTCTACCGACAAGCCTCGTGCCTGGAGTAAGTACGCGTCCGGCAGCTCTGCACATGCCCGTCTGCATAGCAAAGATGGCGCCAAGGATGCCACATTCAAAGGGAACAAGAAAAAGTCGCCTGAGGATAAGAAGGCGAACACCAAGAATAAATTTGAGGAGGTGAGATGTCTTTGGTCTAAACTGCTGTTTTCAGATTACTGAGTGTTTTGGTGTTTTGAATGGATTTGGTTGATGTGTTCTGATAGGCATGTGTCATATCCCCAATGATACAACATTGCCGTCTGTTTGCGCTGTGCACTGTGTAGTGTGAGCCCATATACATGTTGACCGCCCATATGACCGCTGGCACATCCTCTGCTGACACCTGCGGCCCCTGCGTGTACCAGGTGGCGAGCGACCCTGCATTCCGCGAGTTTCTGGCGGTGCACCAGAGCGGACCGCGCGCCACATGGACGGACGACGTGGGGCCTGCGGGCGCCACGGAGGACACTCAGCCTCCCGGCGCCGACGCTGGTGACGACAGCGTGGAGGATGGCGGCGACTCTGCCGACGAGCCGGAACAGCAGGAGGAGGAGAACAAGGGAGAAATGTCTGATATGGATGTAAGCAGAGTAGAGTATCTGAGTAAAGTTAAGAGTCCATAGGGCATGAAGGACTGGAACTATTATGTAGTAAGCTAGATCGCTAGCTGAACACTAAAATTCTCTGTTCAGAGCTGGTCCCCGCGCATGTTATGTTGCCAGGGATGTATGCCGCTTTCTTGTGTGTTGCGTGCATTTGACAGTTTAATGTCTGTTACGAGATACTTCTCTCTTCACAGTTCCTGAGATCCAAGATTGTAAAGAAGGCCACCGAAAGTGACGACGACTCGTCAGCTGACAGCGACTCCGGCATCGAATCCAAAAAGTCACCCTCCAAGGATTCCAAACCCAAATCGGCCGCCGTGCGCAAGTTTGACATCAAGTTTACCGCCAAGATCACGGGTCTGGCCGTCAATGCTAAAAAGAAAGACATCCGTCAGTTCCTGGCGCCATTGAAGCCGAAGTCAATCCGACTGCCGCCGCGGACGAAGGGTATCGCCTACATCGGACTCCAAACGGAGAAAGAGCTGAAGCTGGCGCTCAACAAGAGCAGAACGTTCCTCAGTAAGTGTTTTTCGGCCGCAGATTACGCAATCATCCTTGGATTGACGTATGATCGCCGGCAAATCACGGATGACTCGCCAGTGTGTTGACTACTAAATATTGACTGGATGCGTATGCCGTGGACTATGTTACTGGCGACCCCACTGTAAAGTCAAACTCTTCTAACGAACTGTCCTAGGTCACTCACTACTCAGGGTGTTTGTACCCTCTGTTCCCTATTCGCCTTGTCTGTCATGCCAGCCTGAGTCACTTGTAAGTGTTACATTACATATGACCCCGGTTGTGACCAATGACCCGATCCATACGCACAGACGGCCGCCGTCTCGAGGTGAAGAAGCACGAGCAGCGGACGGCGCAGGCCGACCGGGAGGCGCCCTGGCAGGAGCAGCAGCGACAGCTGGCCGACGTCGAGCCGGTGGCCGAGACGGGTCGCATCTACGTCCGCAACCTGGCCTACACCGTCACCGAGCAGGAGCTCGAGGGGCTGTTCGCGCATTACGGTGAGGAACTAAAGCCGTGGGTACATCACTGCCTGGCCTGAGTCACACACGCGCCCACCTGCTGAACGCCACCTGTCTAGAACCATTGAACGCCGGGGTCTTAAACATTGAGCTCTGCCGTCTATCTCATCATGTTGATCTCGGTATACTCATTTCGATCGTCTTCTGACCCCGCTTTGACCTCTCACAGGTCAGCTGACCGAGGTCACCCTACCGGTGGACCGCTACAGCCGGAAGATCAAGGGCTTTGCGTTCGTGACGTTCGTGTTTCCCGAGAAGGCTCAGAGCGCCATGGAGGCCCTGGATGGCAGTGTGTTCCAGGGTCGCATGCTGCATCTGCTGCCGGCGAAGCTTAAACACTCGCTGGACCAGGACGGCGACGAGGGTGAGATAAGGCGCTTAGTTTTGGCAAGAGCTTTCCGTTCGGATGACGTGTTCTTAACGATGGAATGGCATCACTCTTGATCGATGTACCTTGAATGTTAGGTTGGGAAGCCTATTATGGCGCATACAGTCTAATTACCATGAATGACGAGAGGTCCCTGTTTTTATGCAGCCTCCACGGACTTCAAGGCGCGGAAGGAGCGTCAGCTGAAGAAGCAGGCCTCGTCGTCCCACAACTGGAACTCCTTGTTCCTGGGAGCCAACGCGGTGGCCAACCTGATGGCAGAGAAGTACGGCGTCGCAAAGAGTGATGTGAGTTATATCGGTGGTGGGTGGTGGCCCTAGAGTAGGTCGCTAAAACAACACCCCAGTACGCTCTGCCTCATATTCTGCGTCGGGTCAACTACAGTAGGCTGGTCGGTCGCGTGTCGTCTGGAAGTAGAGGACCTTGCCTCGTTGCGCCTGACTGGGCAGGGGAGAGTACGTTTTGTTTTCTCTTATTGCGGCCATAAGCTGTACTGGGCAGTGTATTGCATATGTGCGCTACGTCCGGTTTGACCGCCTGTACTCTCCGCTCCTATCATCCGCTCGACTCTGCCTGTGCCGTGTTCCCTTCGAATGGTCCGTTTTCTTATCCGCCCCGTCCTCTTCAGGTGCTGGACAGCAGAGGTGAGGGTAGCGCCGCCGTCCGACTGGCGCTCGGAGAGACCCAGCTCGTCTCTGAGACGCGCCAGTTCCTCGAGGAGCAGGGAGTGCGCCTGGACGCGTTCAGCGGCCCGGCTGCCGAGCGCAGCAAGACGGTCATCCTGGCCAAGAACCTGCCGGCGCACACGGACCCTGCGCAGCTGCGAGAGATGTTCGGACGGCATGGAGAGCTGGGACGGGTGGTGCTGCCGCCCAGTGGAGTTACAGGTTAGTTAAAGACGCTGAATGAGGTGGCAGGTCAGTTACAGTCACAAACGAAAGCGTCAACAGAAGCACAGCTTTAGTTACAGCTGTCCAGAGTGGTCATAGATGGGTCAAATATAGCAATAACTCCGTCCCTACTCCCTCGAGCCGTCGTCGCTGGTTTATCGTCGAGATAAATAATTATAGCTTGACTTTATTCTCGCTCCCACAGCGGTGATCGAGTTTTTCGAGTCGTCCGAGGCGCGTGCCGCGTTCAGCGCCCTGGCGTACACCCGGTTCAAGAACGGCCCCCTGTACCTGGAGTGGGCGCCTGCCGAGGCGCTCGGCGAGCCCAAGGTCAAGGAGCAGGAGCAAGAGGCTGAGGAGGGCGGCGAGAAGGTTAAGACGGCTGAGGATGAGGAAGACGGCGAGACGGCCGACCTCGGAGAGCCCGAGGATGGCGCCACGCTGTTCGTAAAGAACATCAACTTCGACACGACCGATGACGCTCTCAAAGAGGTGAGCAGGGAACACCCGGGGCTGGGTTTCAGCCACTCATTCTGGAGTGAGCGACGTGGGTGGGACTGGGCGTTAAGGTCAGGGGCCGGTAGTGTTGTTTGTTGTTACATGGGTGTTGTTAAATACACTCGTAGCCCGTGCCTTCTCTTTTGTAATATTTTTATATGTCAACCTACGGGTAACTCCAATCTCTCAATGTGTTACAGTTATGTCGGCCTTGCCTTGTCATCTGCCTCTCTGCCGTAGCTCTCAGTGTTCTCTGTACTGTGTCTCGCTGACACCCTGACCTCCCGTCCGCAGCATTTCGCCGTGTGCGGCCCACTGCACAGCGCGGTCGTCTCGCGGAAGAAGGACTCGCGCCGCCCCGAGGTGTGGCTCTCGCAGGGTTACGGCTTCGTCTCCTACCTGCACAAGAAGCACGCCAAGCGGGCGCTGAAGGAGCTGCAGCAGGTGTCACTGGACGGACACGCCCTCGAACTGAAGGTCTCCAATAGGACCACGGCGTGAGTCTTGTGGGATATAGGTTACAGCGGCAAGGACACACTAGACGTGCAGCGATTCAGTGAGCTTTTTTGATTCGCCCATAGTTACAGATCTATTGATAAAAAAGATGTCTTGCTATGATTCCTGCTTGGTCGCATTTCTCTGGCGTTACTGCTAATGGTGATTTTCATAACATTGCTCAAGTTCCATATTTGATAACTTCTCTTCTTTTTACAGTCCGGACCCGAAAACGCAACGGAAAGCACAAGACGGCGGGAAGCAGAAATCGTCTAAGATTCTTGTTCGGAATATTCCTTTCCAAGCTAACAAGAAGGAAATTATCGAAGTGTTCAAGTGAGTACCGGATTGACACTATGTTATTTGTAGGGTGTTTTTCACAAACTCGTTGCGCTTTGTGATTTTTGTCGGCGACGTGATGCGTTGTCGTGGGATATTAGCCAATGGCTCGACGCTTGTTTATGTATTATCCTCTCCAGTCTCCACTGACTCAACGCGCTCATCTCCAGGACATTCGGTGAGCTGAACGCGGTGCGCCTACCGCAGAAGATGGCCGGTGTCGGCACCGGGCCCCACCGCGGCTTCGCCTTCGTAGAGTTCGCCAGCCGCCAGGATGCCAAGGTGGGTGCTCGATTGGGCGTCTACAATCGCTTTTAGTGTGTCAGGGTGTGCGAAACGTGTGCGGTCTCTGCAACTGCTAGTATTGACGCTAATACACCTTTTTACGGCCAAATATAGAAATAGTGCACACAGTTCAGAAATAGTGCAACCATTTCGACAGTTCGGCATAGTGCACCGCTTCTTAGGCCGAGTGCATGAAATTCAGTAATAGTGCACACGGCTCCGAAACAGTGCAAGCAATTTAAAAGAGAATGCATTCATTTTCAGTAGTTGCGATTTCAGTTTCGCCAGAGTGCATTGCTTCGTCATATGCATTGGTATTCGGCGTACCGCAAAGCAATTTAGCTAACCTTCAAGCGAATTCGGTGCCCCATCTAGAAAATATTTTTGACAACGCTCTTGCTGTTCATCAAGTGTAGCGTGGTGCCGTTCAAACAAGCTGCTAATGAAATTTTACTAAATTATTGAAATTTTAATGCTAATAAAAATTAACGAGATTTTAATGAATGCAATGAAAAGGCCCAATTTAGGCGGCAGTGCACACATTTCAAAAATAGTGCAGGCGATTTCGACAGCACGGCATAGTGCATTGATATATTGAATCGCGGCACGATATTCGCCATATTGCAGCCATTTCGTCATAGTGCAGGTTTAAAGTGACCCAGGTTCAGGCATATTAGACATATCGCACATTGTTCGTCAGATCGTTTCAATTTCGGGGTCCCGCATGTAATTTAGGCACTGTTCAGTAACACGGCATTGCATAAATAAGTAATACCAATTTTTATTTGACATTTCACGCTACCTGAGCCTCCAATGACACTCGTAGTCAGTCAGCAACGCAAAAAAGTCAAGTAGCCAGCTGCACTGCTCTGGATGCAAAAGGTAGAGGGTATTTAATGTTTCATCTGGGTGCCTTAGCTTCAGTCATATAAGACATAGTGCACATAATTCGTCGGGTGCTTATATATTCGGCATGAGCAATATTTTTTCGGCTTTGTTCAATCAAATTCGCCATGATGCTGAAAGGCGATAACAAGAATCCATAGCATTTCTGATCTTTTTGAACCAGCAACGAAGTTATGCACCCGATTCAGAAGCCCTGAATGCCACGTGACCGCCACTCGACCGTGTCACCGAGTTCTTAGAGCGAGACTAATGATAAGTTAATTCCTGAGAGCTGAAACTGCATTTGAGCAGGTTTTTGACAAAGATTCACGCTACTCTTGACAGGCAGATAGGGGCTTTCAAAAATATTTTCCCAATCCAGCAGCGAATTCACTTGAACATCGCCTAAATCGCTTTGCTGGACGCCGACTATCAGGCCACATGACGAAACCGTGCACTATGACGAAATTGAACCTACGGCTCATTGAATTTGAACGCACCATCTTCTAAATTGATTGCCCTTCATTTGAAACGTGTGCACTATTACTGAATATCATGCACTTGGCCGAACTAGAGGTGCACTATGCCGAACTGTCGAAATCGGTTGCACTATTATACTGAACTGTGTGCACTATTTCTATATTTGGCCGTAAAAAGGTGTAGCGCATTTCACGTTCACGTGACATCCCACATTCTTCATTAGCTCCAGAGCTTTGCTGAGGGCTTAAGTTGCGTAGGAAGGTGAGATTTGTTTACATAATCGCTTATTTATACCGTGCTGGATTTATTTGAACGTTGCCGTAAGCACATGCCGTATGTCGAAATTGAATTAACCTGACGAATTATTATTTGCACTAAGTCCAATATGTCTGAACCTGGGCCACTTTTAACTGCACTATGACGGAGTGGGGTGCACAATGACGAATATCGTGCCGCAATTCAATATATGAAGGCACTCTGCCGAACCATCGAAATCACCTGCACTATTAATGAAATGTGTGCACTTCCGCCTAAATTGGGCGTAAAAAGGTGTAGATTAACCGATAGGGACTGGGTTATGTCAGATTACATTTACATCCAGTGACCCCAGGCGTCCGCTCAGCGAAAGTGGAGTCTCAGTCCAAATGCCAACTTCTCGTGATTTCGTCACCGACCGTAGCTGGTAAGGTAAGCACACCCGGCTGGTGTACTGTCCCTATCACATTGTCGTCAGTTCTCAGTTCGTGCATTTCGCTCACTTCTGTGTGCTTGTGTTGCAGCGTGCGTTTAAGGCCCTGTACGCACCCACCTACTTCTGTACGGCTGCCGTCTGTTGCTCCGTCCTGCCTCTGTCGTGTCCCCCAGTCCGCGCCGGTCCACTGACCGGTGTGTATGTGTCTCTGTATCCCACAGAGGGCGTTCAAGGCTCTGAGCGCTTCCACTCATTTGTACGGCCGTCGGCTGTTGCTTTGTTCTGAACCCCAGTCCGCGCCTCTCCATTGACTGTGTATCTGTGTCTCACAGAGGGCGTTCAAGGCCCTGTGTGCCTCCACTCATTTGTACGGCCGTCGCCTGGTGCTCGAGTGGGCCGCGGCGGATGACGATGTCGAAACGCTCCGGCTGAAGACGGCCGCGCACTTCTCCGGAGCCGACGGTAAGTGGGAGGCACAGTCGCAGATAAGTTGGGGAATGTCTTATCATGGCAATAGCGTAGTTATTGCGCCAAGTACATCGGTTCGAGGGACTTCTTAGTGGTTAGATTGTACAAAGCAACGTGAAGGAGGCTACATCGAAAAACCTGCACGACTCGGAAATATTTTAACGATGTCTTTTATATAGTCATTAGTTTCTTATGGAAAGATATAAGTACTTTATATCTACAGCTTCGTTGTTTCCATTCTCTTTACGTGTCACGTCATCACCAATGCTACGGCTTGCTTCTTGTCTGTCTTAATTTTGTTTTTTTGTTTGTTTGTTTGTTTGGTTGGTTGGTTGGTTGGTTGGTTGGTTGATTTTACCTGTACTGATTGAGCCTATACCTTCGTTACTGACGCGGCCCTTTGTCCTCAGCGCCGTCCAAAAAGCGCGTGAAGCTGGACGAAGAGGAGCGGTGATTGCGGTGAGTGGCTGCATTTACGACCTTCGTTCTGAGTGACCAGTCTCTCAGTGGGTGCCCTGATTGATCTGGCTCAGTGTCTCGAAGAGTGGCTGCTGTAACGGTCTGTTCTGAGTGACCAATCTCGGTGGTCGCATTGAGTGAGTGATCTGGCGCAGTGTTTTCGATTCACATTTCGATCTAAGTGTGCGAGATAAGTTTGTGTGTTAGTGTGCTTATGGCGAGTGGTGCACTCATGCATTGGCGCCGGAGAGGCCCGACGATAGACGTCAAAATGAAACCACTTCAGGACGGCCGCATTAATCTGCAACGTCACAATCATCGGCCTTCCGCGGCTGCGCTCTGGGGTCTCTACAAAACATTCTGGAACAGTTGAGCCTCGATCGCGTATAGCCACCAGACAGGTGCTTGGAGCCTTACAACAAGATAGCGTTGTAAGTGTTATTTTACTGCTCGCATATGAGGAGGCGGATAGGGCGCGTTTGAGTTTAGGTATCTTGCGGTGGTTGTTCCCTGCACTGGAGCGAGCCTGAGATAGGACAAGTATGAGTTGTTGGTGGATGGACGTCGACCTCAGCTAGAGAAAGGGAATGAAGGATGGCTCTCTCCGGTCCCGCTCCCCGTCAAATGAAACTGGCATGGCGTAATATTTTTTCACCGTTGTCCGTTTCGATAAGGCGCACTGCCGGGAGCTCGCAGTAAAGGTATGCGTGGATGACAGCTGTGCCATGCAGTTCTGTTTGTGCTTCGGGTTGAGGAGTGTTGTTAGCGGAATAAACTCGGGTCATTTTTGGTATACGCAGAAATGTGTTTTCTTTTACAACTCCCAACGTGGAGAATTCTGCAGCCATACGGTCGCTTGTCAAATGACACGAGTAAATCAATAGGAAATAGCAATCAATAATGTATAATCAGAAACTAAACTGATAATTCCCGATGGCGATCCTGTATAAACTTTTCCGCTGCGTTCGAGACGGTGCCTGTTCGACTGTGGCGCCGCCTAGTAGACTCTCCGTCCCTCCGCCCCGATGTCTGGCGCCACCGCTGCTCGTGCTGCCATCGACAGCGAACCCTTGGCTAATTTTTGGGACCCTTCTGCCCATTCGTGGCCGCGTTGCAGCATGTCCAACCATTTACAAACACCGTTGCTGTGTTAATTACTCCGAGGACTACCTGAATACAACTATATAGGTACGGTGAAAACGAAGTGAATGGGTAGACTTTTGAACCATTTTACATTATTGTCATAAATAGTATACACTGATCAACTTCTATGGCGCATGCATATTAATAAAACACACATACGCCGCTGTATTAGCTGAGTCCTACACAGCGTTTCAGGGGAAATATAACAAAAAGGATGAATGGGACGCAAACAGATCTGAGAACATTATGACGTCGAGTGACGCTACCGGTGACCTCGGGTGTCCCGGTCGTGGGGACCGGCCAGGGGCGGCCCGCACACACTGAGACTCCGGCTAACATCGACTGGAGCACGGCCGGCCGGCGGCGGCGGACAGCCGTGCCTCTGAGTCGGCCGGCCGGCCGGCGGTCCCTCGGCGCGCGCACAACCGCTGCATCCAGCTCACAAACACCAACACTCGCATCACCCGCCCGAGGCGCACTGTGCGCGAGCGGCCACCAGCTATCGTCCTGCCGACCGGCAGAGCTGTCGGCCTCTGTCCTCTACACCACTGCCGGCGCGCGCGCGCCTCCGCTGAGTCCTGTCTCGGCGTCTTTGTCTCGCGCGAGCGCGCTACGGATTCGTTAAAGCGTTATCGCTGCCCAGTTGCACGTGCGCGTTTCCTCCAGTGATGCAGGTCGCTATTTGCACGTGTGCGTGTCTTCCATGGTGATGCAGGTTTTGCAGTGGACCTTGCAGCACCAGACGAACTTGCAGTGGCACCTCTCTGCCCGTCGTACCACCTGCACGGCAGAGGGGCGGGCGGGTCAGTCATCTGACATCTGAACAACAGAGTCGGTCAACAGTTGAACCTGGACACTGAATAGCAGAGGGGCGGGTGGAGGCTGGTCAGCAATGTCACCTGGACAACGGAAGGGGGTCGGTCAAAGTTGTCCTGCGTGTAAGGAACCTGCATAAACGATCAGGGAAGCTTTTGAGCAGAGGAGCGATAAAACTAACGGAAGGAAGCCTCAGTAAACATGATGCGTATCTCTACCTACTGAACCCAAGTCAACAGGACATTTAGTGCGGTACGTATTGCAGCATATTTCCGATACCAATGAGGAAAGACATAAATGGGTATTTCTATTCGCGGGATACCACCCAGAGGTTGACGTGAACCAACTTCGCTCGAAACTCTGCATTTTTGCCAGAGGAAATCTTGTGAATCGTTTAAAGGATAATTAACACTTCCGTTTGGAATTACGCGACTAAAAGTCATCACTTTCCCAGCATTCACACTAAGCATACATTCGTTGTTCTTATCATCATCCTTTTTTCCACATGACGTTCAGGCACAGGTGTTCTAAGATTTACCTCAAAGTTGCATCATCTAGTGTTCGCTGTGAAAAGACCATAGCCTGGTGGACGGATGTAATAATTTGACGGCATAATTTCACGGCTGACCCAGTGCAGTTATTTCCTATTCTGCAATAGACGCATAGATACTGCACTATTTAGAAGTGTCTTCAATGTTTGACGTGGAACTTCTCTTTGGCGAATGTATATTTATTCTTTATCCAGATTCCAAAACAAAGATATCTTTCACCCACTTAACGTTTGTGTCTTACATCGCTCATAGAGAGAATGGCAATGAAATGACATCGGCCGACTGATTTGATTTCAATTGTGGTGCCTGTCCTTTTATAGCCTGTGTGGCTGCCGCACAAGCGTCTGCACAGACAGAAGGCGCCCAAGAGTCCCTGTTAGTGCTCTCACCTCAGTGTTATAGCCGCGGCCGCAGCACAGCAGGTCACAGCTGTCAGGGCCGTTGGAGTTTTTGCTGCACTCGCGGCCTCGCGTGCCCAGGATTCCCATTTTGGGGTTGTGCAGACAATAGTTTGGGCTCTGGTCTAGATAGACGAGCTCTCGGCGCCGGGGGCCGCGCTGGCTGCGACGGTCCCGGTACCGTCGCCGCTTTCTGCGCAGCCGCTGACGCTTGCTGGCCACCTGGAAAGCACAGGGTCAATCAGGGTCAGCGTAGGTCAGGTCAGGTCCTGCATCTAATGATGACAAAGTGTCGTTACAGTTGCGTGGAACTCCGTTGCAGCCCGTTGCTTTGTTCTCGTCTCAGCCATCGGGCAGACGGCAACATAACCAAAACTCTAATCTGCTTGGCGCTTGCGGTTGAACAACAAAACGCTTCAAAGGCCCCTTGCATCCTATTGGTTCCTATATGGGGGCAGTAATCGCGCCTCCTACTCGGGCAGATTGGCGTAGTTGACGCCAACTGGTGAGACAAAGACCACCAGTTTTGGCTGCCTGCGTCGAATTTGTTCCGAGCACCGCTTCCCTTTGAAAGTTGGTAGCAGGAGAGGCCAATAGCTTTCCTCGTTTGTTACCGCCTAGCATGAGATTCATACTGCCGCTCCAATAACATGGAGATTAGTCGGCGGCGGGCTGGGACCGGGCCGGGTCTGGTCGGGGGTCCCCTGCCGCCGTCTGCTGCAGCCGCGGGCCGGCCGGCAGCGCGAGCCGCGGGCCACCGAACCCTTCCCCAGCACTCCCCGCTTCACGAGACGAACATCCAATTGTGAAAATCCGCGTAAAATGAGAGTTCTAAGCGGTTGAAACGCATCAGCCAACCGAGAAATATGGCGCCCACGGACATTAGAAACGGAACCGAGAGCCAAGCAAAAGCCATAATTGGATGCGGTTGACGGCTGCCGCTAGCCTGGCATACGGCGGACAATATGTGACTGTGGAAATGCATTTTTGAACGCTCAACTGGAACACAAAAGCTGCAAATATGAACCGGGGGTAGCCAGTATCGCAGCTTAAAAAGCTGGTGACAACCAAACAATGTTCTTACATATAAAAGCCACCCATGAAAGGTTTCCAGGAGTTTCCATCCCAACGACCCATTAGTGCGGTGCTTGATGTACTTTATCTTATCGAACTTTAGATAAAACACAGTTCCTTCAGTAACGAATGGAAACAAATTATGGACAAATTCAGACCTCGGGAAATGTTGGCGTCCCCATGATACTGCATCGTTGGAGAGCATTCCCAGCTGAATGCAGCGTATTTCACCCCGATAAGAAATGATGCCTCTGCCCGCAGCGTGAAAGAGAACCCTGTAAGTACTATGTATAAACTTCTCGTACATCAGCGCTTTGTTCATTTTTCAGATAAAAAAGCAAACAGGCACACCAGCATCTCCGCTATTACGATAGCTCCGCAGAGTTATGTGGAGTGATATCCTGTACCTGTGTATAGAACCCCTTCAAAGCTGTGCATTGTTTGGGTGGAGCTCTACTTAGATTGGATAATGTATATGCCTCATGAACTGTGCAGAGAAGCCTGCAGAACCTCAATGGATTAAATACATGAATGGTCGGAAAATGTGAGGCATAAATCTTCGCATTTTACGGTAATGGCAGTTATTGTGACATATCTGGCATCGTTGAATATTCATCCGAAGACTAACCCGGGCTATACTCCCTCGCATAGCTCATCATTGCATTGCAACACGCTCAAGTTACACCCTTTAACGGAAACGCGAGGGTTTCACCGGGTCATTTCATAATAATGGGACCACAAATGAGCCAGTTCCGAGGAAAACGCGCCCGTGGGTGTCACCTGCACAATGGGAAGATAAATGTCCAGTGACAGGTTGTGGCACATATCGGGACGATCGGTGTCGGCGGGACAGACGGGCTCGTGGCAGGGCCTGTCAGGGCTGTAGGTCGAATTAGAGGAACTCTTGTCGGGGCTGTTGGTCGAATTAGAGCACCTCGTGTCGGGATGGTAGGTCGAACCTGCGGAACTGGTATCGGGTGTGGATCGAACTGAAGATGCTCGGATCAAGCCTGTCGCTCAGGCTCGTGGCTGAAGCTGCTCGGAGCTGAAGATCATACCTGATGATGATTTGGGCGCATCAGCCGCGAGGCTAAATGTATTACGCCCATTCCAAACCTTACTACCTCAGTACTAAGATCAAACCCAATGAGCTCGGGTCGGTCGGGTTCCAATGTCTCCTCACCTCTACGGAGCGCCTGTAGCGTTTCTTGAGGAAGTCTCCGATGTGGTTGAAGGAGGGCATGGTGCGCCAGCACGTTTTCAGCTCACAGGAGCCGGAGACGCCGTGGCACCGGCACTGCATCTTCATCAGAGCGCGCACCGCCTGCGGGACGGAGTGGAGGGCTGAGTTAGGGAGTTAGTGGGCTGAGTTAGTGAGTTAGGTGGTCGGACATCGCCGTCTTAACGCTTGACAGATACCACTCATGGACGCGTCATAGCAATTCACCTTCCGAAGCAAGCTCCGAGCACGGCTTTTGGCGAAGCGGATATCCCTCCTCACCTCATATGGATATCTAAAGACTACGCTGCTATCTAAGCCTGATCTCTAACGGCTCTGAGCATCACTGTCATTGCGTTCAGCTTGGACCGCTAAGCTCGCGAGTCCCGTCAGTCTACCGGGTGGCCACAGTCAGCGACTCCCGCTCGGCACACAGTGGGCCGATTTTCTGCGGGTCGAGCACAAGGCGCGCACGGCGGGTCGATTTTTCCGACAGGCCCGGCCGAGACCGGAGAGGCCATGGTATATGCCTCAGCGCAACTCAATGTGCTCGCTGGAGGCGGCTGATGGCCGAGCGTGGCCCTCCGAATGGCGGCCGACGCTGCCACTCACTGCACAATTATCATGCTAATGCGGCCAAACCGGCGTGTGTAGCGTACCGAGGGGCCGACATGGCGCGTACTCTGCGGCCGTCCGGGGCCGATCCATACAGAATGTATAAGGGTCTGATCGGACAATACGTAGGATATGGTATAAGAGTCTGATCAGGCAATACAGAGGATATGGGTGCGGAGCCGGCCAGGGCATGCTGGAAGTATACTGTGCGAACCCTTGATCAAACGATGTAGGCATGGAGTAATTTCACAGACGGTGCCTTTTGCACAACTGACTTTCAAATACAACGGTAGAAGAGCTCAGAGCGTAGCATCGATCATCTCTCTCTGTCTATTTTTTTTTTTTTTGCAAGTGGCTAGCTACATTGAATCGGCTTTGTATATGGGCAACATGTTATATGAGATGGCATTCCAAAGCTGCATCACTGAGCGACGTAGGAGTCGTACCAGGCGTCCAGCCTCATTGTTGTGGAGGTTCATCAACTTCCTGGAGTCGTGGTCCTTCTTGGCCCGCTCCGGCGCGTCCACAAACTGGCGGGCGAAGTTGATGCCGAACCGCACGTCATCACTGCCGGCAGGGTCAGGAAGACGGTGAAACTCGAGTCAGTATCAGCAGGCTATGATTAACCAGTCACGATAGCGGGAAGCCAGCATAAGCATACGACAAAATATGATGAATTATGTTAAAAAATGGCAATAGCAAGGGATTGCTCCCCCCTCACAACTTTTATGAAAGGAGAGGTGGACAAAGGTATCGGTAAAAGTCGCCTGTAGTGCAAATGAGTATTCAACTGACCTGCAGCCGCCCCACTTCCATCCCTGCGGCGTGGAGCGTCCCTCGGAGCTGAGGTCGCACGTGCACTCGGTGAGGTTCCCCGAGCTGCACGCCTGTGTCACGGCGTGCACCACCCCAGCAGAGGTCACCGCGTACACGAACGCAGTCTCTTTGCTGCCTGTAACGGAGGAGAGTGACGGGGGTCAGATCTCAGAACGCGGTGGGTAGCTCACGGAGAACTGTCGTTCGGGCTGTCAGGAGACGTCAGGGATGCTGTCAACAGCCGTTTCACGGGCCATGCTGGTAGCCCTTCACGGACCTTGTTTGTGGTCGTGAATCGCGATCATAGGCGATGAATTGTGCCGTGCTGCCGCGAAACTGGCCGGTCGCGTTACTACTCTGTGACGTTTGCAGAAGAGCGAGCTGCGACGACTCGTCAATGGTGAGGCGAATAAAACGCCATCGCCGTCCCCCCGTCCACCCGGGTGTCAGCGCGACGGTACACTTCTTATTGTCCGCCTCGAACGCTGATGTTGATGAAGATTAATGCGAGCATCAACTTCAACGAGCAGGAGATTTAATCCTGACGGCACATTAAACGTGATCCGATTCGAAACAATGCCTCTTGACAATAATTTGAAGGCTATAAAAGTCTAATGAATTTAAGGTCATCGTAAAGCTGGAGTCGCAGAGTCGCTGCCAAATAACCTCGGGGCTGCTCCTTTTGAAGGCGCAGCCCGTAAGCTGTGCAGAGCGCGGCAGTATTTACACAATGACAAAACTGCACGGCGGTCGTGTGCTTTGTCTGCGAAAAGTGACGTAGACTAACAATTGGCTGGTCTGGGTATTGGCACATTGGTACATTGTCAATGGAAAACATTGTCAGAATCGTGCACGCTGCACACTGTAGTGCATAGGCTAAGGAGAAATACCGGCTACATAATAACTACCTAATTGAAGCAGGTCGCTGCAGTCGCTAGAAGTCGTCAATCTTTACAAATAAAATCGATTTTACAGATCAACCAATTAGTAAAAGTAATTTCAAAAACTCAAATCGCTCATTTTTCAGTCATTGGCGTCAGCGGCTGTGACGGCAAGCTGGCGGCTGTTACCGGAAAACAATTAACTGGCGATCAACTGTTTGCTCTCGTGTCTCCATCCCGCGATCCCATGGGTTCCTATCCGTTGGTGGGCGGGTTGGTTTTCGCGCAGGCCGGCGGCGTGGGGCGGCGGCTCTTCTGCCGTCCGCCGTGGGTGTTTTCAGCGCTGAGGACGCGCGAGCGGGCGCTGCCTCCTGGGTGGTCTGCCGCCGCCGGGCCGGCCGCCGGCGGCATCCGACGATCACAGTTCGGCCGCCATTGAGCTGCCCACCAGATTCGCCACGCGCCGGATTTTGTGCGCCGCTTTCGTCACGGTGCTGGCAGGGCGAATGAGAGGTCCGGGCGTCGCGGCTCGCACCCAGGGGACAGCAATGGGGGGTCGGGATAGGGGACAGGGGACAGGGCCTGGAATCTGGACCGCGCCGGGGCCTGTTGCTAGCTTGTCGTGGGAGAAGGCGTCCGGTGCGAACCGATGAGTCCCGGATGTGCCAGTCTGTTGGGCATACAGGGTGTAACGAAATTATCCGGACATCTTTCTTCGCGCTGTAATTAAGAAGCAAGACATTCTGATATTTTCCCTTTTGAATTATTATATAGCCACCTTTCATAAGAGCGCAGGTACACATTTTTGGAGCATTCCAGCCACTGGATTTTCCAGCACAGTGGGTTTCATATAGAGTAGCGCCTTACTAACCTGTGCCCGCAGTTGGGCGGCGCTGGTGGCGGGTGTCCCCTCATTCATCTCCTGATGGACAATAGTCCATAATATATCGATGGAATTGCATGGGAACTATTTCCAAGCCATAGCCCTTTAGCCCAGAAGAACAAAAAGGTCCTCTCGGCATCACTTCTCATTCTGCTAGGGACTTGAAGGTGGTGCGCCGCCCCGTATGAAGACTGCGCGGCTTGAATCAGGCATCAGTACACGCACAGAAACCGAGCCATCCTGTGCCGTGTGGTTGAGTGGCTCCAACCAATCGCTAGCCAGGATGTTGCGCCGGTAATACTCGTCACTGATAGTGGTTTTCTGTGTCGTCATGAACAGCTTGAATATTACACAGCAGCTGAACATGCTCCAGGTCTTAATTTTGGCCGGATGTTTGACGCCGGCGACGGCCGGCACATTCGAGCTGCTGGCAGCCCACACATGGCCGAATTGACGGTTCAACGGGTATCGCAGCTCGAACAGCTTCCCATTCGACCAGGTCACCTCATTCGTGTCTTCCTTCGACCAGTGGACACGCCCTGGCCTAAAGCCAAAGGTGGTGGACTGGTTGTTTTCCCGTCAATTTCATTGTCTTTTCCAGTTTGAAGGGCAGTAAAACCAAGCTAAAGGGCGGGTAACGGTGAATCATGATGTGGGACCTCTTATTATCTGCCTTGGTAAGAATTCGAGTCAGTATGCGGATTAATTGGTGCCGTTTCCTTGTCGCTATCTTGACAACTCTCCTCACCACTTGGCAAAGGGCGCCTTTTGCGATCGAGGCCGGGCTGAGTCTGCCACCAAGTCCCAGCTTATTACGCCTCAGGCAGATGTGCTACTGGCTGCTGCTGATGTCCAGCTGCTGACAGACCAGCTTCTGGCTCATGCCACCATGCCACCAACACGTAGCCTTACTACGAAACGAGAGACTGTACTCCTTTCTCTCCACTGCCTTAAACGAAAACTATCAAATGAACCCGTCGGCGACTCGACTCTTACTCAGAGCAAGAGTCATTTCGCAAGGTCAGGTCACTGCTGAGTTGAGAGCAGATACCAGAGGTATGCATTCATCCAATTTTCCAGCTTCTGACATTAAAAGAGAAACTGTGCGAGCAGATATGGCGAAAAAATAGATGTCCGGATAATTTCGTTACACCCTGTAGTTCCATCCTCTCGGAAGTGTTTTCCTCAGGATAAGACATGAAGCTTTTAAACTCAGAAGTACCCGCTCCCCAGTTCACTGCACCTACTTGGGAGCTCCCTTATAAATATTTGCTTTGTAACGCGCATATAGTTATACGCCTCTGGCCTCTCATCTGGCTACTTTCACTTGACGCTCTCTCTTTATCTTATGAGCGGTTCATTTTGGATTTACTCATCAACGGTAAGTTATTACGGAGCGAGCGAAGCGAGCGTAGTCTTTCCTTAGATTAACGGAAATTTCAGAGTATGAGCGGCCGGCCGGCCGCTCATACTCAGAGTCACGCTTTTGCGAGGCTTATATCTCAGCAACCACTTGACCGATTTACACGCGGTAATTTTTGTAGGGTAGCTTCATTCCTTCTACCAAGTATTGGACTATTCCTGATGCATGTGGGTGACCCCTTATGCACGTGCCACGTGCAAAACGAAGAGGTGTCCGTTTTGTAATTGTTGCAATATCTCGGTAACTACTTGGCCGATTGCGCTGAAAGTTGGCATGTAGGTAGGCATCCACTAGGCACTGCATATCCATGTGCCAGAGTTGGGGCGCTGCTGCACGTGCGCACGTGCAGGGGTCGTTTCCAGATCTCGAGAACGGCTCGACCGATTGCGCTCAAATTTGGTACACAGTTAGGGACCGGTTAGTAGGGTGCCGTGCACAAGTCAGTTGGGACCCATTTTGCACGTGCGGGCACGTGCAGGGTGCCGCTTCCAGATCTCGAGAACGGCTGGGCCGATTGTGCCCAAATTTGGCACATCGCTAGAGACCGGTTAGTAGGGTGCCGTGCACAAGTCAGTTGGAGGTACCCCATCGCAATTTTGCACGTGCAAGGCCCACCCTCTCGCTCGCTCCGTTATAGTCGCCCCAAAAGGCGTTATACTGGTGACACTTCAGCCAAGATCTGATCCAAGGCAACATCACATCTGACCCGTTTGTGCCAGTGCAGGTGTGACTAGCGATGATGAGATACTGGATTTATTTAGTCGGGAAGTGAACGCATACCACCCGGCTCTGTAATGCAGAGCAGATAGATTAGAAGATACAACCACTAAGTCTGGTCCTAACGCCTGCAGGTGTGATACACCTTGCTAAATGGGTTTCTGAATACATTTGATCCCGTAATATCTCCGTAACTACCACTAAAACATGGTAGTATTTATCCGCACTGCATAATTAAAATCCATCACCTGGCGGCGAGTGCAGCCTCCGACACCGGCCGGGGCGGCTCGCTCCAGGAACGGACACCGCGCGCTAACCGGTCCGCCGGCGATAAACATTTCAATCCATTCTTGACACAGACTTTAATCACAAATTACTATGATCATGATTGCGCACTGCACTTGGTGCACACGGTATGTGCAGGGGACCATTGTTAGCGTTAATTTAGCGCCGCCGGCCGGTGCCGTTTCGCTGCGCCGGCCTGCCAGCGTTACATGAACAAGAGCGGTCTGGGGCCGGTCTGAACTGCGCCATAACTCCTCATTACTTGACCGACGGTGGGCCCGACGGCCGGGTGCTACGTCTTGCCGACACCTGAATGGCACGCCACTCGGCGACCGGGTGATCCGGGGGGGGGGGGGCGCATCGGTATAGCTCTCCAAGCTGCAGTGTAGCACGGAAGCTATGCGCTCTGCAGGCTCAGAGGATGGCTCAGGAAGCTCTTAAGCAGATCGGCGAGCGCATGGCTAAGGCGACGATTAAGTTGAGCGGGCAGCTTGATCACTCTTCAGACTGAAAGGCCTGCGTCATGCGTGTGGCGACTGTGCAGACTGTTGGGATGGCTCAGGTGACCGGTGACCCTTCAGACTGAAAGGACGGATCGAAGGCTCTGAAGGCTGAAACGTTAGCTTTAAGCGTTCTTTCAGACTAAAAGAGCGGCTCAGCGGTTCTTCAGACTGAAAGGTTGGCTCGGAGGCTCTGAAGGCTGAGCGGATGGCTCAGTGACTGCTGACTGAGCTGAACAGGTAGCTCAGTGACTGAAGGCTCAGCGAAAGGTTCTTTACTTCAGACCAAGCGGTTGCGTGCAGTGGCTGTGCAAGCTAAGCGGCCCAGCTAATCACACGCCCTGCTCACTGTTCAGTCCGGCCACCCACCGTCCGCCCGCCCGGAAGGCACTGTTCAGCACCACCGGCCAGCAGCCCACTAATTCACTAATGTGCGACTCAGTGCGCCAGTTAGGCCGCAGGCGAGCCGGTGCGCCACATTAGCCGACAGCGCGGCGGCCGGCCGGGTCGGCGGTCACTACAGGGGTCGCCGGTGGAGGGCGCCGCTGAGCGCGCGGAGCACCGCTGAGCGCCCTGACGGTACAGGCGAGGTGAGTCTCCTGTCGCCGCCGGGCCGCTGCCTAATGACGGCTCCGCGCTGTAATGATCTGGGCGGAGGAGGCCCAATACATCACTGAACGCGCCCGTAATGTAGGGGCCTGCCACTGAAGGTGTTATCAAACGGCCGGCTCATTTAAATAGGCGACGACGCTCCTTCAAGCATGTTCACCTTCAACGTCACAGCAAAAACAGCTTATTACACGTTAAATTATTGCTTTGATTTGCAATCTGCATGCATGACGAATCAATTTTGATGGGTTGCTGTCATCTTGTCAGCTATTTTGGAGTTCACCATTAGTGGTGAATAAAAATTGTTTTCTTTTCTTTTCAAGAATGCGGTCCAGTGTCTAGCACGATCAGCATACCACGCCTACGAATCAGTGTCTGATTCTTTTTAGCTGTGTATCCAGCCACGCCGCCCGACTCGCAGTCAGCGCCGCGCCCATGGCCAAGTGTCGATTCCCAACTTATAAGGCTAATGCACCATCTGTAATGAGTTATGTTGTGATGTGGCCTTGCTATATGGCACGCCAATTCTGAAAACCGGACCATTGGGCGTGTTGGCAGCCTTGTCCGAGGAGTGCAATGCTGTCGAATTGTACTTTGCCCGCGCTGTGGCGCTCGGCATGACTGCTTACCAGTCACGCCGCGCCATTGAGGTTAATATTATATCAACAGTCTTAGTCTCCACTTTGAAGTCTCAGTTGAGTCAGCCGTCAGACTCAGAAATATCGTGAAGTCTGATAAGCGCAGAGGGTCCTGATCTAGGCAGGACGACACCGAACTCTGCTAATTATCGAGCTCTGCTCGATAGGCGACAGGAGACGCCACATGCGGCGTAGCACGCGACATCCTACCACGCGCTGAACACTTCACAACAGGTGCAGTCATCCACCGTGAAACGCTCCACCAGCAACGCCCAGCGAACGACAAGACGTCAGGGATAGCAGCTAGAGCAGAAAGCTGTCCCTGCAATTATCACAGCTGAAAGTATCTGCCCCGATCGACCTGGCAGGCGCGGAGGTCGCTCGGCGGATATCGTGCGTGCAGACTTTGTCTCTGTGGCGACAGGGGTGTTTTCGTATCGTCTGTCTGTCCCGGTGAGGGGACAGACTAACTCGCCCCGATCAGCGCTGGTCGTGCCGCTCCGTCGCCAGCTATCAGGGGAGCTATCGGTGCAGTTGGGTGGGCACACGAATCGGGACGAACCGATCCGAACCGACCCCGATCGGCATGGGGACGGCAGACAGCCTTAGGCGTGGAAGAGACAGCGGAGGGATAGGGATACCAAACATTGGACAGGCAGGGCATGAAGAGAGGAGGGGCACCAAAAGTGTAAGCAAGGTCACGTTAGGGAAAGAATTCCAGCCATAGGACAAGCGAGCGGCAGAGAGAGGAACTTATAAGAGTTTTGTCCTCTACTTATTCTGAGCCATCGTACAGACGTTTTGATATTGATGCTTATTTAAATAAATGCTGTTAAAAAAAAACAGACGAGCACGCTCGTGCAGAATTTGGAGTTTGAAAACCATTGAAATGTGAATGGCGATCGACTCATCCCGACCCGACGTCCTCCACTACCCCTGCACCATCCAGGCGGCGCAGGAGCCACCTGCGTAAGCCATCCGTGGGATCACTCAGCGGCGTGCGTTCATCTCTGTCGGCCGATGCGACGGGCGCACACAAAAACCCGCCTGCGAGCTACTGTTTATGACCGCGGGCGTCGACAGTAGCCGGAGGGCACACCAGACACCCACCCCGACCCCGCCGGGAGCCCCCACCGCCCAAACCCGAGCCGTGCGCGCCTGACACGGGCGACGAGAGAGGCGCCCACTCATGACCGACACAGTGTATGCATACGGGTATACTGAGCTCGGTAAATGTGCGCGCCGAGTTTAGAAGGCCGGTAAACGTCGGCTAGAATAGAGGATTAGATGAGTATGACGGCGAAACCCCATGTTGAATCACTGGCAAACGTGTTGTCACGCCGCGCCAGATTTAATCGTTTACTAATGTTCATTGGTTTTGTGAGGACTTCTCGGACGTTTTCATACGGGCGTTTCATACAGAGCACCAGCTATCGAAACTCAAGAAGAACGACTCGGTAACAAATCTGGATTTATCACGCTTATTTGCCCGCAGGTGGCACCACTAGCCCATGACCGGGCGAGAAACGTTCCTGATTATTGCTCGTCCATCATAAGATCGTAAATTAGGCGACATTAGATGCATCCCTAGAGCAAGGTCGCATCATAATTTACTGTTTATAGAAACAGCGAGCAGCATAAGGCAGATGCGAGAGAAATATCGGCTGGCTGACGGTGGTCAGCCAGTCTGAACGGCCTCTATGACAAATGCTGACTTGAACGAACGTCTGTGGGCTGCATGGGCAAAATGGGCATCTACTACAAACAACGGACTGGGCATTGACCCTTTGACGGAGGCCTGACTGGACGGGCCCCAATAGCGGACTCGGGAATGGACTGGACGGGCCTCTATGACAGACGCAGGACTGGAATGGACTGGACAGAGCCTCGGACGGAGGCCACTAAACGCCGCCGGACAACTTGCAAAACACATCATTACCATCACGTTATGCAAATGGAATGGTTTTCTAATGGGCCCCCGCCGGTCTGCCGGTGCGGGTGTCGGTGCTCGGCAATCAATTAGAGTTTTATTAGTCGGCGCGAGCGTCGGCCGGCGAGCGGCGGAGCTGGTAAACAAACACCACCACCCGCTGTGGGAACGGCGGCCAGGAAACTGACACCTGTCCGGAGCCGGAGCCGGGGCCGGAGCCGGAGCCGGAGCGTGGGTCCGGACTGCCCGGTCCCGGAACTACCCGCGCCGCCCCCCGCGTGCCAGCCAAAGCGCCGGCCACGCACTACCCGCAAAGGAGTCCAGCGTCGGCGGCCACCTGGGTACTGGGTAGGTTACGTGTCATGGCCATGGAAGATCGCGGTAAGATTTCTGAGATTTGGGGTAAAATTGCAGCTTATATTTTTCAAACACCCAAAAGGCAAAAGGAGTGAGCTAATCCAGTCATAATCAGCGCGATAATGTCAATTACGTTGTCAATTAAGTGGCTTATCCTTTGGTGTTGAGTTCATGAAAAGTACCCGGTCGCGATCACAGCGCGGACAATCAACGCCGACAATTTAGAGGTGAACCTTTCATAAACTGATTAATAACTCGTATGAATGAATGGCATAAAATAAGGTTAAAGATGTAGTAATGACTTGTTCAGCTGTCATTTATACGGACACTATAGCTCTATTGGACACTATAGGGTATTTATTTGATGTTTAAAGTCATCCGAGCAATGTGCATTGTGAATGCCTATCTACATAGAATGCATTCCTTTCTGTCAAATGTTCTCTAAATTATTTCGATTGCTTCATTTAACGCAGTGGTCGGCAGGTCATTCGGGGTCGTGCCTCCTTTTTGGGCGCCAGGCAGGGCCATTACCCCCACCTACCAGACCCCATTGCTGACACAACCAAGTTTACTGAAATTCCATACCGTCCTGGAACTCTTTGGGTATTTGTGCATTTCCAATGCATCAAGTTTAAAACATGACACTTCCTCCACAAAACATTTAATGCCTATATCCCACTAGCGGCAGAACACCTTAAATAAGGGGGAGGGGAGGGGGGGGGGGCACTGCTGACTTTTGGTCCCATTCTTTCCATGCAACGCCCATAGGGCTTGTTACAGTTTACGTCTGTTACTGTCCGGTGAAGGAGCCCGCTGGGATACTGCGCGGGATTTGTATGGGAAATGTATTTAGGTCAATGGATGGCTGTGAATGAGGGTGGAAGTGGGGGATGGGGGTGAGATTGCTGTGATGATAATACGGTGATTCACTACATAAATGGCTAAATGAACTTTAAGTTGATTTACTCCGCGAATTACGTCGAAATACGATTCAATGTAAAGTAACGCGACCGTTCTTGCTACAGGGCTAATGTTAAAATGCAAAAATCAAAGGGTGCACGGTGCCCCGGTGCCCTCCCCGTTCCGCCGCCTATGCTATATCCCATTTAACCCTTGTGCGTATAGGGGCGGCGGGTGGTTTTTCGTTAAAAGCTTACGTAAAAGGCATTGGATCACGACCAAATTGTACCCTCGAGCCCATCATATTTTTTTACCAACCCGGAAAATATCATGACCTGAGACCAGTTTTACCAACAGAAAAATAACCGCCTGCCGGAATTTTTGCCTCAAGACCGCTTCACATACGGAGCGTAAACGCGATGGGCTCGTAAGCGGATAGGGCTGTACCGTTTACGCTCCATATGTGAAACGATCTTTAGGCAAAAATTCCGGCACGCGGCTATTTTTCTGTTGGTAAAACTGGCCTCTGGACCCATAACGACCGTTGGCTTATGAGCTTTTTCTGGAGATCATCTTGAGCCATAAACTCTCACTTCAAGGAGTTAAAGCGGGTCCCGATTTTCTCGACACTTGTCATTGCCCTCTTGAATGAGACGGAATGACCAAGGACCTTAAAAATGGGCAGCAGCGGCTTCCTATTGTCATGGGTAGCACGCTCGTCTTTTTTATGCACAGCTCCATATCAGAGTCCGAGAGGCCGCGGGGGTCCGATCGACTCCTCCCCCTTACGTTAGCGGCTGTTGAAACGCCAACAGACGGGCGACGGTCAAAAGTTGCAGCTGCTTTTGTACGACTGTACGGAGGGGTGAGATGGTGAGGCGAGCAGGTACGTGAAAATTGGTATCTAATCAATGTGTGCTGACTGCTGTGCCTTTGGCCTGGGCTAATCTTTGAACCCTGGGATGCACCAGTCACGATGGCTCCATCACTGGAGCTACAAACTCTAAAAAGATAGGCTTTCTCAGAATCCCTCATTACCCCCACCGAAAGGGCTCCATTACCCCCAAAGGGGGCATGCCCCACCATTTGCCGACCCCTGATTTAACGGATATCTTACTTTCGAATATCGCGCCTATCATATCGTCCATTGAAAGGATAGCGTGCTCAAACTGTCAGTGAGCATATCATCGTGGATGCACGGTGAGACGATACGATCTTAACAGCCATCGATGAACCCCTCCGTCATAACCAAAGCTATGTATAGTAAGGCAATAAAATTGATCAGCATTCCCTACTGGATGGGCAGAGCATTAAGACGTACAGAGGAGCTGCGACCGTCGGCCCTGAGAAATCTCTCCTCCCCTGCCCAATGACAGCCCGTGAACAAAAAGAACCGACCGACACCGCTGTGGTGTCGCGGGTCAGACACCCCGACCCACTCCGGTCGGTGACAGGAGAGATAAACGGTCCGACACGGCGCGCTTGTAGGCCACGTCATGTCCCGTCACTGCTGATGGCGCGTCACACGACGTCATGACAACACGTCACGGCCCGGTGTCGAGGGCTGACAGGGTGGCTAGAAAGGGTTGCGACGTCTTGAGAGGCAGACTTGTGTTTTTGTATTATATTTTCTTCTTTTTCTTCAGGGAAGTATTGTGACTGCTTGCTGTTAAAGCTTGAAATCATATGACGGTTTGGGTTTGAAGTTAGCAATTTCCTCATTATACTTAAAAAAAAAAATACCTATGTGTTTAACTGATAGTTTTGAGTTATTCTAACAGATCACAGGCAGATGTGACAGATGACAAATAAATGCGACATATGACTGATTGCTGTGACATGACAGAAACCTGTGACATATGACGGATGGGTATGATAGATGGCAGAATGGTTTGACAGATCTGTGACACGATAAATGACGGATTGGCGTGTGACGTATGACCGGGTTCGGGGTCTCTCTAAGATGACCGGGCAGGTTTTAAAAGGGGTCATAGAGATGACAGTTTCAAAAAGTATTTCCTTAATGTAAAGTGTCACGTGATTAACCTGAACCCGCACGGCGACTACGCGAGAGAAACCATTCAGAGTTTACCGTAACGTGATTGTTTTTATGTAACTCCCAATTACCGGTACAAAATGCTGACAGCGCTTAGCGCGGGAAACCGGTCACAAGTGCGATCCCGCAGGGACGTTTTCATGGAGCAACGAATAGCACGGGGGAGACACGAGAGGCTTCCCGTTCTCTTCACCCCAGGGCATAATGTCTGGCACCTGCACTACCCTTACACGGCGAAATTATTTAAAATGAGCCATGGAATAATTTATTGGCCAGTAAATTGCATTTACGCTTCCAGTTGTCATTTATGCATTGCCGCATCCTACCTTTAATTGAATCTTATCTGGACACGCGGATTAACCGTACAAATTTATTGGCGAGTCTAAATCTGTTAAATTAGCCGGCAGCCATAAAAGCAAAATTGTGAAGGCCGGAGCGCAGAATGTCCCATGTTTTTCAACTTTGACTGTTTTATTCGTTTCTTTTTATCCGAATAAATAATTTGTGATAGCATTTGCTTTTCTTGGACAAAAGCTTTATTGTTGCGGAATAAATAATATCTAAATACGGAAACATGATTACCTATTTAATTCAAATTATAACCAAACCAGATGGGTAAACACAGTGGATACACTTCGAGATCGGTGTCCACGGGTTTTTCCCTTCCATCTCCTTCCCCCTTCCTTTCTACCTCTCCCTCCCCTCTTCCCCTCGGTGCACTCACCTCTCTGCAGGGTGTATCTGAACACGTTGTGCTCCCTCTCCGTGGACGTGGTGCAGTTCCACCGTTCGTTGCGGAACTGCCACTGGCACTCTTGAATTCCCTTTCTAGCGCCATTCGACACGGAGGGGATGGCGTTCGGGTGAGTTTGGCACACCTACCGACACACAAATAACCTCATATGCATAGGGACGGGAGGACGGGGGAGCCAGTCGGCCGGCGGCGACTGCTGACAATGCCGGCCGGGGGTCAGGTTTGTTCCACACCACCGAGCCGGCGCGACAGAGGGGTCCCCGACACATCGCCACCCGTGCCAAACAGTGCCCGGATATATAACTATCTTCACGCAACTGATCAGGGGTGTATGGGGAGGGATCATGTCATCGATGGGATGCGTCAGACAGTGAGGAATATTCCAACATACCTAATGACGAAATTTCAAGTTACCTTCACGTGTAATTTGTGTCTTGCTTTCTACAAAACGACAAAAAAAGACTTGAGCGACAATAAATCAAGAAGGGCTCGCAACTGAAATGTCATCAATAAAAACAAAGTTTTAAGTCTCATGGCCCTAGTTCAACAACAATTCCGGTGCAGAAACACATCCTCATTGGTTATCCATATGAACTGACCTCTATTTGTCGTGCCACCAGGCCGGGCAGGGCGGCACAGTGTGTGTACGGTGTGAACTGACCTCTATTTGTCGTGCCACCAGGCCGGGCAGGGCGGCACAGATGGAGCGCGCGTGGTCCTCCGGTGTGGCCGAATAGGGCTGGTCAGAGGACATCTGAGGCCCTCGATGGACGGATCCCAGCATACCCAGATACCTGCGGCACACGAAGGAAATGTCTCTGTTAGTGGCGGCACTCTAAAAACGGGGGAGTCTCAGTCGGTGGAACAATCACAGGACAGCCGTGTTCGTCAGCAGCACATTTACAGGACGAAAGCGTCTCGAGTACTGGCACATTTGCAGGAAGCCTCGCTGGTTGCATTTACGGACGGCAATGCTTGTCAGAGGTACATTTATGGGACGAGAGTCTCACTCTGCGGCGCATTTGTGTTGCAGGACGGTGCAGCGTTTCGGTCAGTGACACATTTATTTTACAGGCAGGACTGTATCGATACCGCAAGGCGTTAGCAAAGACAATGCAGCAGCGGAGGCTGACACTATATCTCTCTCCCTCTCCCTTTCCCTCCCAGCCTGCCTCCCTCCATACTCCCTCCCTTTCTTTCTCTCGTCCTCTCTCCTGTTTCTCTCGCTCCATCTGAGTGGTGCCAGTGCCGTCTCTCCCTCGCCAGCGCTCCCTGTCCCCGGACATGGCAGACATCTGATCCCGACTGGTGCCGGTCCCTTGGCGCGCACAAACCTCCTATCGCACACACACCACCTACACCAGATTTCAATTACAGATACCGGGGCCCATTTCCAGCGTTATTATGGGTTTACGATCCCAATTTGGAATGCAGATGACTGGCGATCGACGGCCGAACCCCGGCGCTGTCCCACGTTCCCGGCTGATCCCGATTCTCCTCACAATGGCTAATTGGGCGTATATCCTCGGCGACGACGCCGCGGGCCTTCACAGACGGAGAAAACCGACCACTTGAGAGACAGAGATCGAGACGACAGCGGTTCCTTTCCTACACAGGCGCACGGCCTGTTGGCTGTTACTAGCGACAGGCAATGAAAGACGATGGCTGGGATGAATAGACAAGACAAGGATGGCAGACCGGCAACGTCAAGGTGGATCTGCATATACATTATACAAGAATGTCGTGTTATTTTTCAACAATGTCAGCCCGTATTAGACGGCAGCTCTATCTGGACGAAGGAGTGCTTACTGGTGTCGGAGATGTGTACTCCGTCTTCGAGACAGCCCACGGGGACTGAAGACAATCCGTCACTGTCTACGTTCAGCCAACCGGTGTTGGCGTCTTTAAAAACAACAGCTCACGATCTACGATCGTCATTGCGTCATGTTGCACCGAGAATCCCGGCAAATCCTGACGTGTGTGCACGATGCAGCACGATTGAGCGGTCGGCCAAAAGATGCTGCAGAAAACGGCGGTAGTTACATTTGGACACGGCAACAGCAGGCAGCCGCGGCTGTCGGGTCGTCTTGCTTACTCCGGCCGGAGCCAATAACCTCGCACGAGGGAGTCGGGTAAGATCAAGATGATTTAGCAAAACGTATTTTCTCTAGGTAGATGTTGTTCGATGAGATGCAGGAGCATCATTTTATGAAGAGATAAAAGGTTATGCTACAAGACCCAAGATGTTCACGCAGCGCTTTGCAAGACATATTTATTAATCGGCTAAAAAAAATATATTGTCAGGAAAACATCACATTCAAATGGTTAGGAGCAAGTGCCACTTTTGCAATGAATGCGAGCGACACTACTGGAAGGGGACCCAAACCACCTGGCACCTGAGACAGATATTATATGTGGGCGCAATATCACACACCTGTCTCTTGAGACAAGTATGAATGCGCTTAAGTACGTTCGTATGTTTCGTTCAGAGGAGCAATGATCACGGCACGCTTCAAGGTCAGAAACGTGACCAGAGGATATGCACGACCATGCTGAACTTGGTCGCTGTTACTGAACACCATCAATAGTGCACGAAAATAGTCGCCGGTGGTCATCGTGGGTCAACGAAGCAAAGGTCAACACAGGTCAGTGGCGGTCATTTACATTACATGCAGTGGCCGACATTTACATTAAGCTAACCGGAAGAGGTTGACTGTGTCTGGAGGCCACTTAAGGTCAACGCTGGCGACTTGAAATGAGGAACGACACCGGAAGACCTAAATGATCGACAAGACGGGGACATGTAAATTCCATATTTATTACATGTCTGGCCGTCGTCTGTCAGACACTTCCTTCCGTGTTGTTTGAGCCAACTGGTTCTCTCCTGTTTCTTATCAGCAACCCAAAGACGAGCGTCATGGCCTTCCATTCCAGCTCCCCAGTCTCTCGCTGAGCGAGATCTCGGCGTCCCGGGGGCCAGGACACGTCCTCCGCGGCAGGGCGACCCATTGTACAGCCCATCGGACCGGTCAAACGGCCTCGATGGACCATTACTCGGTGCTCGACCGGCGGCCGGTAAGAGGTTCACATCTGCAGCCGCTCGATCTGGTGTACGATTGCCGATATTGGGTGATAAACACCTACGACAGCAGCTGCGGGCCGATCGGGGCCGGAGGCGCGCTCCCTGCAAGGAGACACGGTGCAGTCTGCGCTGCGCCACCGGATAAGATGCCACGGCGGCGGGCGATATGAATAAATTGCACTCCGCGGGAAGCAAGATATGCCGCCGATACGTCAGCCGAGACTGTGACGGCCTTTCAGCGTGCGTCAGCGTGTCAGGAGAAAGCCGTTGTTCTGGAAAGATGGATAATAAATGGTGGTCGAGCCGTTGTCATCGGTCAAGGTGCAGCGTCCGGCTAAGTCCATGCGTCTCTGCCAGTCTGAAAGAACTGCCACTGTCGCTCCTCTGAGTGGACAGCCAGCTCCTGTCGCCCATTTGAAGCAGAGGGCCCTGTCCGTCTGAACGATATGCCCCTTCCTTTGGATAGCTCCTGTCGCCTCTCTGGACTCCTATGGCCTAAGCCTTTCTAAATAAAATGAGACCCCGTCGAACAGATCATACCCTCTAAAGAGACAGTCCCTTCCCCTGTCAGCTCCTGTCATCTTTCTGTTTAGACAGCTGCCACCTGACAGTGCCTGTAGCCTGGCAGCCCATGCCGTCGGGCAGTCCCTGCCGCCTGTCAGAATGGAATCGTGACCGATATCTCAGGTCCGTCATACACCCCCGGACCGCCACGATAGGTGGTCCATTCCAGTCATACTCTCAAGGAAACCGACTGGAGGCACCCGGGTGATTTCGTGCACGATTGGACTCGGGGGAGGAGTCGGAACAGGCGGTTACAACTCTGCTTGGAATATCTAGATTTGCAGCACGTGTTCTGCAGGAAGCTCGAACTCACGTATGGATGTGGTTCAGCAAAAGATCTTACCGTGCCAACTACCAAGCACCGAAAGCGATATCAACCATCGCCGATACTTTGAAGGAGAGCTGCGCGAAGCCCTGCCACCGCAGTCACGTGGCGGGCCGGCAGCGGTGTGTCCAAAACGTCAGAAAACACAGTTATAGATAGTTAATGTGCCGGGGTCGCCGCCAGTTATGTGTGGAAAAAATCCTTAACCCTATTCCTGGCGGGCTCCGCCGGGACAAGAAACTGGCGGGGGGGGGGGCCGATTCGGCCCCCCCCTGAGATCTCGAGAACGAAGCAAGATAGCGACAAGCGGTAAACGGCATCGGATACGCACGGCCAAGATCTACAATTTTTACCAAGGTCATTTTCAGGTCAGGTCAAAGATGACGTCACAGGGGTCGAAAAAGTCAAAATGGCGGCGCTAGATATGGAGAGAGTTGTTCTCGAATAGCTTTCGAATTAGTCAAGTTAGGAACAAACTAAGGGCATCATCGTGATCCTCTCGTCAATCCGCATCGAATGGTATATATGTTGACCTCGAAAGGTCAAGGTCAAAGGTTGACCTCAGGTCACGTGACCTCGAGGTCATCATGTATATCATTCGATGCGTCTTGACGAGCTGAACACAATGAGACCATCCACGCGTCTGTATCTTGTTCCTGTACGGAGTTATTAGCCAAAAACCTTTGGTGACCTTTGATGACGTCACATGACCTCACAGCTGCCCAACAGCAAAACAGACCTCAAGGTAGTGAAGGTTGATCGTATATGAAGTCATGTATGGTATATGGGGCCATTCCGACCCGTTTTAGTGGTAAAAACAGGGAGTTGATTTTTCCCCCATTGACTTATAATGGGGAGGTCGCGAAATTGACCTGACCTTAGGTCACCGATATCAAAATTCCGAGATATACAAATTGCACATACTGGTACCCTAACTAAACCCTGAAGAGAAGAAATTGATCGGTCAAAAACTCTAGCTCTGGCGTGATTGCAAACTTTTCTGAGGTAGGGTCACCAAACCGCCTCTGGTGACCTGACCTGAGGTCAGATCAACTCAAAATTTTCAGACATGTTGCGTAGAAGCCTTTTAGGAAAAGTCAGAAAATTTGAGCTTCCTAGCTCAACGTGTTTGGGAGAAATAACCAAAAAACCTCAGGGGGGGGGCTCCTGAGGCCCCCCCCCGCCAGGAATAGGGTTAAATGATTATTGACCCGAAGAGTAGCATTAATTCTCCGCAAAATGTATGCAGTTAGCGAAATATTGCAAACGCTTTTTCGATTGCCCTGCCCTATCCACTCCAAGACCTATAAGATCCACTCCACCATCTCAGCCTGGTTGCACCTAAATAGAGATTAAATCTCACGCCTCCCGATGTAGCTCGCTCCCCGAGAGGCTTCCTTCCGTGATGAAGCGCTCAATTTCGGACAGCCTGCTGTGACTGTGTCCACCCAAATGATGCCCGCGCTCCGTCGCACGACCGTGTCTTAATCTCCGAGGCGACGGCCCGCTGTTTCAATATAAAAATACAGCGTTGTGCTACAAGCCCTCGCTCCACTACAGGGTATTTCTGACGCTGGATCGGGCTGATCCGTGTATTTAGCACGTAATCTGTGTTGTCTCGATTGTCGGCCGGTGTAAGCCGCCGGGCGGCTCGAGCGCCATCTCCGCTGAACTATAGCGGCCTCCGCCGTGCGCCGCCGGTCCCGCTGCTTTACGACTAAGTGGCCGCATCTTTTCGGCTCATGACGTCACTCCGTTGGGCCGTTCGATTCTCTGTGGGCGGTCACCCTGCGACCATGGTCGCATACGACCGCCGCCGAGACTTCAGTCACGTCCGTGGCGACTCATGTCCCCAGCGGGGCCCACTGATGGCCGGAGCAGTCCAGAATCGATCCTTATCTCCGGCCTTGTCAGTCATGCTCTTCATTGAGTACTGAGTAGCTTGGCCTAGCTCTTAGTGGCCAAGCGTAGGATCTAGGGAAATCACTTGAATAAAAGAACAATGCGCTGTCTCAGATGAAGGATTCTACACCCTTTTACGGCCAAACATAGACAAAGTGGACACAGTTCAGTAATAGTGCAACCGATTTCGACAGTTCGCAATTATAGACAGACTATACCGAACTGTCGAAATCGCCTGTACTATTGCTGAAATTGTGTGCACTGCCGCCTAAATTGGGCGTAAAAAGGCAAAGTTCAATGAGGTAGCATAATCCTGGATCTTCCATCTTCCACCCTCTGCCCGTCCTTCCTGCACCTCCCCACCCCTCTCCTCGTCTCCTTTCTCCGGACCACTCGTGTCGGATCGATCTGTCGGCGCCTGGCCGGGCTGTCCACCGCTATCCTTTGTCCTGTCCCTCGTCTCCGCTGACCATCCCACCGGCTACCGCGGCCTTCGGTAGATACAGTGGCAAAACAGCGGTGCAGTACTGCTGCCAGTGCAACCACGGGAAGAACTCAGTAGACACTGCAAGAAAACAGTGTCGGTACAGCAGCACGACAGACGCCAGTATACAGCGCCAGCCAAAATGCCAAAACATCCGTCATTACAGACTGCCGCTGTCGGTACAATCAACGACGTCCCTAAACATCAGTCATATCTATGCAAATTACACATTGAACGTTGCTGCCCAGTGCCCAGCCGGCCAGTCGCCTCCCGCCTCGCCCCGAGCGCTGCGCCGGTTGGTGATACCTTCTAGTGGCGGCGTGATAGTCTCCGGCGACCTCGACGCCCGCGCTCCTCTCTCTCTCCCTCTCTCTCCGATACTGCGCGATGACCAGCCGTATCGGATGTCACCGCGGCGCTCTCGGCACCAAATTAATGCGGATGTCGCCAATTGAGAGTGACGGCGGCGGCTAATACACACGCACTGCCGTCCGCTTCCGGGGGAGGGATGGAGAGGGAGAGAGAGACCGGCAGCTCACCCGGAGAGCGCCAGCTCCGCTCGGGGGAGGTGTGATCTGAGCTATGAGAAATTAAATATGATATCAAGGATATGAGGACTAAAAACTAACAGAAATAATTTTATCTCTTTCTTAGCCTCGTATGGTAGCGGGTTAAAGTGTGTCATGCAGCCAAGTCCCAGATTGAACAGCAAATTACTCGGTAGTTAAAAAAAAAACTAAAACCTCAAGTGCACGCCCACTTGAAGAAAGCTTTCCCAAAGGTGAAAGGTAACTTAATTTCATCAATTAACAACTACAATTAAGGATTCAATTAGGCACATGTCCCATCATTCAATGCAATCTCCTTTTTATGACAACCTTAATTAGGAATTAAAATACACAAACAAGATGACAAAAAGGAGTCCTGCCACTATCAATCTTGAAAATCAGAAACGTATGAGATCATACACGTGCCAGCAATGAAAACATTCAGAGCAGACTGCATCAGCCCATGACATATATTGAAAAGAAACTTAGATTATCTGATAGAAATATTCAATCAAGTGCCCACTGAGTACCCACACAACCCCGATGTTATCGGTGTATGGTGCTGACTAGTTAATCGGATACAGTTAACCTAAAAAGGCAATGTCTTTTGTTTTGCCTGTTATCGATGGTGGCGAGCAGCGGGCTGTGAAATACATGGTGTCACACAAACGAATCACTCGGTGAACAACACGCAGAAAAACAACGAGCTCGCAGCATGCTGAGCAGCTGCGCAGGCGCGCGCTGGTCGGAACGTGTGTCCAGTTTAAACTCGCGTCCATATAGGCGTGTAACAGTCGAAACCTGTCCTGAGGCTAAGGGGTTTTCACCTAGATCCCTGCCCTTCACTACGGCAAGCACTGGTTAGAGCTTGAGCCAGCATTCAAACCGCATTCATACAGACGCATAAAAGTCGACCCTGGAAGCTCTAGGCTAGGCTTGCCAGTTCCTAACTGGATCGCCAACAAAAACCCAAACATATCACACGGCAGTCGGAGGCCGCGCCAAGGTTCTCGAGGTTCCCGAGATAAGAAGGCTCACCTACGTCCTTTCACTGAGACACAGTGCAGTAGTCGGAACTCGTGTCTAGGTCCACCCCGCGTCTCTCCCTCGAAACACCCGCCCCGTTTCCGACGGTCATTTGAGGAAGATTATGATCATTACAGACAGGGCACTCAGGGCAGTCTGCCATTGCATGCTGGGTGCCGCCTCACTAACTCATCTTACTGACTTCGCCTCCGCCCACAGGAGCGCAGTAGACACATGCGAGTGGCAATGAAACGCCGTGCAAAACTTGGCCCACATCTTAGCGATATTAGGGGCTGGGCTAGGTCTACAGGTCCAAAGGCGCTACCCGCAATGGTACGGCCCACGGACGCCTTACTTGGACGCACATTGTCGAGCCGCCACTCCACCCACGGAACATGTAGCGTACCATACTTTTCCTTTCGAATACAGCTGCCCGTGTTTCCGGGCATTCAGAGGGAGTGGCCGACATGGCTCTTCGGCCGGCTAGACCGTCCGCAGAAGTGGACCACCCGCGGAAAATAGTCCGTAACTTTCTCCCCGATGCGAAAAGGGGCCTAGGGTAGGTCGTCCACTCCCAGCTAACTGACAGAATGTCAAACAATGGGGCCGGTGATGTTTGTCGTTTATTTTACTTCAAACAACGATGGTGTGTTTTGGGTGTTTGTTCCGATTTCGTTCAAAGGGATGGAATGACTGTCTTGTCCTCTTTGAGATCGATGGATCCCCGTCCGTTGGGAAAGGATGGACTCGCTGCCCGCCTGACCGTGCCGCCTGTTGGGATGAGATGGACCATTATGTCCACTCTCGACCACACAGCAGAAGGCTGTGCTCCCACTGCACTGCACACTCAGCACAGTGTATAATGTGCAATATTAGTATAATGCTGCCGGATGAGGCAACCACATTTCGGACATCGCTCGGCAACAAAAGAGATCACAAACGTCAAACACCACTTGATGCAAGCATCTATCCTGTCTTTCTGCAACAATCACGGCTACCACGACTCGCCGTCGAGCTCAGTTCACGACTCTTGTCGTGTGTATTTGAGTATCTCGTTTCGTTCTCGAAGAACGCACAAACCAAGAACGGATCAGACTGGATAACGGTGGAGAGTGATAGGCGGATAGGAGCGAGGTTTGAGTGACTGATGTCTGGCCCTGACGGACGACGCTGGGAAGAAGGACGTTCCCACGCCGGGGAGCACAAAGGGACTGTGAAGAAACAAACCGTGGCGAAAGCGAGGGGAAAGAGAGAGGGAGAGAGAGAGAGAGAGAGAGAGAGAGAGAGAGAGAGAGAGAGAGAGAGAGAGAGAGAGAGAGAGAGAGAGAGAGAGAGAGAGAGAGAGAGACGCCGTGTGATGACAGCTCGCAGTGCGCAAGCGAGAAGATCGTGCGAGAATAGACATTTCTATGTTGACATTTGTTCTATGTGTGACATGTAGACATTTCTTGTGCTTATAAGACCCGTCCCCATACCAGAGACGCGAATCGGCCATCATGCGTCGCATCATCGAACGATTGAGATATCCATAGCGGAGGGTTTGAATCGTGAGATCGGGGTCAAAGACAGATCCATTCAAATCGTCCACATGGTATTCTTCACCCACTATAAATTCAAAAGATAATTTCCACTAAATTAAACCGGACCAATGGTCTTTTGGACATAAACAGTGCACACCTCGCTGCTTCTATATGGACGGCGCGGCCCGGCCCCGCGGCGTCGATCGTCCAGTCACCGTGACACGGAGGTCGTGCCGATCGCATGTCGCCGGAGAAGGTCAACAAGCCCAGTGGCCTTTCTCGGCTACCAGATATAAGGCTTGGAGAGGTGTGGGAACATAGCACGCGAGACTGGTGAAGCGTAAGTAACACTGTCATTTATACCACAGAACGTGTAAACTCATTAACGAAGACATATCCTACAAAGCGAAAAGTTAAGAGGGATGAAATATATTACATGTGTAGGTAGAAGTCCCCGACCTCTTACTGCGTTATGGATCTGGAGCTGCACGCAGCTCACTGGGATGGGACTTGAAAGTGACCTGAATGGACCGCCCTGTGTCACCGCCGCGCGGTGTCGGTGGCTTCCGGGCGGCAGCAGCGGGGCTCACGACCGGCGGTCAGCCGGCCCGATGTCGGTTACCGTTACAATCCCGCGCTGTCGACGGACGGACGTGCGCTGACCGCTTCGGAATGATCCGCGAGGCTGAGTGGCGAGCGCCGGCAACTAACGTCAACTCGCTCAGGTCTCACAGAAGTCGTCCACTAACTAATTCTGACAGTTTGGCCGTATGCAGTTTCTCACGCGAGTAATTCTATTCCTAAGAGATCTGCAAGCGGCTAAGCCTGGCATAACTCAGTGTCGAGCTAGCCCTGCCTCTCCGGCTCTCACGCACCATCTCGTGCCATCCAAAGCTGACCTGTCTCCTCTAATTACCACGCGTCGGACTGCGAGACTAATGCCGGTAACGATTACCATGTCAGCAGAGACGGTAAGTGTTGCGGAGCTAACCCTTTAGCGTCAGCAGCACGGACGAGAATGCTGACAGTAGTGTACAGTGTGCACTTGCAGCGTCAACAGCCTGGTGCTGAAGAAATTTAGAATCGACGGACGTGGTGAATAGACGTCTGCGGCTGCCCCTTCCGGCCCATGAGCCTGCCACGCGGTGGGATTTACGAATGCGATCTCCAAGGTAGGTGACTGGATGGGCCAAGGCAAGCGCATCGAATCATCCTGATTGACACACGTCGGACCAATGACCAGACTACGCACAATCCTAAGAAAATTCTCACTCGTTTTAGTTGGCTTTCCCGGGTGCTACTTCTGAGCCACTGCCGCGATCCAGTAGCCTGTAGTCTCGGCCCGGGCCCCGACTACCGCGGCAGTATTTGCGCGGCCCTGAAGCGGCCGAGTGGGTGGCTCGGCGACCGGCGGCCGCCCGTGTCGGTCTGTCGGACGCGGTGTGTCCTCGGCGGGGTGCCGACGCCTCCCGGCCCGGTGGCCGCACACCGACAACCAAACAGGCCCGCTCCGGTTACCGGTCGAGCGGCCGGCCATCCATTAGCCGGCGACGACACCCCACGCCCGGCAGCGAGCTCTGTTTGTGTGCTCGCCGGCTCAGACTCAACACAACAGACGGCCGGTGAGCGCCGTGGAGCCTCTGAGCGCGCCGCCGCTCCGCTCCGGCAGGAACAGCCAGCCACCACAAAAACGGCCGCCGGAAGCTGCCGCTGCCGAGCTGGTCAACTGCAAGCAACCCGGCCGGCACGGCTGAGTTGTGCGCTACCGGCGCGGTGGAGGCGGGCAGTGCAACAACAATGCTCGACATCACAGTGCGAGAAAGACAATGGACATCAGGATGACACGCAGCACAGACACACCGGCAGTGAGCAAACTCCCCCGCCCTGCGCTGAGACTTGGCGTGGCAGACAAGAACAAACAAAACCGATCAGCAAGGAAAGTTTGTGATCGGTAAATGACATTCTATCACATTCACATTATTCGACCATTCTGCAGTGCTCAATGTTGACACTATCATGTCGTGAACTCCGTTTCATGTCGCTATCAGCGACCACTCTGTCGGTGGCCGATTAGATCCGTGCGCATTAGACCTCTGAAGGTGTGGCAAGCTGCGTGGTGTAATGGGTGACGCTCGCGCTCAGCCCTGAGCTGCGGCAGGCGGACCCCGGGTAGGCAGGCGGCAGTCACAGCCAATACAGCTGGACAGGGCTCACTCGAGCATAGAGCCGGCAGCTGACCGGCTGCGACCCGATCGCATGCTGGGGAAGGCATTACGGCTCTGCGCGCAGAGAAATCGGCATTCGTTCGCCAGTCGCGACGCACGACGTACGCGGCCGTTATCCGCCGGCCATCGGTCGTGACCTGTCGCCCGGGGCCTGTTTGGTTGGTGTCGTGAGCGTGGGGCCATGGTATGGCGCACGGAGACAGAGAGAGGGGAGGGAGGGA
Source organism: Amphibalanus amphitrite (assembly GCF_019059575.1). Taxonomy (NCBI): domain Eukaryota; kingdom Metazoa; phylum Arthropoda; class Thecostraca; order Balanomorpha; family Balanidae; genus Amphibalanus; species Amphibalanus amphitrite. The sequence continues at coordinate 1,584,904 of NW_024881511.1, read as the reverse complement.
GAAGGAGAGAGAGGGGGAGGGAGAGAGAGAGAGAGAGAGAGATAGATAGAGAGAGAGAGAGAGAGAGAGAGAGGGAGGGAGGGAGGGGGAGAGGAGAGGGAGAATCTCGATGGTAAGGAAAGGGGAGAGAGCAGTAGCAAACTAGATAGAGGGATTGTAAATGGGGACGAGAGACATTATGCAAGACATATGAATAAAACGATCAATGAGAGGAAGATAATGAATGTATAAGAAGCGTTCTAATATAATAGCCCTCGACCACAAAACGTTCTAAAAGCCACGATATACGAGGATACGACACAAAGGAGTAGGCTGTCCCGAGATAAAACCAACTGAATTGACGGCGCTGCACTGCGGTTCGGCCAGACCGCCTCTCGTAGAATAAATCGGACCGCGCCGACACCTATGCGCCCATTCACCACCCATTTATGAGCGGAGCTGGTAAAAACGGCCCTCGGCCGGCGGCCGATAGGCATCTGAGCGCGCCGGTTGAAGCTGGCGGCGCCGGGCTGCGACCGTTTTTGTTCTGCCAGGCGTTTCCCGACAGACAACTGGCGCGGCCGGCCGGGGGCGTAGCCCGACGTGTGTCAGATACACGGAGCGCCTTCTCAGCAGGCCCACTGAGAGAGGCGTCCCGTCGGCGAGATGACATCCTTCCGATCACTTCCATGTTGACAGGTGCGCTCGCCGAAAACAAAGGCTAAGTCCATTCATATAAATCGCTGCCAGCTTATCGCGACAGAGACAAAAACCATCTGGAAACTTTTAACGTCAATTACAGGTTGCCGGTGCCGGGCAACATTTATCACGACAAAGATAATACAAGGTAATTGATTTAGGAGCTCCACCAATTTGCAACGTTCGATCAACACGCCCACTTCCAGCGCTGAATTTTTGCTCTTTGAGCTCGGGTCGGTGACGCAAGACAGCCACGAATCCCTATACCGACAGCGCCTTCCTCTGAGCGCGGACAGCGCGCTCTCCAGGCGCCACTGACCGCACTTTACGGCCACACAAGCCAGTTTGAGGGAGCCTGGTGAGTGCAACTGGCGCGTGAGCAGGTCTGCAGCAGTCCTCTGCTGCCGAGACGCGCTGAATTCCGGACCACTGACCCGGCGAACGACCACTCCGCTGAGCCAGGAGTGGCTACTCGTCCCCCTCCCCAACACTTACCCCGCCAGTCGGCCCTGGAGTCAAGATGACAGCAGAGATCTTGCAATGTCATGGGCAGACCACCAATTTGGAGGTCCGAACATGCTACAGCGATGGATAACAATGTTGCAGGCCTTATACGTGCTCAGATCAAGCGATTCTGCCGTCAATAGGTTCATTAGCATTGTATGAAGATGCAGAGGTTGTAAGAAACGTTTATTGTTCTGCGCGGTAAATATTTCACGCAGCTGGACAGATCACTTTTTAGTTGTAATCAAGGTGTTAACTAAGTTCTGCCCCATGATTCAAAGATAATATGGTAATGAACTACATAGCAGCCGCTAGCAACAGCGTTCTTTGTAACCTACATCAAAGCTTTTTGCCTGCACTACCAAGTCAGGCTCAGTCTGAGGACCACTCCCAAAGCCCTGAGCATTATAAGTCCGTCTCTGGGACCATCGTCAGACCCAAGACCGTCTCCAGACTGTCTCTCTGACAGTCTCCGGGGTCCAGACCTTCCCGGATAGTCTGAAGACCCACCTCGAGACACACCGCTACGGCTGACTAGGATGAATGATGCGCTGCGCGCCGCCCGGCTGTGCCGATGGTACGCCGATACCGTCCCATTTGGCCGGCGCTCGGCGGCCGGTGACCGATCGTCGGGCTCGGTGAACACCCGACACGTCTTGTCCCCGGTCCTAATGAGGCTGTGAGAGACGGCGCGACACCTCGGCCGCCGAGACCGCGCCGCACCGTGGGCGGCTTGGTATAGAGACAGCCGCGCGCAGCTCCAAACATCGTGTGTTCGTGCAAGGAAAACCGGCGTTTAGCTTCTATCTAACTGGGTAAAATTTACAGTAAACCAGCAATGGTTTATAGTAATTAATTTTCACAAACAGAGGCAAACAGTGCCCAATTGCAGGATTGTGGTCAAATGGTGGCTTCAGAGGTCGGGTCCTAACAAACTCCTGTGGCCGCTATTATGGGAAATGAGCCTATGCAAAAAAATATTTGAAGAGAAGTAGGTAGGCATAAAATTGCTGTAATTTTTCGCCGTCCGAAATTGTCAGAATGAGAAAAAAACGGTGAAATCGATGATCATTTATAAATTCGCTGTCCTTGACGGTCTATTTGTCAGTATAGTTTCCATAGGTAAAAGATTACGGGCTAGATAGTTTAAACGGCTCCTAATTATTCGAAATGCGTACTGTGCGGCGCTGACAGGTGACGGATGACTGCGACGGAGCTGAGGTGGACCCTGGCTCTGGCAGGCAGCGGTCCTGAGATGGCACCCCGGTGCAGAGACAGTTGGCAGCGGTGACCGCGGTTACCGCCATTACCGACGTAACAACCGCACGCCACGGTGACTGAGCTGGCCCCCATTCAGCCAGCAGACAGCAGAATGGTGCGAAATCGGCGGTGATTTATCTCCAATTTGGAGGCCGGAGCACATTTCCTGACGGCGCCTCCTCCGTCAGAGAAGAATGGCCCAGAGCGATGGCTCTCGGCCCCGGAGGTTTTCTTCCAACAATTCTCGGATGATGGCCAGATCCATCATACGAATATTTGCCACATGTTTGGATAATAAATCCTCGAACCGGGCCGGCTTCATTCATCACCATTACTTCTCGCCGCCCGTAGGAGAGTGACGGTGGGCCACTTGGGTTCGTGAGAGCTCATACCATCCAAAGCCGGGCCTCGGCAGGGGTGAGCTCAGGTCACAGCCATTGTCCATGCAGCATCCAAAACACACGGCCACATCCAGACCTAACTGACAGGGGATTTCAGAGTAATACACAGGGCCGCGAAAAGCCTTTTGTTTTTTATTAACAGAGCGTGCAGCTACAGTTTATGGCACGTGACCCGTGCCCATTGGCCTACCCTGCTGTGGGTCGCTCTCTGAAGGTCGCGTGCCGTTCTGACACTGCTTGTCTATTGTCAGGGGCCAAGGGACGAGCCCTGGCTGACCCCAGTGTAGCAGACTGGGCGGGCCTGCGCGGGCGAGCGGAGCCCACCAAGGGGTCGAGAGGACTCTCCCGCTCAATTAAGCACAACATTGGGTAATTATGCTGTCCGACTGAAGCACGCCCCTACTATCCGTGTTTATGTCCGAGATATAATCGGACACAGGGCGCGGCCGACTAGCCAGGCGCTGCGCCGGCCAATAGTTTCAAATGAGCGGGCGTGCGACGTTCGTAGCGCTCTGACCACACCGCGTTCGCCACTGACCGCGCCATAAACGGCTACCGGTCGCTGAGCTCGCCAGGATTATACGGTGACCGGGACCGCCTTTGAAGCCACGGGGAAGGGCAGGTGTGGTCGAGCGAGGGGGTAACAGAGGCCCCCATTCATCGGCACGGCAGCAGTCGGTCAGAGCGGGCACATCAATGAACCCGCGACAGTCGCCGGCCGGGCCAGACAGATTTGCAGGCTATCCAAAGCCGTCCGGGCTCATGGACGGATGGCCGACGGACAGGGTCACCGGCTCCTTATACGTCAACCTGCTTACAGGCTGGATATTCCGCACTGACAGCCGGACTGTATTCACAAGTTATCAGGGCTTTCACAGACTAAGCCTTTGAGTAGCTCTACTGCAGCGATACAAAGCTTTGCTGTAGGTATCGGCTTAGTCTTAGCAATAGCAGCCAAATAAAACGCCTCCCGATGCCCATACTTGTTCTGGTCAAGAGTAGCCGGGTAATCGATAAACCAGCGCAATGGACGTGGGTGAAAGACACTGTCCAGTCAAACTGGAGCAAGGTTTCTGTCGATCCGACGATGCGGACACGCCCCTCATCTATAGGTAGCCATTCGGACCCTCCACTAGCGTCGTCGTCCAATGATCTGATTTGATCTGATTTATTTCATTTAATCTCTCTCTCTCTCTCTCTCTCTCTCTCTCTCTCTCTCTCTCTCTCTCTCTCTCTCTCTCTCTCTCTCTCTCTCTCTCTCTCTCTCTCTCTCTCTCTCTCTCCTCTCTCTATCTATCAGCCGGCCCTCCCGACAGGGACATTGCGATACCTGTAGATGGGACCGCCTATAGTGAGACTTGCTGGTTTATTGGGGCGGACCAGCGTCAGGCACGTGCTAAACCTGTCCTGTCGCTGCCACGGCGGTGCCAGGAACAGGACAGGAGGCAGTGACAGGTCCTTTTTCTGCCGCCACCTCCGCCGCTACCAGTGGGCTCTCGGTGTCATCAGTCTCAGAGGTCGGATCCTGACAAAGGAAATGGGGTACATGGGACGGACATTGGCATGAGAGCGACCCACAGTGTGCTTTGGGGCATCTGGCATGGGCGGAACAAAGAATTCAAGAAACCAAGGAAGTCAAGGAAGTTGTGAAACCAGCCCATGACAAGTTAGGTAGAAACGCAACCTAAAACCTGTCCCGAGCGAGATAGGCATAGGAGATGTAACTGATAGCCGTCACGCGTTTCACAGTGTAACATCTAAACGATGAAATTTCAACGACGGACTGGCTCGAGACTGGAGTAAGATGAATGGCCTCCTACATGTTATGTGCTGGACAAGCCCGTTGTTGAATAATGCATCACGTGGCGATGCCGACCGGTTCATCCCCCACCCTACACCACGCTGACACATTTTTAAGCGTCCGCCCGATGCCATGGGCGACCCATACGACGCAGCGCGCATCCCTATACCCACGACGCGTTGCGTGAGATGTTCACAGACGTCAGACAGGCGGCACACCCTTACATTGCAGCCTCCATTCAAGAACTGTGAAAAATGATTGAACACCAAATTTCCGAATTGCAGCGTCACTGAACTGCGGCAGCAAGGAGTTGAATACATTACTCGTGAACTGCAGCAGCTCTACAGTTCAACTTCAGACCCTGAACTGTGGCACCAGTGCAGCATCTCACCATGCAGTGCCTTGTGGAGAGTTGACCGGCACCTGGCCGGGCCGCTGCGCCGCTCTCTGGCCAGCCAGCTCATTACCCAGCCGGGACACGGAGCCGTAATGACCACTAATCACCGGGCCCGACCGACAGGCATCTGACACCTGGACAGGTACACAGCGCGCCGTCTGTGCCCCCTCCTCAGGGGGGGGGGGGGCGTGTCATTTGTGCAAGTGCCAAGCCGGTGTCAGTGTCGGTGACACACTGAGCGGCCCGGCGTTCCGTGAGTCTAATGAGGTTCGCCACAGAACTGCGGGAGGTCGTTCTTGACCAGCCCTGCTGCAGGATACTGAGGAGTGAGGATGCTGTAGCCAAGTGCGGTCTCAGGTCTATTCTACACACAGGCATGTCCCCATTCCACAATAAGGGTCAGTTCTGGCCACTTTTTTCTGGTCGTTTTTTTCTTATCTCTCTCTCTCTCTCTCTCTCTCTCTCTCTCTCTCTCTCTCTCTCTCTCTCTCTCTCTCTCTCTCTCTCTCTCTCTCTCTCTCTCTCTCTCTCTCTCTCTCTCTCTCTCTCTCTCTCTCTCCCTCCCGTTTCCTCGTCCACCCCGTCGCATCCCTGACCTGTCTATTAGCAGCGGGGCGGAGTGACCACTGACCAGTCGGAATGGCCCATTGTCTGTGGCGGGGCTGCGTGCTCCAGTCAACTGCGGGCAGCGGGAAGCCACAAGGGGAGAAGAGCCTCTGTCTATCTCGTCCCGGTTACAGCGGCCGCAAAGACACGCCCACGACTGGAATGATGCTCTCCGATCACACTATTATTGTGGGGCTGACCACGCCTGCAAAGTAGGGTTCAACGAACGTTCAGGACTGCTGCTACGCTCGACATCTGTTTCTCGGCTGGCAGTGTAGGGGACAACGGACGCGACATGCTTCAGCAGCTCGGCGCCGCAGCAGCGGTGGTCGGCGAGTTCAGAGCTGGCTCAGCTGCAGACAGCAGTGTAAGGACCTCCCACAAATTGAACACACTTCTCCTCCTGCTTCACGGCACGTATTGAATCAGCAATCCGACCAGGCCAAGAATTCCTGTTTAGTTGACACAGCAAACGCAACTTCTTCCCCTTCTTCTGTCCCTTCTGTTGCACGTCTCCGTCCTCCCACAAAGGGGTCACCGGAGCAGCGGTCAGCCGCAGACGCCTGTGTGACTGTGTACCTGACACAGGCCAAGCGTGCCTGTCCACGACACCAGCCTACGGACAGTCACGACAAGGGGCAAAAACACGGCCAGCTACCGGCCGCCGCGTCACGACTCTGGGCGGCAGCGCTCCCTCAGCCGCCGGGTCGCCGCCACGGAACATACGAGTATAGAGAACGGGCCGATGAGGAGTCAGAACAGCGGTACCGCGCTGGTGCTAGTTGCCAGGCACAATAGTCACCCAATTTAGGAATTAAAGTCAAATGTGTCTATGAATTAGATAAATCAATAAACTTTGCCTGCGCAAAAAATTAATTCCGAAATTCTACGTCAGTTCGAAGACGATTTCGGAACTTGATTTCGATATATTTTTGATACAGCCAATTTCAGTGACCGCGACTGCCGTCTACAGTTGCAACTTCGACGCCACAGGAGCTTTACGATTGTCATCGGTCGGACTTCCGAGCAGGAGAGGGGCACCAGCAACCGATTATCGCTGTTTTCGCATGGCGAGATTGCAGTGTGGGCAGTCACGCTCGGATAATTTATAGCCGACGCTGAGCAAACAACACGAGTCAACAAGGGCTGATGTTCATTGCACTTACCGAACATACCAAGAAGAGGACCCGCTTATGAACCTGAGAAGAAACTGAGGCACCACAGCGTCTAAATGTTTCATTGCTCGCTGTCTATGTGTACCCCGCTTAAAGGTTACTATACTAAGACTTCCGAAAAGGTCAGCAGGGAGTACGGATAGTACTGATCAAGTACTTTAGATGTCTATCATCCTCTTTTTTTTAACGCTCTAGCCGGTCAACGCCGTGGAGGTTGGTCCTTGCGCGCACCTGCCGGTCTTATGACTCCTTCACGATACCAGCCATCGCCCATCTGTCCTTCCTATAGATCTGCCGCCATCGAAGGACCCGAGCCCGTTTGGTCCTGGTCGCCAGGGTCGCTCTACAAATCGGAGACGGGGGCGTCCCACCGGATGGGCCGCTCCAAATCAGGGTCGACAGCTTTAGCTCTCTAGTTTATTTCGACGAATGGCCATTTTCATTTAGCGATTGGCCAATTTAGATAGGCTCTTTAGATGAAAGCGGCCTGCAGAGAGCCATTCAGCTCAGGTATCGATCGAGCCACAAATACTCTACAATCGAGAACGAATTAGGACGAAATAGGACAGGAAACTCAGTCCGAGAGAGAAAAATGTTCAGCCCAGTTCTGTCACTTGCATCCATCACCGAGGCCAGTAATACCATCACTATCTCTTGCTGTGACAGGTGCCATGGTCATTGATACTGACTGCCGGACACGCCAGGCAGTGATACACACTGACAGGTCCTACTGACACCGATACTGATAGTGACAGGTCACGGTGACACAGTGACAGACCGCGACCGTGCTGTGGCGGGCACCGGAGGAACGAGGGGGCTCAGGCCTCCGCTGGTTGCGTGACTGCGGCTGCAGGGTAGTGATACGGGTGGGTGGTCACTGGGTGAGCGGTTGGCTGACAGACCCCGGTCGTGGTCGCTTAAAACCGATATGTAATTATAAAGAATACGCTACCCAACATTTAAAGCCTGAGAAAAGCTTGTCGTTAGAAACTCCCTGTCTTGTTAATCACCACTTAGGAAAACTAAACTGCATTACAGCTGACCGTTCCCAAGTTTAAAAAAAAAAACTCTTTGAAAAATAAACAAATCCCGAGAGACCCTCAGACTAACTATACTCTGAAGAAATAGCCGACCCTCTCTCCGGGTACCTAGAAACAGCCGGCAAAACATCTCCCCGGTAATAGCTTACGGGCGCACACCGAGTGCGTTCAGCACCACCAACCGTGCCGCATCCAGCCGCCTAATTGGATCGTATTTAACGCCGGCCGGGCCCAGCGTTTACAGATGATTCAAGGTCCGAGCGGCGCTCGGTCTCGTAAAATAAACTCCACCTCCGGCTCAATGGCGGGCCTCTATTCTTACGCAGATTTGCGGCAGTGTAGCGCGCAAAGTGTGAATGCATCCATTTCCGGTGGTACGGCGGCAGTTGCCATTACGACGGCCGGGCTCGGTCGACTCGGTGCCGCTTAGTCCGCTACATTGAATGGCGAATGCTGAGTGCTGAATGGAAGTCGAGAAAGTAAGCACCGTCCCACCTCGTTTCCAACCCCTCCCACCCGTCTGGGGCGATTTACTGCCACAGCTCGTGCTAAAAGCGCGTGGGTCATCCGCTCGGCCCTGCACTCGCTCCAAGTACTCACGACCAGCACTATCTCATAATGAAACAGTGACGCGTCGCCGGCCGGCTTTAGTCTCACTCTGGGTCTCTCTCTCTCTCTCTCTCTCTCTCTCTCTCTCTCTCTCTCTCTCTCTCTCTCTCTCTCTCTCTCTCTCTCTCTCTCTCTCTCTCTCTCTCTCTCTCTCCCATCCTCTTGCCGAGCTGTGAGACAGTGCAGCTCGGATATGTGCTCGACATCGCTCGACCTCTGCAATAGTCCGCGGGGCGCCAGGACACCATGCCGGCCGGCGGCCACCCCGAAGCACGCGGCGTCACTGCAGTCTGCAGTGAGTCTGCAGCGACAGAAAGAATCGCAGTCATTTGCTGGAAGCATCGGCTCTGTTTCAGAGAGCTGACGCTCGTCATTACGGCAAAGTGGGAAGCGGTGCCACGGCTGTTGCAGACAGTGACGTACCCAAGGGGGGGCACGGGGGCCATGGCCCCCTCCTGAGCGCCTTCGGCGCTCAGGGGGCCCCTCAGGCCCCGGTATATTTTTCAAACACTGGATAAAACGTCTTTTACTAGGAAGAAAAAATGATATCAAAGTTTCATTTATGTGCCCGTGGTTACCCGAGGGGCCCCTGATGACCCGATGGGCCCCTGCGGTCATCCGAGGGCCCCCGGTTTCCTGGGCCCCTGGTCGCCTAGGGGCCCCTGGTAGCCGGGGCCTGGTCGCATGGGGGCCCCTGATTGCCTGGGGTCCCTAGTCGCCTAGGAGGCCCTGGTAGCCGGGGGGCCTGGTCGCATGGGGCCCCTAGCCGCCAAGGGGCCCCTGGTAGCGGGGCCTGGTCGCATGGGGGCCCCTGGTTGCCTGGGACCCCTGAGGGCCCCTGGTTGCTTGGGGCCCCTGGTCGCCTGGGCGGCCTGGGGACCCCCGGGTGACCTAAGGGCCCCTTCGGAAGCAGGTGGCCCCCTCCTGGGCGAAATCCTGGGTACGTGCCTGGTTGCAGAGGGATAGCCCCTCCTATCCTTTCGGTGGTCTCGGAAGGAAGGTACCTCGAGTTTGCTGATGTCAAGCTCCTCTCCCGCCTCACTCATTCTATCTGTCTGTGTTTAAAGCCGTCAGCAGCGACGTCCATCAGTAGGTGTGACACGCCCTGGCAGGGCTGACGTGAATCTCTTTCTTGCTGAGAGTTGGATGACAACGTGTTGTGAGTGCCGAGGAATGAGTGAGAGCTGTTGTTCAGTTTTGTAAACAAGAGACACATTATGAAACGGTTTGTACCTGCATTCCCTTTAAGATTCCTTTGATACAGATGTTTCTTCGATATCATTATTCGGTTCGAGAGTAGGCTGACTACCGGCACTGAGCTTATCCCACCAAAGCATGTTTGATGGCGCCGCGAGTAACGACTTTATCCCACCGATCACCCACCACAGCGCGGTTGGCGTGGCTGGCAGATAACTGACTATGTAACACGAATGCCGCTGTCGTAACGATGTAAGGACGCTCACCCGGCGTGTGCCTCGATCTCTGGAGATGAGCCGCCTTTCTGACACAAGCCCAGAACCACTGCGCCTCAACTCCGCCAGGACGGGTAGACGGGGGCCAGAGATGAAGGCGCACTAAATTACGGAGTTTATTTCGTTCATGAGCTCATACGAAACTTATTTCCAGAACATTTACATACACACTGAAACTGTGATCTATATTTCAACAAAATGGGGCATTTACGCTGAAAATAAACAACAAATGTAGTGTTTGTTTTGCCCTCCAAAGAGAACAAACAACCACTCCGCTGATATTTATCACTGCTTTAGATAAGCCATTAGTGTTCCGCCGACTCCGTATCTGGAGAGCTGGAGAGCGGATAAATACCATCGTCTTCGCTGACAAACGATGATGGAAAGCATTAGCATATATATCGCCGGACGAAGAATCGTGAGATTATGGTATAATTAGGCACTTCTGGAGCTTCTATCGTTGGCTAGAAAATGTTTGGGACATCTTATCAAATTCAATTCCATTGTCTCCTCTCTCTCTCTCTCCTCTTCTCTCTTTCTCTCTCTCTCTCTCTCTCTCTCTCTTTCTCTTTCTTCTCCCTCTTTCTCCCCTTTTTCCTCTCTGATTCCTGTCTCTCTCCTCTCTCTCCTCTCTGACCTCTGACGGGGGCGCGAGGTCGGGCCGCGTCGCGCCGATAACCCCTATCTGCCGACGTCGGCGGCTGGCGGAGCATCGCTGGCGCCGCTGTGCGCGGGGGCGGTCGGAGCCGATTGTTTGTGCCGTGGCGATTGACGAGGCTCAGAGGCGGCGTTCTGAAGGCCCGCGCCTCCCCCACGGCCAGCCAGTCACACGTCTGTCAGCTCACAGCTGCGGCAGAGTGCCGGGGGCGGCCGTGGGTGCTCGCTCGTCCTCTCGCACCCCGTTCGCTCACATCTCACCACCGCGCCGCTCGCCGCCCACAGACCGACCAGAGTCGAACTACGTCGGCGAGAGGACCAGTCGAACCCAACGCTCTGTTAATGGAACAGTGACAAGGCGAAGATGATCACAATCCAAACACATTCACACCACGCCAAATGGCAGAGCTCAGCAGCTAAAAAGATGGCTGGACTTCTTCTGGGCGGTCTTTCACTGGAATGTGACTCATATCAGCCGTTGAAACTCCATCAGCGGCTGGGAACATTCTGAGAAGCGTGCGGCGGACGGTGATGACGCCTCTCTCTCTCTCTCTCTCTCTCTCTCTCTCTCTCTCTCTCTCTCTCTCTCTCTCTCTCTCTCTCTCTCTCTCTCTCTCTCTCTCTCTCTCTCTCTCTCTCTCTCTCTCTCTCTCTCTCTCTCTCTCTCTCTCTCTCTCTCTCTTCCTCTGTTAGTGCGGTCGAGCTGGCCTCTCACGCACGCGTGGCTCGCTGAGAGGCTTCCCTCGAAGGCCATTACCGAGTGTCACTGTCCCGGAGAAGTGAGCAATTAGCGTGTCTGCCTCGGCGGAAACACGCAAGAATGTCAGTAAAGTTGGCCTGATCTTGTTTGCGGGTTCTCTAGCTTCAGTGCGGGTGGGCTTCAGCTCCCTAATTCTTACCCATCTTGCTCAATGTCGTCAATTACTTTACCCACCTGTCACGCTGCTCTTGTTAGTGTCCCTGCAAAAAAGGATGTCTTATCTTAGTGTTTCCCCACTCCCCCACCCCCCCCACACACAAAAATCTTCGAAGTTCTGACCCTTGTATTAAATGGTCCTCGAGTTTGTCTCCAAATTTCGGACTCGAATCTGTCCGTGATTGAGCCTATGCAGACCTAAGGGAAGAATAAGGCTATCCAATTCAGGCGCAAACGTATTCTTCCTAGCTCAACACAACAGTCGAAAGGTCAATAGCATTCAAGGAAGCCACAACCATACATTTTCGCTGCGGGACGGATCACACCGGCGAACACAGGCGATTAAACACACCGCACCATTGATCTTCTGTTCACGGGCAGACCTGAGTACGACTGTCGCTAGTGCCCCGGGCAGCGAAAACGGTCACTGACCGACCGACCATCGGAGGCAGTCGGACCGACCTGTCACCGCCAGCAATGGACGACAAGGACCCGCGGCCGGTTGGGGCATAGGGGGTGGGCCGAACGACCCCAGCCTGGACAGGTCGGCGGATGGAGAGGCTGGCGGACCGAGAAACACCGGCCCATGGGACGAGAGCTATCGACGAGATCATGACACACAGGGGCTACCGATGTGACTATAGGCACAAAGGGGAAGACGGGAAGACGGTGAGATCATGAGACATCGAAAGAGGCAATGAGGCCGTAAGACACAACTTCGGTGCAAGGCTCAGAGCCGTATCTGGTAATGTTCAGCAGATCCGATATCATTACCAATTCACCGGGTGACCGTGCAACGGCGATTGATGGCGGATGAGACGTTTTTGGCGTGTGCTTTCGCTCTTGGGAGCGACCCGTAAATGTTGACCGTGCCGATCAAATATTTGGGAATCGGCAGTCATCTAATGGTTTCTAACGATGATGAGAAATAGCCTGATTTCCCAGGTAAAATTACGAGAGGAATTAAATGTCGGACGGCTTTCAGCCGCTGTGATGTCAGTCATGCCAGACAGCGCTGTCGGCAAGCCAGTAGGGTCCGTCACCCTGGCAATCTTCACATGCCCCGACTTGGTTTACGATGGCAGGCCTCCAGAAACAGATAACAAATGTTGTGTTCCTTGATTATGTAGTATGTTGAGTCGTCATAAAGCTCGGGCCTCAGCGTCTCAGCACAAAACATTGTCATGACTATTCTGGTTTCTATAGGTATTATGCATTTGTATGCTGATGTAACGCTGGGTGACGCATCTGCAAGACTGCTAGACATCCCGCACTTTAAGTACTTTATCAAGAAGTGAAACATTTTTGAACATTTAACAAAACATTTTATGTTTGCTCTCCATAGACCAACTCCGATCTGCTATGAGAGAACGGCTGTTGACTGTTCGTCTGCCGCCCATCGCTATAAATACCCCGGGAATGGATTAGCCGCCTGTCAGCCGACGATCATATTCGACACCTGGCCGAATGTTTCCCTCATTAATCCCTGTAAATATTGGCAAAAGGTGCCAAAGCGCCGCACGCAAATAGACCCGCGTATTTGTTTTCAATTAACTCGATGTAGGACCAGACAGCCGCGGCGGGTCGGTTTAATTGGCTGGCTGGTTTTATCTAACGCACCGGCACCTGCCACAAGGCTCTCCGTCTTCCAAATTCCAGCCACAGCGATCGTAGTGGCGGGCTTAGCTCAGCATTGGCTCAGCTCAGCGGCGCCTCAGCTTTGGTTCCGCCACACTCTCGAGCTCAGCTCAGCCAGCAGCTGATCCCCAATCCCTGACCGAAGGTGTTTACGGAACGGTCATGCTGCCGCGGCGGTGCCGGTGGTCTGTCCGGCACGTCCGCTTACCTTAGGCATGCCTGAGGTCGTTGACTCACGACATGTTCCGGCTATCGGTAGTCCAGGACCGGTACGGCGCACGTCCACGCGTGTGCGTACCTGGGCCGGCGGCACGTGCCATCACGAGCACCCAAACACGGCTGGGAGGTAGGCAGCACAACACAAACATGACCTACCTTCCCGTGAAGCGCTGCTCGCACACCCCTACAACAACTCATGCATATTCCTGTCGCAGGGCGCTCGGCACACTCCCTCGTTGAGTATATCGTGAACACGGCCGTGGCACGGCGTGAGCTCGTCATAATTCAATTCGACGGCGGCGTCTTCAGAAAAAGCAGCATTTCCAGTCGGGTTTGAGGCTCGATTCATCTCATGCCACCGCTCATATGCAGACACACAGAATAATTGAATCGTGATTTAGACGGGGAGCGGGACGGCGCTTGTAGTCACCGCTTGCCCATCCACAGCGGCCGACTCGATGGACATGCAGCCTTGACATCGCCTGGGGCTGGGAGAAGGGAGGCCAGGGGAGGGGGAGGGAGGGGGAGAGTGAGGGTCACGACATGTCGAGATAACGTGTGGCCGTGGCGGCCCTTTGACGCCGTGGTTAATGTGTCCCGTGACCCGGTCCGACTGGTGTCATTATGACGCACGTGTGACACACGGTCAGCAGGGTTAGGCGATAGCCGGTTGTGGTTACATACACAGGAAACTGAATTTCATTGGCCTTGCATAATGCATTGGAAGCCTGACCAGCTGAGCTGGTCTGTCTAAATTAACCCGGCAGTTGCTGGGGTATTTCGCCACCCACCGTTTGCTGGGGGGGGGCGTTAAACGCCCCCAGCCGATAACTCGAGAACCAATAGGCGCAGCGAAACGCACGAGGCGGCAAACGAAAGAACGCGACGAGACGCTTCAGATGAGTACTTTAAAGTTGAATTTTGAGGTCACAGGTCGGGTCAAGGTCAGGTCAAACACCTGAAATCGGGCTTTCAGTAGCATGGACTTCAGGACTTCGCAATGGGCGCCTCTCGCCATAAACTCTGTCAAAACGGTGCACAATCCATCTTATAAGGCCTACAAGAGTGTCAGCTCCATGTAGGGGTCAGTCAAGCATAGGTCAGGGTCAAGGTCAGGTCAACCGGGTAGGCACATATCCCCGAAAATCAAAACTGATATTCGCAGCCTGTGACACATGTTTTATAGGTAATTTGGGGCGTAGAACACGATGGTGACATTTATTTTATCATATGTGTACGTGTTTGGCTCAAAAAGTTCAATTTAAGAAATTCATGTATCATGGTCGTGAAGTAGTCACGAAAAATTGCCAAGATTCAGTTCAAGATTATGGAAAATGCGGAACAATAATCAATAATCGAAGATATCCATTTGATTGAACATGGTATTGGCAGTCTAATGGCGTTTACAGCATGTCTGTATGTCTATTCTGTGATTTTATATGATTTTTTGAACATATGCCGTTTTTGGTCGAAAACTCAGAAATCATGACGTCACTAAAACCTCGATATCTCAAAAATTTCCCGACCGAATTTTTTGAAACTTTGTCACAATAAACTTCAACCAATTCCCTACAGGTACCCAAAATTTGGCGCGCCTGCGGCGCGCCGTTTTTATGCTATGGCCCGGCGAAAAAAGTGGGGGCGTTTAACGCCCCCCCCCAGCAACTCGCGGGTTAAATCGAAAATCTTCCTGTTCATGTTAATATCTTATAAGAAATTTTACAGTAATTATGGGCCGAATCGGACTGCTATACTCTCAAGGTTCCTGAGCTAAGCATAGCTGCTCGGTATTTACATTGGTAAAAATAGCAAAACACATGGAGTTCAGACCCCGCAACCCCACGGTCTCATGCCCGGTGGGTGGGCTCAGGGCAGGGAGTGGTGTTTGGCAGCGTCCGTCTCCCTCCGCGTGGTCCGGCAGCCCATTTGGGTGGCCCGGCCCGGCCTGGACCCTCCCCCCCCCCCGCGAGCACGCCCCATCACCGGCCGACGAGTCGTGGTGACGGGCGGGGCCGTCGGTCACCGTGTCAGACGCGGCGGCCCTGCTCCCACCTCAGAACCGTCAGACCTGGCAGGGAGGCCGGCGCAGCCACAGCCGCCCACGCAGACATCGGAACAGAGCCGGTCTGTTTTGAGCGCTGCTCGTCGTTAAAATACGATGATAGTGATTCATATTTTCCATGACATGTATGAGTTAATGGGAGAGACGCAAATCCATCAGAAACAGCGTCCGGATGAGCTTTTATGAGTTTTACACGTTTGGATGCTTGACTTTCCACTTTTACATCTAATTCTACACGCCACTGCATTTCCATTGATCCGGAAGATTTCGCAATTCACTTCTTATATTCCTTGCCGTCTTTTATCATCATGATTTGACCCTACGATAACAATGCTTTTCCTTTCGGGGAATTCTGCGCACGTGCCACTGTCGAGTCAAATGGCGAAGCGTCCCTCTGTGCCTATGCCGGTGTCAGATTCTCCATCGAGTCAGCAGCGGCAGCCGACACAAGGAAGCCAGGACCTTAGTAGCCACATAGCAGTATCACGTAGCGCGGCATCAGAAGGTCGTAAATTCATTCGATCCAATTTCGCACGGTGGCTATTCAGCGCACCCGTGCGGGGTGCTTAGGCTGTCTGAGCTCTCCTATCGACACCTCCTCACGTTACAAAGCGTCGGCCGCGACCCTCCCCTCCCCTGCAGGAGGGAGGGCAGGGCCGCAGCAGGAGCTGAATGCTTCCAGCAGTCCTCTGCGGCTAGTTGATGACCTGACCTGTGACATCCGACGCCCAGCGTCCGGACTTTGGCCGAGTTCGTGCGTTTCACCTTCGCCCGAATTGGGCGAGCGTGCCGAAGTGCACGCGCAGGTGCGATATCATTCACAGAGAACGACACTCGGAAGCGTATACCGGCAGCATCAAACGGTTCGGGGCACTATGCAGTATCAAACGGCTCCCCGCACGAAATGCCATGGCTCGCGTTCTTTTAGGACGCCATGGAGTATGTATATCCTCTTTGAGACTAGAGAGCACGATTTATCTGCTCCATCGGAGGGCACAGTTTTTGATATATACCTTCTTCATCTTCTTCCGAAGGTCAGCAGAAGGACAGTCAATACATGCCTTCAGTCCTGTTCCCGCTTGAATATCTGTAAGGCACATGCACCGGCTAGTTCTCGAACGTAATATTTTTCAGCAAATAATTGGCAAGATACCTGAGTAGCCATACACCAACTTAACTATTGTGAATGTGGTTTGTCTAGTCATCCGTGAACTGCGGCCTGTTGTGCAATATTGCAGCCCCTAACTACAGCGTGCTGCAACGCTGCGGCTTATTACGTATCGCTGCAATAAGACCACCCAAAACAAGGAAACATTATATCCGCTTAGTGCTTGAGGTGCTAAGTGGGGCAGTAAAATAGCACCTCGGATCAGCCGATGACGCTATCAAATAACGTGCTAATTCTGCTCTGGTGCACGAAACGTGCGTCACGTCAGCCGATAACTGAGCCCCGTGTCACGAAGGTGACCGCACCAGACGTCAGGTGGAGTTAAATATTCACTCGTGTTCCGTTTTTTACAGGTAACCGATGAATATGCAGAGCCACTCATATTGACATGCATGCCTAGCAGGAATACGATGTAGCATATCCTCTGTGAAAAGCTTGACCTTATGGAGCGGATAGGTTACGTTTCATGTGAGGGTTATTTTTGCAAGCGCTTTGGATACAAATGCGTTTCTACTCAACTATAGTCCAAAATCGGCATACAACGTAACCTATAATCGATATGGTAAATTAACCAGCGTGGACGAGTCAGTCCTTGACTTATCCATTGCATGTCTTTGGTAGAATAAATCCATTTACGAAACTTCTGGTACGCTAAATTTGCATCAAACCTAATTAATTAGCCGCATCTGGTCAGGTAATAAATTATTGGATCGGACGATGCCATGTCTCATTACACAGTCAACTAACATCAAGGCCGATGAATGCTCTTAATCAGCCTTCGACCGCCTGAAATGCTCATCTTTGCTAAGGTTCGAAACCAGAAGACTGATTTTATCCACAAGCTGTCCAGATAAGTACCTACAATATAGCACTGAGATGTGCAGTTGGGCAGACTGTCTACCACCCCTGCAACTGGCGACCCTCCCTCGTTTAGCCCCGCGCCGGCCTGTAATGAGACGCGCATGACCGCGTCTAAAACCCCCAGCTGTGGCAGCGCTTCATTAGTCGACTGCTTCCGCTCGAGCAGGGTGTTGATTTAGCTCCTGGGGCGCAGTTTTACAGCGGATCTGACCGTCGTCGACTCAACCAGCAGTCTCTGTAACGAGGCCACAATATGGCAGGTAACCGGAACGCTGGCGGCGTGGCGGCCCGCTGACATGGTGGTCCCTGCCGCGCGCAGCTGGCCGACTGCTCCTGGCAGGCAGTGACACGGCCTGTCCGAGAGAACGCTGACCAGACGTCTCCAGAGAGTCACTGTAGAGAGGGCTACGAGACGAAGAGATGTGACGACACATGCTGTGAATATTTCAGACCAGAAGTAGGTAGTTTTCCGGCACCATAAGGCCAAAAGAAACAAACCGTGTTATCTTAGTGTTATTAGGTCATAAAATATGTTAAAATAATGGTCCAATTTAGACTACCGTTTGAACACAGCAGTCCGTGTTTCATGTGTGTAATAATCAAGAGCTCCGACCTGCAGGACAGCCCGCTGTGTGCAGCAAGCCTTTCTGACGTCAGACTTCTAAATCTTGTTAGTGTGTTTCGCTTCATTGGTCCATAATTTTTCGTCTGCTGCTGTTACTTGTGCAGTTTGTCCGGCTAGATCCAAAGGATTGCAGTCGTTGTAGGCCAGCAGCTCCTGCCGTGCGGGCGGTGGTGGCCGCTGCACTGTGGTGGCCGCTGTGTTATTCACTCCCACCGGTGCTGTGGTCGTGTCGCGCTGTCCGCTCCCATCACCGCCACCGCCGCGGTGAGCCGCTCCAATTTCCCCCGGCGCAAAACCTGTCGAGCCGGGCCCGGGTGCGACCGCCGTGCGATCGCGATGGGCGCCGCGTCCGACCTTCCTGCGGCCGGGGAGGCCGTCACTGTCTCGTCCATCAGCCCAACAACACCGCAGACGTCGGCGACGCGCCGAGTTGGCCGCAGCAATTGCCACTGATCGGCGGCAATGGAGACGGGTGAGCCGGGGATGCGCCTTGGCACCGGTTCGGCCCGGAGGCTGCTGCATGGTGGGCCGCCGGCACCCGGGCGTCTGTCGCTCATGGTTGGTCCGACACTGCGACCTCGCTCTATACTCAGCAGCCGTCAGAGGCGACAACCCGATCAGATCAGTCAGTCTGATCGTCGGTCTCTTCCGTCTGACGGACCAGCCTTCAGAAACCATGGCATTCGGCGGTCATGCAGACCGAGTGAACCAGGTTTTAGCTACAACAGCACGGCTGACACTGCAGTTTGGGAGCCTGTTGTGCACAGCGTCAGGCTCCGCACCGGAATGAGTGAACCGTTTTGAATGGGTGTCACGAATGCTGTAAATCGCTGAAATCCGTGGTTGCAAAAAGACAATCAGTGATTCGACGCTTGTATCAAACGACACAAACAGGAATTTGTCGTTTGTCCTAGGCATAGAATAGAGAACAGGCCCGGCTGAATGCGCGTGCTCGTTCACCCCTTTTGATTCAGCCACTCGGCAATGCGAGGCGCCGCGCCAGCAGAACTCGAGTGGGCCGGGGAGTCGGCTCAAGAGGTGCTCTCGGCCCCTCCGTCGTCCGCTCGGCCAGGCCTTGTCGATTGCGACGACCACGTAATGAAACAAAAAAGTCCAAATCGACAGTTCCTCCACTGAGGCGAAAAATCGCGTCGAACAAAAGCTGCCTCTGGCGCCTGTGGGCCGGAGCGGGTGCCCGCGGCCGCGCGTGTGGTGCCAGCCGTCAGACCGAGGAACCGAGTCCGCTGTGATGACGAGCGCGACAGGCGACATCCGCAGCCAGATGACGGCCGGGCGAGCCGCCAACGAACCTGGCGGCGGCACTCAACTCGCAGCTGACCGCGGCTGTCGGCAGGCCGCGCTCAGATCTCAGCTAACTAGCTACCGTCCGGGAGGCGACTGCGCGCAAACCCAACAAACAGCTCAAGTACCTACCAATCATGCAAGAACCGCATGTATCCGTTCGCCTCAGTTCGATCGGCGGTCGTATAACGAGCGACGGAATCTGAACATCGGGCTTTGCATCGCAGCAAATAAAGCCGGGCGACGGAGCGGCG
The DNA here is from genome assembly GCF_019059575.1 of Amphibalanus amphitrite. NCBI lineage: Eukaryota > Metazoa > Arthropoda > Thecostraca > Balanomorpha > Balanidae > Amphibalanus > Amphibalanus amphitrite. The sequence goes on along the minus strand of NW_024881511.1, from coordinate 1,565,259 downwards.
GTGGCACGGACGGTAGCTGATGGGGAGGGTCGATGTCAGAGATGTGAAGGGCGATGAGAGAGGAGCGCTGCCCTGACATCCTCGTTAGCCGGCCGTTGACGGACGGAGAGGCAGCCTGGCGGCGGGCTGCGTGCCGGCAATCGAGGCACTGCAGAGAGTACACGCCAGGGTTGTGCTTGACTCATGAGTCGAGTCAGAAATTTGACTCAACTCTGACTCAAATGAGTCAGATTTGAGTCGAGTCGGATAAAATGTTGAGCTGTTGAGTTGAGTCAGAGTTGAGTCGGACAAAAGTATTAAGGCGTTGAGTTGAGTCAGAGTTGAGTCAGTAAAATAACTTTTGACATTGATTTGAGTCAAACATTTAGGAACATGAGTCAGCTGACTCAACTTTCTAGAAACAAGCTTTTCATCCCCTTCCCCCGCTTAACAACTTCGCCCTGGCCCTGCTGCCGGATTTTTTTTTTTTTCGCCCCCGCCCCCGCTCAACAACTATTTTATCTGAGTCAATTTTGAGTCAACTCACTTGACTCAACAAAAAATTTGAGTCAAGTTTGAGTCGACTCATATTTTCATTGAGCCGCTTGAGTCATGAGTCGAGTCAGGGAAAAAATCAGCTCCCTGGTTGAGTCAGAGTTGAGTCAGGGCTTTCTGAAGTTGAATGATGAGTCGAGTCGGCAAATTTTTTTGAGTCGAGCACAACCCTGGTACACGCTGTCTTTGAGGTGAGATGGCCACACCGAGTGTGTATTATGTATTTAGGCTGTGACGGGAATATTCGGATGTGACGCGAATCTTATGCCCCTCACGACCTAGGAACTCTGTAACGTGGTTGCTCATTATCAAGGAAAGTGGAAGATTTAGATAGATCAAGTAAAAAAAAAACTGCGGGAATTGCGCACTGAAAAGGACAATAAAGTTCACCTCAAACGTTCTTCGAGGAAACTGTAAATCTGATCAGTAAGCAATGAATGCCTGTTCGGCTCATCAAAGGGAGTATTAACCTAAGGAGGTATTAGTTGCCATAATCTTTCCCTTTCAAACAGGACAATATGTGACATAAAGTATTCGCTTTCACTTCCTTCAGGTCCATCTGATTTGATCGTCAGATAAGCTCGCTATTTGTTGGCTCAGACGAGGACGTAACAGTCTTCTGTAGAGGTGATGCGGTGTTAATTCAGCATTTAATGGCTGACACGCCCTCTTTTCGTGCGCTTGACGAGGTTCCAATCAAGGTCGCTTGGTACGGCGTCCTTCAACCGAGGGAGGTCCATCAGATGACCCACTGAGAACCGCCCTGGCCGAGCACTACTTATGGAGAAGTAGACTGGGCACGTAACACTACAGCTGGAGGCGGAGCACGTCCGCCATTCACCGGCTGACCGCTCCTGAGATTATCGGCGCTTGGTATGCGCTATCCACAGCAAACGTCGGCTTCCAGCTGATCGCAGCTTGCAGCAGCCGCGCTGAGCTTCAAAGCATCACAGCAGCCACTCCCCTTCACACCGGTCCACTGACCTACCTGCTGCGCCGCAGCTAGCTGGCAAATGCCACACGAGGCTTCCTTTTGCGTGCGTGCGTCACCCACTGCGATCAGCTAGCCCTCGCCCTGGCAGGGCATTTTTCATAACACGGCCTGGCAGGGGGGGGGTCGATGCGACCCCCCCCTCGCGATTGGCTCCTATGGCACCTAGAAACACCAAATTTGGTAGGTAGGTGGGCCCCCTGGAGTTCTCGCCCCTGTGCAAATTTGGTTGCTCTAGGTCAATATTTAGGGGGGTTTTGGGGGGTATAAGTGTAAAAATTTCGCTAAAAACAGGTCGAAAGTTTTTCGCTTATAACTTTTGATCTAATTAAGATAGAGAAAAAAGAAAAGCATCAGTGAACTCAGCACGTCAAGGCGCGTCGAATGGTATACTTTTTAGCTTGCTTAAGTGTACTTCAAGTTTTTCTTAAATTTTAAGTAAACTTAAATTAATAAATTAAGTTCAACTTAACCAAATTGCATCATATCGCATATCATTCGATTCGGCTGATCACCAGGAACACAATGGTACCATTTTTTAAGCTCTAGTGTCATTATGTGCCAAGTTATTGGCAAAAACATCATTTGACCTCAGTTGACCTCATTTGACCTGACCCATGGATAAGTACACCAAACAAAGAAGCACCAAGTGACCTGCTGTTAAGTACCGTGGTTTCAAAGCACAAAAGTAATAGAACGAAGCGGATATCTCCAGTATTTTCCGAATTTAGTATTTTCCCATAGGCTTAACATTACGACGTAATGACCTCTAACTGACCTCAGGTCAGTGACCTCAAAAAAGCCGGACTATATGTTATACAACTCGGTGAACTTAGCACATCCTGAAAGTTTGAAGGAAATCAGTCGAAAACTGTGAGTTGGAGAGGTGCAAAAAAAAATTGAAATTTGACCATGACCTTGTACCGGTTTTTCTGACCTGGTGACCTGACCCAAGGTCACTCGGACCTGAAATTTTCAGGTCATATGTAAAAAGGTTGCCCCATAGGCTGTGCCAAATTTGGCGGCGCTGCGCGCCGCCGTTTTTACGCTATCTTCGAAAAACCTTAGGGGGGGGGGTCGCATCGACCCCCCCCCTGCCAGGGCGAGGGCTAGTATCACAACATTGACTATCGTGTCGAGACGCCCCGGACGAGGCTGACCAGTGTCGCTGGCCGGGAAGGTGCACCAACCGGTCCTACGGCCGCTGCCGTGACCACCAAGGACGCTGTGTTTATTGTCGCGGGGCAATCTGCCAGGAGGGGCAGCACTGGCACAGCAGCGCGCGCGACGGCTCCCGGTCTAACGATAGAGCGGTGATCCGACGGCTTCTGTTCCGCCCGCCCGACATCCACGGAACTAGCAACTCACTTATTTGCCTTTGTGAACCAGCGCGATGCAATTCATGCCGGTGATTGTTTGGGGTTTTTAGTCAGCAGACGCTATTGTGATGTCCTGTATGGACACCGTGGGAAGCTGCTTAGAGTGGACGACGATGAATGAATACCTCTTTGATGGGCATAGTCACCCTGTTAATACGACTCGTTTCTACGGTGATTAATTTAAAGAATTCACAGAAGTACAGCGTTTAATGGACCGGTCATAACGCACCGTTAGATTGTCTTATAAATACACCACAAATGTTTCAGTTATTCATCGAATGCTGTCGTGCCTCAGTTATCTGAAATCTGGCGTTCGACATTCGTGCTGGATTGCCTGCTGTTTTGTTTGAAATGCCACTTCCATGCCACAAAGTGACAGGGTAGCCTCCAAATTAGCAACGCTGAGGCGTTATCAATTCAACTTCCACCGCAGACAGTGGGACCTATCCACCACCCACACGCACCTGTCTTCTGCACTGGAAACCAACAGAAATCACAGTGGCCTGACCTCGCAACGGCGGCAGGGAGGCGGCCGATAATAAATGAGCCGACTGACGGCCGCTGAGCCGCTGAGTTGACGGCCGCTGAGCCGCTGAGCCGAGCTTGACAGCGGAGGTCATCTCGGTGCCCATCCTCCGCGAACGGTACCCCTCGACAGTAAAGAGAGAGTGGAGGGGTAAACGGTACAACTTATGAAAAACATAAGAACGCTTTTAGCGCGACTGCATTGTTATACGAACCACTTCACTCGCTTGACTTTGCGACACATTTAATGTGAACATTTTCCTTCCTTTACTACACAGTTCATGTAAATTATACCACACTCCACCGCCACTCTATAGGCTTGCTCAATCAACTCTCCCGTTACCTCACACCCGTTCAACTCTCTACCGTCAGCCTACACTCGCTCAACTCCAGCCCTCTGCCGCCTCGCCGCCATTACGGAATGACCGATACTAATGGGTGAGCGATGCACCGACATTCCTGTATATCATGTTTGACTAAATAGCGTTACGCCACTTGGCGGTGTCCGTTCCTGGGAGAGCTGGCCATCGGTTAGCGCTCGTCAGGACAGGACCCGATGGCGGAATCGCCTGACACCCAGCCTCGTGAAACTGGGATCGGCACCACTGGAGGTGTGCGAAGTACCACTCTCCGGCTGGGTGTGGACGAGGTGGCCACCGCTCGGCTGATCTGTTTGCAAGGCAGATCCAGGCCAAAGCTCGCCGCTAGGCACAGGTTAGCGAGCTGGCAAGCTCCTCTGTGGCTGCGCAATCATTCCTTGGCGGCTCCTGGACGGGTCAATCGGCAATCCTAATTAGGAACTCACAATAACTATGTTACATAAATCATAAAATAGTTAAGTAACCATATTTGTTTTGCATTTAGTAACTGTAATCAAATTCCCAACCCTGCCCATGTCGATGCCAGATATCAAACAATCGGCAGCAGTGAACTTCACTCACTTCTTTGCTATACTTTCCTGCTAAGCTCCGTCCCATCTAACTTGTCCTAGCCCCGCTGCCGTCCAAAGACGTTCTGCGCTCAAAATCAGCCGGTCATCGTCCAGACTCCAGACAGAGCAGAGCCGGCACACCGCCGATCGAGCCCCGCAAGGGAAGCCCAACTGCAGCCGCTCTAATTGCAAAACCAGTTGCCGCCCGGCGTGGCAGCCAAGTGACCGCAGCGGGCGATAGGGACAGGTGACAAAGACTGATTATGGTAAAACAGGCGACAGGGTTAGAAACGACAGTGAAAACGGTACCAGAAAAGCAATCAGGGCTAAACTTAGGGCGAATGGTAGCAGTAAACACATTACAAGGGAAACAAGAATGGAGGCCTCATGTTTGTTTGTTTTTGCGGTGTCACATGCATATATAGGTATAAAGATATCACTCTTTCAATGGCCAAGTCAGGAGCACAGGCAACCGGCATTGATTGTATGACAGCGCCCGTGACCACTGCAGTCATGCTGCCGGTAACTGGGAAGGGCCAGTGGCAACAGTCGACAATAAATCTGAAATAAAACTGACTGACAAACACTGGACTAGGAGCCCGAGCGTAAGACATTGTAGATCATGCAATATAACGGATATAATGCTTACGTGACCCTTCATCAGACATTTTCTGGGCAGATAATACCAAAAACGGCGGCAATGTAACAACAGGAAATAAGTGCCAGAAGCCATGAGTTTTACGATATTAATAGGACATTAAGGACTCGGGAATTAAATAGGAGCCTGGTATTAGATAATACGAAAAAATGCGAGACAATGTATAAGCCTTTAGTATCTAGCCTAAGTGAATAAAGATCGGCTGAGTTATGGAGGTTCATGCAACCCATGGTATTCGATTAAACATTTTTCTTTGTAGTTTGACCTGACATGACCTAAATTTCACCAACCACGCTGCCTGCGTTTATTACTAAATTACCCCGCTACTGCATTAAATTAGTAAAGTGGGCCATAAACACGTGTTGGGCGTTGCCCATTCAACAATTTGCGACGACTTTCAGTAATCTGATCTGACATCTAACCCGACCTTAAAAATGACCCAATTGACCTCAATAGTAGCAGCAGTAGCAGTGCAGGGACGTCGGTGCCTCGGTGGCGATGGCGGCAGGAGCACCGATGTCGGTGACTGTGACAGCGAGGGCGGCAACTGTGGTAGCGATGGCGATGGCAAAGGCGATGGCGGCGGCACGGTGGAAGCTCTCTGGACTCTGAGCCGGTCTTCCCAGTGGCCTCGCTCCTCCGTGCCGCCGGCCACATCGCTCCGATCGGTATGCGGCGCACCAGGCCGGCCAGCGCGCGGCCATCAGTGAAATTAGCCGACGCACTGTACCCTCAGACCAGGTGACTGGCCCGTGCCGTGCAGGTGCCGCGGATCCGCCTCCTTCAGTGGCGCAGCTGAATCGCCAACCAGATCGGCGAAACGTTCAGCGTTTCTGATTTAGCATGGAAGGTAGAACTTTCGGCAGAGTTGGGTTTTGTTTAATTTATGTCACTAAACGTCCTGCTTCTGCGCTTTAGCTGAGCCTGAACCAGATGCCATTTATGCTGAGGCGGCGAATCGCTCATCTAATTGCAGCTGCTGTCAGGTTTGGGGCGGTCTCGACCTGGCTGAACGCAGACGTTGACAAACTGAACCAGTTAGCCGCGTCATAACCATCTGCCGCTGGTAGATGGGAAAAGTTGCCGGCGGCGGCGGCCACCGCTCCGGAGCGCTGATCGCTGCTAATTTCCCTGCCGGTAATCAGCCAGCCGAACCCCGCTCACGCCTGGCTGCAGCCGTCCCGTACGGTTAGCTTCAGCCGCGTCTCATCACACGGCTCGGGACGGCTCAGGGGAAACCATCCGACCGCACGGGGTGCCAGCCGGCGAGTCACCGGGTCTACACGGGATTTGCCGCGGACCCAGCCAGGGCAGCGGCCGGATCAGTACGCTGGGACAGCTATTGAGGACACAGACCGGCTCCAGAATCCGACAGAGAACGGGACTGGCTCAGTGCTCCGTGAGATATGGCGTGATACCCACTACCCAGCGAGGTCCCCTCAGGACTCAAGACTGGACCTAGTGAGAAAGGACGTTCTGACACGGGTCTCTCGTGGTAGAGAGCTGTGTTTCTGGCAACGGCGTGAGGCAGGACATGGCAGGGTCGGCTTGAACGGGGGCCTTGGTAGGGGGTGTAAGAACGTGACGCAAGAGCGCACCCTCAGCACGATCGGAGCGTCATTGCAAAAAAGGTACAACGGTTTGCGGACTGAAAACCACTCCACGACATCGGGTTGTCACGAACTACGTTCGAAGATAAGCTTTGAAGTACAGCATTGTGAGGATTCAATAAAATAACAATAATAAAACGCATTTGGTTCGCTGGTCGTAGCAATGAAGCGATCCTAGCAGGCACATATCAAAAGGACGACTTGATTTCTAATCCGATTCATAGTTCATGTCAGCTCCTCAAGTGATGTCAGTTGCATCGATCCCTAATCTGATTTCGCTTGTAACTAAGTTGGCATCAAGCCTAAAATCGATTACGATCTATTGAGAAGCGACTTCGTTCACAGACAGTTTAATGTCCAGTACAGCCTGCCTGACACTACATAGTGTCTGTGCCCGTTTGAGAATGCTCCACCATCCGTGTCAAAGTTATATGGTCACACCCAGATATGCGCCGTCAAGCCACGTTCTTAAATCCTTCGCTTCCTTGCAGTACGTGTATCATTATGCACATCAGAGATGGCCGCCTGACAGCTGGCATTCGGCCTGCATCACTCAAAACTTTTTTACTACCTCCTGGAGAGTTCATTTTCATCAAACCCGCAAGATAATAGTATATTGAAAGGGTAACTCGCTGCTACCATTATGTGCATAGTAACGGTACGTGGTTAATATGAACTTATTCGCCAGCGAAGAGTATTATTACCATGTAAATATCAATATTACTCTCGCGATCCAGAACATCACGAAAACTCTTTCCTCCTGGGTATCGTGACTCGGGTACAGATAGTCGTTTCATGCGTGGATCTTGTTTACCCTCGTGAAGATGATATTTGAAATGGAAACAATCAGCCAATCAGAAACGAGGTCGGCCGTTTGCGGTTTGAAGGCCGCGCGCATCTGTCAGTTTTCGGCCGTTGGTCTCCGAGAGCGGATGTGAGCAGTGTCGGTGCCGTGCGGCGTGGCCGTTGGTGATTGTGCTTGTGTGTTGTTCATCGCCTATAGAGCCTCTGTGGACATTTTATTGTAAGCATGGGTGTCGATTTGTATACTTTTGGGGGTGCTGCAGCACCCCCAATGCTCAAATGAGCACCCCCAATGGTTTTCCGAGCACCCCCAAATGTTCCAGTTAGCACCCCGAATTTTTTTGTCCCTCAATAACTCCAACTAACTCTGCTTGAGGAAAATAAATGGTTGCGCAGTCTTTCACTACTAAAAATAAAACAATTATGCAATTTACAATGCATGAAATAAAGATGTAGGTAAAGAAAAGAAAAGTTAGTCATAAGAAGAAGGGCGAAAAAAGACGTTCAGATGCACAGACACTGGTGTGGGTCCGTCGCACACGAGTGTCTGACCATTAAAGCTGGTAACGCGTACCCTTTACAAGCCGGCAGGGGCTCCAGAGACCGGCGACGGGCCCTCAGAGGCCGGCAAAGGGCCATCAGAGGCCGGTGGTACCTTCAGAACCCCTTTGGGATCGTCTTTAGAGACCGGCACTGACTCAGACGCCAATGGGGCCCTCAGAGTCGCCGGTGTGGGGCTTTCAAATGTCACCGGTGGGTGGTCGTCATATGTGCACTTGTGGGGCCTTCAATCAGAAGAGACGGTGTTGGGCCCTCAGAGCCGCCGACATAGGGCCTTAAGAGGCACTAGTGCGGGGCCCTCAGATATGACAATGTATGGCCCTCGGGGGCGCCGGTGTAGGGGCTTCACAGTTGCCGGTGATGGCCCTCACAGGCGCCGTTGTAGGGGCTCTCAGAGACGCTGGTTTAGGGCCATCACAGGCGCGCGTGTGGCCCTCAGAACTGCTGTTACGGAACGGACCCTTCATAGGCCGACAAGAAGATATCAAGAGGTCACCGGTGCAGCCTTGTGGGGTTCTCAGAGACCGGCATGGTGCTCTCAGACGCCGCTGGGACCCTCCGAGTCACCTGTGCGGGACCGTCAGGGTCGCTGGTAACTGACGAGGGCCCTCAGAACCGCCCATGTAGGGGTTTTAAAGACATTGGTGTAGGGCCTCAGAGTTAGGGGTGTGGGGCCCTCAGAGACGCCGGTGTGGCGCTCAGGGGTGTCGGTGAGGGCCCTCACAGTCGCCGTTATAGGGGCCCTCAGAGAAATGGGTGTGGGGCCATTACAGGCGGGTGCGGAGCTCCTAGAGCTGGCCCCCTTACCCAGTCAGCAATTTGGTTCGGCGCAAGTCCGTTTTGCCCCGGCAACTCCGACATGCCTGGGCCGGTATAAACGGAACGCCGTCAGATCCGGGGTTTGGATCGATACAACTCTATTCCGGCTAGCCAGTATTTGCCGTAGCGCTCCCGGGTTGGTATGGTTCCGGACCGCCAAGTCTGGCTCAAGTCAGGCTCCCTGCCATGGCTCAAGTCCGGCTCCCTACGACCAGGTCCGGCTGCACCTCATACAGGGTCTTTCTCGCCGAATGTGCTTTTTGAAACACCTGAGAAACGTACAAATATGTTTTATTCCTGTAAGCATTCTAGGTCACCATAAGCGCAAAACTTGGACATTTTGATTTTACACCCTACTGGTCGGCATCCGCCCAAGCTGTTTCCACAGGAGCTCATTGTCTTTCGACGCATACAGCGGCGCGTCTGTGGAGACTGCAGACAGCGCGCGTCACCTCCATTCGATCCTTGGCGGCCGCTAGCTCCTCGACCACGCCCATCAGTTGCTTCAGTGTGGTCGGGGCACACTTTCTCACTTCCAACATTGCCACCGACCAAAACCAGCAATCCGGGGGAGACAGGTCCGGGCTGCGAGCTGACCATGGTCGATCCGTCAGGCGGCTGACACGGTTGAAACCTGCATGATGACGAGAATGTGCGTCGTCATGTTGGTTTCAACGCATATGACGAGAATATGTTATATGCATAATCATGTTGGTACATATCAACAAGACGGCGCAACAGTCCACACCACAACCTCAGCTCGGGCCTGGTTCAGCCGCCGTGTCATCAGCCGCCTGCCGGATCCACCATGGCCAGCTCCCAGCCCGGACCTGTCTCCGCTGGACGCCTGGTTTTAGTCGGTGGCCACGTCAGAAGTGAGAAGGCGTGCCCCGATCACACTGAATCAAATGATGGGCGTGGTTGAGGAGCTAGCGGCCGCCATGGATCCAATGGAGGTGACGCGCGCCGTCTCCAGTTTCCGCAGACTCGCCGCTGTATGCGTCGAAAGACAAGGAGCTCCTGTGAAGACGGTTTGGGCAGAGGCCGACCAGCAAAGTGTAAAATCAAAATGTCCAAGTTTTACACTTCTGATGACCTAGAATGCTTACAGGAATAAAACATATTTGTATGTTTCTCAGGTGTTTCAAAAAGCACATTCGGCGAGAAAGACCCTTTCAGCTGCTCTGGCTTACTGTGGCTGCAGTACGGTGGAGGTACGGCACGGCTGATGCAGCATGAGTCCGGCTGTGATGCGGGCGAGCTCCGGTATCGTGTGTCAGCTCCAGTAGAGCCCCAGACCTTGCCCGTACTTTAGCCGGAGCAAATGCCGGAGCTAGCCAGAGTAAAACCAGCTACGGCCAAGACCAAATTAGCTGGCTGGGAATAAGCCGGTTAAGACCCCCAGAGTCCGACATGTGGCCCTCCGAAGCCGGTAAGGGCCCTCAGAGGCCGCCAAGGGGCCCTCAGAGACTGGCTTGGGGCCCTTATGGAGATCTTAGTGTTGGTACTCGTAAATATCCAAATACGATCACCTGTCATTTTTCAGCGATCATTATTGGGATCGTCTGATTACCGCCAGAGCCTCGTAGCTACCGTTGCCTCCGCGCAATGTCCGCCCCTGCGGACCGCAGCGGCTGCTGCACCGGTGCTAATCGCCGTCATTGGTTTCTGTCACCTTATTACAGAGGTGTCGGGGCTGCTGCCATGCTGCCGGCAAATATACGACTTTTTCGGGAAGATGTTTATGTAATAAGGTAGCCAAGTACTAGGACGAGCAGAATGATTTTCAAGAAGAACGTTCTGCCCTTGGGAAATGTTAGTGGAAATCCCGGCATTATCAGTATCTTATGGGGATAACCAAACCTGCCTTGTACGGTCGTGCCCCATGGCAAAGCTGCAATCTTTCGCCCGGTGCAGGGGTTGAGCACCCCCAACCATTTTGAAAAATCGACACCCCTGATTGTAAGTACCGATGTGCTAGAGCATTGCGTGCCGTTGAGTGGTGCTAATTTGACCTGGTTAACAGGACCCCGTGCACGGCCACGTGGCCTAGTGTTGTGAGTACGTACATTAATTTTGTTGTGATGCTACAAGTTTATGCATTTTGTTGGTGACTTTAAAAAAGCCTTGCACTGTAGTGATCCAGTCTCATTATCTCACGCAGACGGGCGACCACCCAGGAACGCCGTCGCTCACCTCAAATATTGTGCGCTCTGCCTAATCCAATATGAGGCATAGGCGGCGGAACGGGGGGGGGGGCACCGGGGCACCGTGCCCCCCCTTGAATTCTGCAAGGGGGGCACCAATAGCAAGGTGCCCCCCCTTAAATTTGATGTATTAGTACCAGGCGCGGATTCGGGAAAACTCCAAGGGAGGGTCATGAATCGAAGTGGTGCCCCTACCTATACCCAAAATTAAAACCTCAACGGATTTCGGCCACTTAATTTTGGTGGTGCCCTATTTTCATTTTTTTTTCTTTATTTTTGGTAGTCATGTGATGACTGGTGCCCCTGCTAGGCCGCTGGTGCCCCTGGAAAGACTGTGGTACCTACCTACCCTGCCCCCTGACAAGCCTACGGTGGGCCCTGACATGACTTAGGTGCCCATGGGCCCTGACAGGCCCGTGGTGCCCCTGACAGGCCTGTGGTGTCCCTGGGCCTTGGCAGGTCTGTGGTGCCCCTGGCGAGCCTGTGGTGCCCCTGTTAGAACGCAGGTGCCCTTGACAGGTTTGTGGTGCCCCTGACAATCCTAAAGTGCCAACGACAGGCTTGTGGTGCCCTTGACAGGCCCATGGTGCCCTTGCGAGGCCGTTGGTTCCCCTGCGAAGCCGATAGTGCCCCTAGCAGGCCTCTGGTGCCCCTGGCAGGTCTGTGGTGCCCCTGGAAGACCTGTATTGCTTTTGCTAGGCCGATGGTGCTCCTGACAGGCCTGTGGTGCCACTGGCAGGCCCGTGGTGCCCCTGCTAGGCCTGTGGTACCCATGGCGGGCCTGTGGTGCCCCTGTCGGCTGACAGGCCTGTGGTGCTCCTGGCAGGCATGTGGTGACCCCAAGCCCTAAGTCATGACCCATGTGACCTCCCCCTGGGATCCGCCACTGATAAGTACTGCGATGGCTTCTTGGGAATTCGATACATGCAGGATAAATGGAATTTATCAAACGACAATAAGGAAGAGACAAACACATAGGTACTTGAGGATCAGCTTAACCCTCGCCGGCACAGGCCATTTTGCGTCCTTCGACGGCACAAGGGGGTGTGGTGCCGCGCAGCCCACCGGCACATTATTTAGTTGCGGCGTCTCCGCCCAAGTGCGCTATTGTTTTGTCGCGTGTGCGCAAATACTGTTTCCTTTTCAAGTACCTTCTGATCTCGTTTTTAGTATTATATTTAAATCGTATTATCTTCGCTATTGTCTTAAGATTATATAATGTTACTTGCGTTCTAAAATAAGTTTATTGTGCTTTAATTGGCGTAATTATTTCGTTGTTTTCTGTAAGCCCGTTTCTATCTTTTATCTAAAATAGTTTGTGTTTCTGGCACTGTCGCTTCCGCTCCGTTGTTATTCCGGCTCTCGTTACACAGTTGTTTCACATCTCGATATATCTACGCTAAATATAGCTTTTCTACAGTGCACAGTGGCGTCTGACAGGCTGAGTATTCGCGCGAGCTTTCCTCACGTTTTTCCTTAATTTTTACCGCTGATCTCTCGTTATCTCGCTTACCTAAACATTGTCTTTCGTCCCACGTGTCATTTTGGCAGAACAATCATTTTCCTTCCAATCACAGAGCACGTAGCCTTTACCTGACCACTTCATAACTGGTGACCCCGACCAGCAGTGGACCGGCAGCCTGCTCCGGACGGCGCCGCCGAGACCGTCGGGGAGCTGGCCCGCCGACTCGCCAGGACAGACTTCCTCTCGCCGTCTGAAGGCAGCCACCATGGACTGACCCAGCCGCACATGCCGACCGACCTCTCGACGTGTTCACACGTCTGGCTGCGGGTTGACCGCGTGCGCCGCCCTCTGGAGGCGCCTTATATCGGCCCTCTGCGCGTCCTCAGGCGATGGGATCGCTGGTACCAGCTGGAGCTGCCGTCGGGGAAGAGTGACACCGTCTCGGTCGAGCGGCTCAAGCCAGCATACCTACCGCAGTCACCGCCGCCGGGTGGGCTGGGCGGTGCCGATGCCGCACCGCCCCTGCCCCCCGTGCAGTCCGGTACAACCACATCGCCGTCGGTGGAGCCGGGCCGCGCCGATGCCGCGCTGTCCCCGCTTCCCGGCCTGGCCAGCGCTGCACCGCCTGTGCACGCTTCATCATCGCCGCCAGCGGAGCCGGACCGTGCTGACGTAGCGCCGCCACCATCTGCTCCGCCACGTCGTGGTCGCCGTCTTGGGGGCCAGAGCTCGGCGCCCGCGTCGCCGCCGTCGCCTGTGCCTGTTCGTCCACAGCGAGACGCCGTGTACACTCGTGCTGGTCGCCGCGTTCGGTTTCGTGTTCCACCCTCGTGAGTTTTTTTTATCTTTTCCCGCTCCGCTCTTAGGGGGGGGGAAGTACTGTGGTGCCGCGCAGCCCACCGGCACATTATTTAGTTGCGGCGTCTCCGCCCAAGTGCGCTATTGTTTTGTCGCGTGTGCGCAAATACTGTTTCCTTTTCAAGTACCTTCTGATCTCGTTTTTAGTATTATATTTAAATCGTATTATCTTCGCTATTGTCTTAAGATTATATAATGTTACTTGCGTTCTAAAATAAGTTTATTGTGCTTTAATTGGCGTAATTATTTCGTTGTTTTCTGTAAGCCCGTTTCTATCTTTTATCTAAAATAGTTTGTGTTTCTGGCACTGTCGCTTCCGCTCCGTTGTTATTCCGGCTCTCGTTACACAGTTGTTTCACATCTCGATATATCTACGCTAAATATAGCTTTTCTACAGTGCACAGTGGCGTCTGACAGGCTGAGTATTCGCGCGAGCTTTCCTCACGTTTTTCCTTAATTTTTACCGCTGATCTCTCGTTATCTCGCTTACCTAAACATTGTCTTTCGTCCCACGTGTCATTTTGGCAGAACAATCATTTTCCTTCCAATCACAGAGCACGTAGCCTTTACCTGACCACTTCAGGGGGTTGGTACGACCCCCCTCGCGTTTGGCCCCTGATAGAGCTAGAGCTTCGCGGAAAAAAACGAGCGTGTTGTTCGTCACGAGAGGAAGCCGATGGTACCCAATTTTAAGGTCCTAGGTCATCGGGTGACCTTCCAGGTCAGATCAATGACCCGAAAACCGGGAAAATCGGGACCTGTTAGAAAGTCGTAAATTGTGGCTGCTATGTGGTTTTCCGGGGTGCTGATCACGAATATCGTGTTAGTTTTGATCAGAGATGATGTCTTTAAGCATTTAGACCAGGTCGGGTCAGGTCAGGTTAGGTCAACCGGTAGGGGTTGTGACGGATATTCGTAATACGTGTCAACCGCCTCTGACAGCTTCGTAACATGTTACGAAGGCACCAAAACTACTTCATAAATGTTCAAATGGTTGCTAAATTCGAATTACGCTCCAAAAACAAGCCAAGAAACATGTAAAATTCGAAAAAGTGAACCGAGGTCACCCGAGGTCACCAAAGGTCAATGACCTAACCTGACCTTCAGGTAACCTTGACACCCACCCTAATGTATGGGAACAACATCAAATCACATGTTTGAACGTTTGAAACCACGAAAAGCTTGCAAACGCGCGGCTAATGCGAGCCGACATACGCCGAATCGCGATTCCGGCCAAACATGGTCTCGGAAAAGAGGTCACAAGTCAAAGGTCTTTAGGGTCAGGGTCATGAAATTTTCAGGGTAGGTGTAAAATTGATCAATGCGAGGGTACTGAAAGTTTCGTCGCGATCGGCCGCTTTTTACGCGAGCTATTCGCGAAAAACCTTAGGGGGGTTGCATCAGCCCCCCTCCCCCCCCACTGTGCCGGCGAGGGTTAAAGTTAACCACACATACGGGGGTGAACTGCCATTTTCGTTAAGTAAAAAAAAAAAGCATCGTGTCAGGGCTGTGACGAAAAATAAGTGGCCTAAATCCGATGAGAAAACAGGATTTGGGGGTACCCTAGGTTTGGCTCCTTGAGCTGGTGCCCCCCCCTTGTCTCAAATCGTTCCGCCGCCTATGATATGAGGGCGCTGAATGTCTTGTATTCATATTCAAATTGCATTCAAGTTGTATCTTGGTGTTTATTTACCGCTTGTGCATTGCTGAACGCTTTGTATAAATTTGTATGAATAAGTGAAGAGTCTCACAATGTTCATGGTTGGTGTGCCCCTCGTATTGTTTGTACGGAAGCCAAATATACCTACATTGTTGCTCTTGAAACATTTTTTTTTTAGTTGGTGAGCTCCGGTTAACAGAAGCTTCGTGAAGCTTCTGAAGGAAGCTTCTGTGGGCCTGTTACCATCCTCTGGGGGGTTTACACTAAAGGAAAGAGTAAACATTACCATGTGACAAAGGGTAGGCCATAAGAATATACTCTCTGTAGGAGGGTAAAGCACAGAGTAGATGATGCGTTACTCCCTAAAAAAGGGTTCTGTTAAAGATTTACCCTTTCAAAGAGTGTAACCCTAAAAATGTCACACTCTAGACAAGAGTAAATCAAAAGAGTTTACCATTCAGAAGATGGTAAAAAACGTCTGTGTGTCATGTTACCCCTCCCTGGCCAGTTTACTCTTCATGAAAGAGTAAAATTTACCATCTGGAAGGTGGTAAAAAACGTCTGTGTGTCAAGCTACCATGCTATGGCGGGTTTACCCTTCAGGAAATGGTAAAAAAGTTTTCAGTGCAGTGTGCACCTGAGTAGCAGCCAACACCAGGTTTTACACGGCACCAATCCGACGCGTGATTGAATCAGAGTCGATCTGACACTGGCCGTGCGGGACCGCTGTGCTGGACAATGATCAGAGTGGTAGACGGACGCCTCTGGCAGCGGCAGGCAGAGTCCGACAGCGGGAGAGCTGCGGCTCGCGGAGGGAGCGCCGGGTGTGGTCTCTAGCAATCGCAGAGACGCTGTATTGGTGAGACGTCAGTCTATATAGGAGACCGACAGACAGCCAAGCAGATCACTTACAACCCAGGAGACCGATGGACAACCACAGCAGACCGACAGACAGACCAGCTACCCGTAAATAGGTAGCTGACGTAGACCCCGCTCAACCGGACAAACAGCGCTTCGAGAAAAGACAATGGCGTGCAATATGTATCGAGGATGGCTGACACCTTTCCAGTGAAGTCACCATGCCCTCCATCCTTCTCGACTGGTTCGTCCGAACGTCCGGCGATCACCTCAAACCTGCGTCGTCTTTGAGCATGTATAGCTCCTCATCTGCTGTCTTTCAGGTGGGAGCTCATCGACGGTTCTAAAGCACCGAACATGCACGGTGCACAGCGTGTCAGCAAAGGTGGTGCAGAGAGCGTTAGCAGGCGGGCGTCACCTACCAGGCTCTTCAGGAGCCATTCAGGACCTTTTGCGGTGCAGCCATTCACAAAAGTGATCTAAACCGCCGGGATGTCAGTCGGGATTGTGGGTTACCCAGATGAACTGCTTTCATTTCACCTTCCCTTTCTTCACAGCACAACAATCGCTGAATGCCGTACAGGGCCGTACAGTTCCCCCGGTGCGGTCCCACGAGGTGGCCCGACATCTGTCTCCCTTTCCGACAGAGTCTGACACCCACCTGTCGTCAGACACACACGGGTGGACAAACGGGCCGCTAATTCGGCGCCATGTGATGCCCGTCCGGGCTCACCCTCACACTGTCCCGGCTAATTGTCCTGGGTCCGCCTGGTATGTGGTCCCGCGGACC
This sequence comes from Amphibalanus amphitrite, assembly GCF_019059575.1. Taxonomy (NCBI): domain Eukaryota; kingdom Metazoa; phylum Arthropoda; class Thecostraca; order Balanomorpha; family Balanidae; genus Amphibalanus; species Amphibalanus amphitrite. The sequence continues at coordinate 1,548,609 of NW_024881511.1, read as the reverse complement.
GCCGAGGACCAGCCGCGGACCGCTGGGATCGCCAGACGTGAGCTGGCTCTCCGCCGGACGCGGTGGGCCGCGCGGGTATCCATTGTTGGAGACTAGCGCCGTGAGAGCGGCTCGGTCGAAGGCGGCCCGCGGCCCTCTCGTCGACCGACCTGACCGCAGTCACTGAAATCTGAGCCAGTCGGAGCCGTGACGTCATCGGATCGGATGACAGAGCCACGGGAACTGGAGGAGCTCACGCGCGCAGGGGGGGGGGAGTGGAGGGTCAGGTGAGCTGGTTTGGTTAGAAACACTTCGACAGGATAAAGTGAGTACTGAGTATTCGGAGAATTTATAGAGGCCCATGCGACTATGTCCTCGCTCCATCGTTTGCGCAGCCCCATGTTGACCTTCAGACCGCGGTCCGCGGGACAGGACAGTCAACAACGGGCGACGGGACGGCGGCCGGCGCGGCTTTACGGCCTGTCGGAGAGGCATTCTGTCGGTTACCGAGCGCTTCCAGCTGCACGGCGCCTCTTCGAGGTGACCGCACACGAACTAATGTGGGATTAGTGGCGCGACACGAGATAGCTACAGGGCGACACGTGAGACGGAGATAGTGGCACTGTATGCAGGTGTGAGGGGGGACACTGTCAGTTTGGGCGCAGTGGGGATGGGAGGGGGCGGGAAGAGGGGAGGGCGGTGTGTGCGTAGGGATAGCGAGTGAACGATGTTTACGAGGGACGGGCGCGGGAGACGGTGACGGGAGGGGGCTGACCAGTGTGAGCAGCGACGGCCATGGTGACGGACGTAGAGTGAAAATGGTCATCATTTGGTGTTCGTGCTGATAACTATTTATGGTGACAGTGATGGTGGGTTGGTGACAGCGCCCGATACCTGAGGTGTGGCCGTGACCTTATAGCACTAGCGGGCGCCTTACTACAAGCGTGTAGCTGCGTGCACGCTGAGGTTTGCCGCATCACCGACTGCAGCGACATGACAGGTGGGTGCGACTGACGTCGGCAGTGGTTTCCCTCAGTATAGTATGATGTGCGTGTATGTCGGCCTGTTGTCGACGCGTCGGAGCCAAGGTACGGGGCAGTGCGAAGGCACACGAGAGGCCTGGTTTTGATGGAGATAGAGAGGGAATGGGAGAGAGAGAGAGAGAGAGAGAGAGAGAGAGAGAGAGAGAGAGAGAGAGAGAGAGAGAGAGAGAGAGAGAGTGGGGGCGAGGTTGGTAACCGGCGTGGTGCATGTGTGTGGGCGCTCGGGCCGAGCCGAGACTTCCGTCTATAGACAAAGAAATATTCACAGCTTGCCTGGTATGCTGCTGCGCTCAGGTTGAGAGGGAAGAGTGGCTTGCCTGGTATGCTGCTGCGCTCAGGTTGAGAGGGAAGAGTGGCTTGCCTGGTATGCTGCTGCGCTCAGGCTGAGAAGGAAGGGCGCCTGGCTCTTACCCGGTAGCCGTGTGGCCGAGGGACTCGTATCCGGGACTTGCCTGGTATGCTGCTGCGCTCAGGTTGAGAAGGAAGGGCGCCTGGCCCTGTTACCCGGTAGCAACAGCATGTATGTACATGTGTGGCCGAGGGAATCGTATCCAGAGCTGGCCTGGTATGCTGCTGCGCTCAGGCCGAGAAGGAAGGGCGCCTGGCTCTGTTAAACGTTACCCACCAGCATCGTACCTTGGGTGAGTTGGGTCGGAGTGGTGGTGTGATGTAAACTCGCTCAGCAGTCCAATAAGGGCATGTCACGGGGCTGTCGCAGGTAACGATCAGCGGAGCGGCAGCAGCACCGCGTCCCACTCGCTAGCAGGCGGCCGGCTGTGTTGGGGAGGTGGCGCACAGCTGTGCGGCCCGGGGCGCCGGGAATTAGACCGGGGAAGTGTTTACACAGGCGCCGAGTGGGCACTCTGGCCACCAACACCCGGGTTCGGTTACACGAGGACGGCCGTTGCCGGGGAGGGGAGGGTGGGGAGACACGCACGCAGAGGTCGGATACCGGGGGGAGGGGGAGGGGGGAGGGCGAGATGGGGAGGGGTGCGGAGGGCGGGGCGCCGGGCGCATGTGAAATCAGGGCAGTGTGCGGCTAGCGGTGACAGTGCTCGCTGGGTGACAGTGACATTGGTCCAGCATGGGCAGTGAATGTCCGGGTTTTCCGCGTGGCGGTGGACACCCGTGCGAAGGCGACTACCAGTTACTTAACGTCACGCAGGCCCTGCTGCGCAACAGCATTGCACCTATGGCCGATGCCCTGCCGCCTTACGTCACAGCGGCATTAAGGGGCTTTGAGCCGCGAGGCGCACAGCCGGCCGTGCGTGCGCGTCATGCGCTCACCGTGCAACATTTACGCCGGTTGAAAATACGGCTGGCGGCGACACTGGCGTCTCCATGGGACCAGCGATGCGTGTGGGCGGCGTGCACGCTGGGGTTTTATGGTGGCCTGCGCAGCAGTGAATACCTGGTCACCGGCCTGGGGCGTGGTGCGCGCCGGGAGGACGTGCTGTTTACCGCGACCGGGTGCCGTATCCGTGTCGCTATTCAGAAGAACCGGCAGCATGGTCCCGCGGTGTACATCGACTTGCCGGCCACCGACACATCTACTTGTCCGGTGAGAGCCTTGTGGTATTTTTGCCAGGCTCATGACGGGACAAGGTCGGCTAGCTCTGCTCTGTTCCGGCTGGAGTCGGGGGCGCCTCTCACACGGCGGCGGCTTAACAGTCTGCTTCGACAAGCCCTGGGACCTGGTTTCTCATCGCACTCACTGCGCATAGGCCTGGTTACCACCGCGGCGGCAGCGGGCGTCGGGGACGACGTGCTGCAGCGGCTCGGACGCTGGCGTAGCGGAGCCTATGAGGGCTACGTGCGGGGACAGCGGCACACTGTGACGGCGGCGCTACTGGCCGTCGCGAGGTGTTAATTGGCAAAATCGACCCGCCGAGCGGTGTAGGGCAAGTGGCAAGTCCCAGGGACACGAGACCACGGTTCGCTGACGATTGTGCTCTTTGTTCACACAGACATTCGACCTCTCAGCGGGGCCAGCGACGAGCAAGCTCGCATCGACGCACGTCTACGCGCTGAGCTCGACGGCGTCCAGCCGGGAAGCGCGGCGCCGGTGCACCCACACGGACCGCCTGTGGCCGGTAACAACAGGGCACCGAGCAGCTGGGCCCCACCGGCAGCTGCTCTACAACAGACGGCTGGCAGCGCCTGGTGGCCCCACGACCCGGCGGGCTTGGGACCGCCGGGACCAGGGCCCGCCGCCGGGCAGTACGGGTCGGGCCACCACGTGGCGGCACTGCAGACCGGTAGCCAATGGGTCCCAGTCCCAGGAGGAGTTGGAGCCGACAGTAGCTACCAACCACCATTTGGCGCGCCACAGATGACGGCTGGCGCTCCACCGAGGCTCGTCGACCGGACTGGCGGGGCGGGTCAGGCACCACCGCACCAGACCACCCACGGGCCGGGCGGGCCACCGCCGGGCGACCGCGCGCCGGCTGGACACGCGCCGGCTGGACGCGCGCCGGCTGGACACGCGGCGGCTGGGCACGCGCCGGTTGGACGCGCGCCGGACGGGCCCGAGCCGTGGCATCTCTCCGGAGGCATGGCGGCTCATGGCTGGGGCGAGCCGGTGGCGATGCCTGCGTTCGGCCAGAGACTCAGCCGGTTGGAGCAGGATCGCATGACCCCGACAGGCGGCGACAGGAGGCCTCCGGCGCCGACATCGGGTCACGGGCGGACCATCACCCACAACAGGCGGCGGCGGCGCCGATCCAGCAGCGGTGAGAGTACGCCGCGGCGAGGGCGCCGCCGGGACCGATCCTCCTCACTTGATTCGTCATCAGAGGAAGACGACGGGGTTGACAGGCGGCAGGAGCTTCGGGCGGCCCCGGTCCGTTCTCAGGTCGCTGCAGCACCCGCGGACCTGCGCCTGCCGTCCGTCACGGCTCGGGCGGAGCGGCGACTGCGCAACAGGCGGCGGTTCGTCGCGGTCGCCGACGCCGCAAACGCCGCGGAGGGGACTCCGGGCACCGTATTGGAGTACGTGAGCCGCGTGGCTGCCCTGCTGACACACACGACGTTCCACTTCCCGCAGTGTGGATTGCAGGTCACAAGCTACCTGGCCTGGCTTCTCAGCCGCTGTGTGGGGCGGAGCCTGCGGGAGGTGCAGGCGATGGATAGTCGGGCACGCCAAGCTATGGCGCGGCGGCCGGGCGACTATCTGACGGCGCTGGACCTGGACCAGTTTGTCACACCCGCGGCGGTCGGCGCTGGCCGACTCACGACGGGTGAGGGTGGCAGTCGCACGCAGCAGGACCAATTGTGCTTTCTGCACGCCCGACACAATGCCTGCTCCTGGCCCTGCAAGAACGGCCGCTATCACCTACCGTGCCGCTGGTGCCATTCATCAGAACATGCCACACAATTCCACGGACTGGCGGCGGCCGGTCGCGGCCGTGGGGCCCGGTGGGTCGGCGGAGTCGCAGCCGGCGGGGCGCGGTACAGTGGAGGCCCGGCGGCCCGGGGACTGGGACCCCGCTGAGCCGGCACGCAGTGATGCGAGACAAGCAGGTGCGGAGACGGGTCCGGCTGACACCGGCGTTCGTGTAAATAGACTCGAGTGTTTGCTCGCCGATTGTGACTCTATTAGCCTGGAGGACAAAGAGTTAGTGGTGCGGCGGTTTCGCGAAGGGGCCGATATCGGTTTCCGTGGTGCCGGGGGCGGACATCGAGTGGACAATAACAGGTCCGCCATGCTGCGCGTAGACGGTGTGTCCAAGGCCATTGATAAGGAGGTGAAGGCCGGTCATACCAAGGGGCCTTTTGACTTTCCGCCGCTGCCCGGGTTGGTGATAAACGCTCTCAGTGCCAGAGATAAACATAATGGGGACGTCAGACTTATACTGGACTTGTCCCAGCCAGCTGGTGGTGCAGTGAATGATGGCATAGACCCTGACCAGTTCCGAGTGTTGTACACTTCAATTGATGAGGCCATACAGTTGATTTATGCGGTGGGCGGCGCTGGGGCGCTTCTCTTTAAAGCAGACGTGCAGAATGCTTTCAAACTCATACCGGTTCGGCCCGACCAGTGGCACCTTTTGGGTTTCTGCTGGTTGGGACAGTTTTACTATCAGGTTTGTCTGCCATTCGGTGGTCGCAGTAGTCCGAGGATTTTTAACGATTTTGCTGATTGTTTACAAGTGCTGTTTCAAGGTGGCACAGCGGGGGTGTTTGTTCGGCATTATTTGGATGATTTTTTCGGTGTGGGCCCTCCAGGCACAGATAGCGCAGCAGTCGTGTACGACCGACTAAAAGCGATATGTACGGAAGTGGGTGTTCCCCTGGCCGCGGGCAAATGTTTCCCTCCTTCTACGCGACTCGAGCTTCTGGGTGTTGTGTTGGACACTACGACAATGTCAGTGGCGCTACCTGATCAGAAGTTGGCCGACTTGCGCGAAACTTTGGGGTCAATGACCGGACGGAAAAAGTGCACGCAGAGGGACCTGCTCTCTCTGGTCGGGCGCCTGGTGCACGCCAGCAAGTGTGTGCCGCCGGGACGCGCGTTCACCCGGCGTTTGCTGGACGCGGCTCACTCCGTGAGTGGCCTGCATAGGAGGGTGCGGATTACTGCGGCGGTGCGTGCGGACATGCAGTGGTGGGCGACTTTTTTGCCCCTGTGGAACGGCACCTTCCCGTTGGTTCCGTCGGTCACGGAAACGGCCCCCGGCATCACTCTGTGCACAGATAGCTCTCGTTGGGGCATGGGGGCGTGGTTCGGCCGCGAGTGGTGGGCGATGGAGTGGCCGGCGGAAATCAAGGACGCGACAGCACCGTCCATGACTTGGCTGGAGCTTCTCCCTGTTGTAGGTGCGTGCCTACTCTGGGGCCACTGCTGGACTGGCCGACGAGTCCGAGTATGGTCAGACAACATGGGGGTCGTAGGAGTTTGGGGGAGGGGCTGGTCGGGCAGTCCGACTATCATGGCGCTGCTGCGACAGCTGCTTTTTTGGACGGCGCTCCGGGGTTTCATTTTAGAGATAGCGTACATTCCAACCAAGGAGAACGGCGCGGCAGATGCCCTGAGCCGAAATGACGAGGCGCGGTTCCGGCAGCTACGGCCCCACGCCGCGACCCTCCCGGCCGTGCTGCCGGAGAGCATGGCGGCGTACTTGCGCGACCCGGTGGGCAGCGCCCACGTACTGACAGGGTTTCGGTTATAACTGCCGGGCATCGCATACCGCGTGCATGTTTGTTACTGTTGGATGTGTGACCGTACATGTTAACTTGTGTCTAGCATATACATTCCAGATAAACATTCCATTATGTCCTGTTGGCGTGTTTGGCGGTTATGGTAAGACGCCCGCAAGGAGGATGAGCACACGCGACGGGAACGTACGGCCTTTAACAGCCAAAAGGTGAGGTTCGTAAGCAATGATGGAGCGAACGAGTGGAACGCGCACTAATCAGCGATAGGGTATCCTATTGTGGGATTAGTGGCGCGACACGAGATAGCTACAGGGCGACACGTGAGACGGAGATAGTGGCACTGTATGCAGGTGTGAGGGGGGACACTGTCAGTTTGGGCGCAGTGGGGATGGGAGGGGGCGGGAAGAGGGGAGGGCGGTGTGTGCGTAGGGATAGCGAGTGAACGATGTTTACGAGCCACCGAGTTCACGACGAATAGGTAGGAAAAAAGGAGGGGAGAAAAAAAAATATGGAGTAGGTCCCTGTGTCGCGCCGTCACTCCTCTCCTCTCGCGGTCGCGGCCACTCCCCGACTGAGCTCCCCATGTTATTGCCCGCCCGTCGTGTTTGCGCGCGTCCGTCCCCCGGCTCAGTGCCGGCTGGTCGCGGCTGGAGCCCTCAACGGGTCTTATCGGCGGCGGCCGATAAGACGGTCATTGAGGTCTCCGGGCCGGCGCACCGCCGGCGCCCACTATACGTGCTTTGGCTGATAATGATCGATCCCTCGTTGGCGCTGCCGCCACCGCCAAACCCGCCAAACGGAGAACCCTTCGCAACATAGGGCAATCGACACCCCGGAAACACCAGGGCAGCGTGACTCGCTGGATCTCGTTCTTGTGCTCAACATGAAGTTGCAAGAGTGTCTTTCGAAATGGCTAGAAGCAGATGGCTGGCCAGCTTTATGCAAACGACACAGCTATATATAAGTAAGGTGATAATAGCATGTGGGATGCCCAAGCAGATACCTAAAGCGCGGAATACCTAATAAGCATGAACATTACGGTCACTTGGGTGAAACATCAATAAACCAAATCGTTCAAACGCCATCAGCACGTTCTTACGTGTAACCGCCTGGGGATATCCAGTGATACGCCGTAACTCGCGGGACAAGGAAAAGTCCGCTACTTGGGACGTCACACGACGAAGCGGCTCGCCGAGGGACACGCTGACACAGGGCAGGCCACGCCGCCGACCTGACCTAACCCACCAGGGCATTGTCGAGCGGACCCCTGCTAGACCAAGTCACCGAACGGACCGAACATGCCAGGCCCCGGCCGCCCGGACCTTGTCAGGTCACGCCACTCGCCGAACCGCCCGAAGTTCCCAGGTCGGTCGCCGTCCGGGCCTCTGCCAGGGCACGTCGCCGGACTAATCTAACTCCAGTTAATGGCCACGCCACTCGCCCCAGATCATTGCCGTTCGGACCCCTGCCAGACCACGCCACTTACCGTACGAACTGACCTTACACTTCAGGTCATGTCGAGCGGGCAAGGCCATGTCACCGAACCGATCCAGATTCCAAGGCATGCGGTCCGGACCCCTGTCAGGCCACGCCACTCACTGAACGGACCTAACTCCCAGGTCAGTCGCCGTCCGAGCTCCTGACAGGTCATATCACTCACCCAACTGGCCTGACCTACCTGATCATACGCCGGTCGAACCTCTACCAGGTTACGTCACCGAACTGACCTAACTTCCCCCGACCTCCTTGTCCCAGACCACTGGCGTGTTCCAGGCCTCCACCCCCGGGCGATAGATCGGAGCGGGTACCTACCGTCTCAACAGCCGTAATAGGCGCCGCTCTCGTGCCGCTGTCCCATCTCCTCCCCCCCCCCCCTGGCCGGCCGAGCCCAGCGAAGGCACGCCGCGTTGGGCCGCGGTGCCGCCTGGGGCGCTCCGTCGCTCCCCCTACAGGCATATGACACTCGCTCCGAGCCCGCCGAGCCAGCCGGCGGGCGCCGGCCCGAAGTCCGCAGCTGTATGGGACACTCCAAGTCAGTCACGTGACACCCCCCGCCAGGCGCGAGGTGCCCAGACGCGTGCCCCAGAGAGTGTCCCGACCGACGCCGAGGGCCGACCTGCCGTAAAAGGGGCCAACGGTCATAACCAGCTGTAAGCGGCGGCCCGCTCGCGTCACCGCTGCCCGTTGACGCCCAGCGGCCGGCGCTGGGCCAATGAGAACAACGATCCCAGTGCCGGCGGTGCTCCGCCCGCCGCCTCGGCGCTCCCACGACGCGGCCGCTAGGAGGGGGGGGGAGGGGCATCCCGATCGCTAATGGCCGAGCCCACGGGCGATGAAGGCATCTCACTGCTGCCAGCGGCTGCTAGGTACTGGCCGCTGCCAGTCCCTCCGACTCATAACATATGTCTAGGGGCACATCACTGTTACACGGGGGCCACCCATGGCCGGGAACCCGGTCGACTCGCTCGCCATCACGACGGTCCGTGTATTGTCTCAGGACTGTCATACTCGTCCCGCCTTCCCCTCCCCCCGGGCCCCCCTCCTCCTCGCGGCCGACCGTCCAAGCCCAACGAGGGCGGCGACCCCGCCGAGCCGCCGCGCCGCGGCCGACCCGGCGCGGCGGTCGCCCGACGGTCATATAACACGTCCCGCGCCGCCCCGGTCGGCGCCGAATACGGCCTGCCATAAAAGGACACCGTCGCTCATAAACCAGCTGTGGACACAAACCAGCGGATCCCGAGACGGTGACACGCCGTCTGCGGCGTGCCGCGCCCGTTGGTGGACGCCCGCTTGCGCCGCAGCCAGCGTCCGCCGCTGGGCCGCTCTGGCCGGGTCGTGTGAGAATTATCCCCCAACCCACTCGTCGGGTCAGTCACTATTCTGGCGCAGGCCAGACCAGCCGGTAAGCCACCACGGCCAACCCGGCAGCCACCGGCCGGTTGGTCATCTGGCGTTACCAGGCCAGCCGCCTCAACCGATCCATTACCACGTAAAGCTGGGGCGCTATCCGATCACCCGCCGCGGTGACCTATGGCCCGCTCGCCCACCGGCCGGACCAGTTCCCAGGTCAGGGCCGATGCGACCGCTGCCAGGCCACGCACCGAACTGACCTAACATTACCAGGCCATGTCGCTCAGACCCCTCCGTGTCGCCCGCCGTACTGACCTCTCATTCCCAGGTCCGTCGCCGATCCGGCCCCTGCCAGGTCTACCGAACTGACCTAACAATCCCAGGTCAGTTTTCGAGCCCGTCTATGGCAAGCCACGCGCCGCTGAAGTAACATTTCTCTGTAACCGGCCTCACCGAACCGGCCTCAGCCCGAACTGGCCTCCGCCAGGCGTCGTACCGAACTGACCTAACATTCCCAGGTCCGTCGCCGAACCCAAGTCAGTCACCGAACCGTTCCGGCCGAGCCGGCCTCGCCGAACCGGCCTCTGTCCGCACCGGCCTCTGCCAGGCCTCGCGCCGAGCTGACCTAATATTCCCAGGTCAGTCGCTGAACCGGCCTCGCCAACCGGCCTCTGTCCGCACCGGCCTCGCCGAACCGGCCTCTGTCCGCATCGGCCTCACCGGACCGGCCTCACCGAACCGGCCTCTGTCCGCACCGGCGCCGTCACTCCGCCGCGCCGGCGACTGTCGCAGCTAACGCAGGCAAACACCCCCGGGCCGGTCCGAGTGCCCGTCACCCCGGGCCGGTCCACAGCGCCCGTCCAAACAAGTCGGCGGGCACCCCCGCCGACGCCCCAGAAACCGCCCCGCGCGTGTCAACACCGGCGCCGCGCGGACGGGAGACCGCTGCCCCGCAACCCCCCCCCCCAGGCCGGCCGCCACGTGGACGGGAGAGATAGAGAGAGAGAGAGAGAGAGAGAGAGAGAGAGAGAGAGAGAGAGAAAGGGAGAGAGAGAGAGAGAGAGAGAGAGGGAGAGAGAGGGAGAGAGGCGATAACGTCTCGCGGAGCGTGAAATACAAGACGGTTCAGTTCGGCACGAACTCCGACCCGGCCAGAGGCGTGAGCACGACCACGCCGGTCCCGCCGCGTGCACGGCCAACAGCACGGACCCGGGCGACAGTTCCGCACTGACTCCTGCAATACGACCCAAGTCGGTGATTGCATAGCCCCCCCCCCCCCGGCCAGCGCCACCGCGCGCGCGCCACGCAATCCGACCCAAGTCGACGATTGCATAGCCTCCATCCAGCGCCACCGCGCGCGCGCCTTGCAAATCGACCCAAGTCGACGATTGCCTGCCTCCGTCCAGCGCCGCCGCGCGCGCGCCTTGCGATCCGACCCGAGTCGACGATTGCGTGCCTCCGCCAGCGCCACCCCGCGCGCCACCTTGCCACTCGGCCCCGTCCGCCGCTGACCTTGTTCCGCACTGACTCCTGCAAACCGACCCAAGTCGGCGATTGCATAGCCCCCCCCCCGCCAGCGCCACCGCGCGCGCGCCATGCAATCCGACCCAAGTCGACGATTGCATAGCCTCCATCCGGCGCCGCCGCGCGCGCGCCTGCAATCCGACCCAAGTCGACAATTGCATCCGCCTTGCCATGCATATCGACCCAAGTCGACAGTTGCATGGCGCGCCAGCAATTCGACCCAAGTCGACAATTGCATAGCCTCCATCCAGCGCCGCCGCGCGCGCGCCTGCAACTCGACCCAAGTCGACAATTGCATCCGCCGCTTACCTTGCCATGCAATTCGACCCAAGTCGACAATTGCATAGCCTCCATCCAGCGCCGCCGCGCGCGCTCCTGCAATTCGACCCAAGTCGACAATTGCATCCGCCACTTACCTTGCCATGCAATTCGACCCAAGTCGACAATTGCATCCGCCACTTACCTTGCCATGCAATTCGACCCAAGTCGACAATTGCATAGCGCGCCAGCAATTCGACCCAAGTCGACAATTGCATAGCCTCCATCCAGCGCCGCCGCGCGCGCTCCTGCAATTCGACCCAAGTCGACAATTGCATCCGCCACTTACCTTGCCATGCAATTCGACCCAAGTCGACAATTGCATGGCGCGCCAGCAATTCGACCCAAGTCGACAATTGCATAGCCTCCATCCAGCGCCGCCGCGCGCGCGCGCCTGCAACTCGACCCAAGTCGACAATTGCATAGCCTCCGTCCAGCGCCGCCGCGCGCGCTCCTGCAATTCGACCCAAGTCGACAATTGCATCCGCCACTTACCTTGCCATGCAATTCGACCCAAGTCGACAATTGCATGGCGCGCCAGCAATTCGACCCTAGTCGACAATTGCAAAGCCTCCATCCAGCGCCGCCGCGCGCGCGCCTGCAACTCGACCCAAGGCGACAATTGCGTCCGCCGCTTACCTGCCATGCAATTCGACCCAAGTCGACAATTGCATAGCCTCCATCCAGCGCCGCCGCGCGCGCGCCCGCAATCCGACCCAAGCCGACAATTGCATGCCTCCCCAGCGCCACCGCGCGCGCCACCTGCGACTCGGCCCCAGCCGCCAGACCCCTGCAATCCGACCCAAGTCGGCGATTGCATAGCCCCCCCCCCCCGCCAGCGCCACCGCGCGAGCGCCATGCAATCCGACCCAAGTCGACGATTGCATAGCCTCCATCCAGCGCCGCTGCGCGCGCGCCTTGCAAGTCGACCCAAGTCGACAATTGCATAGCCTCCATCCCGCGCCGCCGCGCGCGCGCCTGCAAATCCGACCCACGTCGACAATTGTATGCCTCCGCCAGCGCCACCGCGCGCGCCACCTCGCAACTCGGCCCCGGCCGCCACTTGCCTTGCCCCCCCCCCCCCGGCGCCCGCCGCCCCCCCCCCCGGCGCCCGCGGCCTCCCTACCGCCGCGTACCCCCCTGCCCGCACCCGTGTTGCTTCCCCGCCCCGCAGCCTATCGCTGCGCCCACCTGCCACCGGTCATCCTGCTGTCCGCCACCTATCTCCATTGTCGTTGTCCTGTTGTTCGATCCATTAGGCCAAGTATCCGCCGTGCACACCGTGCAACACTCAACCGGCGTCTCCTAAGCCAGAGCACTGCTCTCCGCACTTCCATCACAAATATGGAGTAGGTCCCTGTGTCGCGCCGTCACTCCTCTCCTCTCGCGGTCGCGGCCACTCCCCGACTGAGCTCCCCATGTTATTGCCCGCCCGTCGTGTTTGCGCGCGTCCGTCCCCCGGCTCAGTGCCGGCTGGTCGCGGCTGGAGCCCTCAACGGGTCTTATCGGCGGCGGCCGATAAGACGGTCATTACGAGGGACGGGCGCGGGAGACGGTGACGGGAGGGGGCTGACCAGTGTGAGCAGCGACGGCCATGGTGACGGACGTAGAGTGAAAATGGTCATCATTTCCCCGCCCGCCATCCCCAGCTTCCCCCCTTTTGACCTAAATCCTACCTCTCCTGTCGTCGTTTCCCTTAGCGTGTTTGCTGCGGGCGGCGGTTATGGTAAGACGCCCGCAAGGAGGATGAGCACACGCGACGGGAACGTACGGCCTTTAACAGCCAAAAGGTGAGGTTCGTAAGCAATGATGGAGCGAACGAGTGGAACGCGCACTAATCAGCGATAGGGTATCCTATCATCACAGAAAGGCCAGCAGGGGTGAAACGACGCATTGGTGGCGAGGACGAACTCCGAGAAAAGCTCCCACTTCCGCCGGGGAGAGGACCGAAGCACGCCAAATTGGGTGCACCCACTGCACTGAGGCTTATCCCATTTGCAGCGACTAGCTTAGCATTTAAGTTGAAAACAAACTAACCGCAATCCTGCTGAAGTGAATGACGTGAATGTAATCGTGGTGTAGCAGCAAACGAGAGAATAAAGGAGTGGGTTGCACGTACATACAGATTACTGGAAAATGTCAATTCATTCCGTCAGCAGGCGAACATGAAGTGCCTACGGTCAGTAACTCAGTACAGCACTAGCCTGGCATTTCAAAGTGCCCCATAAAGCCGTTTCGTTAGTGACGTATTCGGTAGGCATTCTAGAGATCTACCGCTCTAGACAGAGCCGCTTTGGTCAGAGCTTTGCAGACAGTTTCGCTCGCAAGTGGACCACCTTGGTTGTAGTAAGCCCATCGGAACACGCATAAAACGTGTGCGCTCCAATGATCAGAAGTCAGATCAAATCAGATCTAAATTGAAATTTGTGTGCAAGGATCACAAAGCTAAAACGACAGTTCACTGAGTAGGTGAGCTTGAATTCACTGGTGTGGAATACGTGTAATAATTTCAATTCTTATTTAGTTTTATTTATGCTTATGGCACGGAGCCTTATGTTTACAAATGTTATGCCACCTTAAAGTTTGCTTTTAATTTGTTAATGACAGGCCACGTCAATCAAAACAAAGAAACACGCCCAGTTGAGCCAATATGCCTAGCTTTGTGCCAGGTTTCGTTTCCGCCCAATTATGCTCACAGCGACAGCTGCACATTTAGCCAATATTCGGCTCGAGTTATTCAACGCGGCACATATAAGTATCGTCTCCCAACAACCGTTTGACATAACCGTCGGCCGTTTGGACAGTTTAATGTCAGACTTGTTACCTACCTAGTTCCACGGCCATCTGAGCAGCGTCCTGGCTGTCAAGGCCCCGCTCGACAGCGCTCCATCGCGTGCCAGCCGTGTCGGACAACTTGATTCGTACGGTCGCGGCATTGTAGCGCTTTGGGGAGACGTGTCTGATCTGTCATCATTAGAATAATGCATCACGCCTGAAGAAGCCCCGATCAATCATTTTCCTTATGCACCAGAGCACGCGTGTGTCAAGGAAAAAGTGCTTTTGCCTGAGGGACGTTGCGTCTATCGAATGCGCAATAAGCCTCGTTGCAGAGAATATATATCAAAAGGGGCTTCTGTGTGTGTGTATTGCGCGCGCGCATGCGCGCAATATCATATGTAATATCATATGTTGCGCAATATCATATAATAGACGCGCATGCGCGTCTATTATATGTTTTTTTTTGCACTTTTTGACGAGCAATTTGCTGTGAACGCCTGCTTGCTGTCGTCCATGTGGCCCGACCTATCTATCGGCCAGTCCCGCGAGGACGGCAACCAACCAGTCTCGCAGGAGCTGTCTACCGATTACCTTCTGTAACTGTCTCCCAGACAGTCTCAGAGGATCTGTCTTTCGACTGTCTGCCGATCGTCTGCTGTAACTGTCTGCTCGCCCAATCCCGCGCCACTCTCAGGATACAGGACGGGCTGACAGTGCCGCGCGGCTTCCGACCAGCCACCTGCCCAACAGACGCCAATAAACGCCACATGAGACGGCCCATTGCTGGCGGAATGTCAGTGCCCCAACGAGCCAGACACACCCGTAAGGTCTCCGGCGAGACAGACCACCCGCTGGGGCTGCTACCGGAGGCAATACGGTGAAAACGCTCAGCAGAACCCTTCCATGACTGGGTGTCGAGGACGAGGTGAGCTCTTGGTTATGAGCTAGAGCTAGAAAGTTAGTATCAAGTATAGCCTCGTTTCATTGCATATGCATAATCAGTCTCCATGGTTTAGGTGAACGCATTATAAACCATATCAAATGTTCTTTATTTTGGAAAGCTACAGGAACAAAGTACCTAACAAACTGCAGTACCTATTTCACTTAGTAAAGTTCATGCTATTCTATTCTGCTGAGCTTGACGCACAGCGCAAATTAAAGTTTACAAGCATTTCCTAGAAGTCACAGGAAGATGAGTGGAGACAACTCGTTGATAAATTGTTACCGATACAAAGTGAACCGACTTTTCTTCTGATAGACCACCAGGCATGCATCTCATCCGTCACAGAACAAAAATCGAATTGGAACTCGCTTTACGGTTGGAATTCTCAATTAGGAGCATACCGTCACGACAAACGGCAATGATCCGTGCATTCCTCAGCGGACCGCTTGTGTGTGGTATCTCTGATCACATGGACTAATGAGACGAGAAAGTTCTGACCGCTCTGCGCTGTGCGGGAGGTCGCACATACCACCGTATAGGCCACATATCGCTGTTTTACAACGCTGATAAAAGGCTGATTAGTAAAAGTGCAGCAAAGAAATAAAGCTTATAGTAACTTCATAAGCTTACGCAGCATTTAATTGTTTGTTGAATTCATTGATACGAGTATATTTCGTCTATATGAATGATTCTTGCAATCACTACGAAGAAACTGCGTCTGTTTATGTATATTTTAATGACGCTTCTTTCATGTCCCACCTCTGACATTCGTTGCCTGCGCCCTGCCTGCACCCATGTACAGCCCTCTGCAAACTGCGTGGTAGGTATTCTTTTTTCAACAAAAACGAGAATAACGCGAATACCATGCTATCGGTCACTCGAAAATCGTAACAGCAAGACGCGTGAGACTCCGTACCTTAGGTTGGCATCATCACCGTATTCATTTTCCATCTAGTTCGGCAACAAAACCCAAAAGTTTATATTTGCCCCCAAAACATACTTTTGCATTTTATTGCCACACAAGGCGTATAGTTTGTTTAGTGGTAGACCTAATCGAAGGAGTGGAGCATGGCGCATCTATGTGCAATGAGTTCCGACCGACAGATAGCATAGCCTTTGAGCTATTATCGGTTTTGTCGAAAAAAGAATACCTACCACGCAGTCTGCTGAGGGCTGTACATCGGTGTTCGTTCCATTTCGGGCTGTCGGTGGACACACACCGCACAGTCCTGCACCCTTGTCATCTCCCCTCTCCGGTACACGCCGGTACACCAAGACCGATCATGACCGAGTGCTGTCTCGGCACCGGCAGCGACGGCTCTGCCTCTCTGTGCAAGGGTGAGAGGTCCCCTGTGTCGTCCTGTAGCCCGCGCAGATACTTCTTATACGGCCAACGGGTGGCCACTTTATGGAACAAATATAATCACATCCAATTCATTTCAAACTCGTTCCGTTGCATTAGCCCGAAAATAATTCAATGGATTGATTTTATTTCTTCATTGATGGAACCACAGCTTTTAGCACAAATGTGCGCCTTTCCGGGTAATCCATGGAAAATCGGCCGGCAAATCCCCTCAGGTGCGTCCCACCGTGGGTCGCAAACACGGTCATTAGTAACGTGAGAACCCGCGGACCCAAGCGGAGGGGCGAAGCACCGACCAATTAACGGATTAATGTTAACCCCTACCTGATTTCTCCTGTGATGTTAGGAACAAAACCAAAATCTCTAACTATACAATTAACAAAGAAGGCCTTGACGCCTATTTACCCTGACGTGGTCTTATGTGTCGTTTTTGCTGTGAGAAGCTCCCAGCAGTGTATAATTTCCACTCGCCATACTCGCCGTGTTCAGGTGAGGAAAAAGTGCAGCACACACCTGGCTGGTGACCAGGTGTGTGGTTAGTGAGGAGTCGGACTGCTACCCACGTCCGGCCTTAGAACGGCAGTCTGCAGTCGGCTGTGGAGGCGTCACCGCGCCATCAACGGCACGCACTCGGCGGCCCGGTCGACAACACGGCGGCGCGGCGGCCTCAGCGGCCGTGGGTCGGATCTCACGCACTGGAGGCCGTCTCAGCTCAGAGGATCGTGACCGCCGGCAGCGACGGCAGCGCAGCGACCGGACAGTCTCAAATGACCAGCGTGACAGACAAAACTGAGGAGACGAGAGACCCGGCCGCATCGGGCCCGAGCGCGGCGGCCGGCCGGTGTGCAGCCGTGATTTGATCCAGTAAGACGTGATGGTCCCAGGTTCGTGATGATTGGAGGATTAAGGAGATCGCCAATAAATATTACGAAGAAAAATATATGTTTTTCGCTGTTCACAACGTTGAAAGATTGTGAGATATCAGACGGCCATGCATCGAATAATCGTTATCCAGCATGTCTGAAAAGAACGGAAGCCCAAACAAGTCCGAGCACGAATGCAAATCATCTGACGAGGGGCGTAAATTGAAATAAAGTATGAAAAAAGCATGGTCCTGAAAACAATATAATCTAAACCAACCTAACCTTACCTAACCAGCTTCAATCCAACTGGACCATTTATAACACTTTTCACTGAACCATGCTCTATTCATACCGTATTGCAATAGGGATATGCGACTATGGAGGCAAACTTTTACGCCGGAAGGACGGCTCCCATTCTGTGTCGTCACGGCTGGCCAGTATCTCCTTCTACCTGGGGAAACTCACTGGAGGAAGCCTGGAAGCGACACTGCCGTTCGGTACTCACATCCAGTTGTAGTATCCTCTCACGGCGGCCGGCTGAAAGAAGAGCACCGCCAGCAGCGGCACCAGCGCCCATCCGCGCCTCCTCAGGAGCTCCATCATCGCTCGCTCTGTGGCCGTCAGGCCCTCCACATGACCCGGCCGGCCCGGCACACAGCCCACTCTCGGCACAGCCCGCACGGCCCGTCACAGCTCGCTTCGTCACACGATTCACGCACCCCACGTCGGCAGCGGCGGACGACTGACGGCGCGGCGCGCGGCGAGCGGCCGGCCGGCCGGCGGGCGGAGCCTGGCACCGCCTGCCCGCCTCTCATTGGCCCTCTCCCGCCGCCAAAAGCCAGCACTTTCCCGGAAGGGTTTGCGAGATAGCTTCGTTTCTCCAGAATCCAGGCACGGAAAGGAGTTGCAATGGGAATAAATGGACTTTTGGAGTTGCCTGGTCGGTCTGCCGCGCAGTACCCCGTCCGGTGCGGAGGCTAAGAATTGCCAAAGCCAGACCTTTACCGATTCTGACACCTCAGGATCACCTCGGATTTCCGATGATTAAAAGTCCTTGCGGTGGTTAGCGAATCTCTCGAGTTTGAGCCTCTGAGGCAGCTGCTTTGTTGCGAAACGGTGCACCGAGGACCCGTAAGCCGGTCGGCCTCTGGTGGCGCCACACACCGTCTCGGCCCAGATCAAAAGATGATTAGCTATATAAATGGACGCTGCACATCCTCGGCACCCAAGGAATTATTCAGCTTATCTGAGTGAATAACGGTAACAGTTCAAATCAGGGTATATTGAGTGAAATTGCAAATTGGTTCAAATTGCAAACAATTAAGTTTGAACTATGGTCCTACGCAATACGCATTCGCATACCTATTAGTTACCCATCGAATTCGATTTTTTAATATGCGGAATAGACATGAAAAGGAAGGACTCCTTTCGTATAAAAAGGGGTTTAATAAAACCTGTACATTGGATAGGAGCTTTATAATGTTGTCACTAGTATTTTTTTTACAGCACCGTAACAATTTTGTTCCATTAATTATTAGACACCGTCATTCTGTTCCAAAGACATTTTGCCTGCACTTAAGTTAAGGTTAAGCCGTCACACCGGTGAAACAGTGCGTACCCTGATGTGCATTGTCCAATTTCTGAAGAGTAAGTGCAGTCGACTACCCACGAAGGAGCTATAGGTAGCCCGCATCTAGCAGGGACTAGTTATTTTCTGTGTATATTGATGAATGATGTGTAATGTATGTGTGCTGTTTGTGTATTATATGTACCGACTTCGGTATGCAATAAACATTATTATTATTATTATTGTTATTATTCGCATGCAGGACCCCTCTCATGCTAAGTGCTGTGGGATCATGGCTGTCCTTTCCCACACCCGTTTCCCCATTCTTCTGGAAGCCCTGAGTGCCATCTTGACAGTCCTACCATCGTCCTCGCCTCTTATATCAAGGGCGTATCTTGGGAACTTTTTTGCAAAAAAAAAATCCCGAGATGTTCCCTTGGTCATTTTATAGGCATCCCAAAATATTCTCTCACTTTATCGTCTGACTAAATTTTGAATATTTGTCTTTGAAAAAAGAAATATCAATGAGCAGCACCTGGCACGGCAGCTGATCGTCTGATGTCATTCGATAGCCATATATGAACGCCTTCTCCGGGCCTGGGCCCATACACCGCCTCTCTGTCCCTCTCCGTCCGACCGGGGCCGGGGGTCAATGGAGATCAATGACCGGCTGTCGGATGACGTCAGAGGAACCATGGGACGGCTGACGGACCCCACCGCAGTGCTCGATCAGATGGTAATGGGATCTGACCCCTCCATTGTCGTGGATGTCCACAGGTGTGACAAAAATCCGATGCTAAGGGAGAATCGAGGCTCGGAATTCGGGTATCTGCAGTTCAGGAATTGCACCCAAAACTGGCTGAGCGATGTCCGCTATCCGGTGCTGAGAGTCCAAAGGTGTGTTTTTAGTGGTCAAGATCATTTCCCAGTCAGTACCAGGGCCTATTTTAACATGTTAACTGGGGGGGGGGGGCAAATGCCCCCGCACTCAACAGAATTGCCCCCCCCCCCCAGTCGTCGAGATGTGCCCACTATAAAAATGGGCATAAAGGAACACGGTGACAAACATACAACTGTGACTTGTTTTGCAATGGATGTCAAATGAGTCAGTCTGCAAGTAATGACCAGTGGTGGATCCAATGGTGGGTCATATGGGTTATGACCCCCGCCCCCCTTGGCCCGGGGACACCACAGGCCTGCCTGGGGCACCACCGGCCTGTCAGGGGCACCACAGACCTGTTGGGAGCACCATCGACCTAGGAAGAGCACCATAGGTCTGCCAGGGGCACCACAGACCTGCCAGAGGCCCCACCGGCCTCGCAGGGGCGCCACCTTGGGCCTGTCAGGGATACCACCACAGGCCCGCCAGGGGCACCACAGGCCTGCCAGAGGCACCACAGGCCTAGCAAGGGCACCACGGACCTGTCAGCGACACCACGGGCCTGTCGGGGGCACCTCAAGCTTGTCAGGGCCAAGGGACACCACAGGCCTGTCAGGGGAACCAGAGGCCTAGCAGGGACACCACATGCCTGGCAGGGGCACCATCGGCCTCGCAGGGACATCTTTGGCCTGTAAGTGGCACCACGTGCCTGTCGGGGACACTCCAGGCTTGTCAGGAGCACCACAGTCCTCTCAGGGCCCAGGGGCACCAGCGGCCTAGCAGAGGCACCATCGGCCTAGCAGGGACACCAACGGCCTCGCAAGGGCATCATGGGCCTGTCAGGGGCACCACGGGCCTGTCGTTGGAACTTCAGGCTTGTCAGGGGCACCCACAGTTCTTTCAGATGCACCGGCGGCCTAGCACCATGGCACCATGTTTGGCCGGGATTGCGATTCGGCGCATGTCGCCTCGCATTAGCCGCTCGTTTGCAGTCTTTTCGTGGTTTCAAACGTTCAAACATGGGATATGATGTTGCTCCCATGCATTAGGGTGGGTGTCAAGGTCACCGGAAGGTCAGGTCAGGTCATTTACCTTTGATGACCTCGGTTCACATTTTCGAGTTCTGTAAGATTCTAGGCTAGTTTTTGGAGCTAAATTCGAATTTAGCAACCATTTGACCGTTTGCGAAGTAGTTTTGGTGCCTTCGTAACATGTTACGAGGCTGTCAGAGGCGGTTGCCACCTACTACGAACACCCGGCAAAATCCTTACTGGTTGACCTGACATGACCTGCTGACCCGACCTGGCCTAAATGCATGAAGACATCATCTATAATCATAACTAACATGATATTCGTGATCATCACCCCGAAAAAACATAGCAGCCACCCTTTACGATGCTCTAACAGGTCTCGATTTTCCCGACTTTTGGGTCATTGACCTGACCTGGAAGGTCAAGTGATGACGACCTAGAACCTTAACACTCGCCGGCACAGGCCATTTTGCGTCCTTCGACGGCACAAGGGGGGGGTTGGTACGACCCCCCCCTCGTGTTTGGCCCCTGATCGAGCTAGAGCTTCGCGGAAAAAAACGAGCGTGCTGCCCGTCACGAGAGGAAGCCGATGATATCCAATTTTAATGTCCTAGGTCATCGGGTGACCTTCCAGGTCAGGTCAATGACCCGAAAATCGGGAAAATTGGGACCTGTTAGAACGTCGTAAAGTGTGGCTGCTATGGGGTTTTTCGGGGTGCTGATCCGAATGATATCATGTGAGTTTTGATCACAGATGATGTCTTCATGCATTTAGTCCAGGTCGGGTCAGGTCAGGTCAGGTCAACCAGTAGGGGTCCTGCCGGGTATTCCTAGTAGGTGTCAACCGCCTCTGACAGCTTCGTAACATGTTACAAAGGCACTAAAACTAGGCTTCGTAAATGTTCATCGGGTTGCTAAATTCGAATTCAGCTCCAAAAACTGGCCTAGAAACATGTAAAACTCGAAAAAGTGAACCGAGGTCATCAAAGGTCACTGACCTGACCTGACCTTCAGGTGACCTTGACATCCACCCTAATGCATGGGAGCAACATCAAATCACATGTTTGAACGTTTGAAAGCACGAAAAGCTTGCAAAAGCGCGGCTAATGCGAGTCGACATACGCCGAATCGTGATTCCGGCCAAACATGGTCTCGGAAAGTAGGTCACAGGTCAAAGGTCATTTGGGTCAGGGTCATGAAATTTTCAGGGTAGGTGTAAAATTGATAAATGCGAGGGTACTGAAAGTTTCGTTGCAATCGGCAGCTTTTTAAGCGAGTTATTCGCGAAAAAACCTTAGAGGTGTTGCATCAACCCCCCCCCCCCCCTGTGTCGGCGAGGGTCGGCGAGGGTTAAAATTGGGTATCATCGGCTTCCTTTCATCACGGGCAAGGGTTGATGGATTATTAGAGACAATTTTCCAGGTTGCCCCCCCCCCCAGTCAAATTCCCTTAAAATAGGCTCTGGTCAGTACACAGAATAATTAACAGTTGTCCATGGACAATGAACGCGTCCAGTGTCCAGGTGCCCCGAAGTCCAGTTTCCAGGTGCGCCGTTCGAATGTTGCGACTTTTGCGGTCGGTCGATCCAGCGATGTCGCCGCTGTCGTTCAGGTGTCGGTACGCCGTTTCCGCCTGCCTGGCTCTCTGCCGGCTGCGCCCTGTTTTTGTCGCCGTCCGGGACAATGTCGTTTGTCGAACACACCACATGCCTGTTCAATAACGACACGGCCAATCGGTCGGTGACCTGTTGCACTCGGTGCTTTGTATCGGTGACCTGTTACACTTGGTTCTTCGCACCAGGCAGTGACTTGTTTCGCTCCGTGACGTCTGCACCGTTGGTGGCTTGCTACATGCGATGTCGTGGATGCCGGCGTCAAAATCACATCTGAAGTTCAGCAGCCGTCTCGCATTTTCTGACCCACCACCAAAGCGGCGCCGGTTTCCGCAGACCGCCGCCATGGTCATTGATCGCCCCGCACACGGGCGCTGCGGCCGCATGGAACGCGGTAGAAAAACTACCAGATTGGTATGCCGGTGACCGCTCGGCTATAAAACGTTTAGCAGCTGTTTGGCGGTAGTTTTCATTTCCCGAAGTGTGTGACAAGGTGTGAGACTGGTGTAAAACGCTTAAACGGCTCTCGCCTCGCCCGCTCGTGGGTATCGCATGTGTTCGTATAGTTTCCGAGAAATCTTTCCTTCCCGCTCGCATGTTCAGACAATAAAAATTCTTAAATCACTGCTTCATGAACCAACAGACGTGAGTTTTCATGGAAGTCATACCGCTCGAGTCCTTTCCTCGGGATAGTTTTCGAACCTGTAAACGACGCATCCCGTCGGCTCATTTTCTTAGGTCTCAGACCAAGTCGGTCTTCCCTACGGCGCACGTTCGGTCTGGGTGAACGACTGCGCTGCGTGCCGTCCTCTACGGCGAGCCGGAGCGAGCGGGGCAGGGACGGCCGATGGGGAGGGGTAGAGGGGAGAAATTTAGGAGTGCTCTCCTGCCGTATGACAGGACTACGGCGACCACCCGGCAGTTTAGTGCCTCCCTCCCAGCGTGGATTTCGGCGAGTTATTACGATACCGATCCCGAGTGACTCAGGGCAGAAAGGGAACAGTGGGATGACGCTCGTCACGCCGAGAACGGATCTAACAGCGAGCTGAGATAACTTTGACTGCATTTGTAAGTGTATTGAGCTGAAAAAAGATGATGGTTTCAGCGGAGCTATGGTCTACGAGTAAAACGGGGAGAAGATTGTTCTCCTTTGATTGCTTGTGCACCAGAGAACACGCCTTTTATTATAGCTGCATTATTCTAAATGAGATTTTATTATGTCCAGTATAAATGATAAACAGCTTCTTAACACGCGCAGTGGAAGGGGGGGGGGCGGATTTCGCCCACCCCTCCTGTTTTTCGCCAATAACTCGCGCCGCAAACATGATATTAATGTGAAATTTTGGCTACCTGTCCAGAATTGAACTGCGGATCTTCTCGTGCAAGAAATAAAAAAATCGGGTCACAACTTTTCTAGTAATAGCGGTGTAAAGTCAAACATCGCGGCCGGCGCTAGCCGTTACGCGCCGCCTGAATTGTAGACTGTGCCGGGGCGGGACGGTTCCGTCTTTACATCGCGCTCCTTACCGCTGATTATATTCGATTCGCGTCAAATTTTGTGAGAAGACTAAGAGATGTACAGGCAATCTTATGGTCAAATAATTTTGAAAATCGGCCGGTAACAGCTTGAGTTATGAGTGTGTAAACACAAAATTGTGATTGCCGCGTTTCCCGCGTCCGCCGATCCCGCTTCAGCCGGCGACATCTTACGCTTAGCAGGCTTCTAACCAGGCGCGGATCCAGGGGGGGGGGGCGACGGGGGCGGCCGCCCCCCCGGCAAAGTGGCGCCCTTTCAGCTGTCCGGTGCCCGGCGCCGTCAGGCGCCGGGCACCGGACAACGCCATATACATACCTATAAGGCGCGCTTTAGCACTATCAATACCCACGACCCATGCAATGGCGCCCCACACAAAGCTCCGACGCAACAGTAGATGGTAGTGGATTGCATACGCAGTCGCTACCAAGGCAAGGCGCCCCTTTTATCGCATGGAGGCGCCCCTATAAAATTCATAGGCACCCCTCTTTCACATAAAGGCGCCCCTCTTACTCACCCGATTCCCTTAGGCAATGGCGCCCCCCTTGGGCGATGGCGCCCCCTTGAGGGATGGCGCCCCCTATAAGTTTGTCCGCACCACTTTTAGCGTGGTTACGCCCCTGATCTGCAAAGCATAACAGGCGCCCCGCCCCATTGAAGATCACAGGCGACTGGGCGCCCCATTGAAAAAAAAACATGGCGCCCCAGGGGCGCCATTTTTTTTTCACTGCAGGCGCGGATCCAGCGGGGGCGGCGGGGGCGGCCACACCCCACCCCCTCCATCTGAAAAGGCGCCCATAGCCCGCGGCAGAGAGGGGGCCCCGAGCAGAAGAGCGGCGACACAGCAAAGGTTGAGGAGAAAAAGGGCGCCTCCACTCAGAAGCTGGGCTCACCAAGCACGAGAGCGAGGCCCAATTGCCCGTTCCCAGCAGATGAGAGTCGCCCCAGCAGAAGAGCGGCGTCTTATTAAAAGAATAAAAAGATACCTTCTGTTCAAGAGGGGCGCCCCTGGCAGCGGAAGGGCACCCCCAGCAGGAGAAAGCACCCCTGAAGAGGAGCGACGCCCCAGCAAACGGAGAGAGGCGCCCCCATTCCGAGAAGAAGAGAGGTGCCCTGACAGCAGATGGGCGCCCCAGCAAAAAAGGAGCCCCATAAGAAGAAAATGGATACCGCTAAGAGAAGAGGGGTGCCCCCGGCAGCGGAGGGGGCCCCAGAAGAGAAGGGTTTCCAACAGGAGAGGGGCGCCCCCACCAGAAGAGGGGCGTCCCAGCAGAAGAGAGGCGCCACAGCAAAAGTTGACCAGAAATAGGGAGTCTCCGGCAGAGTTTTGGCTCGCCAAACAGGATAGGGGCGCCCCATTGACAATAGCCGGCAGAAGATAGTTACCCCGGCAGCAGATGGGCTCCCCAGCAGGCAGCAGTCGTCGGGTGCCCCCAGTAGAAGAGGGGCGCCTCATTACAAGAAGAAGAGGAGCATATTCTGCACAAGAGGGGCGCCCCTGACAGCGGAAGGGCAGCCCCAGCAGAGGGGCGGTGCCCCAGAAAAGGGAGAAGGGTGCCCCACTCCGAACAAAAGAGGGACGCCCCAGTGAAAAAAAAAAAAACATAAGAAAAAAGGGGGTGCCGCTGGCAGAAGAGATAAGTCCCCGCAGTGGAAGGGCGCCCCCAGAAGAGGTGTCTCTAGCAAAAGAGAAGTGTCCCCTGCAGAACAGGGGCACCCCAGCAAAAGTTCGACAGAAATGGGGCGCCTCCAGCAGAATTTGGGGTCGCCCAACAGGAGAGGGTCGCCCCATTCACAGTAGAAAAGGGGACTCCCCAGCAGCAAAGGGGCGCCCTAACAGAACAGGTGCACTCCAAGTAGAAGTGTGACGCATCAGGAAGAAGAGGGGCGCTTCTAGCAGAAGATGGCCGTCCCAGATAAGTGGGTCGCCTACAGCAAATAGGTCGTTCTTAGAAGAAATGATGCGACTCAAGCAGAGTGGGCCTCCCCATGAGGCATTGGGCGATCCAAGCAGAGGTTGGGCGCCCTCA
Organism: Amphibalanus amphitrite; assembly: GCF_019059575.1. Classification (NCBI taxonomy): domain Eukaryota; kingdom Metazoa; phylum Arthropoda; class Thecostraca; order Balanomorpha; family Balanidae; genus Amphibalanus; species Amphibalanus amphitrite. Next base: position 1,523,137 of record NW_024881511.1, on the reverse strand, counting down.
GGAGAAGTGAGGCAAACCAGCATAAGTGAGACGCTTCCAGAAAAAAAAGGAGAAGGATGCACCAGCAAATGGAGGCCACCTTTTTGCTAATATTTTTTGCTAACGTAGCGGCGCCCATCTACGACTTTTAACCCGCGCCGTGCTGGTGGTCTGAGTTTTCCGTGTCGTGCTAGGGGGGGGGGAGGTCACGTCCCCTCGTCTAACTCGGCTCCTAGGACGCGTAGAACTAGAGACACGCGGTAAGCGGTTTTCTAGGTTAGGTCAAATAAGGTCAGGTCACCAAAGGTCATCAAAGGTAAAATGTTGCCTATTTCAACAATTTTCGAAACGCCGGCACATAGCTCGGAAACCAATAGAGCTATAGTGCCGCGGTAAAGCGCATTCAATAGCCCTTTCAAAGGTGCTTCTGTGAACTGCCCTCAGAATTGACCACTGGTCAACGGTCTAGCCTCCAGAGGGCAAAAACTCTAAAAATAGCAGTTTTACGAACAATGTTTTCCTGCAATAGCTTTTGACTCAAGAGAGGCTCGACATTACGTTTGCCAGCATCGCGTTTCTGTCGTCGAGACGCGTCGAATGGACTATAGGATGACCTTGAAAGGTAATTTTGATAATTTGACCTCAGGTCAAGGTCATGACCTCACCGGGAAATGTCATGTTGCATATCAGTCGATCTGTATCGTCGAGCTGAACACAACGGAGGTGTTTTTATCGTTCTAGCATATGTATCTATCAAAAGTTATTTTCAAAAAACTGTTCAGGAGTCAGGACCTTTCATGACCTGGGATGACCTGTGGGACACAATGAATGGTCACAGGTGCAATTTTCTTATTCAGTGTGTTGATTTTACATGTATCCTAATGCTTGCGATTGTCTAGAATGGCGCTCGTCCAAAAGCCTTTCAGTTGTCTCACATAAACTTAGGTATACCTACCCGGTATACCTAATGGATATTGGAGAGGTCGCAAAACTGACTTGACCTTAGCCCACAAATATCAAAATTCCGAGATATACATTTCATGAATATTGTTGCTTTCATCAATCGCTGACAGTTTCAAAGCGACCGTTCTGTCGGTATAGCAATGGTGAGCATTTTAACATTCTGGGGTTAGGTCACTTGTCATGACCTGGTGACCTGCCGTTGCATGACCCGGGCCTGACACTTTCACAAAATGTGCAAAAAAGGTGCATGATAATGTGTGCTGAAAACGGCGGCGCTGCGCACAGCTGTTTTTTTCAGATATTTGCGAAAAACCTGAGGGGGAGCATGACAACGTCCCACACCACGGCGCGGGTTCGACGACTCTCGATTTTGACGACGGTTTGGCGCCCCTTCGTATGAAGCGCCCCCAGATTGCCAGGTCGCCCCTATTTTGACTTGTCGCCCCCCCTCCCGAAAAATCCTGGATCCGCCCCTGCTTCTAACTGCCATATTTATTGTTGGATTAACAAGAAATTCACCATACATACTCACAAATGTATGTTCTTTCGTGTAGTGAAAGAAAAAAGAAAATCGGTCGGTAACTTTTTGAGTTATCGGCGTGTAAACGCAAAAAAGTCGCTAATATGGCAGATTTGACCACTTTTGACCTCATTTGACCTTGAAGATATTGACCTAGGGTCATGAAATTCACACACAACAGAGTTCCCCTCGGCCCTCACCTACCCTCCAAATTTCGTCTTTCTAGCTCCAGTGAGAGCTGAGATCTTAGGGGGGGGCGACATCCGCCCCCCCTTCCACTGGGCGTAGTAGGGGAAGTTGGGGGAACGCCGAATACTTTTTTTCTGACGCCCGTAGCACGCAAGGTAGACAACATAAGCTATTCTTGTTGGCGTCATTCGAGAGGCCAGTCTTTTGTCTTTCAAACATACCAGGCGCATTTGATGAATTCGCATACCGTTAAGCGCAAAAACTAAAAATATCAAAGAACTGACTTTTTCGGCGTTGCCCCGGACTGCGGGGAAAGCCGAAAATGGGATAAATCACGGGCGTAGGAACGTCATGAAAAGTGGGTGGGCCACCCTGTCAAGGGGCCTCCTTTTCCAGGGGGCCTCCTATTTTCAGGGGCCTCCAACTTTTGCCTCGTCCTGCTGGCTGCTTTTAAGCATGACCTCCAAATCTAGCTTCTAAGATTGGGCAGATGTACCCAGGGGCGTAACCGCTTAAGCGAATAGTGCAGAAAGTCTGCACCATTTTTAAAACTCGTTCCCCTCCGATTTTTTTTTTATAGAATGTATTTGCCGCAAACGGCGCATGACCCCTGAAAACCCTTACACAAATGTCTTCCTCGTTTCAGGCGCCCTCTTTGGCATATAAGCGCCCTATGCATAGTCATCAGAGACATCCCTATATCAGTCGGGGGAGGTTTGGTCAATCGTTGTCATTTTTAGCACGTGCTATTTTTGTCACACGTGTTAAAAATGACAACGATTCTGCTATTTTTGACAACGATGAGGCCGATTTCACTCCTCAGCGAGGAAATCAAGATTTTGGAAAGATAAACACTGATTTTGGAAAAGAAGTGCTGCCACCTGGTGCAAGACGAAGAAGCCAGCTTTAATATGCCCGTTATTTGCATGGTAGGTTGTTTTGTGGCCTGAAGTTGGAACTTAAAATTGAAGCATCCGAAAATGATCGATATTGATCGAAAACATGATGTTGATGAAAAAAATAATGTTTTAAGTTGAGAGAGGAGGCCATTTTATCCAGATGCAGTAGTTTACATCTTGAAATTATTTTTGCTAATGACGGCTGCTAATTATCCCTCATTACATGGCAGTCGTCGTAAGCAAAAATAATTTCAAGAAGTAAACCACCGCATCTGGATAAAATGGCCTCCTCTCTCAACTTAACATATCATTTTTTTTCATTCACATCATGATTTCGATCAATATCGATCATTTTCGGATGCTTCAATTTAAAGTTCCAACTTCGGGCCACAAAAAAGGGTATACTTCAACGTTGGACTACCATACAAACAACGGCCATATTAAAGCTGGTTTCTTCTTCTTGCACCAGGTGGCAGCACTTCTTTTCCAAAATCAGTGCTTGTATTTCCAAAATCGTGATTTCCTCGCTGAGGAGTGAAATCGACTTCATCGTTGCTAAAAATAGCTGATAGCGTTGTCATTTTTAGCACATGGTTGCCAAAAATGGCATGTGCTAAAAATGACAACGATTGACCAAACCTCCCCCGACTGATATGTCCCACAGTCGCCCCATTGTCGCATACAATGTGCGCTTATCATAGGCGTCTCTCTTTTATGGACACTTGAAGGCACCTCTCTTTGCCATGCCGGCGCCCCTGTTTCTTATGAATGCACCCCCATGGCATTGATCAATTGCAATTTGCAGACCTCTATTGCATGTGGACGCCCATATATGTAGGCCTCAGAGGCGCCCCTCTTTCGCATTGAGGCGCCCCTATGGGCTTCATAGGCGCCCCTCTATTGCACGTAGGTGCCCTACTGTCTCAGAACCGCTCCCCTTTGGCATGGAGACGCCCATCTTTCGTACGGAGGAGCCGCTGTGGTTCTTAGAGACGGCATGTTGCTCCCAGACGCAGATGGGGCTCTCGGAGTCGACAGTGTGGGACCTTCAGTCGCTGATGGGTGCCCGCCAGATGTGGACCCTCGGAGACGCCGGTATGGGGCCCTCAGAGATGCCGGTATGGGCCCTCAGAGATGCCGGTATGTGGCCCTCAGAGACACCGGTGTGGAACCCTCAGATACTTCAGTGTGAAGCCCTTACAATTGCTGGTGTGGAGCTATGAATGCGCTGGCTTAAATCCCTCAGAGGCCGGTACATGGACATAAGAGCTCAGTGAGAGCTTGTGTGGTGCCTTTAGTGGCCTTGTGGAGCCGTTAGACATCAACATGGTGCTCTCAGGAGCCGGTGAGTCCTCAGAGTCACCGGTGTGGGGCCTTCCGAGCTCCGAGATACTGGTCTGGGGCCCTCAGAGGTGTCGGTGTGGGTTCTTCAGATGTACCTATAGAGCCTTGAGATGCACAGGTGTGGTGGCCCACAGAGGCGCCGGTGTGGGGCCCCCAGAGCCACCGATATAGGGCCCTAAGAGACACTAGTATGACCCTCAAAGGCGCCGCTGTGTGGCGCTCATAAACACTGGTGTGGAGCCATCACAGGCGGGTGGAGCCGTTAGAGGCCGGAAAGGGCCCTTAGATGCCTACAAGGAGCCTTCAGAAGCCGGCGTGGCACGTGGGGATAAGCGTGTCTACTTAGGAGCCCTTGAGGTGCTCTCATGAGCTCTGTGGGGCCCTACCGAGCCGAAATATGGCCACGGTCAGTTGCCGCCGCATGGCTCTTCGGACTATCATTCTCAGGGGCCTCATCTGCCTAGTTTGAATAGAAGGGCCTCTCAGACCATCTGTCTCATGGGCCTCCTCTGGCTAGTATAAATAGAAGGGCCTGTTAGACCATCAATCCTAGGGGCCTCCTCTGGTTAGTATAAATAGAAGAGCCTCTCAGACCATTAATCTCAGGGGGCTCCTGTGGACAGTATATATAAAAGGGCCTCTCAGACCATCAGTTTCGGGGGCCTCCCTAGAAAAGTGTAAATGTGGATAGAGGGCCCCTCAGATTCATTAGGAGTGGACCTCTCTGACTATCAGTCTCAGGGGCCTCTTGTGGCCAGTATGAATATAAGAGCCTCTCAGACCATCGGTCTCAGGGGCCTCTTCTGACTAGTGTGGATAGAGGGCCCTCCCAGACCACCGGTTTCAGGGGCCTCCAGTGGCCAGTTATATGAACAGAAGGGCCTCACAGCCATCAGCCTCGGGGGCCTCTTCTGACTGGTGTGAATATGAGGGCCTCTCATACCATCAGTCTCAGGGGCCTCCTCTGCCTAGTGTGATAATAAGGGCTTCCCAGGCCATCAGTCTCAGGGGACTCTTCTGACTGGTGCCGGATTGAGGGACCTCCCAGACCGAAAGTTTTGGGGGTCTCCTGTGGCCAGTATAAATAGAAGGGCTTCTCAGTCCATCAGTATCATGGGCCTCTTCTGCCTGGTGTGATTATAAGGGCCTCTCAGGTCATCAGTCTCAGGGGCCTCCTCTGACTACTGTGTAGATGGATAGGCCTCCCAGACCGTCAGTCTCAGGGGCCTCTTATGACTATTGAGGATAGAGGGGCCTCCTCTGACTAGTGAGGGTAGGGGGCCTCGGCTAGACCGCCAGTGTCAGGGGCCTAAATTTATTCTGACTAGTGTGGATGGAGGGTCTCGCAGACCACCAGTCTCAGACCTCTGACTAGTGTGGATAGAGGGGCCTCCCAGACCGCCAGTGTCAGGGGCCTCCCCAGACCAGTGTGGATATTGGGGCCTCCTCAGATCCACTAGGGCCTCTCAGGCCATCAGTCTCAGGGGCTTCGACTGACAAGTATGAACAGAGGGCCTCCTTAGATCCACCACGGCCCCTTGGAGTCCGTGCGTGGGGATTCGTGGAACTTATTTTTACCGAGTTTGTTTATTCTGGAAGGTGACGACGTCCTCTCAAATCGAGAGGAGGGGCCTCGAGTAAAAAGTGGGTGGGCCAAAACACATGGTTGGCCCCCCACCTCGAAAAGTGGGTGGGCACTTGCCCACCTGGCCCCCCTTGTTCCTACGCCTATGGGATAAATGATCTACAAGGAATGCCGACATTGATGTTTTGCCAATTTATCTTAAACTTTATCCAAAATTCATCAAAGCTGACACGCGTTTTAAGAGCTTGAGGACGCTTGGTGCACACTGAAAGTTATAATTGTGTGATATAATAAAAAATGCTAGGTAAATCATTCCTTATAGGTAACAGGCCGTTGTGCCGGCTGAAAGTGTAATTTGTTTGACTAAAAATACGCGTTGCTATTCTACAGCAGTAAAGTCCACGTAGCGTGCTTTAACGTGCGTAATTGCACGTTTTCGGCATTACCCCAGCCAGCCATACTTTCATTTGCAGGTCCATAACTTTTAAACGTGCTGTATAAATTTCAAATAGGCAGCACACTTATGCAAAGACATGCTGAAGATTACTTGACCGAATTGGCCAGACAAACGGTAGCATAATGAGTAAGAAATGCAGCTTCAAAGGCGCATGTAGTACAAGGGAAACGTACCTTGAAAACGCTTTTGGCGCCCTCACAGCCGAAGTATTCCAAATGACAACTCGTAACAAACATGCGATAATTGTAGTCACTTAAGCTTCAGAGCATCACTGAGACGTGGCATCCATGTCGTACGGTCATAGAAATATCTCGAATTTCGGCTTTGCCCCAACTCCGGCATTGCCCCAACTTCCCCTACTCGCAACCCTTCCACTGCGCGTGTTAATCCTATCAGTGTGCTCTTTAAAGTAAAAATTATTTCACGATAGGTAATGAGCAGATAAGTAAATAAATGGGAGCTTTCCGTAATAAAATTCACATATAAAAGCAGAATAGTGATATAAGCTCTATGTAGACTTAAGAGAGAAAAAAAAAGATTTTTATATGTTGATTCTACCACCTGTACCGGACTGTCGGATGGTAGAGCGCTGTCAAGGGCGGTGTGTCGGTGGCTCTGTCCCAAGAGGTGTCGGTGTCGGTGTCGGTGCCAGTCAGTAGTGTCCTGTCGGTGCCGCGGTCGCTCGGCCGCCACTGACGGGCCCCGCAGCAGGCGGCGGGTCTAATGTGGCGGCCGGGGCTCCGGCGCCCCGTACACGCACCGCGGGGCGCCCAGTAACTCGGGGCGCCCCGCCGACCGGCCCGGTTCGCGGCCGACAACGATCGCACGATATGGCCACGATCGCCGGCCAGGCTCGTTAACATGACAAAGCTGGAGCGCCCTGAGCAGCTGCTAGCTCCGGCTGGTGGCTGCCGCACGGTGACAGGTGACAGTGCCCCGGCCCAGCGCAGCGCTCCTCTTAGCGAGCTGCGCGCAGCAGCTCCCGGCGGCGACCACAGGAACGCGCTGCGCCAGCCCAATCACTGCAGTCACTAGTGAGCTCGCAGCCTGCATACCTGATCTTCAGGACCCAGGACCGCTGTATAAAGAGCCTGCACTAATCGATTACATTCATTAAATGTGTCATATATGGACAGCTCCGGAAGCTCGGCAGTGCATGGTAAATTTTAAAAAGCCCATCAACCTTTTCCTGAAAGAAAAGATTTACCAGTATCCGTCTATCTGAAAACATGTATAATTAATAGACAACGAGAGCATATCTAATCACTCATCAGCCGACTCCTTTCGTTTGCAGTCTCAGCTCTGAACTCTACTGCTCTTCGCTCGTCCGCCCTCCCTTTCTGTCCGATTGGCACAGCACTGAGCCACCCAAGTATCCCCGAGCGCTGCCTGGAAGCCGTCGTTTTAATTTGCTGCAATTACAGCAGTCAGAATTCGAGCTCTCTTGCTCTGATTCGATAAATTAACGGGTTTTAATGAGGTATTATACGATGATTTAGTTAGCCAGCCAGTGGTTCACCGAGGGAGGCCATCCGGGCCTTTGTGCGTCACTGTATGAGACTTGTGAGTTAAACGACGGCGATGGATACACTTCTCTTCTAGTTGGGAAGGGGGAGGAAAATGCATTTTTAATCCGAGCAATGCATCTCTAAGGTTACGTGGAAGAAAACCGTTTTCGAGTGCACTAGACGATCGAAGTCCCGTCGAATTTCGGCCGTGAACCATTTCTGCCATCATCATCCCGATTCTGTGAGCGCAGCCCCACCGACCATTGCTCACCGTTCCCGTCACGGGTACGCCGGAATCTGTCGGCCGCTCTTTGTGGCAACGATAAATGCTCACATCTATTGCCAGCTTCTTTTTCGGGTCCGAGCGTTTTTACATGCCGTCGATCTGCAGAAAAACGAAGATTGTGTGGACGGCACTTTTTGTTACCATGCCCTGCAGAACTTTTTAGGGAGCTGCCACACAGGGACCCTCTTTTTCTGACAGAAGACAAAAGCTGTCGCAGTCATCGGAATCCTGGGCACGAGGGACATTAGCAGAAAAGGGACGGAAAATAAGAAGACAAACGAAGTCGGAGCGACCGATACGTACTGTTTTTGAGTGGTGACGGACGAAAACTGAGGCAATGAGCCATCCCATTTACGGTGCATGTTCGTCATTTTTTATTATTTTTTCGAGAAAGGACTGTATCCCGGTGCCAGGCTATTTAGCGCGCACCTCGTGCTCGCTCGCTCGCCTGATGCCGTTGTGCTGGGGCAGAGCTTGCCTGGTGTCCCCGCATTTGGTCTGATGGCCCTGTGCTAGATTGCTGCTCGTCTAGTGTTCTTGTGCCCGGTTAGTTCTCATCTGATGCCAGGTTTGTGTCGCGTGTTCAGCTAGGCCGTCACAGATCGCTACCACACAACGTCACTCGCTCACTGATAAACATGATTAATGATTATGTAACCAAGACAAATGCGAAAATTATGCGCGATGGCGCACAAAGAGAGCGGCTGGCTGGCACCGCTGTACCATACCGGTCCGGATCGCCGCGGGTGGGGGCTCGGCGCCGCCGTCAGTGTCGGCACACGCGACCGGCGCGGCGGGGCGGCGAGAGAGCGGCCCGAGGATCGGAGGTCGATGCCACCTGACCGACCCGACAGACTTGATCGAGCGACGGTGAGGATATTATGGATTAACGGATTTACTGGGACAATGAGAATGGTGGGTCAACTTCCACCAAACAACAGCGGGAGGTGACGATTCAGCACGACTGGGATCATGCTGGGACAGCGTATTCTTCATGGAAAACGGATTTCGCAACGTTTAACGATCAGCATAGCATTGAGTTAAGCGGTTTATGCAATATGCACCGCTTATGCTCATTGCTCAATGCATGCAAGAGAGCGCACATTTCAGCGTCAAGTGCTTTCGCGTCGCTCCGAGCCGCTCCCCTCCTGCCTGGAAGAATTGGCCTCCTCCCCTGGCCGCGGTCACGTGCGTGTGCCTCCTGTCTTCACCTGTCCGTGAGAGGCCGCTCTGTGTGGGCCCTGGGGTCTCAGCGGCACACCTGGGCGGCGCGCCCGCGCCCGCCCCCGCCGCCGCCGCCGCCGCCGTCCGGTAATGGTGGCCAAATGAGCGGGTATCGGCGGCGCCGGCGCCTCGGCTGAGCGCTGCCCAGCCTCCACCCATTAGCCTCTAATGAGGGGTGTGGAATGGCGGGTCTGCCCGCCGGCGTGTGAATGCGGCGTCCCCGCCCAGGACGGTTGTCTTGTGGTCCTTCCCGCCGTCTGACAGAGCGTGGCTCATAGATAGATAGATAGATAGATAGATAGTTTATTAAGACCCTCCATTGACATGGTTTTTATGGTGTCTACGTCAATGACAAATAAACAGACATTGTAAAAACGCTTAGGCTCATGGTGCCTCGCAGGTTCGTCTCGTGGTCTATCTCGTGGTCTGTCTCGTGGTCTATCTCGTGGTCTGTCTCGTGGTCTATCTCGTGGTCTGTCTCGTGGTCCGCCTTGTGGTCTCTCTTGTATAGTTCGTCTCTGACCACCAACAGCACTATCCCGTATCCAGTGTCTGCACCGTCCATCGTCACTTGTCCACTGTCCATCGTCAACCGTCTATCGTCCACAGTCTACTGTCCACCGCGTCCACCGTCTACCGTCTACCGCCTACCGTCCACAGTCTACCGTCCTTTGCCTACCGCCGTCCGCCGTCTATTTCCACCGTATGTCATCCACCGCTCGCCGTCTATTGTCCACCGTCTATGCCACCCACTGTCCATTAGTCTATCGCACACCTTCCACCGTCTATCGCCCTCTCTGTTCTCCCAAACTATAATCACACCAGCTTGTAACGCGGTGGTCGCATAATACCAATTAGTCAGAAAAGGGTGTCATCAAGGGTCCCCGATCGCTATAAATCGTTCTTTGCGACAGCTATGAAAGCCAGGGTTGGTGTTAGTCATTAGTGAGGAAACAAACCCTAAATTAACTCGGGAAGGGGTGGGTATCTCTGTGATATGTGATCCAGAACCTTTGTTTCTAGTGTCCCTTACCGTCGGACTGTTCCCGAACGTCCTGTTTTAGACTGAACCATCGCGGGTCCGCCTGGCGCCTGCCCAGCCAGCCAGCGCTGATCCCTGCGCGATATTTCCAAACCCAAGTAGAAACTTTTCTCATCTGCGCCGCTCGCCTGAACGATGCAAAAAGATGATGGATGAGTGGCGGAAATTAGCCGAGATCGCGCAGACGCCAACTAAAACAAAAGATGATCGGGGCGGCGCGGAGGGACGCACTGGCCGCCGCTGCACACAATAGTTCCGATAGACGGAGCGTCAGGTCAGACCAATACGGCTGGGCTGGTCAATTGGTCATGGCCCACTGACACCTGATTACGACCCGAATAAGATATATGGGTGCATAGATTTATTGGCTTGCTTAGCTTGCAGTCAAAACACGCGGACATGTGCAAATTTTCGCGGCGTTGTGTATGATGAATGTGTGACATGTGATAAATGGGTGAAGTTGTGAGGAGCGCGGTAATCCCTCTACATAGGGGCCGATAGAAGTGGTTGTGCTGAATGGTAGAGGGCTAGGACACATAAATTGTGGAAAACTGTGAGGACTTAAAAGTTTTAATGCCAATATGTAGGCATTCGCCTTATACACTTGAATATTTCGGTTTTACGACTTCGGTTTTCATGGTACCCACACGTCACACACTTTAAACGGCTTCCAATTACGAGTGCAGATAAATACTACAAAATATATTACTATTTCAAAAGTCCCTAAAAAGACGGTTCAGTGACATTTCTATCAATGTTAATGCCAGGAAGCACAACACAATGGCTTCAAATTCACAGCATCGTCGCTCCTTCCACGCCGTTTACCTACAAGCCCTGGCACGCATTAGGGTTAGTTATACATATATGGCTATTGACGGTCCGTATCTATCGTAATCATTCCCTCAGGACAGCGTTGATAAACGGCTTCTTGAAAATGACTATAAACGACTGCAATGAAACATAGTGACAAATAATACCCAACTTAGCCGCCTCGAATCTGAATCTACGACGCACCTTGGCTTTTCACGCCCGCTAATTTGTCGCAGCAGCCATGATACGGATTTGCAAAGGCGATAGTAAATAAAGCGATTAGTGTCGGCATGGCCACAAGCTGTCGTTGCTGCTGTGAATTATGGACGGTCCGCTCAGGTCTGAGAAGTGAGCTAGTCGCTTCGCTGGCTGGATAATCTGTTACCGCCGAAGGCCCTGCCCAGTTATACCCAGAGATCCTAAATGGTTCATCGGGATAGCGATGGTATCAATAGGTATTCTATGGGCATTGGGCGTAGTATTGACTCGGGCGTTATATGTATAGATTACGCACCCGTTAGATTAGACCGTACCCAGAAACCTTCATCGAATCCACTCTGTAAACGTCGTTGCGACTTGCGAATGCGACTTTCTTAGTGGATTGGATGGGCTCCAATCATGCCAATGTATAAAGCTATCATATGCCTCAGAACATGGCGTTAATGCCTTCGTAACGTAGTCCTGTAATTGTATCGGAGGTATCAGGGCCAGGGATCCCGAGGCAGGTTATGGGCGGAAATGCTCTCAACTCTACCTCTCTCTCCCTTCCTCCCTCCCTCTCCCCGCCGCTCTCATCAACCCTCTCCCAACCGGGAGCCATTGGAGCACCTATCGCTGCCCAGATCCGTCCCAGACGCCGTCGTTGGCCATTCAGGCGCAAAGACGAACGCGACGCGTCGACGACGAGCTCGGCGCGGCTATCGTCGCCGTCGACGAGTCTGGCGCTATCTGACGTCGTCGACGTCGATGCGACGCCTGAATCGGCTGGGTGCGATGACCTGCCACGGCGACTGAAAGGGCTGCTGGGATCCAGTCGAACGGGGGTAATTGATTATTCGTTTCCAGATTAAGCACATTTATAGATTGGCAATCAAGACCAAAATCACTCATTATAACGTTTCCCATTTTGTCGGACTTCTTGCCAAACATTTTACTAATAATCCGTGTGGTCTTTCAGCACAAAAGTGCATTACCTGACTGCACAATGCATATTCAAACCGGCAGCGTAGGCTGATCCTCGTAAAATTATTTTGTGCTTAATTGAGTTCAATTTTAGTATTCACAGAACGGCAGAGTGAAGGTGGGCGGTCACAGAGCTATGTGGCGACCTCCAGCAAGGCGGTGGCCGTCCGGACCGCCCCGGTCCGATGACAGTGTCACCTGTTCGCGGCTCTGTCCGGTGTCAGGTGACACTCCTTACAGCGGGGCAGGCCCGGCTCCACAGCGGTGGAGCTCCGCCCGCCGCCCGCCACCGGACGCAGATCCAGCTCAGATAACCTCAGCGACAGTGAAACAGACGAGACGAGCATGGCGTACAGTGCACAGTGCGGCAGGTGCGGCAGCTCAACACGGTCCCATTACAGCTGAGGGTCAGAGCAGTGCTGCGGGAATGGCATGCTAACTTGGAAATAGAAATATTAAATTTGTATGCGAATTGTGTGATTTAATTTGCACATTTAATGCGCAAATTAATGACAGTACCTACCTGTATTCTGTATGCTATGTAGCGCATGCCATATCCACCGCTGTCCTCTACCGCGGCCACCAATCGACCAATCGACCGTTCAATGAGAAGGCCTACCTCGCGGCCACTCGGGCCCTGTCCGCTCTCATTGCCGCCAGTCCCCAGCGGGTGTCACGTTCCTCGAGCAAAAAGGTCCCCGCGTTCCCGGCACTAATCAAATCAGAGACCGGCGGCCGGGGCGGGCTGCTCACTACCGTTTACCGCGGCCGTTTTTGCTCAGGCAACCACTTAAGTGAAAGTTTGGCGTTGGCTTCTGGGAGGCCTGGGGCAAAATGCAATACCGGTGGGCTGATTAACTTTAAAAAGTGCGTACATTGCGCAGAATTGTCTGATCGACCGGTCAGCATATTAGCATTTGTAACACAGCGATAATGCCCTGAGACTGTGAGGAATCTGCTGACATTTGAACGGCAAGGAATAACGTCAGCTGGAGCCTGGAGGAACAAAGACAGGACTTTTGAGGAATGATAGAAATAGCAAGAAAGAGGTAGGAGAGAGAGGGAGAGAGAGAGAGAGAGAGAGAGAGAGAGAGAGAGAGAGAGAGAGAGAGAGAGAGAGAGAGAGAGAGAGAGAGAGAGAGAGAGAGAGAGAGAGAGAGAGAGAGAGAGAGGAAAAAGAGTCAGAGATAAAAAAGAGGATTCTATCAGAGGTTCCAGAGACAATGACGGCTGTTGAGCGAGCACCATTGAGCCCGTACGTACCTCCATTCATTGTGCAAAGAACATTTGTGATAGCAGTAGCAGCTAGGACCAAGATTCCTTTACTGCTCGCTAGGACGGGAGAATTACTGGTCGACAGACCGCACATGTGGTGGCATTAGCTCGCGAGATAGGCAGATTAGCACAAGCAGGTGTGCTAAGAAGAGGATCTGAGTACACGCAAGGCAACAAAGGACACTGTCAGGCACGTGAGCTCAACTCGATAGCCTCGAGCCGTGACCCCTGGCTACAGTGACAGCACGCATCCTCCCAGCCTCCTAGCACCCATCCAGCCATTTGGAGCACGGTCAACACCGCCTAGAAAAACGGCTCCGCTGACCGACATTGGGTGACGACAAGAGCCATCAGCAGTGCGGGCCGAGGGCGGTAAACTTCCTGTCGTGTATAACAAAGGGCCCCCGCTCCTCTCCCAGACCGCCATTACTCCAGTAGGAAGCACGGCGAAGAGGGGAGCACAGATCGTGCTCAAGGAGTGGCGGGCGATCCCAACCATTCCCGCTGCTCCCCGCCCCTCTTGGAGTGAGTGATGCTATTACGACAGTAACCGCACCGCTCACCATGTTCGGCATTATGCAATTTGACAGGCTTTGTGGATCCCAGGTGAAGAAATTTCGGCCAGGTGATGTAATTAAATGCCCCTAACCTTATCTAGGTCCGAGCGCTCACTTGCTATTACAGCGTTCGAGACGAACGCTGCCGCCCGAGCGACGACGAGCGACACCGATACAGCCGGACGAGCGACGCCGATACTCCAATATCGATTTCAATCTCGCCAACCCGATTTAATTAAGCGCAATGATGAAGCCAAAATGCAGTCTATTATAGAAGTCATCAATCATAGGACGAATGGAGGCCGTTCAGATGGCAGACTACGGGAGAAGATCGCACCACTGAGCTCGACCGGATATTGATGATCAGATCAATCCCTCAGACTGAAGACAGTCATTGATTCTACTGACCAGAAGTAGCCAATACGAACGCGCACCGCAAAGCTATGAATTGGCATAATCGTTGGCACCTTCTCACACGCAGACAGTAGCGGTGAGTTTAGCCGACAGGTTTATAACGTTATACCTACTGAAGTACGCCGTATATACCTACTTTCCGAAACGATTGAACTGATGTGAATTCTGAATCAGTGGAACGTTTTCATGTCGTGACTCCATCAAAAACATACTCATATATCTACCATTCATGACTCTAGCAAACTTGTTTAATACGAAGGTTCATAAAATGCTCCGGACTTGTTTCCCTTGTCCAGCAAATCATGTGAACGCCAGAGCGCAGAACAAACTTTTGCAATCGTTCCTGGAGCTCGAACACCGTTCTTTGTGTGTTATCGATGGGTGACTCGGATAAAACGAACCATAGTACGCGTCGGCAACATAGAATGGGAGAATATCTCTTGGTCCTACAGCCTCGTCACTCAGAGCTATCATAAAAGCCAAACCTTATTGGCAGGCGCTAGTACCCCAGCCTTTGTTGCACACCACACCAAGCGAGCGCAGGCCTAACTCGCTTTCCTATACGTACTGGCTTCAGATTTTAAACGGTCTCGGTGTCGCCCCTCTGCTGAAGTTATGTCATCTGATATTGCCCCGATAAAGTCACTACCGTCTCCGATTTGAGAATGAATGAATTTCCATTTAGCTAACGCTACCGCCGAGGGTGCGATTGTACTTTACGCACAACTCAACAAGAACAGCCCGCACTTATTTCGATCTCCGGATGAAAAGAAAAAAACATTTAAATCCACTGCGCTGCGAGGAGCGCTGATGATCGGAGTTGGAGTATCCGTGATCATATTGCCCACAGGTCTTGTTTCGCGAGATACCCAGATATATCCAGAGGCCTACCCAAACATACAGACAAAACTTTGCTGAACAATATCCTCGGTAAGTGTTGATAGATATATTTGGCAAAAACCATATTTCTGGAATGTTCGCTACAAACATCAATATACGACGTAAACAAAGCTAGTGGAAAAGACCACAGAAGGGACAGGCAGCCACCAAGACAGGCCGCCACGCACGAATCAACGCCACAGCTATGATTATCCATGACCTCTCTGTCACATGACAACTGAGTGCAACAGCGTGACCAGATCATTAAACAACATGCAATGACTACGAGACGCGCACTGTTTGCCAATGACAACTTCACAACCCACTGACAATGTATAGTTGAACGCTGAGGACGGGCCTAGCCGTGGTCAATACAGGAAGAGCTCGGCGATATCTGCCTTCCCTCCCCGCCAATTGGAATGGTCTAAACCGGACAATAAACACTGTTAGACCGCGGCTGGTTTGGAATGCTTTCGGTTTCGGTTTGTGCATGATCGCCGTTACCTATAATTCGTCTCGGACCAGCGCTGATGTCATGGGAGAAGTGCACAGTGACAACCGCCCTGAGGATAAAAACGATCGCTCAGAAAAGCGGCCCATTTCCACCAGCTCGTATCACAAGTCGGTCGGGTTCACATAGCGGCGTCCCCTGGGCCTGTGCCGCTCACAGGTTGGCCTTGTCACCCTTCCACTGGTAGGTGCCCGTGTACTTGAAGCCCATCCGTGCGCTGAGGTCGTCCGCCTCCTTTGGTCCCCGAGAGCCATATCTGAAACGAAAATGCGGTGTCAAAATGACTGGAAACGTGCCAGGCATATGTGCATCGTGCATGTTCATAGCCTGACTCAATTTAAATTCATAACAACAAAATGTGATCAACATTTTTTTCTTTTTTACTCAAGCCGTTTACACCAAACATAAAAGAAGCGAACATAAGTCAAGCTTGGAACAGCCGAGTCTCTGGTGAAGTTTCCTAGCACAACTGCTCGACAGATGTCGCCACTCACTTGTACTGAACGGGCGCCGGCTTCTCGTTCTCAATCTTGTGCAGCAGGGGCGTGAAGATGCGCCACGCCTCTGCCAGCTCGTCAGAGCGCACAAAGTGCATCTGGGAGCCGCAGAACACGTCCAGGATCAGACGCTCGTAGGCGTCCGGCAGCTTCACGTTCTGTGGACGAGACAGACACGCGGTCAGTTGAAGAAAGCTTCTTGGTACACATACATCATCAAAATCCAAAAGGTTGTCATTGGTAATGAAGAGATTGCAAATACTGTTTGCTTGTTAAACTCAGCACTTTTGCATAGAGATCTCGGACCACAAGACGTAAATTAGCCCGACTGGTCCGTGCCTATCCAGGTCTTTAGCCTCGATAATCGACATTTTCCGTTTATTAGGTGTTTAGTGGCTAGGCTATTGATAAGTACAGTCGTGAGGTTCATTCTATCGGCATATACCAGTGTTATAAACCAAGTCTAGCCAACCCTACATTAACGCTGCATGTGAAGCTAACTTACCTTGTATCTGGCGCCGTAGGTGAGGTCCAGCTCGGTTTCCTCCATGTCGAACGTCATGCCGGGCTTCTTGGTCATCATCTTGATGTAGACGGCCTCGCCGGGCTGGACGCGCATCACCAGCTCGTTGCGCTGACACTGGCCGCGGAAGATGTCACCCGGCACGTCCCGGTACTGGATGCGAACCTCCGCCTTACGCTCGTTCAGCGCTGTGGGTAGATAGGGGTAGAGTGACGGCAGGTGGTGCTTGGAGCTGCTCTCAGTCGGATCGGCACGCTAGGGTGAGCGGTAATTTAGGTGATGCTGATGACGTTCACGCTAGTGCCGAACTGATGAATGATTACAGCATAAATGAAAATACACAGTTGAGACCCAGCAAGACCACAGAAGAGCTGAAGTTAATAATTCAGCTCAGCAATATCAATAGATTTGTCAGATACCTATGTTTCATCAGTTTTATCTAACCTAAAAATCACACTCTGAGCCGGTGACCGAGGGAATACTGACCTTTTCCGCATCTCAGGATGAACGGCACTCCCTCCCAGCGCTCGTTGTCAATGTGCAGCGCCGCCGCCGCGAACGTCGGGGTCACGGAGCCCTGCGGTGGTCAGGGGGTACCGCAGGGTCAGATGTTTGGTGACACGGATAACACAGGTGCGGCATTACATGGCGTTGGTTCCGCCTGGTGGGCACTTTGAAACTCAGCGGGGTGAAACCGGATGGATGGAAGCCCTATGAAGTAAGTTAGGTTAACGTAGCGCCCATTATGCTCGCTTTGCGACCATCGTGATGACACTATGTGCTACGTGATATGAGTCGCCAAAATAAGGTCTGTAGGTAACCAAATAAAGCTTAATTCCGCGTGGAACGACCAATTACCCACGCCCGGCCCACGCCGCCGGTCCTTACCTTGGGCACGGTGGGGTCGTCCAGGTAGCCCAGCTTGGCGTCGCCCTCGCCCTGCGGGTCTCCGACGTACTGTCCCAGCACGACGTCCTTCATCTCCAGCTCCCGGGTGCACTTGAGCACCTTCACCTGAGAACGAGCAGGACGGGGTGGGGTCAGAGGCAGCTCAGTACACTACACAGCACATATTAACCTACCAGCACAAGCAAGACGGCTGATAGGGAAGGTGGAAAGAACATTAATGTTTAATACCAAGATTGAGATGACAGTCCGTGGTAGTGATACGCACCTTCTCGTCACGAATATCGTCGGCATTGGAGGAGCAGGGCTTCTCCATGGCTGCCAGACAGAGGATTTGCAACAAGTGGTTCTGCATAACGTCCCTGGAACACGAAAGACCAAATCATTCAGACAAGCCTGACCAGAGCAAAAAACGAAATAAATATCCACAGCTTATCATACATTTACAAAAGAAAAGCGAGCGATTCTATGATTGACGTTAAAATCCCTTCTATCAAGGATCCCTTGGTAGCTCACGAGCAGCGACAGCACCCACCTGATGATGCCGAACTCGTCGAAGTAGCCGCCGCGGCCCTGCGTGCCGAACGGCTCCTTGAAGCTGATGTTGACGCACGAGATGTGGTTGCGGTTCCACGTGGGACCGAAGATGACGTTACCAAACCTGTCGTCAGAGGGAGGTTGCGTCAAGATTCACTAGGTCATCGACGGCTGCAGAGTATAGATGGAATGGGCTGGAACTGGGCAAAGGGCGGTGGGGGACTAACGCGAAATCGGTCCTTGATATTTTAAGATGGAATGCAGCAACCAAGGTAAGAAATTCTTACCGAAACAGGCACATGAAAGAGCCCAGCAAGTCCGTAATACGACCCCTTCTGACCGATGGGTACCTTCACGTCCCACACCGATAGCAAATCCCTAGCTGACCTGAGCGTCATCAGGTTCTGCACCATCTCCTTGCCGAGGTAGTGATCGATCCGGTAGATCTCCTCCTCCTTGAACAGCGAGGCCAGGTGATTGGAGAGCTCGGCAGAGCTGGCCGCGTCGCGGCCGAACGGCTTCTCCACGATCACCCGCGTCCAGCCCCTGACGGAGAGAGCAGGGCTATAGTTGGTCTCTGATAGGGATGAGGTGAGGTGAAATACGGCATCGCTGTTCGTCCCGCTCCGCTCAAGCACTCGCGATTCATCCAGGTCACATAAGCACTCGGTCCATCAAACAGCTAAGGGCGCCTGCTCAGTAGCGCAGGCACTAGGCGCTCCTTACGCCTCCACCGGTACAGTATGTATGTGTACTATTTACGCCTCCACCGGTACAGTATGTATGTGTACTACTACAGACACCTGATCGACTTCACTGCCATCTGTCGGTAAAACGGAGTAACTGCGGCGCATTAGCCCAGCCTCAACGCTCCACGACTGCTGGCTAGTCCGGTGAAAGCACCGACATCTGGCGAGAGCCCATGTACTATCACGCCACGCAGAACCTGGGTGGCGCCACGCTAGGCTACCGCTACTATGACTTCTAACAACTGGAGCGTCTAGAGAAAGCGTCCGCGACGGACACACCAAATCGACGCCCTGCTGAGGGGCTGGGCCACTGCACCGCCCCGGGAGGCTGGTAGGGTGTGGCCGGAGCTTACGACAGTCGCCACGTGCCCCACGCTCTCTATCCATCCCGTGTAGAGCGATATGGCAAGAGCAGAAAATTGATAAAATGCCGCCTTGTTTCGTGCTTCCCCATGTGGGTGCAGATATTAAGGTGCTTTGGCTGATGCCAGACCCCCTTAAACGCGTTTTGTTCTTCGAATCATCTCGGTACTTACGACTGGCAAGGCACGGTACTTTTTCAGATACGAGTGCTAAGACATATGAAAAACCCAGCCCGGGACCATCCGGGACCACCCAGCCACCTTACTCACTTTTTGCCCATACACTTGGCCTTGATGTTGGATGTGACGGGCTGGAAGACGGACGGCGGCAGGGCCAGATAGAAGAGCCGGTTGGCGGCGGGGCCCGTCTCCAGGGCGGAGATGGCCGAGTCCAGGCCGGCGAACGCCGCCGGGTCGTCATAGCCCCCGGCCACGTACTGGTTCACCTTCCAGAACGCCTCGTAACGCTCCTCGTCATCGGGACGCACCTGGAAAGGGGGAGGGAAGGTTTAAGTAATCAGCTAGGGACAGTCAGACGCGAGGGGGATATTGGTTGGCGCGGACACAGCGATAAGTGATGAGAAAGCGACATTTTCGACATAAAACTAAGTAGACTGTGCCTTCGCAGCGCCCCCTTCCCTTCTTTTATGAACCTAGACCCTAAACACAAAGTATTCTATTCAAATTTGAAACTATGCCTCAAAGCGAATGAGAACTTACGAAACAAGCGTTATAAAAATGTATATCCTCATGAATTCTTGCAAGTTGACCTTGAGTGGTTGACAGCCAGACGCAGGCTCTTATATTTATTCGCATAACGTATACCAAATGCATGGTACAACAGAAAACAATGAACAATCACTGGTACAGTTGAGGGCGCTCTGCACGGTTTTCGATATAGCTCAAGGTCCCGCTCCCGCGAACAGCTAGCTCGTTTTACGCCCGGGAACGGCACCATCAGTTCCGCTGGAGCTCGTTAGACTTTCGCCCCGCTTCCACTCGGGTCGTTCCAATATGATGACCGAGACTGGCTGGGGGAGGGAGCAACGGTGGCAGCCTGCAAGTATGTAACCGAGACCGAATCACTGAACGCTGTATTACGTTGCTAGGAATGACAGAGATTATGCTTCAACTTTGCTGGATTAGTAATAGTCCTGGGCCCTGGCTACAAGACTTTTTGGAAATTACTTAGGTAAATGTCATTTAAGTCTAAAAGTAAATTATCATGATGCTATACATTATAGCAATGCTTTAGAAAAATGGGCTTGTTGAACTGCAGTATGCTTAGGCCCTCTTATACTACTTGATAACACTATAACACTGCTTGTTTGCTAGGGCCTGCTTTCCACCCAACCGGGGTATTTTTCAGCCGGTGACCACCACAGCAAAATCCAACACGAAAGCGCGGCAGGTTGAGCCCCCAGGCCACGGCACTAGCCGTGTCATCTCAGTTTGTCACGGTGACCGGCGGACCAGCGCGGCACTCGGGAGCGTTCTGACGAGCGCGCGAGGGGCGCAGAAGGTGCAAGTCACCGTCACCTAAGTGCCCGGCCCACTGATCGGTGACCTTCGGGCATGAGGCGACTACCATTGGGTACACAAGATGGAGGACGTTCACGTACAGCGCACGGACTGGGGAGGTGACTCCTCTACGACTCCAAAACCGATGAAACTTATAGGAATGAAATCGGGGGCCATCACAAATTTTCGGCTGAATTTTTCTTCGTCATGCCTAAAAATCAAATTTGGACCAATCAGAACCTGCCCGTGATCACCATGATCCGTGATCAATGTCCGCCTCACCTACCTTCATGTACTGGTGGCACTTGTCGCGGATCTCCTTGACCTGCAGCTTGGAGCGGGCGTAGCCGATGACGACCGTGTTCTCTGGCAGCAGCTTGTCGCGGTACAGCCACCAGATGGTCGGGTAGATCTTCTTCTTGGCCAGGTCGCCCTGGTGGAGGAGAGAGAATGTCAGAGTGGAGTGGATGGCAAGCGAAGATTTACACGTAGGGGTGCAAACACAACCTGTGAAACATCCCATATATCGAAAAATATATGTCAAAACCGCTAAATGCCTATACTCTGGACAGACGTATGGACAAAAACAAATTATCATATCACATCATGGGGTTACGACCATTAGTCAAAGTAGTGACAGTGGAAAAACAAGGCCGCTTATTTTCTTTTCTAGTGTCAGTGTTGCGCAATATGTTTAAATACGGCTGATCTAGATATAGTGTACCTAGGGGTGCTGTAAACCGCATACCAGACCGGGGTATTACTGCTGCAGCTGATGAGGCAACCTGACCAGGTATGTCAGTAGTAACAGGGGTGGGTCAGATTAACAGCAGCCGGAGCCGCACCTCTGGCCATCCATCGCCCCCCCCCCCCCCTGCTCCACTCTCACTGAAGGTAGGACATAACCGGGGCGGGTGGGGCCCGGCTACATCCATGTCACGCATGTAAATCGGCGGTAATGGCGACCTCACGCCCGCTCACAGACATCTGATCAATCCATGTGTGCCGTCAAAGGGCGGTCAAACAGCTCCAGTCAAACCCATCGGCCCAATTTCGCCCACCTCACTCTAGTCATATTGTTATTCAGAGCGGAAATAACTCTGGCGGAGAGAGCGTGGTTGACGGGACAATGCACCTTAGCAGCACAAGGGTGGATTGTTTTAACCGGTCCGGGGTTTTCGATAACGCTAGCTTGGAATCCAGTCCTGTCGCTGCCTCTATAATCAAGAAATAGAGTCCTTCTTCCCGTAACCCCGTTGACCGTCTCTACTTGTTGATCGAGTCTGAGGGTGTGCTATCCCGAGGAGAGTAGAAATCTGCTGTCGTTCAACTCTCGTTCACTTGGGCACATTCCTATTATCGATTATTAATTAGCATTTGACGTTAATCGTTGATGTCATCAATAGATGACATTAGATAGTAGAGAGTACTCGTTCAAGTGTCCTATTAAACAGCGGTAGAGCCAGAGACACTGTCAGTTAGCATGCTGCTGACTGGTCTGTTTGGTGCTAAATGTTCAGGCAGGGTAGACTTGACAAACAACACCCGAATTTCAGGGGCCCACCGGCCGACTCTTGCAAGTTGCAAGCGTGCGCCACCCTCTGCAAATTTAGGCTTCCCTGCAAGATACCGCAGCGTGCGGGTCAGGCAGAGTACGGGAGGCACCCGTGTCCTCCTCTCCTCCATCCAGCTGCCGAGCTGAACTGCGCCAGCGGGTCAAACAATATTCATTTAAAGTTACTGTGGTCGTAAAATAACCGAGAGACCATTCCACTAAGATTTGATGAGATTATCTTGTACCGTAAGCGATAAGGTAAATGTTACTCCATGCAACATTACACATCACACTAAGTTCATAAAAAGCCAGTTCGGGCGAAGCGCCCTTTCCCGTCCCGAGGCTGCGCGTTATTACCGATCACGATACAATGAGGCTCATTGGATTACACAACAGATCAGCGAGCACCGTTCATGGTAATGGATTACCTACGTGAGCTACATGCGCTGGTTCGTAACGGCTTACGGTGTTTCATGAACGCGCTCTTCCAAGCTAACTGCAATGCAACTTGCTGTAGCACAAAGCAATAATATGCTTTGCACTGTGGCGCCTTGTAATGACCTGTGAAAATGGATGTCATCGTCCGCCCCCACAGTCTCATATTTTCACGCTATGAAACACACCCCATCGGGATAGCGTTTATACCACTAACACGTCTGAAGACTTCCCACAAGGTAAATTACTACTTGAACAATGTCCACTCATCATACGACACGGTGCCTCGGGGCTCGAGGGTTCCCTATGCAAACGTACCGATGCGCCGAGGATGACAAACACGTGTGGCACGGTGCGTCCAAACTCCTTTTCGCCTGCCAAACTCTCACGGAAGATCTCGAGCGTCGACTCCGGCGCTGCAACAAAGGTGTACGAGCGTTAGACAGTGGAACACGACACATGTAACGATTTACCCACACCGGTCTTGCACACAATCACGCACTGGCAATCATGGGACATATGCACTCGTCTGGTTGGGGCGGGGGTTTATGAGCGATGTGGTACATATGACGAAAGAGGAGCACGTAAGTCATTGATAGGTGTGAGCCGTGGCCCTTGTGCATTGAAAAGGAACCAATAGTGCCACAGTGACAGAGAGCACACCATCCCATTTCGATGTTTAGCATGGCCTGACATTCGTTGCCTGAAACTTGCTCTAGGGCAGTATTTGCACGATCATATTCATGTCAATACAACCGCTGCACATCAAGATACATCCGTTGCAAGCGATATATCGTTTATTTTTTCGTTCGACGACGAAAGTTTACCACCTTATTTGAGCCAACGTGGCGGTATGTAGCCAGTATAACTAAACATAAGAACATCACGCTCGCTGGCCGTGATGGGCTGTTCGCCAGTTGCGAGGCGAGTCTCTCGTCTGTTGAGTCACGATGAGAGGCGCAGTGTTTGTGTCACGAACCAGCATCGCTTAAAGCTACGGATGGAGAATAGAATGAGCCGTTCCAGCCTGAACAGAAATGCATCACCACCTGGTTAGGACAAACCTATTTTGGTGCTACATTTTTTTCTTTTTGAAAAAAAAAAAAAATATTTTGATTTTGACATGATCATACTGAGAAGTTTCTGCATTAAAATAAATATGAGGCAACTTTCATTCCATATTTTTGAAGCAGGTTCGAGCACAGCAGCCTGCCTGTACTTTTATAAACACATGATATATCGCTGATCTCAGTGGCTCCAATTCACAGTTTCCATGCGGCACAACCACCAGACAAGCAAAAACACGGTGGTCCATCAGCCTTGGCCGCCGGCGGAGGTGTTTTTACGTCCAACGCAGGCATATGGGTTCCCAACTGCGGTCCGAGCTCAGCCTCATACTGTCACGCATGGACCCTTGGTGTCAGCCCAGGGTCACAGCCGCCTGACCAGAGGTCATCGGTCCAAGAAAAGGCGAATACTTCGCTAGCACGCCTGTTCGAAATAAGTGGATCAACGCTCTCGCGTTGCATTCAGCCGAGGCCGAAATTTATGCGCTTGCACCACAGGCACGTTCACAGAACAGTCACAAATGCTCACGGATGTCACGAACACGACCTTTTGGGCTCCTCGGGTCGGCCGTAAATTTCCCTAAGAGACACACGGGGTGAGGGGAGCTGGGACAGCGTGAGACTGTGGCAGGCAGGTCAGGATATCCACCGGATATGCTTCTGACTCGACTCGGCAACAGCCGCCAAGCCCCAAGCGCGCAGCACCGGCGATCATAACACATAGGAAAGCAAAACAGGAAAAGTATGTGCAGTTATTTTACAGGTTGTACGACAAATCGCACCGGAGCTGGCAAAGCCGCGTAACAATGCGGGCGGGGAGGGCATTATGCTGGTGATATAACCGGTTTTAAATATCAGCTGGACCTCAGATATCCGTGGAGCATGGTGCTCGACATTGCATGTTTATTATTTATATATGCCAACAGGACTTTCCATGGCTATGAGTAATGAGAAACCTTTTAAAGTCACACAACGGAGAATACAAAGCAGTGCAATCATGAATATGGTAAAGTTACAACGTCGGAAATAGGCAGGTACGAGTAAAATTGTTAACCGTTAATTAGCCTAAATAAACCGTACACACATAAATAACCGTTGAATAATACCTAACCGTTGAATAATACCTAACCGTTAAATAATAAAAACGTTAACCGCTTAAAAAAGTGAAAATTAGGTAAAAGCTTGCTTTTTATAATCCGTTGGTCAAAGTAATATTTTCCCGATATTTTATCTTTAAAAGTAGGCATCGGCTGCGTTTTTACAAAATTTAAAATTGACATCCCTGGTGCCTGACTTTCAGACAGCGAACCAGGCACCAGTCACGGCGGCAGAGCGCCTGCTGAGCTAATGCTATAATAATTGGACGTCCGACATCTTACTGATCGATCGAGCTTGCTACTGAGACTAATTGAATTACCTTAGAGGTTTGGAGAGCTGATGTCTTCTAATCATCCATGACGATGAAACGAGTAAAGTAAGAAGTAGAACAGAGGAAGTTTTACTTTCTGTCCAGAACTAGTTTCGAAATGTCAAACGTAAAATGACTCATTTGCCTCTAAGTTTAATCCTACGGGATGTATTAGCGGCCTTTGACCGAGGCCCTGTTGATCGATAGGTTATTTCGGTACATGGCCGGGCTCGTTAAACGGCCGCTAACGATGAATTGCCGTTTTACGGGCCATGTGGAGAGATAGGGCAGGTCATGTGTGTATAGCCCGAGCCGCGGTCGCCGGTCCATCTACACCAATGGCTCCACTCACCCTCCACTCGAGAGTGGGCTTAGCGTAGCTCGGCAGGAGCAAATACTGCCGCCAAATCAGATGAGTCACTGGCTGCACTGTAATTTGCTCGGTCACGGCGGGCGCCGGCACACATCACGGAGACGTGCAGGAAATCGATACTTTAACGCATGTTTAAAACAAGCGGCAATGCAGGACGGCATGTTTCCTGTTTTAATTCATTATTATGTAGCCTAAGTACCTGCATGAAGATTTGGCGAAGAATGAGGGAGAGGTGTAGTAATCTTTGTATGCCGTACCACGTGTCTATTCTAGCAGTCAGAGAGCTGTTTCCGTTCGACTTGTTGTAAGGTTTCACCTTCTTGGGTTTTGCCAAGCAGCTCCGATCCATTTCTAAGTCGGGCCGTCGGCCGCTTGGAAAACAACTTTCCTGTGGTGTTATTCTGCATTCAAACAAAGAGACCAGCCGGAGGTGCACTTGTTCGGCTTCTTGTATCGATTATGCCTTCAAGAACAAGTGACGGTCAAGTTAGCTCCGTCAAGTTGCTAGCCATCGAGCCGATGAGCTTGTTACTGAGCTGTGATCACTCTACTGTTTCACCAAATACCAATCACTCACGCTATGAATGTGTGTGGACTGTGGCTGATTGTCTGCTCACGGTCGGCCGAATACTGATGCTCTGCTGTCTGTCCGGTGGCTGTGGGCTGGCACGTATCAGGCCACATCTGACATCGCGCCGCGCCTGCATCCCATGGGCAGTCACATCGGGACCCCTGTCTCCTGATGGGACTCAATTTAGTGCTCTCGTCCAGCCGCGCAGTGCCCTCACAGCTGCTCGCACCAGCTGTGAAGCAGCGCCGGCCATCATGTCGCCTTCTAGTATGCGCATTTAGATGCGGCGAGCGTGAAACAAACAGGCTACAGGTGAGGCCGGCCCATTCCGGTTGCGTTCTGGTCGAGTCGTCGGATCACTTCGGCAGAACCCCTGTTGCAACAGGTGCTGGTTTAGACATTCTGGTCCCGGCTTACCAAACAATAGAATCCGCTGGTGGAGTAAGACGGTCTGTAAGGGTGCTCTTGGTCACGAGCGTTACAGTGACTCACATTGTTTGCGTCACCGAGTTGTTTATCCTCAAACACGGACGCTGGTGAAAAGTAGGCACAAATTGTCAATTTAAAACCACTGTGACGCCCAGAATGTCCATAAAATAACCGAAACTGCACCGCGTATGACCACACATTCATCTCCACCCGACAGCTCAGTCTGTCCGTGCAACCGACGTCGGAGGAAGACGCATTGGTGTTTGCGTTTCCGACCGGGCGCAGCACTGAAATACCGCCCCGTTCATATCCATTATCCAGGCCGGCTCTCTGAAGCTAAAAAATCTTAGAGGACCCAGGTGTGAAGGAATGGACTGGGACAGAACTGTTTTAAAGAATGCGACAGAATGCATACATGCCGGTATGCTGTGAAGATGCGCATTGCGCGGCCTCTTGCTATCGACTTACGTAAGACTTTGGCATACCTTTACTGTCAGTGTGCGTTGGTTTGGTAGAGATACCTCACTGTCAACGGTGCGGCGACGCGGCCCTTAGAAACGTGAGTGAGTAAATATACAACCGCTACAATCCGATACCTACCTATCAGAGTAACTCTGACTCCCATTCTGGCCGATTCCTTTTCGTCAAGCAATAGTTACGAAAATTATGATCGTCTTCCAGAGATGTGTGTCACTTTCCGTCCCGCCTCTTACCCTTGGGTGTACCGCTGTTTGCCATGTCTGCACCGGTGTAAGTTCCACGCTATCGCAGCACGACGCTCCCCGACCCGCCGCTCGGCCTCGACTGACGGACGGGACGGACCGGCACTCGCAGCTCGAACCACAGCGTCACAGTCACGTGACTCAGCAGACACACACCGAGCGGCGCCACCGGTCCGGTCACGTGACCCGCCGGATGAAGGAGTGGTTCCGCGGTCAGAGTCGGAGTCGGCGCGGACCGGCGACGATAGGCGATAATACAGGAAGGACAGGCGCGGGGGCGGGCCTGCGGCGGCGGCACAGCCGAAGATTGTGATAGAGAAGTCTTCTCGAGAAGTTTCAATCAAAGTTCCATGGATTGTTGCCCTCCTTTCTGGCATTCTTCGATTGTCGCCTTGCCATGGATTGTTGCCCTCCTTCCTCGCATTCTTCGATTGTCGGCTGTCGCCGCCGGCATAAGGGATTATACGATGGAGCTCCTTGACTCTGGTGGCTATCAGCAATAGGTAAGGTAACTCAGGGTAGAGTTTAACAGTAACAGCTCCAAAACTCCCCTCCCCGGCAATTCGGCATCCACCACTAGACCCTGACCGCTGCTTCATATGCCGCGTTTAGCACGCTCTTCGTTCTGCAGGGAGTTGGAAATTCGATCTCCTCTAGCCGCCCAAACTGTCCTGGCGCTGCTACCGGTCCTGACAGCGGTGTGAGCTTGAGTCGGATATGGACGGATATGGTCCGACATCCGGCCGGTTTAGTAATAATATGCAGACAACGTCGTACTCGCTGCTCTCCAGTCTCCATTGTCGCACGTGCCGCGCCTGTGGCCATGTTTGCAGTCTATAGGTGGATTTAAACGGCCGGCGCTATGGTCAAGGCATTGATGTGTGAGGAGAGCACTGAGCAGGATGGTGCAGCCAGAAGATGCTACTAGACAGACACCGCACTGGTCAACACGAAGCAAAAGGTGGTCTCGTCTACGAGCTGGCAATGCGTCGACAAACGGCACTGCCCTTGGTCGACGAGCATAACTGTCACTGGTCGAAGAGCGACACTGATCGACGAGTGGCACTTACCGCAGTTCCGACGTGCCGGTGCGACGAAAGAGAAAGTGGCGTTCCGGCCGACCGGCCCGGTGGTCGCTAATGAACGCGGGAACAGCTGGGACGGCGGCGCACAGGCGACAGTGGAACAGTGGGACGGTAAGGACGGGCTGGTGGGACTGTGGGAGGCTGTGAAACTGTAGGACGGGTAATTTAATTTGTGAGGCTGGCTGGTGAGACTTGACTATGAGGACGGGCTACGCGTGAAGGGCTACACGGGCTAGAGTGTGAATTTATAACGGTAGACAGTCTGGGATGGGACTGTTGGGCGGATCGCACTCGCAGTACGCACACATTATCAAGCATATCTTCCCTAATGTCGTTCATGAATCATGATTCTTGTTGACAAGATCTGTAATCTTATATGAGACCAGTGGATCTCTCGAAAAAAGTCATGCCTTTCTGGTATGCATGTCAGGTCTTGGGCTATCTACACGATAACTAGCTCGATATATAGCCCCACTAACAGCAGCGGTGAATCGTAAATTGCAGGATAGCAATCGCACCTTACAACAATCATAAACCGTATCGATAATCTACAGGACTTCACATCAGTATTCCAAAGTTCCGATTCCGGAGTTATTTTTAGAGCGATGATCATACAATATTCCAGATCAAGACCCCATACGATCAGATATCTAGTATCTACCATATCCGTGCAGAGATAGTGGAAAAGACCACCGTGAAACATAGCAGACTGCCCTGTCTCGCAAGGAACACTCGCAAGGAATACCGGTGCCAAACTAACAAACGTCTCATTCCCTCATTCCATTCCGCCTGTAGAGAAAGCAGTGTGCTGACAGCGGCCAGCGGGGCGTCCGGCCCACTAGCAGGCAGCGCCCCACCCACGCCCCAGTATTGAGGCCACCCTGTTCAGGGCGCCAGTTGACCCGGGACCCCGGTGACCCAATAACTCCCCTGACCTTTGACCCGACACGCGCCGGGTGTGAACGAGGAAACCCAACAAGACCGCGGCGCGGTTCACGATTCATCTGCCGAGGAAGTATGTTGGGCTAATGAGCTGCGCAGCGAGCAACACGGCATACATTTTCTGGGTAGGTGAGAAAGGTGAATACAATCTTTTCTGGGATTAAATTATTCCGATGCAATGTGAACCAGCATGCAAAGCACCTGCTGTTTTCTCCCAATCTACTTTTAAACTACCAAAGTTGGCCTAGGCCTCAGGGAGAAACATTCATCCTCGCTTGAGAGTGGGGCAAGTAAAGGGAAAATCCGATTCACTACAGCAGTGCCCCAGCCAGTGAAGCGGTTTGGTTTCGTCCGCCCTCGAAGCATATACATTTGATCTGACTACGAGGCTGGCCATTGGCAGAAACAATTCCGTTAACTCCTCAGACGATGGTAAGATTTACTAATGATGTGTGCACTGTGCAGCATGAGCTAGGGAGGCCCACTGAGGTTGTTTTACGAGCCACACGGCACGCCGTCGCACCCGCCGCCGACCAGCTCCCTGGGTTTCCGGGAAGACGGGGACTGGAGGGATTTCCTTGCCGTCAGTACGGACTGTGTATGACCGTGACGCAGGGGACGGCAAGTCTCCACGTCACCGCCCGGGGCCCCTGAGCAAACTGAGGCGAGCCAAGAGTCACCTTCGCACGGATAAGCACCGACCATTTCGCTTTTTCCACATTCTTATCAAATTCAACACGTTTGCCTCAGACTATTTGATCGTGCGCTGATAACTAAAATGAACTGATAAAAAGAAGGCAGTCGTCACTGTAGAGATTGAAGACTCGTATGGTTTCCGTCAAGCGGCCATTACTGTGAGTGACGATGCAATTAACACCATGTTATGATGTTACAAACGGTGCGGTCACAGGAAAGTGCCTAATGACGCAAGCGCAGTCACCGTTCTCATCAGCTAGGGGCGTAACCACGATTCTGAAGTCGCCATAAGGTGTACCACGAGGCCAGTCGAGAGAGGCAAGGATTCGGTAGGGGAAGGAGAGAGAAACGGAATGAATAGTGGTTAAACGTTCATTCTTCATACGTCTCGGCTCCTTTTTTTAGAATTGGTTGGAATATAGCTTCAAAATCAAGGCAAAGCATGCATCGGCGATCACATTGCTACTGTTCTCATGCCTATAGGAGCTAGGAAATTCACAGCAAAACTGATCTTATCGCTTATCTCGATCTGCCGTGTAAACACGGTACAGTAGGTAAGCGTACAGTAGGTATAAGGCAAGCTATCACAGTTTGACGACGGCCAAGGTCCGTCGTCGCCGTCGTCGTCAAAGTCCAACGACGGCCGAGTTCCGATTTGGCCCAGAATGCCTGCCTTCAAACAAGCTTTACTTATTTATAGTCACCGTGACTTTATGTACTAAGAACGTTCCCAATTACTTGCACCGAAAGTAGCTGGGGACCGGTCTTCAACGACCCCGTGTTTGTTTTCTCGACTTTCGAGACACTCTACCCGACGGAATCGTGGCCCAGCCACAGCCCACAGTCGCACCCGCCCCGCCGACTCACTCATGGCCACCTCCTCCCAGAACTTGCGCAGCCTCTTGGTGAGCTCCTTGCTCGTCTCGGGCCTCGTTTCGGCCATGCTTCCAGCCTCAGTCGCCTCTCGTCACACTCCAGCACACGGGCACAGCCGGCGATAAACTGCCGGCCGGCTATCTAGGTCGGCTGACCTTCGCCTCCCCCGCCACCGGTGCAGACGCCAGAGCCGTCTGGTGGCCGACCGGCGCCACGTTGCACCGCAACGGACCGACTGACCACTCGAGTGACCACTGACCGTGCACCGCGAGACGAGGGCAAATAAAATAACAAGGTAGCACGGATGCCTATCGACTTCCATCATTGGGTTCATATTCGTAATAATGTCACACCTTACTGAAACGAGCTCCAAACCCCGTTTATCCTTTTTTACTTTTGGTCGATAAAATCACCCTTAAAATTATCCTAAGGGCGCAACGCATCATTCCGCATCATTCCAACGCCCCAGAACGTTTCTGACAATGATAACCATGTTCTTACAACTGCAACCCAATGACCTTGCACTCAACAATCCCAGGAGTAAGAAAAACGAGACAAAGTGGGAAAGAGTAGCGCAAAAAGTGGGCACGCCACGGGCATCCGTCCACGGAACTATAGGTATTTGGTTCGGCTCTGATGAGCGGCTTTCACTCGCCTGGAGCCATCACGTCAGCTGCCACGCACCGGTGGAGACGAGGCGGGAACGGCGCAGTCGCTACCGGGACGGACGGGGTGATGACATAGGACGGGAAACGGACGGATGGGGCCGATGGGACGGACGGGTGGCGACAAGGGACGGGACGGGAAGGAAAGGACGGGACGCGACTGACGGGACAGGTGGACGGACGGGAAAGGATAGATGAACGGACGAGCGGGAGGGACAGACGGATTGGACGCACTGATACACGGAACGGAACAACTGGGCTGAAGAAGGATGAAACTTTGGGGTGCCCTACGGGTAAGGACGTGTACGAAATTTAAACATACCTCGGACAGTGTTCGATGTAGGGACTGAGCACCAGCCTGGGATGGTTAATTTAAAATTAGGCAGTGCAGTAAAAAGTACTCACCACGGACGGTGTCTGTTGTCGGCACTCGGGACTCGGGACTCACCTCAGATTGTGTTTGATATTTATCAGAACTCGAAACTCACCTAGCGGTGTCTGATATCGTAACTCGAAACTCACCTCGGATGGTGTCGCTCGAAGGAGTCACGCCCGCCATGGTGTTGTTGTTGTTGTTGATAGAGGTGACGGCCGGTGTCTGGGGCCGCGAAGAGCCCGACTGCAGGCAGCTGGGTACAGACCCCAGCTTAGAGCCCTAGGGTTCACCTGAGGACACGAGACACAGGTCAGCGCAGTCATGTGGCTCGCTTGTGAAAAAAATCCGTAAGTATGCATACTGATATTTTTTCAGTAATCGTACAAGACCGTTTCGGACTAATAAGCACATTCTACAAGCCCTAGTTTGTCGCTCAGGGGAACAAACAGCCAGGGAACCCACTACCCAGCACCTGTTGCTCAAAGGCTCTTCCAAGGATCCACCTTCACCGTGTGGCGCCACGCACCACAGTCACGCACTTACGCACCAAACAACACCGGTTCGAGCTACACGCAACACCGCGGCCACGAGCTGCCGCGTCACGGTACACCGGTGGCCGACCACCGACTGCGGTGGACCGACGTAGGCGTAACTCTCGCCACGCGGCTGGCTGGAGCTCGGCCTCACGCACGGATAGACGGATCGAAGCTGTTCCACGGACGGACAGACGGACGGACGGACGGACGGCGATATTTACGGAGACGATTGCAGGGACCTCGGACTGACGGTTGTACAAGAGGACGATGGTTGCACAGACAGATAGGCAATTGACAACGGACACACATCCATCTAGGAAGACAGACGGTTGAACGGACGAACAGACGAACGGTCGCAAACACAGACACAGTCTGTGTTTGTCAGTCTCGTGACAAACACAGACTGACTACAACAAAAACTGACAGTCTTTAAAACTCACAAACAGTGCAGGCGGTGGATGTGTAGCGAGTGTTACTGGGCTTTGCGCGTTACCACCATCACAGCACCGCCGGGTCGTGGGAGGCGTCACGCTGTACCCACCGTGACGCGCTCTGTCGCGTCACGCCACCAAGTGGCGTCACGCTAAGGAGTGACGTCATCGACACACGTGACGCCATCGCTCTGGCCCGTTACAACAGCCCCACTCCACTTCCAGCCTCCGCTCCATGCACATATATGTTGGGATGAACGAGAGAAAGTATAACACCATGAGCATGGGCGCTGCAAATGCAGGCTCTGATCTAACGGTGCATTTGGTGCAGCCTAATGCATTAGTAGATATGCCCCTAGCTGACACGAATCACGATCACGATTCTCGTGAATACATCGATCTACCATACCGTGGCCACCTTCACTAATCAAGCTGACATCGATGGATCCACTGGCACACATACCTTATGTCTCCTAAGATCCCGTTCACCGTGGCACCGCTCCCTCCGCCCTCCCCCTGCGCTGTCCCGACTGACACTGTCCGGCGGTGTTTGGCCGCCTCGGTCCAGGTCCCCGGCCCTGAGCGTGGTCACGGATCGATTCGGAGCACCGGGCTGCCCCCAACCGCGGCCGGCCAGCGGGGAACTCAGTAGTGGTGGCAACGAAATACATCAATGATCGGCCGAACCGGTGCATATGCACCACGACGCAACAGGGCCAGAATGAACTGGTTTTATCACAGACTTCTGTATACACAGAAGTCTGTGGTTATATATTTTGAACCCACGGGGATGAAAACTTAGTTCGCGTACAGCGGGGCTTCATAATCGGGGTAATATCTACTGACAGATGGTACTCTATTTTTGGCAGGCATTCCCACGTTGTGTGTAGTGGTCGAAAATTGGATAATTTGCCGTCAGTACCCACCTAATTCGCAAGTATCCAGGGGCCCTGTTTCACAGGTGATAGCAGCACGCTGCTTTTACACGTGTCAAATTGGGTTTCCATGGAAACATCAACAGGCCCATTGCTCCAACACTACCACAAGTGTGACGTCAGCTCGCGCAATTTGATAGCAGCGTGGTAGCAGCGCCCCGTGAAACACCGCCAGGGTTTCAAATAGATGGTAGAACAGACTGAATGTTTCTTGAGCTCAATGTCGGAAACGTGTTTCAGGGATGTTTCAAAGCAAAGCTGAAGTATACATCGATGATAATGGACCTCCTCGGTGTTCAGAGACAGATCAAACAACACTTTGATGGTTGCAAATGAAGCTGGCACCACAGGTGATCAGGAAAAGCGACGATATTAAATTATACAACGATAGGAACTTACTTAGTAACAAAAGAGTCACAGTTCTGTGCATTTATTATATCTGCATTGACCATTGTAAAACAACTAGTGACAACAAATAAGCTTATTATCAATGCTAGCCTATGTACTATTGGCAAACATAAAGTATGGCACTGTTAAGTCAGGAACCACTGCTAAGGCAAATAAGTAATGAATTTCCGCACACAACTGACTTTAAGAAACCAAGAATAGGCGTAGTTTGCTTTGCATGAAAACAATCCAATACCAACGCTTTAGATAATGCAGGTCAAAGATGCAGTACTCACATATAGTATCACAGGTGAGAAACTCAACACACCAAATGTGTTATAGCATTGCCAGTCCAAACACAAGGGCATCACCACGACCGTCAAGTTAAAAATCGAATATGCAATTTCGAGTTAAAGGGACCATCCCACCTTAAAGGGACCATCCCACCTTAACATTAGTTTTGAGTTGAGATAGCCAAGTTTGCGGCCAGGCTCAGAAACCACCATTTATCCTGGTCGCAACCCCCGCAGCTTTATGGTGTTCAAGAAATTTCTTCCCTTTACTTGCAGGGTGGGACCAGCTTAGTCCCTATCTCTTAACCATTAGCGGTTTGTTGATGACGTCAGCAGTCATTTCAACGCCCGCCATTCCTTGAACCCGAGTTTTGCTGACCTTGAGCTCCCTTTTTTATCATCGTGAAATCCGTCGTCGGCGCTGAGAAAGCCTATTGCTTTTCATTTTAATTTGAATATTAGATGATACCCACCACTGGAACTTGGACTGATATTATACCAAGGCCGAAGATGATCAAGCTGCCTGCTATATCTGGAGCTTGGTGTTCAACTTCAACATGGAATGAAAAACAAAATATCAAAGCAAACTGGATATGGTACTGCAAGTTTAAGTCCAAAGAAATTTGAAGAGCTGACAATTGACATTAATTCTTTTCCCGCAAGGTTTCCATAGGAGATCACACCATGAAGAAATATTTTTGATGTTAACAGTTGAAAGGGGATTGATCTTCCAGTTTTGACGAAAGACGCTGCTGACTGTCTTTGGAAAAGGATGTCGGCATGAGGTGCAATTGTGCTTGTGAAGTGGTTATAACTGGTCTTTTCACAGTGTTAAATTAAATGTGCCATTGCAGCCAAGTGTGTTATCATGTAAGGTAAAATCAAAACTACAATGTTGGTTTTACGAGCATTGAGAAGGCTGGTAGGTAACACCTGCCTGTGCTCGTAAATCATGCTGCCAAAGTATTCTAAATTAATTTTATCATACACTTTTGTTGTCCAGAATGGTTGCACTATTGTTTGGTATCATATTATTCCATGTACAGTCTGTCTTAAAAGTACCGCGCAAAGTGGCGGTGGATCCATCAAGCCTGACCGAGAAAGGTCTGCTTTAATTTGAAAGTCACCGAACCAATTGAGCTGGGGAATGGACGAGGATGTCCATTGCTTCGGTGACCCAAATTTAGCAGGCCCTTCCTCAGTCAGGCTCGATGGATCCACCGCCACTTTGCGCGGTACTTTTAAGACAGACTGTACATATGGTAGTGTTACGTCCGACCAACATGTTACCAGATTTGAAGCTGTTACGTTACCTAAGTACCTAGGTACCTGTTTTTTTACTGGCGTGGTGAATGTCACCTGGATTTTGTTTTGAGGTGCAGACCTAGTAACTCTGACTACATGGGTTTGAAGCTATTATCTATTCTGTTTTTACTGGCCTGGTGAATGGCGACTGATGTTGTCCGTGGATGGCACTGAAACAAATTTTGAGTGTCAACTGCCATGTACAGTGTTTTAATACAATGCTGAGGGCTGAAAGTTGTCTTGTTTAGAGTGGTGAAAGTTCAGGATATGCCAGCCACCATGGTGGGTCAGAGTTAAAGGGACCATCCCACCTTAACATTAGTTTGGAGTTGAGATAGCCAAGTTTGCGGCCAGGCTCAGAAACCACCATTTATCCTGGTCGCAACCCCCGCAGCTTTATGGTGTTCAAGAAATTTCTTCCCTTTACTTGCAGGGTGGGACCAGCTTAGTCCCTATCTCTTAACCATTAGCGGTTTCTTGATGACGTCAGCAGTCATTTCAACGCCCGCCATTCCTTGAACCCGAGTTTTGCTGACCTTGAGCTCCCTTTTTTATCAACGTGAAATCCGTCGTCGGCGCTGAGAAAGCCTATTGCTTTTCATTTTAATTTGAATATTAGAAGATACCCACCACTGGAACTTGGACTGATATTATACCAAGGCCGAAGATGATCAAGCTGCCTGCTATATCTGGAGCTTGGTGTTCAACTTCAACATGGAATAAAAAACAAAATATCAAAGCAAACTGGATATGGTACTCCAAGTTAAAGTCCAAAGAAATTTTGAAGAGCTGACAATTGACATTAATTCTTTTCCTGCAAGGTTTCCATATGGAGATCACACCATGAAGAAATATTTTTGATGTTTACAGTTGAAAGGGGATTGATCATCCAGTTTTGACGAAAGACGCTGCTGACTGTCTTTGGAAAAGGATGTCGGCATGAGGTGCAATTGTGCTTGTGAAGTGGTTATAACTGGTCTTTTCACAGTATTAAATTAAATGTGCCATTGCAGCCAAGTGTGTTATCATGTAAGGTAAAATCAAAACTACAATGTTGGTTTTACGAGCATTGAGAAGGCTGGTAGGTAACACCTGCCTGTGCTCGTAAATCATGCTGCCAAAGTTTTCTAAATTAATTCTATCATACACTTTTGTTATCCAGAATGGTTGCACTATTGTTTGGTATCATATTATTCCATGTAAATATGGTAGCGTAAAGTCCGACCAACATGTTACCAGATTTGAAGCTGTTATGTTACCTAAGTACCTGTTTTTTACTGGCGTGGTGAATGTCATTGTCACCTGGATTTTGTTTTGAGGTGCAGACCTAGTAACTCTGACTACATGGGTTTGAAGCTATTATCTATTCTGTTTTTACTGGCCTGGTGAATGGCGACTGATGTTGTCTGTGGATGGCACTGAAACAAATTTTGAGTGTTTTGTACAGTGTTTTAATACAATGCTGAGGGCTGAAAGTTGTCTTGTTTAGAGTGGTGAAAGTTCAGGATATGCCAGCCACCATGGTGGGTCAGAGTTAAATGTGTTGCAGTCAGTTCGGCTTCGGCAAGCACACGGATGGGCATACGCATCAAGACCTGCTCTGCCATACTTTCAGCCAATTTTACCTGGGTAAGTCTTTTCTTTTTTCTGCCAAAAGCTATGACATTGTGAATTTCAGCACTGTGGCCTGTGTGTAGCTTTCAGGAAAGCAATTCTAAATAAAGCTCTGATAAAGTGCAAAATCAGCAATGCAGCCCTCTATTACATTTTCTACAACATCTTACTTGTTCCTTGCATGGAGAGAAAAATGCAATGTTATGATTTCGTTTATTCACATAATTTGACAAGCATGCAGTTACCTGCTACTATCACTGCACAAAACAGAGCAGAAAACATCAGTTGATCAAACACAAGGCATAACAGAAGTTTACAACATAGGGCTGCCGAACCTGCTTCCTCCCACCACAGTTGATGCCATTTCCTAGCCTGGCTTGATGTGAGCACTGAATAGCTGCTTTGTCTAATTACAGCTCACTACCATTCAACTTAAACTACTATCTTTAAAGTAAGAGTGAGAGCGTTCAGTGTTCATAGCAGCTCGACAGACGACAGACAACAAACATCTTGACAAACCAACCAGTATTTGATTTGGCTAATGATTTATGTGCTTGTTGTATCATGGCCAAACTACTTTAACAGCAATAATCCCTGTTTCATCTTGAGCTTGCTTTTATTTCCATTTGAACTCAGATCTTGAAACAATCATCTGAAGTGATATCAGATACTGGCTTCTGCCTTCTGTTTCTCTTGAAAGCAAGTTAAAACAACAATGATAAACTAAGGCAGGAGATGTGAGTTGTGGCAGTAGATTTTTGATTCAACATATGTCAACCTTATATTGCTTGAGACCTCTGTGACAGACAAACAAATATTTATAGTTTTTTGATAGTTTGGATTCTTGGCTTGATTTAGCAGATCAGCTGTGAACCTTGACTTTGAAATCACCGTCATGGTACCCGAACGAATCCTCGCATGACATTTCTTCGTAGCACAATTTTTCGTCCGCATTTCTTCGTCTACAAATCTTCGTCGGTGCATTTATTTGTCCCTCAATGCTTACTCTTGCATATATTTGCGTTGAAGAAGAAATGCGAGCCGTTTTTCATATACCCTGGTGCGAGACAAAGTAATGCGATAGGTACGAATAAATGCCCTGACGAAGATTTGCAGACGAAGAATTGCGATACGAAGAAATGCCATAAGAATTGTCCTGGAATCCTTTATTGGCCATCATATATTGACCTTGTTAAGATAAACGCGTCATTCGCGCAATATCTGTCGCACTTTGATACCAAACTATTGCTTCCAAATGCCGACGTAAAGAAAACATTTATGTGACGTCATAGAAACAGCGGATTTCCCAAAAAGTAAACAAAAATAAAAGTCTTATATCTCGAAAACGGGTGAATATTTTCCGGTAAAATTTGGTAGATGTTCATTTTCGCTCTTTGTGATTCACGCTACATCACTTTTATGCCAATTCATTAACTTTTTTGAAGGTGGGAGGGTCCCTTTAATGTGTTGCAGTCAGTTCGGCTTCGGCAAGCACACGGATGGGCATACGCATCAAGACCTGCTCTGCCATACTTTCAGCCAATTTTACCTAGGCAAGTCTTTTCTTTTTTTCTGCCAAAAGCTATGACATTGTGAATTTCAGTGCTGTGGCCTGTGTGTAGCTTTCAGGAAAGCAATTCTAAATAAAGCTCTGATAAAGTGCATGAAATCAGCAATGCAGCCCTCTATTACATTTTCTACATCTTACTTGTTCCTTGCATTGAGAGAAAAATGCAATGTTATGAATTCGTTTATTCACATAATTTGACAAGCATGCAGTTACCTGCTACTATCACTGCACAAAACAGAGCAGAAAACATCAGTTGATCAAACACAAGACACAACAGAAGTTTACAACATAGGCCTGCCGAACCTGCTTCCTCCCACCACAGTTGATGCCATTTCCTAGCCTGGCTTGATGTGAGCACTGAATAGCTGCTTTGTCTAATTACAGCTCACTACCATTCAACTTAAACTACTCTCTTTAAAGTAAGAGTGAGAGCGTTCAGTGTTCATAGCAGCTCGACAGACGACAGACAACAAACATCTTGACAAACCAACCAGTATTTGATTTGGCTAATGATTTATGTGCCTGTTGTATCATGGCCAAACTACTTTAACAGCAATAATCCCTGTTTCATCTTGATCTTGCTTTTAATTCCATTTGAACTCAGATCTTGAAACAATCATCTGAAGTGATATCAGATACTGGCTTCTGTTTCTCTTGAAAGCAAGTTAAAACAACAATGATAAACTAAGGCAGGAGATGTGAGTTGTGGCAGTAGATTTTTGATTCAACATATGTCAACCTTATATTGCTTGAGACCTCTGTGACAGACAAACAAATATTTATAGTTTTTCGATAGTTTGGATTCTTGGCTTGATTTTGCAGATCAGCTGTGAACCTTGACTTTGAAATCACATAAATGTCATGGTACCCGAACGAATCCTCGCATGACATTTCTTCGTCCGCATTTCTTCGTCTACAAATCTTCGTCGGTGCATTTATTTGTCCATCAATGCTTACTCTTGCATATATTTGCGTTGAAGAAGAAATGCGAGCCGATTTTCATATACACTGATGCGAGACAAAGTAATGCGATACGAATAAATGCCCTGACGAAGATTTGCAGACGAAGAATTGCGATACGAAAAAATGCCATAAGAAGAATTGTCCTGGAATCCTTTGTTGGCCATCATATATTGACCTTGATAAGATAAACGCATCATTCGCGCAATATTTGTCGCACTTTGATACCAAATTATTGCTTCCAAATGCCGACGTAAAGAAAACCTTTATGTGACGTCATAGAAACAGCGGAGTTCCCAAAAAGTAAACAAAAATAAAAGTCTTATATCTCGAAAACGGTTGAATATTTTCCGGTAAAATTTGGTAGATGTTCATTTTCGCTCTTTGTGATTCACGCTACATCACTTTTATGCCAATTCATTAACTTTTTTGAAGGTGGGAGGGTCCCTTTAAAGTGGACAACGTCACGATGTACGCATACGTGATACGTATGCCATAATTTTCTGCAAATGAACGACAAAAATGTGCTCTTTTGGCTAACTATGCTCCGCACAAAACTCACGTGCATACATATAACCCTCGCCGGCCGAGGGGGGGGGGGGGGGCGGGTGCCGCCCCCCCCATAGGGTTTTTTCGCGATAGCTCCGAACACGCTGGCGATAGAGAGCTGAAACTTGGCATACCTGACCTTTGATCCAAGCCGCATCTTTTGACACCAACCGCATTTTTGGGTCAGGTCAGGTCACTGACCTATGACGTCATAAGTGAACCTCTGCACGGTCTTCAGATGTCGCAACTTCGCAACGCCCTCACTGCCAGAGGAGATGTCACAGGGAAATGAAACTTGCAGGATCTAGTATCCATTATGAGTCTCACAACTTGTATATCTCGGATTTTTCCTAAAGGTCATATGAGGTCAGGTCATTTTCGTGACCTCACCATTATAAGTCAATGGGGAAAAATGAAAACTGCTATTCTGGCGCCGGGAACGATCTCCAACTATCTTAAGCACACAGAATCGTGATTTGATGCACTCCTTGCAAGGTTAGATGCGTCACTTTTGCAATGTTGACCTTGCGTGACGTCATTTATGACGTCATCAAGGTCATATTAGTTTTTCGTCAATAACTCTTGATCAAATTGAGCTAGCGAGTCGAGAAAGCCACCAATGGACTCAGGAAGACCTGCCAAATCTAATGATATGCGACATGACCTCTTTCGACCAACTTCGTGACCTGGGGGTGCTGACCTGACCTTGACCTGAGGTCAACACCCCAAGTTGACCTGACCCGGACAAAAAGTATATCATTCGACGCGCCTGAGCGAGGCGAACACGATGCTGCCAAAATCGCGGCTCTGCGGCCGTTTTTTGCGAAGTTATTCACCAAAAACTGAACCGTACCCTGGGGCACTTGACCTGACCTCAGAGGTCACCGGTTGACCTAGGACCTTAAAATCGGGTACCAATCTCTGCGTCTCGTAACGGCGCACACGCTCGTTTTTTCCGCGACGCGCTAGCTCCACCAGGGGCGAAACGGCGAGGGGGGGGGTCGTACCCGCCCCCCCCCCCCCTCGGCCGGCGCGTATGTAGAAAACCAATAGGTCCGGCGAGGGATAAACATAGACCTATTTCAACACACGCAACCGCATTGACATTTGACACATACCGACACATAACATACACACAAAACGGAAGCTCAAGGCCTTTCATGTGAAGATCTTCCCTCGGAGCTGTTCTTTCTCCTCAGCGAGTTTCTCCTTCTCTCTGGCTGCCAGTGCGGCCAGTTCGCGGCGCACCGCTGCCGCCACGCACGGATCGAGCTCTGCCGCCCGGTTCAGGTCGGCACGTGCTGCCTCAGTCTCCCAGACCCGTGCACGCGCACGGCCCCGCCGGAACAGCGCCTTTACGTCGTCCGGCCGCGCCTCCAACACCGTGGAGCAGTGCTCGATCGCTGCGTAGTAGTCATCCTCCAGCAGCTTGCACTGGGCGAAGTTGAGGAGCAGCGGCAACTTCAGCTCGTTGAGTTTGTTCCACTCCACGTCCTGCGGCTTCTCTCGTAACATCAGCGATTCGAGCCGTCCCAGCGCGTCGGCGTACTTCTCAGCGGCCGCCTCGTGCTTGCCATCTCGGTATAGGGCGTTGCCGCGCTCGCGCAGCTCGGTAACTGAGGCGAGCTTTTCCTGCTCGTTGAGCGCCCACGACTCGCGCTCGTAGTCGCTCTTGGCCTCTGCAGAGAGCAGCTCGATGACGATGCGCAGGTTCTGTGGCCGCTGGAGCAGGCCGTCCAGGTCCGGGTAGCCGATCTGCGGCTGCTGGGCGGCCATCATCATCCCGCAGCAGCCGGAGGCAGTCGGCGGCGGCTTGTGCGCCGGGTCCCACGCGGCGCGCAGCGTCTTGGCCACGATCGGGTAGGCGTGCAGCAGCGCCTTGTCGATGGTGAACTCCGCTACCTCCCCCAGCAGCATCGTCTTCACGCACGCCTCGAGCACCTCGAGTTTGAACTGCTTCCCCAGTATCAGCTCCATGGGCTTGTATTTGCGCGAATCGTCGAGTAAGACCGGCTCCTCATCTGTCGTCTCCGATCGGAAATGAAACTTGACCCGGTCTCCGTCGGCGAATGGTGGCAGGGAGCCCCGGCCGGCATGCAGCACACGCTTTTTCACGCGCTGGTCCATCGTTAAACCTGAGGGCAGAGTTGGAATAGGTACTACTAATCCCTTCTTGTTTGATACCTACCATGCAGTTCTGTTTGTAAACAAAGTAATTGACATATCTTTGTCAAAAAG
Organism: Amphibalanus amphitrite; assembly: GCF_019059575.1. Taxonomy (NCBI): domain Eukaryota; kingdom Metazoa; phylum Arthropoda; class Thecostraca; order Balanomorpha; family Balanidae; genus Amphibalanus; species Amphibalanus amphitrite. Next base: position 1,480,400 of record NW_024881511.1, on the reverse strand, counting down.
TTAGCACTTTTATGATTAGTTAGGGCATTCATCCCCTGTGAAGAGGATGGTAGGTACTATTCCAACTCTCCACCTCAAGTAAGTCTAAGGTAGATGTTTAACTGCTCAAGGGGAATAGTTCACTTTTCTAAAAATTAGTTCTTTGCAATGGATTTATAATTTTTATGTTCAAAAGGATCAGGAAAATAAAATAAAACCTGTTAATAAAAAATTGTATTTTAATATGGGAAGAACTAACCCCGCGTTCGATGTCTCCCGGACGGCGAAGATTCTACGCCGTCCGGCCAATCACGTTCCATAACCGCTGCCGAGCCCCCGCTGACCTTGGACGGGATTGGCCGGACGACGTAGAATCTTCGTCGTCCGAGAGACATCGAACGCGGGGTATATTCTATATAAAGTCATACCCCGCGTTCGATGTCTCTCGGACGGCAAAGATTCTACGTCGTCCGGCCAATCACGTTCCATAGCCGCAGCCGAGCCCCCGCTGACCTTGAACGGGATTGGCCGGACGGCGTAGAATCTTTGCCGTCCGAGAGACATCGAGCGCTGGGATAATTCGACGCGGAAGCGCGTCTTGGCTGTAAGCAGCATGCTGATTGGCTGACGATGACGTGGCTGCATTCCTCAGCAAGGCACGCATTCCTCTGCAAGGCACTCTTTGCGGAACAAGAAATGGAATATCTTCGTCTAGGGTGATCCTTGGGTCGTAAAAGCTCCTGATTTGTGCTAGTTTCAGCTCAAGCTACGAGACTGCTGTTCCAGTTCAAAACCGGAAACACCATGTTAAAAGTGGACTATTTCCTTTAATATGCTTATTAGTATAAGTAAAAGCATATTTGCTTAAGTCAAAGATCTGAGAAAAAGCATCTGAAAAAATGCATATATGGGAAGCATAAGTTGAGTGTTCTGGCAGGGCATGGAACTGACAGATTCATATCAATTATTTTCATCCTCTACAGCATCAAAAGTAATTGAGAGCTGATGACCAAAGAAAATAAATTCTACTTTCCAGAGCAAAACAGAGCAAACTGAAGCTGAGTATCAGAGCAAATACTTCAGTGCCTTCACCAAGAATAGCAGAATCCGAATGGAATAACTACTGCCTAAGAAAGCAAAATATGAAGTTTGGGGCAGGCAAATAATGACCAGGCTATTCCCATGATGCAGACCCTCTAAAAAAAAAACAAAAAAAACAGGGAAATCTAATTAAAGATTTAAAAAACCTTAAAGTTTAATTTTTCATGGTACACCACATGCCTTGTGCTGCCATGATGATGAGCACCCTGCATGTTGGGTCTTTCAGTTGGGTCTGATATACTGATATGTTCAATAATGGTCTAATTTTATGCACATTATAATATATTCTCTGGGCCTGGGGAGTTACTAAAATGCCCTTCCTTTATGCACACAAACATTAAAGGGAATATACCTAGTACCTACCAGGCCAGCAAGTACCACTTTCCTCAAATCAGTTTTTTTAACAGTTTTACAAGTTGTTATGCATAAAATTAAAAAGGAATTTTCAAATTATTTTCATACAGTTAGAACTATAGGTAATAGTAGAGCAAATGTCACACAAAGGTTTTCCAACCAAGGAGAGGCGCTATACCTGGAGATGCTTCCTCCTAACCAAACCAAAACAAACCTCCCTAACATGACCAAACCTACAACCTACAAACCTACAACCTACATCTACAAACCTACAGCGCCTCTCCTTGGTTGGAAAACCTTTGTGTGACGTCTGTTCTACTATGTTGAACTATAGGTAGGTAGGTACTCCATTAGTATTAAAGGAAAAGTGCCACCTTCGTGAAATATGAAGATATCGTTGTTTTTCATTTTGACATTATTATTTTTCATTTTCTTTTTAAAACTGGTGCCAGAAGTGCACAATTCGCGAAAAAGTATTTAAAACTATTTAACATATTGGTACTATGTTGATACTCTCTACGGCACCTACTGTATGATGGCATAGCGATGACGTCACACTCAAGCCAATCAGCGTTCAGAAGACAGACTCGTCGGATTGTGTCAGATAAGCTGATTGGTTAAAGCTGAGCTGGTTGGAGCTGATTGGTAAAAAACCAAAGCCTCGCCGCGGGTGGCTGTATTGTCGGATAAGAACGCATTCCTGGGATAAGAACGCATTCCTGGCGTATTTTCTTTTAAAATTGCCGATAACTACGAATGGAGGCCGAAATCGGCCGTAAGGAGGTAGACAGATAGGTTTTCGGACACGGGCTACAAGATGGCCATCTCAGTTTAAATCCCCATGTTAAAGGTGGCCCTTTTCCTTTAATATAGAGGCTTAATATTGCTTGCAGTGGCTGAAGCCTATTTCGCATTGACCAATCATACTCTGGATCAAATATGGTGATGAAATCGACCAATAACATGGCAGTGAGATATATTTTTATAAAACAAAACAAGGCCGAAAATATAGAACTATATCAATATATATATATATATATATATATATATATATATATATATATATATATATATATATATATATATATATATATATATATATATATATATATATATATATATATAGGAAGCAGAGGAAGCAGAGGCAGACACCAAAGCTACCGCGACAGCGCCTTCTACGGGAGATGGAACCACAAGCTTGACTTCCAGAGGAAAGAAGTCTCCTGAGGCTGAAGCTACAAATGAAAACCAAGACGGCGTGTTCACCAGGACAAGGAGTCGTAGCGGACGTCAGATAGGAGACGCTTCCTCTCAGATAGCAAGTCGTGGCTCGGAGATCACCGCGAGCTCAACTGAAACAGAAGGGCCTCAGCCGTCGAATGATATTGCGCCAGGTGACCCACAGAGCAGGGGTGAGCTGAAAGTATTTTACCAGTCGATTATGTCGTCTGCGTATAAGAAAGATGAAAAAGCAATTCGTAGCATTGTGATGAATAACTGTGTCCCCATCAACCCGAATGATAACCTGAAAATGATCATTTACTATAAGAGCCCCACTGTATCTAGCCTTGTCATGAAAAACAACTTGAGTCACGTTTCATCGTTGTTACGGTCGACCAATGTAGTGTACAAGTTCAAATGCCCTGTTGGTGACTGTGTACACTATTCCAATCGTGCCTACATTGGACACACCGTAACAACGATGAGCCGTAGGATCACAATGCATCTCCAGGACGGTGCACCTTTGCGACACATGCAGCAGGAGCACAGCCTGGAGCTCGCGCGAGATATGATGGTGCAAAACACATCTGTCTTAGCACGATGCTCGAACAGGAAGAAGCTGCAGGCTCTGGAGGCCGTGTATATTCGTGACAGTGATCCCTGGATCAACAGGCAAATGAACTTGCGTGGTTCGCTGATGGTGTTTGATTCGGCGCCTCTCAAAGCCCGGATCTAGATTCCCTAGACTCTAGCCACGTAGGTCTGTAGTAGCTAAGAGTTAGGACCCCATGTATGTATCCGACAGTAGAAGTGCTCCTGTTGAACGCAGCGTGCAACATTGCATTTAACTAGTGGAGTGTAAGATGATTTCACCCAAGATTTCACCGTGCCGATAGCGACTAATGTGCATCATTTACGATTATGCGAATCATTTATAGCATTATTTATCCCATTCCTGTGTATATGTTCGCCTGAATTTATCACCTGATGATGTTCGATGTCCGAACGAAACGTCGTATATAATAGAGAATCATTCTCCAACATCCTTTTTGAACATAATAGTGAACAAGACAGCTAATCCGACGAATCGAGAACCTTCATAAGAAAGTCAACAACGCTCAAACTGCTGTTAATTTTAATCTCAAATGCATATATATATATATATATATATATATATATATATATATATATATATATATATATATATATATATATATATATATATATATATATATATATATATATATATATATATATATATATATATATATATATATATATATATATAATATATATATATATATATATATATATATATATATATATATATATATATATATATATATATATATATATATATTCGGCCTTATTTGGCTCTATATTTTCGGCCTTATTTTGTTATATAAAAATACATCTCACTGTCATGTTATTGGTCAAATTCATTACCACATTTAATTATTTGATCATGGCAAAACCGACCATTCAATACATCAATACTCTGGATCGGTTGGTATTGGACTCTGGACAGAGTCCAATACCAACTGCATGATCATTGGCTGATGCTGGCCTCTGCAACAGGTGGCTGTATTCTTGGCATCCTTCGCTACAGCACTAATTTCCTGCGTGTGGCAGATTTCGGAACAAGAATACTGATAAGAAGATCGTTCAGCTGCATTGATGCGACTACCCTGCCGATCCTCTTCAAAACGCTGGTACGACCCCATCTAGAATATGGGAACCTCATCTGGGGGCCCTTCAACCGAGCTGATCAGAGGCTGATTGAACGAGTGCAGCGGAGAGCAACCAAACTGGTCCGAGAGCTGAGACACTTGCCCTATCAGGAACGCCTCCGGCGCCTCAAGCTCCCATCAATGTACCACCGAAGACGGAGAGGAGACGTAATCGCCATCTTCCAGATTTTGACGGGTGGAGTTAACGTTCGGCCGGACCAGTTTTTCGAGCAGGCAGTGTCATCTGTCACCAGAGGACATGCTCTGAAGCTGTTGAAGCCTCAAGCTACTTCAAGACCCAGGAGAAACTCTCTATCGGTCCGCGCCATCAACGACTGGAACGCGCTTCCTGCCTCTGTGGTCCTCTCTACGTCTGTCAATCTCTTCAAAGCCCGTCTCGACTCTCACTGGGGTGATGCATCCTTTGACATCCCAGTCCAAGATTCATGACTGTCACTAGTAAGGAGCTCGATGAGATCAGATCCCTACAGGCCTTATAGGCCTCAAAATTCTGTATTGGTAAGGTAAGGTAAGGTAAGGTAAGAAATAATCTATCCATGCCCAGGGGCAGGGCAGGGCAGGGTAATCGTTGGGCAATAAAAGCTCCTGATTTGTACTAGTCTCAGCCCAAGCTTACAAAACATTTATTCTAGTTCCAAACCCATGTTACAAGTGGTATATTTCCTTTAAAGGGACCCTCCCACCTTAACATTAGATTTGAGTTGAGATAGCCAAAATGGGGTCCCTGGCTCACAATTACCGGTTTCGGTACTCACAACATCGAGAAATGCCTTAAATCGGAAATATTGAATTTCAAAATTGCAGCATTTTGATTCAGAGGGGCTAATGCTAAGGAATACCCCTCTGAATGTGTGACGTCAGCGCAAATATCTAACGATTTTTAAATGTTTGACGTTTTGTACGTTTTGTACGTTACGTTTTGTAGCACGCGGTGGTATATGCTATTTGCGCGCAACATCTGCCGCAAACGCCGCACTTCTAAAATAAAGTCGCTAGAAACAGCGGAGATCCCAAAAAAGTAAACAAAAGTAAAAGTCTAATATCTTGAAAACCGGTGAATATTTTTCGGTGAAATTTGGTAGATATTCGTTTTCGCTCTTTCTGAACCGAGCGACATTACTTTCATGCCAATTCATAAACTTTTTTGGAGGTGGGAGGGTCCCTTTAAAACGAGATGCTAGGAAGGCATCACGTCAATGTCGATGTCAAGGTCATATGGTCAAGGAAGCGGGCAAGGTAAGCGCGGTGAAATTGTGCTTCAAGGTTCATTGCTACTGAAGTCAAACTTCTCCATTGAACGTTGTTTTCATTGACAAATCACATAAAATTAAAGAAAAATGAATGACATAGGTACTGAGAAAATAAATTTATTCCTACCTGCCCCCACTCTTTCAGTTTCCGGCCCGCGCTTGGCCCGCGCCAGAAATGTACAGATTAATCAAGGATGACAAAATGCAGTAAGATCCAGGCTTGGGAACATAAAAATGTATTTCTGACGTCACTATAAAGGAAAAAGAGGAAAGGGGATGTTTTCTAGTGCCAGAAAGTGATTCAACAGCCAATACTGCGAATTTTCTAAAAATATATCTAAAGATGTTTATTTTATTCATCTTTGTTCATAATAACAGTTGAAAAGCAACAAAAACTGCTAGCAAACTCGCAGGCTTTCGCACATGCTAAGAACATTGAAAATAGTAAAAAGAGCCCAGAGTGTACGTACTTTTTCATAAAAATTGTACAAAATTTCATTTCTAGCCCTCCTAAAAAAACAATTTTTGTCGTCAATCACCTTGAGATTTAGATATTTTTATTTTTTATTTTTTGGCGTCACAAGCCATCGACATTCAACTACTTTCACTCTTACTTTCAACCTTGAGGCAGTTGGATTGCGGCAAAACCGGCGCGGTAAGTTGTCGAGTTGTTATTGTAAAAAAAATTATGTGTTTTTTTCCAGGATTTTTGCTGTATTTGCTTTTGAAGTGTGACCATGACCTTCCCAGTTACTTATTATGACATTTGTATTTCTTATCATGTCCCTATTGTAGCTGTAGTAGTGGAGTCTATGTTCGTTCAATGTTCATTCATACCAATTCAATAGGTATCCTTTACCTGATTCCCTCCCTGGCTAATAATTTATTGTGTCTTTTCTGTTGTTTTGTTATTTTTTAGGACTGCCAAATACTGAATATTTGTTTTCAGTATTTTGCTGGAATGCATGGGTGTCAATTTACGCCAAGTTCGGGCCTGGGGGTGCCCTGCCCGGGTGTAGCAAATCCGCTGCCGCCTTAGCTGTGACCTTGACCCGCACCGTTTGTTGGGGCTCCAAAGCTAAGCTAGCTGGTCTGGCGGGAATTTGGAGAGCTTGGGCACCCCCAACCAGACAGTAATTAACGCCCATGCTGGAATATTTAATGCATCCCACTTATTTTAACAGATGCAATTGGCAATGATGGCAGCTGACTCATCAACAGATAAGGTGTCTGTGGCCAACATTATCATTGATATGTGGGACCTTGTGAACCAAATTCTTGAACAACAGACTCTGCTTGAAAACTGGATGAAAGGGGGCTTCATGAACATCGCCAAAGCAAGGTAGGCAATTTGAGACATTGAGCATTGCTGATGTGCTGCCTCAGTGATAGTGTCAGGGAGAATTTGCATCAGTATAGTATTCTTCTCTTTTGACATAATCTATGGAATTTCACCAAAGGGAATGTCCTAAAACATCACTCTGGCTTGAATCATGTAAGTGTTAAGAATAAATGTAGTAATTATTTATTTAACCCGCGCCCTGCTGGGGGTCCTGGATTTCCACGCCCTGCTGGGGGGGGGGGGGTGTTTGAACACCCCCCCCCCCTTGTAACTCGGCTCCTGGGCCACGTAGCGATACGCGGAAGGCGGCGTTCGAAAGAGCGTAAAAAATAATGACGAAATCACTTCGGTCAATTTTTTGGTCAGGTCAAAGGTCAGGTCACCAGAGGTCATTGAATGCAAAATTTCGCCGATTTCCAGGTCGAATGTCGAAAATTTCCAAGAAGCCAACGCATAACTCGGGAACCAATAGAGCTACAGCGCCGCGGAAAAGCGCATTCGATAGCCCTATTAACGCTCTTTCTGAGTAATTCTCTCAGATTTGACCTAACGTCAACAGTTTTGCCTGCAGGGGGCAAAAACTGCAAAAATTGCCGATTTTTTCGAAAACAGTTTTTCTGCAATAACTTTTGACCCAAGCCTTGTACGAGCTTACTTTTACCGGCATCGTGTTCCTCTCGTCAAGACGCATCGAATGAACTATAACTTGACCTTGAAAGGTCAACTTGAAAATTTGACCTCAGGTCAAGGTCATGACCTGACCGGAAAGGGTCATGTTGCATATCAGTCGATCCGTATCGTCGAGCTGAACACATCTAAGGCGTTTTCATCGCTCTAGCATGCCTCTATCAAAAGTTATTTGCGAAAAACTGTTAGATACCATTCGTGACCTAAGATGACCTCAGGGCATAAACAAGGGTCACGGACACCATTTTCAAGTTCAGTGTGTCTAAACCACTTGTAATTCGGTGTTTGGGAGTGTTTATAATGTCTTTCATCCAAAAGAGGCGCATTTCAATTTTATCCCATTGACTTATAATGGGGAGGTCGCAAAATTGACCTGACCTTAGGTCATCGATATCAAAATTCTGAGATATACATTTTTTACATGCTATTGCTCTTAGCAATCGCTGAAAGTTTCAAAGCGATCGGTCACTCGGTGTAGCTATGACAGACATTGAAAGTTTTTATGAGGTGAGGTCACTTCAAGTGACCGGAGGGGTGTTCACGGGCACCGCACACTGCTGCGTGCGGTGTGTGCGGTGCTTCCAGCAGGCGTGGGGGTAGGGGATGGGTAGGCGGCTCTGACGTCACGGCTGCGTGCGGTGGACGGTCCGCTGTGGCCAGTCCCGACCGGCCACAGCGGTCGCTGTGTGCGGTGACGGAATGCTGACGTAGGGACGCAGTGGGCGGAGCTTGGAGGCTGTGTGCGGTTCTAACAGCCCTCTGGTGACCTGACCTTGAATGACCTTGGTCTGAAATTTTCACAACATGTGTAGAATTGATGTATGATAAGGTGTACCAAAAACGGCGGCGCTCCGCGCCGCCGTTTTTGAGATATTCGCGAAAAACCACAAGGGGGGTGTTCAAACACCCCCCCCCCAGCAGGGCGCGGGTTAAGAACTTCTGTTGACATACTTTTTAACATAGTTTTTTATGCTGTTTTCTGATTAATTGACAAAAATCTGAATTGGTCATCGTTATTTTCGTTTTTAGGCAGCAGTATTTTTCATAACAAAATGTGAAATTTGGCACACTGAAACAAGAGATTAGAAGTTAAAATGAAATAAATCTCTGTGGAATGGTGATTTGATTAGCTAATAATTCTCATCTACACAATCTTGAATCGATGTTTTCACTTTTTTAACTAACTTAATAGGGCCATGGGAAGAATTGAAGAGTAATCTTGCATGGTAGTTGTGATTTATGTACCCCTAGTACAGCTGGCAAATCAAATGTGTATGGCACAAGCTGCCTGCTGACAGCAATATGTGTGCATTAGGTACGTGATGGGTCAGCACTCTGTGGGCGAGAACCAGCTGCCGTCTGGTGATCGTGAGATCAGCGCCGGCCTGCTGGTGACTCGCGACCAGGCGCCTCCGGAGGCCGCCGAGCCGGCCGCGTTCACCCTCTCGCCGCAGTCGAGCGACACCGAGCCGCTGCGCTGGTTCTCGGCGCTGCCGCCAGGGGCGCTGCGCGACGCCCAGCGGCAGTTCCGCCGAGCCGCCGAGATCAGCTGCGAGGTCGCATCGCTGAAGAGTCGGCTGCAGGCGATGATGGCGAGGCTGAGTGATGCCAGGAAGGAGTCTGAGGTGGAGGGTACGGACACTGAACTGAAAACGGCGCAACTGACCGAGGCCGTGGAAGCGCTGGCAGTAAAGTGAATGCGAGGTAAAATTATCACTTTAGAAATTAGAGTTCATAACAAGAGTGTAAGCCTGTGTTGTATGTGAACGATAGTTTGGGTCATATCATGTATAGCTTGTATGCTTTTGTATCTTGTGTGTCGTGAGTCAGGCCATAAAGTAAAATATTTAGATTAATCATATTGAACACTGTCGCGCAGTCCCCTGTTTGATCGGATTTGGTCTCTGCACATTCCGATACTAGTTCCCGTGCTGTGTTTCGTGGTGTCTGTTATTAACGATCAAATGAAACTATTCAATTGAACATGTGTCGAAATACATTGTTATGCCCTCAATGTGATCCAGTAAACTGCCGTAAAAAACCGCCGCCTGATTGTGGCACGACCTGGAATGGAACTGATCAGTGGACGTAATGTCAAAAATCGACTCGGTATTCCTGAAAACATACACATACCCAGTTCAGTGAGCTATGCTACAGGTGCAGTGCCACAACTGTGCAGGGTGCGTAACACAAATTTTAATTTTGGTCTTCAGCTCTGTATGTACTGGCTCTTCCGAGTCACCGGCCGCTCCGGACGACCGCTCAGCGCCACCTCGAGGGTCGGCCGAAACTCAAGCGGTGGTTACAGAGTGGGGTCGCCACTATCCAAGTCACCGACGCTCCCGATTTGTCGACGGCCGGCTACTTGTAGGGGGGGGGGGGGGGGTGCAAGGTTTTAAATTCACGAATTGTCTGAGTGCCTTTGGAACATGCGATGCGCGTATTTTGGTGAAAACGTGCTTGTCATACTCCCGTCAGTATCAGTGGAGTAATGGGAATAGCTCTGTACATCCGTATGAAAGAATTAGCTAATGTCATTTATTGGAGATAATTGCAAACAGGAAATAGGGGTAGGAGTAGGTATCACTCAGGGTCACACAAACAGGCAGCAACTCACTCCCAACATCAAACCGCAATTCGCTTTGTTCCCTTGCAAATGTCTCGAGTCCTCGACTGAATACACTGAGAAGCACATTATATCCTATTTTACATCCAGGTGCTACTGTGTTACGAATGTGTGAGCTGGTTCCGTGGCCTTGCAGGCCCATCCATTTTCCTACCTACCCTCGTCTCCCCGTGTTACACGGTGCATTTATAATCAGCTCAGCACCCCACCGTAGCTCGAGGGACCGACTGATGACGCTGGGTGTGCCCTTGCCACCCCTCCCCCTCCCCCTAGGCGTCACCCGTCCGGCGGCTGAGTCTCCCCTCTCCCCTGCCGGCCTCCGTTCCCATGCTCCCCACCATTACACCTTGCCCCGGGGCTACCGGCAGTACCTTTATGTTCCGTATCTAACATAGACCGTACTTCGCCCCGTCAGCGGCGTCCCGATTGGCCGCCGCCCGGCAGCTGCTCTGTGTCTCGCGCTCTCATTGGTGGACGCGTCATGCCCGGTGGGCAGCGGCGAACTGACAGGCGCTCCCTTCCGCCGCACAGATTCGCCTGTTTGCGTGAAGAGGTGCCGTACAGTGGAGAGCCACGCTGCCCGCACAGTGGGAAAGCAAGTCGCGTGCGTGGCTGGACTAACCGGCTATCGGTTATTGTCCGTGGAAGAGCGTTGATAACCGGAGTGTGGACGCGGGGACGCCAACCGTGCGACGCCGTTCACTCCAACGCCGTCCGCGTGCCGTGCCGAGCCGGCGTGCCGCTCGCTGCCGCCTCAGGTCAGTGACTTCAGCGACCGATTCGCTCCCCTCTGTCGCGTTCGGTTGGCCTGATGTTGTGCAGAGTTCGTGAGCTGTGCTGTGGGGACTGGATTATGAATATCACGTACAAGTGTGTGTATGTGATTGTGGATTGTGGATGTGCTTTGTGCGTGGCTGGCCTCGTCACAAGTCTGTGCGCAGGCAGACACCGTTAGACTGTCCTCGTGCTCCGATGTACCGTTGTGCTCAGGAGATGGAACTGTGTCTCACGCTGGCACAGGCTGTGAACTGTTTTTGTCAACTTCAGTATAGCTACAGTACAGTTCAAAAGGTACAGGAGCGTAGCCAGAATAGTGCTGTGGTACTTTCTAACTTATTTCGATAGGTTTCAACGTCATAGGCTTCGTTTCGAAATTAGCTACATCGATCATCTTGGAAGCTAAGAGATAAAAAACGCAGTAAAAGTGGTCGCGACCATACGAATTACGAATGTTTTTTTTTTTTTTGCTTATGAAGTTATTGCGTTTTGACTGAGGCCAATGGTGAGGTCGTTAAAGGTCATCAGAGGTCAACATTTCCGATTTAACAACTGTTAATGACAATGTTCCACTACCCCTCAGCTCGTCAATTCATGAAAGAAATCCATATTGCATTTAGAGCCATTTTCGTGATAGAATGACAGCCTAGTCTACAGGCTACAGAGGCCAGTAAAAGTAAATACTAAATAGTAGGTACGTACCGTCTAATGCAGATTACTTTTTTCAAGGGCGTTTATATTGAAGCCATAAGTACAGTTCGATTGTCAGTGCATTTTTTCAACAAAACACCTCGAATGTCATGCTTACACTATGACCCGAAAGTTTCCAATAAAACATTTATCAGAGGTTATCGACAGAATGATGTATGACCTCAAATGACCTCGATTGACATTTCAAGTGACCAATGATCATCTGCTGTACCCCGGCTTTTACAGCAAGGTGATGCACTGCAATGCAATGAATTGCTTTGAAAAGTGGGATCATAAGTCAAACCTGTCCTTAGGTCACACAGAGGTAGGACTGCTAACTTGACCCGGTGACCTGGTCGTATTTGACCTGGGGTCAACACTTTACTACGACAATGAAATTGATGTGTTGCGGTAGCTTTTTTCAGTTTCGCGGTGGTAGGCTTTCGCGAAGGTAGGCTGGAAAGAAGCATGCTTAATCGGAAGATGGAACTTTCTTAATGTTCTAAAGCAACAGTGACTCTGAACGTCGTAGTTTTTTTGCGATGCTTACGAGGAGATATTGGATTTCACGTCGAGCATTTTTGTCTGGCAAGCCCCCTTTTTTCCTGGACTCGTTTATCGTGAACACAGGCAGGTCGCGTCTCTCGTTTCCAAACAGTACTGACCCGGTGGCCTGGATGGCCGCTGGCGAGTCGCTGAGTCAGTCTAGCCACCGACTGGGCTGTCAAATAGTGTAGTGTCAGCGGATAGCCAGCAGGCATCTCCTCCAGACACTGGCGGGCATATGGGCAGACGGAGCTGCGTTCGGGGAATGATAAGGTCAGAGCTCCGGTCGACGGACGAAACACATCTAGGCGGACGAACGGACGGAAGGAACGCATTTGGACGGACGAACAGAACCCATTTGGACGGACGAACGGAACCCATGTGGACGCATGGACGGACGGGCTTACGGAACCGACCATTTGGAAAGACGGACGGACTGACGGAATTTTACGTACGTCGAGACGTGGACATTGCGGAGCTCTTATCGGCTGCCAGAAGAAGCTCTACAGAAAAAGGGGGCTGACGAGTGTCGCTCGATAGTCATTTGATTAACCTTACCAGTGAGACGGGTGCTGAAAAAGTAGGCCTAATGATAATTTCTTTTAATATTTTACGGCACAAATATTTCATCATGGCTAATTACAAAAGTCACTGTGCGCTGTCTGACAGCCTGTCCTGTCAGTGCCAGGATAGCTCAAGTACTTGAACGAGCTCAAAAACTCGCCTTGGTCACATTCTCAGCCACAGTAAAAAGTGTGCCGAGATGTCCTAACGAATGAACCGCCGTTTTGTGTGCCGCTTCGACATGGGGCTGTCATCGCAGGCCATGTATTGATGTTTATTTGGCTATGTCAGTGACCAGTGGCCAGCGTCACAACCGGGGCTCGCCCTCATCCAGACGGCATAGCGACCCTCGCGACCGGTACGGGCGGGTGCTGGCGGGGGGTGGCCGGCGGCGTTGTCACCGCCCATTGCTGGGCGTTGGCCTTTCTCCTAGCCCGGGAGCCGATTGCTGTTGGTGGGTGGGAGCTGGTCACTCCCAGGGGCTGAAAGCCGGGGCGCCGGTCACTGCTGGCAGCTAGAGTGCAATCACTTACTGGCACTGCCGGTCACTGGTTGTCGGTCATTACGGAATGCTGACGACTTAGACCGGTCACCGCTGGCGGCTGGAGTGCAATCACACCCTCTGACTGCCGGTCACTGGTCGCCGGTTACTGCAGAATGCTGACGACTTGGAGACGGTCACTGCTGAGTGCTGATGACTTGGACAACGGACATGACCGCTGACGGGTGACTGAGTACAAGTCACTGCGGGTCACTGGCCTAAGGCCACTACCGCGTCTGGCAGGGTAGCCGGTCACTGGCGCCGAGTCTGAGCAGTGCCGCCGGTTGCCAATGGCGCTGCATGCGACCGGACGCTGCACTCGCGACACGTGCTGACCGGCACGCCCGTATAAACAGCCCGACCGAGCACGACGGCCGACACGGGCACGGCGACGGGACGGTGACCTCTGGCCAGCCCGTGCCGCGCCGCATATGGAGCGGAGCGGGGCGGGTCGCCGTCGGCGGCGGCGGCCCCGGCTGCCGCGACAAACCCAACGCTCCTTTTAGGGGACGGCTGGGCCGATTGACACCTACTCGAGCTCGGAGCTATGAATTATGTGGGAATTATTTTGTTAGCCAGTCATTCTTTTTATGTCGCTAATATCCATTTCTTGCGTCAAAGGAAAGGCATTAATTTAACTTTTCTACAAGCTTCAAGCTACTTTGAGACCATCCAGCCCCTCGTGCTGTCCTATCTAGATTTTTGTAGATCGGGCTTCTCTTCTGAGTTATGATGTGCCGTCGTGACCATATGCTTTGTTTTCCATCGGTAATTTATTTGGGAATCGATCAAAACAGCTTTTGTGGCTAGATGACAAATCTCTGGCTTAACAAGCGCTTACCGCAACCAGAAGCATTTAACAATGAACATTATCTGAAAACCTATCGAGCGCTTACCGTAACCAGAAGCATTTAACAATGAACATTATCTGAAAAGCTATCGCCACGTCATGTGCCAACCAACAGCGGTCATGCTTCATTCTCTGGTCTAAGGCACTATTTTTGGTCACTTGTGACGGGGACAGCTCGGCTTTAGAGCAATGCAACAAGAACGTCATGTCACAATGTTTAACGTGTTGGCTCCATTGTTAGCCTACTTTACGCTTTCAAGCCAGTCTTCCAGTTCCATGGGCCGCAGCAGTCACAGATTGTCTGATTCTGGGTCTGCTTTTTCTTCCATCTTCTGTCCGTACAGCTGCACTGTCGCTGGGTGGGAGGGGCTTTGTTCCGTGGTCGCTGTTTTGTGGGTGTGTTGTGTGTCATTGTGTTTTTGTCGCCGTCACTGCTGTGGCTGTTCCCGTTGTGTCGGTTCGATGGACTAACCGGTGTCAGTGTCGGTAGACGTGTCGGTTTCGGGTCCAGTGTCGGTGTCCGTACCGGTGTCGAGTGTCTTTGTGTCGCTGTCATGGTTGGGTGATTGGTGGATTTCCTACGGTGGTGGTCTCAGTAGCACTTGCTCGCCGTCTTTTTACTGCCCGCATCCGGTCGTTACACGAATATTGCAGCTCTCGGTACACTGGACACACTGGGTATTGCTTATCATTCACCTAACTTCACCTCTCACAACATCACATCCGCACGTATCACCATAACACACACTGTGTCTCGCATGCTCTCACCCTTCACACGTCTGTCATCTTCGCGCATTGCTAACGCTTTTCTCTTTCGCCGTAGGTGGCCGTGTGTGTAGTCTCTGGTGGTGGGCAGGTTTGGCAGCGCGGCCGTGCACAGCTCTACTCGCTGCCGTGCCGTAACCTTGGGAACCGACCGAGCGGCCGAGTGCGTCACCAGCGCTGCCGGCGGAGCGGCGGCCCGCTGCCGACGTCCAGCAGAAGAGGCACGTGTACCCGACGCCGTCACGAGTGATATACTAGTGTGTACCAGTGAGTGCTAGTGTCACCGCGGACGTGGACGGACCGTGGGGGGTGCTGGGCGGTCGGACAGTGTTGGTGTTACCCGTTCGCCGCTCTGAAGGGAAAGGGCCATGTCGAAGAGAGCTACGGAGCGGACGCCTCTTCTAAAACCGCCCAGCGGGAAGCTCGGGTCCGGTACAGATCTATCCGCCTCTGCGATTCGCCGACCACCTCGGCCCGACCGCGGCAATGCCTCGGACGTGGAGGGTCGGCCGTCCGTGCGCCGCCAGCCCCGCCGAAAACTGGCCAGCGAGTCGGACGCGTCGCGCTCTGCCGCTCTAGGTGGCGCCAAGCTGAGCCAGCGAGGCGGCGCCACCACCGGCAGTGAGTCGGAGAGCGAGCGGCCGCGCCGGCCGTACCACTATCACCAGGTGCCGGGCACGCACCGTTTCCGTCACGACTCAGGTGCCGAGGCCAGCGACACAGAGGTGGCCACATTCAACCGGTTCAACTACATCAGCAAGGTGATGGGCGGCTCGAGCGGCCGTCTGACCCGGCGGAACTCAGATACGGGCAGCGAAGCCGAGGGCGAGACGGTCACCTGGGAGCCGCCGCACTTCACCATCCCTGACCACCTGATCCCGGCCGAGTTCTTCATCCCGTACAGACCCTTCGCGCATGCGCCGCGTCCCGGCGAGGAGTCCAAGAACAGCTCCGTGGTGACCATCTTCGCCATCTGGAACACAATGATGGGCACCAGCATCCTGTCGATGCCCTGGCTGGTGGAACAGTCAGGCTTCATCTCTTCCATCGCCACCTTCATCCTGATGGCCATCGTTTGCACGTTTACAGCCTTCCGCGTGCTGACCATGCAGAAGCGGCTGCGGATCCCGCCGCCCACACACGACTTTCAGAACATCATGCGAGACGTGCTCTCCAAGTACTGGGAGTACTTCGGCATCATTTTCTCGGTCCTGGTGCTTGTTGGCGCCATGTTGGTGTACTGGGTGCTCATGACCAACTTCCTCTACAAGTCCGTCGACTACTTTTACGATTTGGCAATTGGGAACTTTAGCAAGTACGAGATCAACACAACTGTGATCAACGGCGCATACTGTCCCGAGGATGTGATAGTTCCCGCCGAAGACGAAACTGTGGAGCTCACTGCCGCGTCTGACAGCTTCTACGATAAGTTGTGGAACACGCAGACAGCACCGTTGTTCCTCATCGTTCTGCTGTATCCGCTACTCAACATCAAGAGCCCCACCTTCTTCACCAAGTTCACCGGCATGGGCACCATCTCGGTGCTGTACATGCTGATTTTCGTGACCACCAAGTCTGCCCAGTTTGGCATCCACGTGAGCTTCTCCGACAGCACGGCCTACGACTACGTGCAGCTGTTCAGGCCCAACTTCCCAGTGGCCATGGGCACGCTGTCCCTGGCCATGTTCATTCACAACTGCGTGTGCCGCATCATGGAGAGCAACGAACACCAGGAGAAAAACGTCCGGGACCTCTTCATTGCCTACTTCCTCGTGTTTATCACGTACCTTTACATCGGCCTGCTCTTCTTCATGGCATGGCCGTTCGCCAAGACATGCATCCAGGATAACTTCCTGGACAACTTCCTTGGCACCGATCCCATGTCGCTGGTGGCGCGTATGTTCCTCTTCTTCCAGATGTGCACCGTCTTCCCGCTGCTCGGCTTCATGATCCGGGCCCAGCTGATGACGTTCATTTTCGGCACCACCTACCCCGGACCGGGCCGAGTCCTGCTGCTCAACACCTTCGTCGTGCTGGCCTGCGTGCTTGTGGCCGTCTTCTACCCGCACATTGGTCAGCTGCTTCGCTTTTCGGGCGCGTTCTGCGGCATGGCCTGGATCTTCACGTTCCCCTGCGTCACCTACATGGTGGGTGCGTACCGTCGCGGCCAACTACGCTGGCCGGGAGCGCTGCTTCACTCGGCGCTCATTGTGCTTGGCGTCGTCAACCTGGTGCTACAATTCGTAGTCAAGACAGATTAACGGCGCTGAATTCTCTAGCTGGTCAATTTAATCGAATACCACTTCGGTCATGGCTGAAGACTCTTGAAAGATCACATGGCGTCACCGGGACAGCGTAATATTGCGAATGTTATTTTAGTGCCGTGCTTCGAAAATGACAATCCATAACTGGTCGTTCAGCCAGGAGTGGGTAACTTGCCTGTGGTCGCAGATTGTCATCCACCACTGGGCTTTGCAGCAGTCTTGCGAAGTTGTATGACAACAGCGAGGTGTGCTGGCGTCGATTGAAAGGTGCATAAGGTAGGGAGCCATAGCATGGCTAAGTGCCATACAGACCGGACAACGGGAACCCGTATCATGTGAGACACTATACTCTAGTGTGAGGCGCTAGTGACCAGACTGTGAGTAGTCGTTGCGCCCCAGTGACGGAATAACCGGGTTGTCATGTAACATAGAGGGACTCTACGAGATGCGCCGTGTCTATTGTCTATGCGTGGACGTGGGTGTGTTCCACGTGTGTTACGGGTTCGCTTCATCCGCGAGTGACCTGTGTGAGCTATGTCAAAGCGGGTGTGCTTACCTGAATTCCGCCTGTCCATGGTATATACCGATAGGGGCTGAGTGGGGAAAGGCGATGTTGGCTGTAAGGGGCTCAACTGGAATGAGAACGACCTTGACTATAGTGCTAGGTGGCGTCTTACAATATCGTAAATGTTACTTACACTGATGAGTCTTTCAAACTATGTGGAGTGTACCGCTCGGGACCGCTTTCATATTGTATCGTTGATACTCATTTTAACCTGGACGCTGGTTTAACCACTTGGGCACTAGGGGCTGGTGTCTTCATTTACTGGCATTGTCTTCTATCCTGAAAGCATTAGAAGAGCATGGGTCTGAATGAGTTGACCGCACATTCATTGTTCGATGTGCTGATCGATGTCCGTATGAGTGTTGGATGAAGTATGGGAATTTCGTATTGTGTATGTAAATGCTCAGGAATCATGCCATATCCTACCTCGGGTGTGGGCAAAATGAGCAGTTCATGCTTACGGTTATCATACGGACAGAAAATATATTTATTCCATAATATGCAAGATGATCGTGTTTGAAGCATGGGCAGATCGTGAAAACTTGCGGATGGAAACAATGGCAGGTTACAAATGTTGTTCTTGGGACATGCTACGACATCTTTTCGCCATGACATTCCTTGAAGGACGCACACACAACTCACGATTATCCGTAGGTTGCTGCGATATAAAATGTTCTCGGGGAGGTTCGGTTCATGATTTCCACATTATATGTTCTGAGAAAGGATGTAAAAGTGTAAAAGGTTATAAAAAGGGTAATTCTTATATTTTTCCTTACATTTACCGAAGCGTTGCTTAGATTGCGACACGCGTCTTGCAGGATCTGTAAAGAAAACGCTTTTATCAAGGAAAATAATTGTCTAACACAATCGTACCTCATTAGGTAACTGTGGTGTCGCGAGCTGCTCCCCCCCTGCCCCGGGGCCTGGCGACGCCAGTTGCTCCCCCCTGCCCGGGGGCCTGGCGACGCCATTGGCGGCGCCGGCGCGCAGACGCGGGGTTCGAGAGCAGTCGGCCGCCGGCCCGCGCGGAGCGCGGTTGTGGTAGTAGCGATCGGTGTTTGGCGCTCTAGGGACTTTAACGCAATGCGGCTTTGGTTGTGAATAAAGAGCTCACGTTATAACATCCTGGCGACGAGGATCAGATCAAGGTGAAGCCTTGGAGCTGTGATTGCGAGTGATGGCGAAACGGGCCAGTGATCAGTGCGCGGTGGTCAGCGAGGGCGGACAGGCCACGGACGGTGAGGGCGCAAACGTTGCTTAGTACGAATGCTTAGTGCTTAGTATTGCTTAGTATTTTTATTTTCGCGCTGCTGCTGGTAGTGTGCCTGTCGCGCGGCGGCCGTTGTCCTGGCAGGGTTTCCCATGTGATCGCCGAAATTCGTGGCGGCCATGATGCCTCGGCAGTGTGGTGTGCGTGGCGCATGCGTCGGCGTCCTGCACGCTGATTGGTCGGCCGGGGGTGACGCGCAGCTGTGGTAGCGCGTGTGATTGGCCGATCGGTGCGGCGGAGAGGGCCTCAATGCGGTTTGAGGCGCCTGGTCCCCGAAGCGGGCAATTTCGGCGGGAAGCTGGCGCGCGGCCGGGCGGTGTGGGGCGAGTGCGCATGCGCGCGCGGTGACGTGCGTGTGACGTCACTACCACGTGACGCCCCCGTCGAGAAAAGCGCGGGAAACCGCAGCTGCAGCGCCAAGTACAGGCGCAGGGCGGCGCGGTGAGCGGTGACCGGTCGGCGTGAGCGGTGGCCGACCGGCGTGTGCGGTGACCGACCGGCGTGTGCGGTGACCGGCCGGTGTGAGCGGTGACCGGCCGGTGTGAGCGGTGACGCCCGGCTGCGGGCCGACCGGTGGAGCGGCTGCGGGCCGCCGGTGGAGCGGCTGCGGGCCGACGGTGGAGCGGCCGCGGGCCGACGGTGGAGCGGCTGCGGGCCGACGGTGGAGCGGCGGCGAGCCGACCGGAGAAACGACGTGCTGGTGAGAGGGCGGCGGCACGATGGATCCAACGGGGATGCAGATAGTGTCTGCGGTGCCGTACCGTCCAGGCACGGACTTTGAAAAGTGGCTCCGGGCATTGGAGCGGTATATGATCGCTGTTGACATTCAAGGGCCTGCGAGACGGTGTGCAGTCCTGTTGCACCTGGTGGGCCCGGACCTCGCCGATGTCAGCGATTCACTGCCTGAGGAGGACGCCGAGAGACAGGGAGAAGACGAGTTTGCTCGCCTGAAAAGGAAGCTAACACGGTATCTGGTGCCGAAGAATAATGTGGTGGCGGAAAGAGGAAAGTTTCAAGGGATGAAAATGGAGCAGGAAGAGAGTCTGGAGGAGTTCCTGGGCAGACTACGGACGCAAATCCTGCGCTGCGGCTACGAGCCGGCGCAGGTGGACCGTGAGTTGAGAGACCGATGCGTCCTGGGCAGCCGAGGTGAGCTACAGAGGAAGCTGGTCCGGGAGGCGGCGCTAAAGGGTGACGACCTCTCTCTGGAGGACGTCCGGCGGACGGCACGGGCGCACAGGGACGTGATGGATCTGACGACGCGGCTGTCAGGGGCGCCGGCGCCGGCCGAGACGGACGGGGAGGCAGTTCACCTGGTGCGACGCCCGCAGCGGACGGAGAGGGTCAGGCCGACCGAGCCCCCGGGGCCAGGCACGTGCTTCCGCTGTGGCGGCCGGGGCCACTGGCGGCGCCACTGTCCCAGCGCGCAGTCGCGGCAGGCCGGCGCGCGGCCCCGGCAGGACGGTGCGCAGCCGCGGCAGGACAGCGGGCAGCCACGGCAGGACAGCGGGCAGCCGCGGCAGGCCGGCGCGCGGCCATGGCGGGCCGGCGCGCCGCGCTGCTATCGGTGCGGAGAGCGTGGGCATCTGCAGCGTGACTGCGGCAAACAGCGAACTGGCGTGAAGCTGGTTCAGGACGGCGACCAGGCTGACTGGCAAGTCAGCGCCGTGCAGCCTGCCGCAGCTGAGTGGGCGACGGTCAGGGTGAACGGCCAGGAGTTCACCATGCTGATCGACACTGGCTCACCGGTGACTATAATCAGCGCGGAGACTCACATCCCCGGTCTGACGCTGCGGCCGAGTGAGCTGCACCTCACGTCATTCACCGGCCAGCAAATCCGTCTGCGAGGCGAGGCCGACGTCAACGTGGAGACGGACGGCCGAGCGACACGGCTGCGACTCGTCGTGTCCGACATGGGCTCTCACCGACCTCTCATGGGACGAGAGTGGATCAAGGCGCTGAGGACGGCGTCGGGTCTGGAGACGCTGAACGTGTGCCCGGTGGCGACTCAGCCGACGCTGAAGGAGGTGATGGACAAACACCGTGAGGTGTTCAAAGAAGAACTGGGCAGAATCCCGGTGAAGGTGGCGCTCAGACTGAAGGAAGGCGCCAAACCGGTCTATCGACGCGCCAGACCGGTGCCGTTTGCGCTACAGCAAGATATCGAGCGGGAGCTCGACAAGTGGCTGGATCAAGGGATCGCCGAGAAGGTGCCTCCTGGACACTTCTCCGGATGGGGTACGCCGCTCGTACCCATCCCCAAGAAGGACGGCGTGCGGCTGTGCGCGGACTATCGGATCACGGTGAACCCGCAGCTGCAGCCTCTGAAGTATCCGATGCGCACGCCGGAGGAGCTATTCGCCAGCATACGAGGGAAAAAGTTCTGCAAGCTGGACTGCAGGAACGCCTATCTCCAGTGTGAGCTGGACGAAGAGAGCCGAGAGATGACCACCGTGACCACACACCGTGGTGCGATGCGGATGAACCGTCTCCCGTACGGGATCAGCACCTGTGGAGCGCAGTTCCAGGCGATCATGGACCAGGTGCTGGATGGTCTTCCAGGAGTCGTCTGTTACCTGGACGACGTGCTGATCGGCGCCGACAGTGACCGTGAGCTGATGGACAGGCTGGACCGGGTGCTGGAGCGGCTGAAGGACAACGGCGTCCGCCTCAAGAAAGAGAAGTGCCAGTTCGGAGTCCGAGAAGTGGTGTATCTCGGTTGGCGACTGTCTGAGGCGGGTCTGCGCCCGGTGCAAGAGAAGACGGCGGCCGTCACAGCAGCACCTGACCCTCGGAACGTGCAGGAGCTGCGATCTCTGATCGGGTCAGTCAGCTATTATCAGCGGCTGCTGCCCAACCTGTCTACCGTGCTAGCGCCGCTCTACGCGCTACTGAAGACGGGCGTCAAATGGGCATGGACGGCGGAGTGCGCCGCGGCAGTGCGCCGTGTGAAGGACATGCTGTCCACGGCGCCGGTCCTGATGCGGTACGACCCCGTGCTGCCGCTGCGGCTCGTCACGGACGCCAGTGCGACAGGAGTCGGAGCGGCTCTGATGCAAGTGACGCCCGAGGGGCTCGAGAGGCCGGTACAGTACGCCTCCCGAACGCTCACTCCGACGGAGAGGAAGTACGCCCAAGTGGAGAGGGAAGCCGCAGCCGTCTCGTTCGGAGTGCGGCGGTTCCACCAGTTCCTGTTTGGTCGGCCGTTCACCCTGGTGGTCGACAACAGGACGCTCTCCAGGATCCTAAACCCGGACCGTGAGCTGCCATCTCTGGCGGCGGCTCGCATGCAAAGGTATGCGCTGCAGCTCGCGGCGTATCAGTACAAGATCGAGCTGCGCCGGACGGAGGACATGAGGCTGGCGGACACGATGTCCCGTCTGTCGGTGCCGGACGAGGCGGAGAACCGGCTGTCGGCAGAAGAGGAGGCGGCGTACGGCGGAGGCGGCGTAATGTTCATCGCCGAGCAGGGGCCGTGTCTGACCGCGCAGCAGATAGCAGTGGCCACGCGCCGAGACCCGGCGCTCGCCCGTGCTCTGGCGGCGGTGCGATCGGGCTGGCCGGCGGTGGTGGACCCGGACCTGGCTCCCTTCAAGAATCGCCGAGAGGAGCTGACGACTGAGGCCGACTGTCTGCTCTGGGGCGGCCGAGTCGTCATCCCGAGCAACCTGCGCGACACCGTCAAGCGGGAGCTGCATGAGGGTCACTTCGGCTGCACTCGCATGAAGCAGCTGGCGAGGCGCTTTGTGTGGTGGCCGGGACTCGATGCTGAGCTGGAGGCGCTGGCTCGCGGGTGTCAGGCGTGCGTCTCAAAGCGAGCTGAGCCGCCGCAGGCGACACGGCACCCGTGGGAGCCGACGGACGGCCCGTGGCAGCGGGTGCATGCCGATTTTGCCGGACCTCTGAAGGGCACCTGGTTCCTGGTGATGGTGGATAGTTTCTCCAAGTGGGCTGAAATGATCCCAATGAAGACGACCACGTCCGAGCGGACCGTAGCGGTGATGAGGACGGTTTTTGCTCGTCTCGGACTACCACTGGTGCTGGTAACGGACAATGGCCCACAGTTCACGAGCCAGGAATTCGCCCAGTTCGCCAGCTCTAACGGGATCCGACATGTCAGAGTGGCGCCCCATCACCCATCGTCTAATGGGATGGCGGAGCGAGCGGTCGGCTCGCTAAAAAACTCACTGAAGGCGACTCTGGCAGCAGACGACAGCGGAGGCATGGAACTGGCGCTCGCCCGAGTTCTGATGGCGTACAGAGTGACGCCCCACGCCGCGACCGCACGGACTCCCGCTGAGATGCTGTTCGGGCGGAACCTCCGCACTCGTATGAACCTCATGGTTCCGAGCGCCGAGACAGCTCTGCAGGCGGCTCGGGACCGGCAGCGTGAGACGGCCGGCGGACGGAGCAGGGAATTCGCCGTGGGAGCTACAGTGTGGGCCCGCTCGTATGACGGTCGTCAGAAGTGGGTCCGCGGCACGGTGGTCGCCCGCCCCGGTCCCGTGTCGTATGAAGTGGACGTGGGACACGTGATCTGGTCGCGCCACGTTGACCAGCTGTTGGCGGCGGCGGCGGACCCAGGGAACAGCGCCGGCGGTGACGTCAGAGCGGCCACCGGCGGTAGTGTCCGAGCGGCGACCAGTGGTGACGTCAGAGCGACGACCGGCGGTGACGTCAGAGCGACGACCGGCGGTGACGTCAGAGCGACGACCGGCGGTGACGTCAGAGCGACGACCGGCGGTGACGTCAGAGCGACGACCGGCGGTGACCGGGCTGGTGGCGCCGGCGGCAGCGCCGGGCGCCCTGTCGGAGACGATCGCGCCAATGGCCTCGGTGACGGCAGCCGCGCCGGCGTCGCCGGTCAGGCCTGTGACCGGGGAGCAGTCGGCCTCGGCCGTGCCGGTGATCTCGGCGGCGGCGGGGATGCCGGTGACCCCGGTGGCTACGGCCGTGCTGGTGACCCCGGCGGCGGCGGTAGTGCCGGTGACCTCAGCGGCGGCGGTGATGCCGTCAGCAGTGGCGGTAGTGCCGGTGACCTCGGCGGCGGCGGTGATACCGGTGACCTCAGCGGCTACAGTCACACCGGCGGTGGCGGTGACGGCGGCGGCAGGGGCGGCGGGGACACTGAGGGCCCCTCGCAACGCCGTTCCGCTCGGCGCCGGAGGTGCCCGAGGCGACTGATCGCCGAGGTTTAAAATGTGTTTGTTTCCACGTTCCGACGCGTAATGTGTTTGTTTCCACGTTCCGACGCGTAATGTGTTTGTTTCCACGTTCCGGTTTAAAATGTGTTCCGTTTTAAGGGCGGCAGGTTAAAGTGAATGTGTTCCGTTTTAAGGGCGGCAGGGTGTGGTGTCGCGAGCTGCTCCCCCCCTGCCCCGGGGCCTGGCGACGCCAGTTGCTCCCCCCTGCCCGGGGGCCTGGCGACGCCATTGGCGGCGCCGGCGCGCAGACGCGGGGTTCGAGAGCAGTCGGCCGCCGGCCCGCGCGGAGCGCGGTTGTGGTAGTAGCGATCGGTGTTTGGCGCTCTAGGGACTTTAACGCAATGCGGCTTTGGTTGTGAATAAAGAGCTCACGTTATAACAGTAACCGCTTGACTAGCGTTTTCACCAAAACATCCGTCCTATAAGCCGTTCTATCTGCGTCAGACAGCTTCAGTGGCGCAAGGCCGTGACCTCGGGGGTGCGTCTGTTGTGCCATACGGCCCGGGCTCTCCGTTGAACACCTGTCAGCGGACGACCCACGGCAGCCGGTCTGTCTGCAGAACCACCAGCCGGCCGGTCAGTCAGCAGAACCGCTCTGTCGCCACCTGGCCGCTGTGGGCGGTGTCTGCACTCTGCTCACTGCTCAGCCGTGGACTTGATTTGCTCCAACCAAGGTCTTGCTCAACCAGTTGCGATCTGAATGTAATTATATGCTCTGTCTGCATGCAGCGGCATGAGCCTCCCGGTGTTTCTCCATGGCTGCGGCTGTCTGCTGAGCAGTGAGCCTGTCCCGTGGAACCAAGTGGAACAGGCAACACGGATGTGGAAACGGTCACCCTAGGAGGTGTGACGGATCCCTAGAGAGGGACAAGTCCCTATTGGAGGTGCCTGCAACGGCTGCATGAAGTACCTATTGAACTTCAAGCCTAGGCCTAGTCGCACTTCCAGTAGGTAGGCATGCACAATGCAGATCCATAACTGCACTTACCTCTGTAGGGGTCAGTTTGTTTCTTGAAATTGCATTCCATGTTTTGTTGATAAGGACGATTTATTTCTAACAGATACGACGTTAGACATTTAGAGCACCAAATTTACAGCATTTTCCCGTAATTGCCTTTTTATTCATGATTATTGATAAGTGATAACCTCCTAGGTAAAGTAATCGGCTTAATTAATACGACAAATCTGACTCATCTAGCTAACGTAGAGACGTTTTGACGCAATTCCCATTTCCCAATATGGATGGCTTTCTGAGAATAACAAAAGGTCTTATTATGTAGTCTGTTAGCCATCGCTCTGCACCGACAGCTTAGGACTAGGAAGTTATTATTTTTACGGTTTTTATTTTCATTTTGCATTTATCACCATATTTATAATCAAAGCATATTCCTGAGTGGTTGGAAATAGAGATGTTCCACGGTGTGCAAGGCCCTATATAGAAGCACGGTGTGAAGACGTGTCCGACCGCTGCACTCACCGCAATCAAACGGCAAACTCCATTAAAGGGACCCTCCCACCTTAACATTAGTTTTGAGTTGAGATAGCCAAGTTTGCGGCCAGGCTCAGAAACCACCATTTATCCTGGTCGCAACCCCCGCAGCTTTATGGTGTTCAAGAAATTTCTTCCCTTAACTTGCAGGGTGGGACCAGCGTGGTCCCTATCTCTTAACCATTACGGGAATCTGATGACGTCATCAGGCTTTCGAACGTCCGTTAAATGTTTGACTAAAACGTTTTGTAGCACGCGGTGGTATATGCTGCTTTGCGCGCAACAAATGCCGCACTGTCACATAAAGTCGCTAGGAACAGCGGAGATCCCAAAAAGTAAACAAAAGTAAAAGTCTAATATCTTGAAAACCGGTGAATAGGGGAAAGTGGGGTAAGACGGTCAGGGTAGGTAAGACGGGCACCCCTTCTGCAGACCAAACCAATAGCGCTACGAGCAAGAAAAGTTAGGACCAGAATTGCCTTTCCCACTACACACCACCATTCAAGTCTGGTGAATTTGTGTTCAGTCGATAATCTTTTATTTTGATTTCTTTAAAACACTCATTTCATTGAAAACATCCATAATGTATTGTGCAAGCTTTTGTGTACAGCACTATAGAGTTAAAAACTCGCAATCACTTGTGGTACACTCATATGCCAACAGTGTTCATTTACGGCGGATTTGCTTTGTCTGCATCAAATTGTCCACAGCGAAAAATCGTGCTGAACTTCTGACATTGAGTTTGGGGTAAGACGGGCAACTATGAACCCAATGGGTCTGTAATGGTGAAAATATTTTTGTTGCTGTAGGAAAAAAGAAGCATTTCTAATAAGAATATGTTCGATTCCGATACTCACAGACATGTTAGCAATATTCCTTCGGCACAGTTTATTCTCGAATAATGAATGTGAAAAACGGTTCTACATGGCTTCTGAACTAGGGCCTATATAGGAGCATACGCCTTCTGCACGAATCTCGTATACTGCCATTTCCGAAGCACTTGAGACCAACGAGCGACTGTATAAATGCGGCTAATCTCGGGCATTTGTTGCGAGCTGCGCTGATCGGTGAAAGAAGCTGGCCGTCTTGCCCTACCCATGTGACCGTCTTACCCCATGGGGTGGGGTAAGACGGGTTTTTGCAAGGTTTTGCAAAAATAGCTGCAGTTTATTTGTTGAATCAGGTCTAAGTCTCATCTTCTGGCAAATGAAAGTAAAATGTCTGAAAAAGGTTTTCACCCAGTTTCCCGTTTCTATGATGTTTCTAACCGGCCGAAAAATGGCTCCAAAGTTAAGGTGCCCGTCTTACCCCACTTTCCCCTATTTTTCGATGAAATTTGGTAGATATTCGTTTTTGCTCTTTCTGAACCGAGCGACATCACTTTCATGCCAATTCATTAACTTTTTTGAAGGTGGGAGGGTCCCTTTAAGTGTCGACTTTAGGTATGTAAACAGGAGAAAGAGAGAGAGAGGGGGAGAAAGACTAAGTGAGAGAGGGGGAGAGAGAGAGAGAGAGAGAGAGAGAGAGAGAGAGAGAGAGAGAGAGAGAGAGAGAGAGAGAGAGAGAGAGAGAGAGAGAGAGAGAGAGAGAGAGAGAGCGGGAGAGATCGGCTCAGGGAGTGACAGGGCGAGGCAATGTTGTTCCATATTCCATAATCCATATCTATCCAATGCAGAGCTGTTGAGCTGAGGGCGTGTTCATTGTGAATGGCGGTAAATGTCGGCATCGTCTGATGCGACCGGCGAGAGAGGGAGAGAAACAGAGAGTAGAGGAGCGAGGGGGAGCGCGGAAAGAGTGGCCGGACGGAGCGAGCTCGGTCGCCCCGCCGCTCTGTTGCACCCATCGATCGGTGGGGCGGCTGGGCCGTGGCTGCTCTGGTCGACGGCGCGGCCCCAGTGAGGCTCCGACTATACCACCGGCCGCTGCCTGCCGGCCATCAGCCACGGCCGCCCTCCGGACAGTAGCGGAGAGTCGCACTGGACTCCCGTGTCCCCCAGAGCTCAGTCAGCCGTGCTGCTGGTGGTCGGGAGCTGAGACACCGTGTTGTAACCCTGCCTCTCACGTGCGCTGAGTTCCACGAATGTTGTGACTGATAGCTACTTGGGCCGGCTCGGCAGATCTCAAGCACCGACGACTACCGCCGCCTGAGGAGCGGACATCAGCTGGTGGAGGTGGGAGGAACCCGATCGGTGCCCGCCTCAGCGTGAACACAGGTCAGTGTAATAGGCGGGTACAGCTTGAACTGTTTGCGGGATTGTTTTAATTGTGCTCTCTCGTGTTGGGCGTTGGCTGTGCCTATGCAACTGCTCTGGATGCCACTGATAATAAAAATCACTACGATAAGAGCGCATGACGAATCGCGTCGGAGAGGCTGGTGATGTCCTCTATATCCTTGCAAGAGGAAAGGGAGCTGTGGACGTTAGGTATACCTAATCGAGAAAATATCTGTATACCTATTGGTCCTTTTGGCGAGAATCGCTGATCTCGGCTTTCCCGGCACTCTACTCCCGTCTCCACATAATATCTACTGAGTTGGATAGAGCGCCCAAAATGCTTTTTACCCGCTTTCCCGTTTTAGAGCTATGTTTTCTGTTCCCTACTTTACTTTCAGTGTATTCGCCTTGTCACGTTGTTCGGGTCCTTCTCAAAAGAATAGATCACAATACCTTCCTAGGTATGTCTTGCACTGTCTCTGTCGATTTCTTGGTCTAGGAGAAGCCCCGGAAAGCCCCCTTTGCGCACATAAATGCATGAACAATCAAGAACGCTTTATACGTTCATGCATTTATGTGCATATATTGTCCGAGAAGCTATTAGCTGAACTCGATGGAAGGAGAATGCCAGAATACAAAGGAGGCGATGGCGAACAATGTAAGTATCTAGAAAAAAAAAGAAGACGTGAGACGTCTTACGATTAAAAAGAGCGTATGATATTACTTATTTGACGATCAGCTAAATGGATTGAAGGTGAACCATACGACCTGCCGGTTGCTAAATGAAAATAAAGCGGAAAACATCAAAAGCCCAAGACGCGCTAGCCAGGTTTATCTTCGTTATAGTGCGGGCGGTGTACTCCTAACTTACCGACAGTCATCAGCGTCATACCGTCTTGAGTTTGCGGCGTATATTAGTAAGGGAAACTGATGTCGCTCCTTTGCTGTATTGCAGTATTCCACCTCGGCTGATATAAGGGAGGCGCGGCTGGCGCATATGACCCACCCGTCGCAGGTTATTACTATAGCGGCCGAGGGGGAGGAGGGAGGAGGGGTGAGACACGTGACCCAGTTCAAATAGTCCCTCTATGATTTATAATTCGCGACGAACCCTCTTCTTCCTGCGCTGCGCTTTCGGCAGATATATGCCTTTTTTGTCTTCTCTCTCTCTCTCTCTCTCTCTCTCTCTCTCTCTCTCTCTCTCTCTCTCTCTCTCTCTCTCTCTCTCTCTCTCTCTCTCTCTCTCTCTCTCTCTCTCTCTCTCCCTCTCTCCTCCTGATTTTTATGCTTTATTTTTTCGTTCTTTCGTTTTGTGTAACAGTGTGTGTTGCAGTGTTATGTTATATTCTACTGTGTTACATCCGCTATATAAATGGCAGCCAGGTGCAGTTATGACAGGCCGTCCTCCGTCTCTCCCTGCGCCGGTCGACGTGTTTTGGTCGCGCCACAGGTGTGCTGTCACCACAAAACCCGCACAATACACACCGTCGGCACACCGTCCGTCTAAACACGCACCATCGCCGCGCACTTGTACAGAGTCCCCATAATATAGCGGTGTCATTTGTCTGTTCCGGTGATGTTACCGATGCGCCGCGCCAAAGGCGCCTCTATAATGACCGCGGTGGTCTGTATTTGTACGTCCTACGGCAATTTATATAGGTTCGTTCTGTTGAACACGTTTGCAGAAATCAATACAATGTCCAGGGCGGCTCTGTAGCCAAATTAGCACGGGTGCTCGGCCTCATGAGGGTGTTCTTTTGTAGTAGGAAATAGCCCCGGCGCTGCGGAATGTAATTAACACTGGTACCTATATGCAGGTGTGCGGGCTACATGAATCCAGTGGCAAAATTTGCAGTTGGCATGATCGTTACAGAGAGCATAGTATGTATATGTACTAGTAATAAGTCATGGGTACAATGCATTCGGTTAAATAAGTAAAAAGTGGCGTGTAGATTTATTACTGTACTTACAATTGTATGACAGTCGTCGGCATCCTTCGTATGATGCCCATAATATAGGGATCCGTACCTGTACATAAGGCTTTTTATGCTAACGGTGAAGTTCAAACCATGAAATCAATTATATTTTTGAAATAAAATTAACCAGGGCAATGATAACATATGATAAAGGCAGACTACATTATATTGCTAGTATTTTAAAATCTAAGCGGCTATTGTATGCATTCGGCGGTCCTTATCCTATCCTCGTGTACCGATATTTTATACCAGACATGTAGGTAGGTAAGTACCTACTTACCCACGTCCTACATGACAAGTTCTTGATAGGTGGCCACTGCTTTTACAAGTTTAATCATTAAAGATGTATGAAAACATCCATTGTAACGCATGAACCAGTGTATTAGTCGGACAACTTTTTATTTTCCCCAATCTTATACAATCTGTAGCACTCCATCTCCATACATCACTCAGCACACCGGGTAGGAGCGCGGTAAGCTGGTGCAGTGTAGCCTTTTTATTGAGTTTGCATCACTGCCATAGCCGGTATACGTGTCAGCACCAGGAGGGGTGGGGGCGGGGGCGGGGGCGGCGTGACGCCGCGAGCCCCGGTGTCGACGATAGGCCGCGCGCCGGTGGCAGTTGGGGTCGGCGCTCCGCCAGCGGCGCCCGGTCGAACCACGTCGGTCCTCGCCGGCTCGACAATCGAACACAGCACCAGGCTCCCGTGCACAGGTGGTCTGTTCTCCTGACGAGGTTAGTTGAATGCCATTCGGTCTTTCAATCCATCTTTTGAAAAGATTGGACTTTCATGGTTGAATTTTACTGCACTGAAATTGTCAATTGTGGATCTGGTCTTTCGGGAGAACCATTCATTGCTTTGAGTTGCCTTGCTCTACTTATAATGACAGAACGCCAGAATTCCGGTTTCTGCAATTATCTTTGAATTATAGCGGTGCTTATTTTACGCTGGCGTCAACATTGCTGGAATCCGCCCACTGTCAAAGGGCCGCCGGGCCGTATTTTAGACAGCAGTCAAGCGCCCGGTGTGTTATTGGTCCCTGTGAAAGCCGGTGTTTGGCAGTTAGAGCCAAACAGCCGAGCCGATAGCCAACTTTAACCCAACCAACAGCTAACTTCCGGTAATAGCCGTCCCCTCAGCCGCCCGACAGCTCAGCCCCGGCCCCGGCCGGCAGAGTTTGCTGCTTCGACAGCCGTCCTTGAGTGCAGTGCAGCCTCCTGAGAGCTCAGCCCGGGCAGTTCGGCCTCCTGACAGTTCAGCGGCAGTTCAGAGCCGCGAGTTCAGAGCACTGCCCGATAGGCGTTATCACAAGTGTATTCGCGGCCATTGGGGCGACGTAAGAAAAGAAGAAACCAACTGGCCCCAAGAACTTTAAATTATCAGTTAGCATGCACCTTTTCCTTGATGTGTAGAGAATTTACCATTATTTGTTACAGAAAATTGCATTTAAAGTCTTCCATTTATGCTTTTTTCATCGTTTGCACAATATGTTCTTCTACTAAGCTAGAAACACTAATTAGAAATAGTTCCCGCATCATCAAGAACAATAGGGAAGGCTTGAAGTGAATAAAATAATTTAAACGGTTTTGTAATCTATGTGAAGGCACTTCTAAAATTGCCTGTAGAAATATTGAAGGCAAAAGTTCCACTTTTTCACAAGACGGATGTCTATAAACCTATCTAACTTGTGACAACTCAGCCGGTATTTCGTCGCCTACAGCCCAGCTTTCCCTAGTGACCGATAGAGGCGCTGCTATCGATGTCCGCCCGTGCCGCCTAACGCGTCTTGACAGGTCCGCTGCTCTTTCAGTTCAGCCCCCGACAATTCATCCCTCGTCAAGTTCAGCTGCCTTACATTTCAATTCCGTCAGTTTATCTGATAATCTAGTTCCGTCATCTTCAGAGCAGTTCAGCCGTCCTGCAGCACAGTTTCGTTAGCCGTACTGAGTGTGCATCACAGCTCCATCAGCTCCACTGGCGGTTCAGCCCCACCAGCCACCTTGACATTTAGCCCCGTCAGTTGATCCCGGCCAGCCCCATTCACCATTCCGCCCCGTCAGATGTTTCTGTTTCTAACGCCAGACGGGCGCGGTGGAACGGTGTGACGCCCGCGCCGAGGACGGCTCCACTTGTGCGCCCGATATCGTTATCGGCCACACTTTGGCACTGGGTGGCGAGGCCGCACTTAAGGCAAACGGGCCCGACTGCGCCGTCCTGTTGAGATGTCACCGTTTCTGTGACCTATACAGACAGACACCTACATTGCCTCTATGGCATGCAGTGTTGTGAGTTCGAGTAGCAAATAAGCTCACCCTTTGGAGCATTTACTAAAAGGAATGTTTATTATACTATCCAGACCTCTCTGCAGTGACAGAAATCACGTCGTGGTGCAGGCGTAACCGATATCCAAAGCACATTAGGCACGTTGAATTAAATCTGTATCTCAGAGCCATAGCCATTTCGCCTGCCGCCAATTTGCTTTGTTGTCCGGATTAAAAATATACCCAACTAACCACTAAATATAAGACATGCAAACACTGGAAACAAACATCTGCCCATCCGCTAATTCGTGTTTGGCACGCAAACTTCTGGCGCTGTGTGCTCGGCACTGCGGACACATGGGGCGCCGCCGATCTATCAAATTACTGGCCCGAGTGCGCCGTGCCACAGCCTGCGGCCAATACGGCCGCACGGGCGCGCAATGTTTGTCGCCGCACGGCGCGGCTGACCGGACCGCCCCGCGTCGCCAATCGATGCTGTTTTGTTCCGCAGCAGTTGGTGCTGAGTGCGCTGCCGGCACTGCCCACGTCCCACTGCACTGCCGCACCGGCCCCGAGGCCCACCGGGCCGGCCGGCTGCAATACCGGCCGTAATGTCGTAAACATCTGAGCACTTTCCAGAGACAGCTGGAAATGCAGGCGATTGGTAAGTATTGGCAAGGATGAGTGAAATATGGAATATTAACTTATTATTCTTAAATGACTTTTGCATCGGCAAAGAACAATGTCCAAAGTGGGTGTTTTTTCAAGGTTAGGAGCTGTTAAAAGATAGAAATGCCCTCTTTTCTTTACATCCGACCCTGTCCGCACTGTTACCTATAGGCAGACGCCAGTCGACTCTACCCGATTGTTTGATAAATTGCTTACATATATGGGAGTGTTTATACATGTAAGAGTGCTTATACACATGGATAATGCCTGTATAGGGGGGGGGGGAGTGCTTATACTGGGAGAGTGCTCTGTTTCCCAACTGTTATGAGTTCGGTGCTGTGTTCCGATCGTTGGGGAGACGGCTTCGTGTCCCAGCCGTCGGTGAAGGGCGCTCTATGCTCCCACTGTCGTGCTGCAGGGAGATTGCGCATGGCCCCGTCCCGCCCCACTGCAGCCAGTACGTGCCGACGACCGACCGGGCCCGGGAGAGGAGGTCGTGGCGCATATCAAATGACCTCACCGATTCGTGAGCGGGCACCAACCGAGCCGACTGGCCTGGCTCCCGGCCCACAGCTCGGCAAGAGCTGCGGCTGCATGTGCTGTCCGTGTCCTCCTTGAGCATAATGAGGAGAATGTCATTAAATTTGCATTATCTATTCATGTTGTTGATCACGTTTGCGGTTCTCATTAGTGCAAATTGAGGTGGATTTTGTTCCACAACTTCTTTATCATATAAATAATGAAATAATTTCTAAAGCAAGGATTTAAATTTTAATTGGTTTTCCTCTTTTCTGACGCACCTTCGGTAAACATGCTTTATCCATATTATCTTTTTTCTGCATGCTTAGGGCCTTATATACTTATTCATACATAACTGCATAATATAAGTTTGTAGGTATGTATAATGCATATATATGTTTTAAGTTTTATGGTCTGGGTTCTTTACATCTGTAAATCACGTTTACATCTGTCTGGGTTCTTACTGGTCTGTAGGTACCTTAATTTTTATGCTTATTGTTTTTTTTGCGCTATTTTTATTTCAGTGGGTCTAGCTAACTTTGTTTTCGCACACCGTAGATAACCTTGCATAATGCATCCCGAGCCTGTTAAAATGGACAGCCCGAATATTTCCAGTGCCGAATGGGTTTAATATTTTCCCGAGATTTGTCGTTGGATTTATGACGCCCATTTGCGCCACTCAGGATCAGACTCGCCGGATGTGGCTGCTGTCCTTAATGGCACCTCTCGTCTCAGCTGGTCGACCAGGTGTCGTCGGGGCCGACGGAAGACACATATACAGTCAGCCATATGGCACCATACGGCACTTGAGCTAGCTACCTATAGGCGACCCAGCCTAGAGCTGCCTAGGCGACAAGGGGTCGCCAATAGAGACCCGAGTGGTAAGCTCAGCTCTGGTAACAGTCCACTCTTCTTACGATTGTGTCTGGCTCTGGCTGACTGCGGGAAAAGTCTGAGTGCTAGGATATATACCACATATGACATAAATCCCCTTCACGTCTCTGCATATAGCTGCACATGGGTGCACTCGATCTTTGAGTGCATGGTAACCAGAAGGAAGGTACTCTTTCCTCGAAGTGTAATGCCATCAGCGCAACCGGAGTTATAGGGCAGGCATCCGTTCTGTCTCTCCCCGATACATGGAACCATGGCCCACAAAGTAAGACGAGCCTAACCATGGTTCCTTATCCTCCTC
This sequence comes from Amphibalanus amphitrite, assembly GCF_019059575.1. Classification (NCBI taxonomy): domain Eukaryota; kingdom Metazoa; phylum Arthropoda; class Thecostraca; order Balanomorpha; family Balanidae; genus Amphibalanus; species Amphibalanus amphitrite. Next base: position 1,445,730 of record NW_024881511.1, on the reverse strand, counting down.
TGAAACAGCGCGGGGAAGCCCAGGGGTTCATGTGTTGTCGATTAGACGGGTCATGGCTGACATTCCTGTCTGCCGGTTGAGGGGATGCCCGAAGAATGACGAGTCAGTCAGACATCTTCTTATATTATTATATGTATTCACTATTGTCCCTCACGGAAGATCGTCTGATAGGCTCTGATAAGCTGCCAAGTGACAACGACTACCATCCTACGAATTGACTTCGTCTTTCAACGGGAATCCCGTCGACGATCTTGGTAAATAAATGAATAAATAAAATAAATAAATATGGTTTTATCTACGCGTATGGAGGGACACCCGCTGGGCATTTTCCCCGACATCCAGAGCTGCATTAGTCGCCCAAGATTCCTTTGTAGCTGCCCATCTCTCCCGATGTGCCACGGCAGTCGATGCGCCGAATACGGCTCGTCTGCGCCAGTCTTCGGCGCGGCACCATGGTGCCGTCTCTGCCGACCCATGACGGATACCGGCACTTCAGTGGCTGCGCCGGCTCATCGGGCGTTCATCCGTCTCGACGGGGTGTGCGGCCCGCTCCCGACCCCGCCCGGCGCCCCTTCCGCCCTATCACGGACGGTGATTGTCTCGGCACTGCTAGGGGTGCTCCGGGGGAATGAGTGCTCGAGGAGCGATGGGTGCTCGGGGTCCCGGATAGGAGTGCTAGGAGATAGGTCGATCAGATGCCACGCGCATTCTAGCGCGACGGCGCCCGAGAAGCAGTAATAGGAAGGAACGCTCCTTATTGGAAAGATAATCATTAATCGATCTCTTCTGTTCTTAGTAGATGGTTCTATTCATAACGCACTATGACTCTCTCGTGTGCTCCTTCTATTCGTATAGTTAAATGATTGATTCTCGCAGTTTGTGTCCCCAGAATATAATCATATTTACGTCATGTTATATTGTAAATATGTATAGGCATAACATTACCAAAGTCAATTAAATTATTCAATCATAAGCGCGAGGGCATCCAGTATCCACCATACCTATCAAGATTTGCATGCGGACTCAGACTTCAGTGTTGCGGATGAATAGCACTGAAATAAAAACCGGTGTTTCACCGGTGATAGCAGCGCGCTGCTATTCTGCTGACGTCACACTTGTGGTAGTGTTGGAGCAATGGGCTTGTTGACGTATCCATGGAAACCCAATTTGACACGTGTAATAGCACCGTGCTGCTATCACCGGTGAAACACCACCCAGGCATAGGCATAGGCCATATAAACACACACTCATTTTGTCTCCCAAATTTGCCTACATAGGCCTTCTCACATGTGTGCATTGTGCACAATTGCAGTCTAGCAGGAAACCTTATACAGTTGGCACAGTGTATGCACACCAGAGGTAATGAGACAGACGTTTGACCGACAGACAGACAAGCAGACAGACAGACAGACAGACAGACAGACAGACAGACAGACCCACGAATCGACGGACAGACCAACAGTCAGGCAGACAGACAAAACGACAAACCACTAGTCCTTTCAGACAATCACAGACCCAGAAGCCAGACCAGCCACAGACCAACACACACAGACGTGTCTGCAGATCATGCGGGTGGCTCACACGTGGCGAATCCCAGCCCAACCTCCGCCGTATCGGACTTGTCGCAGCTGCCAGTCTGACAGCTGTCTGGCAGTGACGGTACCAATGTCACCTGGTGAACATACGTCACCGCCGTCACCTGCCTCCCCTCCGTCTGCACCTCCCAGACAGCTGATACCGTCATGGTGCAGTGGTTTGCACTGTGCACTGTGCATTGTGTGGTATGCACTGTATGCACTCATGCACGGCCATAGCCGTGCGGTATGGCGGTAGGTGCATTACCACAAAATGCCACAAATTAATTAGGTTCAGTTGCTAGGGAGAAGTCCAGTGCGGGGTCAATACGGGGTCACCCTCAGAGGCTGGCTACTGTTGGCAAGTTTTTACCCATCGAGCGTTATCGCCAACAGGCCAGCCCCCTCATGGGTTCGGTGAACCCGAACATCGGGTCCATCGCAAAGGGAACAAAACACTTAGCTCTGTCTCTGTACATATTTTTGTCTATCGGTCTCTCTCTCTCTCTCTCTCTCTCTCTCTCTCTCTCTCTCTCTCTCTCTCTCTCTCTCTCTCTCTCTCTCTCTCTCTCTCTCTCTCTCTCTCTCTCTCTCTCTCTCTCTCTCTCTCTCTCTCTCTCTCTCTCTCTCTCCCTCTCCCTCTCCCTCTCTCTCTCTCTCTGTCTCTGTCTCTGTCTCTGTCTCTGTCTCTTTCTCTTTCTCTTTCTCTTTCTCTTTCTCTTTCTCTTTCTCTTTCTCTTTCTCTTTCTCTCTCTCTCTCTCTCTCTCTCTCTCTCTCTCTCTCTCTCTCTCTCTCTCTCTCTCTCTCTCTCTCTCTCTCTCTCTCTCTCTCTCTCTCTCTCTCTCTCTCTCTCTCACTTTCAGCATTACGCTTCGCTTTTTATATATTATTCAATATGTGACCAAAGTTCAAACGTCGTCCTGAGGGCCGGCTCCAACTCGAAGTGGGAGCCCCATCCGAAGTTTGTATATTGGCACTTCTCGCTTCACTCTGAGGGGCGGACCGAAAGGCAGCACGGTCTGGACCACAACAATGTCTTCAATGATTACATCTGGTCCTTCCTGGCCAACACTGAAAGAAACGGCGGGAGGAACGTATAACTATGCTATAACAGCAGTTTTCACGACGGGCTATCTGGTGAATGCAACCAACTTGACCCAAAGCGACCTGTCTTGTGCCCTATCTTCATATCATGAGTTTTTGATGTTTTAATAAAAGTAGGTAATGCCTGATAATTTTACAAATAAGGTACCTATGCAAGCAAGTAGGAACTATTAGTGCAACCGAAGCTGAAAACTACCAAGAAAAGAATCAACCATAATGAATCTAATTTCGCACCACGTGTGACCAAATCGCACCCAATGCGACCAAATGTGTACCAGATAACCGTCTTGAAAACGGCTAATGTAAAGCCATTGGGATGAACGGTATACTAGTCGCATTGGGGCCTTGTTCTCGCCATAACCGTTCGACTCTGACAATTTGTCGGGGCCCGGGGGCATCCCGGTATCATGTCGCTGAAAACGACCAGCTCCACCCAGCCCTGTATGCGATCCGACTCGACCCGACCCACGGGGATCCCCATCGTCGATCATTGGTCGCCATTGTCGTTATCAACGTTACTAATCGTCGGTGTGGTCCTCATCACTGTCGAATTTCATTTAGGTACTCAGAAACGGACCCATTCCTCAGGGAAAAAATGTAGAGGCAACAACAGACAAACAGTGAATTTAATCTGCTGATTAAAAATCGTCACTTTCCATTCTTCCGTTAAATTGCAGGTTGATCCGTGAATGTGCAACTATGTATTTTACAAAGTTCGCTTATCATTTCGTGCGAAACTTTCGATGCCAAACCATATGTGTCTCAGGCCGTCTTAATATCGAGCCGACGGTGCATCAGACCAGCGACGCGCCGTCCCCCGGTTCTCCAGTCACCTGTGGTTCCCGTTCGAGCGGTGTGCTGCGGAGCGTGCCGCCGCGCCGGCCCGTTGCACGCCACGGCACCACCTGTCGCCCGCTCTGACCCGCCCTCTTCTCCGCAGGTTCGGATGACGTCATCTGCCTGCCACCGATGACGTCACCTGCCTGCCATCAATGACGTCACCGCACGTCTAGTGTCATCGTGTCATCATGCGGCGCCTGTCAGCGCGGCGCGGCCTGCTCTACGCCGGCCTGGCAGTATGCGCCATGCTCTTCTTTATCAACTTCCTCAGCTTCCAGCAGCGCGACCAGCCACCGTGGGCCGTCAGCCTGACGGGTGCCAGCGCGGTGGCCCCGCGAAGTCGCTCCCTCAGCGGCTCCAGAAACGGCACAGGACCTCCGGTGCCAAGACCAGTAGCTTCAGCGGGGTCTGCCGCGGCGGCACCAAAGGCAGAGCCCCTTCGAGAGCCCGGCTCTAATGTCGTCTCGGCTGACGACGGGACATTGCTGGTGCCAGAGGACCGGCACTGGTTCTTCAGCGGCGGTCGCCGCAAGCCGGGTCCGGGCTCATTACCTCGCGAGCTCGCTCTCTGGCCGGAGGAGGACGGTGGTGACCGGATCGTCAACCAGCTGCTGTACCGGCCTCCACCGGCCGACTCGTCCTCCTGGCCGCCCAGGAAGCTGAAGAAGATCCTGCTGTACGACGGGTTCGGTGCGCGCCTGAAGACGGGACAGGAGGAGTTCGTGCGGAACGGATGTCCGGTGAACACGTGCGAGCTGACCACATCGCGCAGTCAGATCGACACTGCCGACGCCGTGCTGTTCAAGGACCGGTTCCACGGGCCGCACGGCCAGCGCCGGCCCGGCCAGGCCTGGATCATGTACCTCCTCGAGTGTCCCATGCACACAGTGAGCTTCAAGCATGTGCAACCACTTTTCAACTGGACGGCTACGTACCGACATGATAGCGACATCGTGGCTCCCTACGAGAAGTGGGTGTACTACGACGACAGCGTTCACTTTCGTAAACAGGAGATCAACTATGCAGCCAAGAAGACCAAGAAGGTGGCGTGGTTTGTATCTAACTGTGGCGCCATCAATAAGCGCCTTCAATACGCCAAGGAGCTGGCGAAGTACATCGAGGTAGATATCTATGGTAGCTGCGGAACCAAGAAATGTCCGCGCAGCATGGGCAAGAAGTGCTTCGAGAAGCTCAGCAATGAATATAAGTTCTACCTGGCCTTCGAGAACTCCAACTGTCGCGACTACATCACCGAGAAGTTCTTCGTCAATGGACTGCAGTAAGTAGTACACTGGTGTGTCTGTATTTATAAGAACTCCACTAACGCCTCGGCTTACATGTCCTTGTATCGCTTAGGCTGTTATGGTTTTAGTCCCGGAGCACAGATTATTTATTGGTAGAACCTTGGGTACACTGGGTTCACTAGCCAGCTTCAAAAGAAAATAAGTAATGATAATAAATACTCGTCCACCTTCAGTGGTTGGACGATTGCTTTTAAAACTTTCAGTGATTGGAAAGAGTGCCCGAAGGTTGAACGAACAGAGATTTTATCTATCCTCCGCAGTGCGGCGGAAGTATAGGTGCCGCGCCGCAGCTCTGCTTTAGTCGGCTGACTACCCCTCCATCACGCAATTCAGGCGGATTGCTTGTATGAAAATGTCGCACCGCGTCCTTCCGTGTTCGTGTGGGCCATGATCCTATCGATTAGCCGCGACACGATCATCCAGCAGCCCAGCTCTGGCAGGACTGGCATCTTTCCATGTCCGTAAAACATTCTGTAAACGACCACGGACCCTGGCGACTCTTCTACCCGGTTCATATTCATGAATAGCAGATGGTGCAGCGTCTGAAGTCTCCCAAAATAGAAGAGAGCTCAAAGTCGATGTCTCACGAAACAAGTTGGGTGGGTTGAACTGGCCGGAAACTGCTAAATAGGTGTACCAAGAAAACGGAAAAGGGACATGCATGCACCCAGCTTCCAGAAGTATTAGCCATGAAAATCCAGATCAAAGGCAATAGGCTGGAAGTTCGAGCTGCTTGTACTCATGTTCGGGTACCTACTGCACCCTTGCTGAGGCTGGGCGTGTTTGTCGAGTGCAGGTACGTCGTCCATGGGTGTGAGCGGTCCCGTATCGACCGCCGTCTCTAGGCAGCACGGTTCGACAACTGTTCCGCGGACACACAGCGGTGGAGGCCGAATTCCAGCCGTTGAGCCCCGGACGGTCGCAGGTGGCGTCCGTAGGCCGCAGTTCCATGCCCTGTCGCCCTAGCAGCTGTCCCATCAGACGTGGACAGTGGACACGTACTCAACGACCCGAATGCATGATTGAGTTATGAACCGGAGCGGGCCGGGCACCCGCCCCGGTCGGCTGAATGTCGCCCCGACTGTGGCACGTGTGGACCCCTGGGCAGCCGTGCCGGACGTCCCGGAGCTGATTGCTGCCTCTCCCGCTATGCTCAGAGGCCATTTTGATGCTGATCGATGGCCGCGGGCGGCCGGACCAAAACGCCGCCACCGGGACGCAAACGCCGGTCGATGGCCGGGAGAGCCACTCCTGGGAGTGGGTGGGGGTAGGCGGCGCCCGACCGGCGCGGCGTCCCTGGGTACCCCTGGAGCGTCGTCAGTCTTTGTAATCCCTGAGACCTTTACAAAGCCTCAGGTATCTGGGATCTCGACAGTCTCTGCGGCCCGTAATGAATATCAATGCTCCCTCGAGGTACTCGGAATGTTAGCTTTCCTTGCGGGGCATTAGGCTTTGGCAAATCCTGGAGATTTCTTCTCCCTAGTACCATGGTCGTCCAAGGAAACTATGATTTTGGCCATCCCCGACATTCTCTTGGCGGGCATTGACAACGCTAACAAGTTCCTGACAACTTTGGCCATCCCTTTCGATCTGAAACGTCATTCAGCCACGGTCGTGCCTTCTTTGGAACTTAGGACGTTCTAAACTTCTTAATTCGATTTTAAGTGATCGCTTACCTTTACCGAAATTTCTAGTTCACTATTTTTCATCTTGACCATAACACCAATCTTCCCTTTCGAATCATTTATGTGTGTAAAAAGGCGAGAAAGGTCTTCTGAAAGATTCCTTGCTTTAAATCTTCGCATTCCCCGGATTTTCAGAAAATACAATGCAGACTCCTTGGACACTGACGAACCTCGGAATTCTCTGAGGCCCTGATTATCTGCGGGGATCCCGGTGCCCATTATCTGCTCTGGAGCCGCGGGCAGCGCGGGGCTATTTGCGTCCGCAACGTCGTTAGTCGTTCCGCCTTGAGCGTATCTCATTTGGCGAACAAGGCACGCTCGCAACCAGAACATAACACCGTCAATATAAGACCGGGATAAGATAAGGGAGCCATCTTCTGAGCGTCAGGCAATACGACTAGGCCGCGACGTGTTCCGGTTATAGCCGGACTGCATTTGTCTTGGTCCAGATAGCTCAGTCTCATTGCAGTCCGCTTCTGAACTTTGTGGGGCACTTGGCCTTCTGCCGGTCGTTGGTCGGCCTGATAGTGCGCTCTATGTACTTATGCAGACCGCCGCACCATCCGTCGACTCAAGCCGACAGCATATTCGGTCCACGTTTCATCATGTAAAATGTGTGACGACTTCTGGTCTAGTTGTTAGCTCTGAACCGATATTTGACTTTCGCATTTGTCGCAGGGGCTGGAATTCGTGCTTTCATTAGAGCTGCTGAAAAAAAAATTAAATATTCAAATAACCCGAACCACAGGATTAATCAACGCATGATAGTCACACTTGCAAAATGGAAGAAGTGGTGAACAGATTAGCGATGCTCGCTTAATTGCTTAATTCGGTCGCGATAAGATACGAATTGAGTCACGCGGCTAGTCACGCGACACTTCGTGCTGCGTAACTTTATTGAAATAGCATATCAGTCTATCAGCTTGAAATAGAGGCTCATTCAAATAGCAAACAGCAAGACGCGTTACTTCTTAAGTATGTATAGTCGCTACAGAATGATGTTCCACTTTTCACTGGCAATTATTTGCCTGGAGTGATAGGTTGTGCCGCAGCACACGGGCTGAGTTCACAAATTATAGCTTTGTCCCAATGCTCACAATCGACACGCTTAATTGCGTGGTAAACGGCACAACTTAGCGCTCCGGTCAACTGATAGCTTCTGAGGAGTGGAACATCATTCTGTAGTCGACTATACATGGCGGACTGCATGAACCGGGTTCCGACTGACGCTCTGCTCTTTCGCCAGGCACAACGTGCTGCCGATCGTGATGGGCGCTCACCCCGACGACTACAAGAGGGCCGCTCCGGAGCACTCCTACATCCACGTGGACGACTTCAAGTCACCCCAGGAGCTGGCCGACTTCCTGCACGCGCTCGACCGCGACGACCACCTGTACAACTCGTACTTCCAGTGGAAGGGCACCGGGGAGTTCATCAACACCTACTTCTTCTGCCGGCTGTGCGCGATGCTGCACGACGAGGGCCACCAGAAGACCATTCCGGATCTGAACGAGTGGTGGCGCGGCGCCGGCACCTGTGTCACCGGCAAGTGGCCGCGCTACACGCCCGAGAGGACTTGAGGTAGTGACGCCCGTGACGGTGTCACGCACTCGGGACGTGACGAGCACGTGCTGGCACAAAGCGTCGCTTAGTAGGACGGATACGCGGGCCAGTTGGGGTGCTGTTCTGGCCGTTAGGGGAGGTAGTGTGAATGTGAATGTGTGCAGTGGGCACCCTACACGCGGCGTGCTGTGGTTCTATTATTCTCACCATGTGAGGGCACAAATTGGGTGATGTTATGTGCCGAATGTCTATGTGAGCGTGTGGGCCGCGACGTTGGTGCTTAGGACGGTATAACGCACAAGCACCTGAGGTGCAGTCGCCAGGTTTGCTCCAAGAGAGCGGAACGCTGCGGTGGCTGCACTGGGCCAGTGCAGGGCGCAGGGCAAGGCGGGTGATAGGTAACCGAACCAAGGTGTGAGCAGCTAGACTACGGCATCGGCGGGCAGCTTAACTATGCTGTGTGTGGACAACTAGCTAGCATGTGTGGGTAGCTAGCTAGACTTTATCTGAAACCGGACACTGGCTTCCGGCATTTACGTCCCGACAATTGCACTCCGTTTTTACTCATACCTAATCGTTTCAGGTACGATTGGGCTGGTTTCTGGGTGGCTTTTAGTCCGTTTTGTCTTGTTTGTTTCTAGGTCTTCTCAGGCTTGTTCCTGGCCAGTTGAGTGGTCGTCATATGACCCGGGGCGTTTGAGCTATTTTGGGCTGCTGTTTGAGCGTGTGATACGTGTGAGGTCATTATGTGATCTCGGGTCTCATAACGAAACATTCCTTCTGGGCGGTGCGGAGCAGCAGGCGCCGGGCCGCCGTTGTGATGATTTGGTGACGGTCAGAGTGACAGTCAGGGTCGTGACAGGACGGTTGGGACCGTGACGTGCCGGTCGTCACGGCCAGATACGACCGAAGACGGACCCACCGGCGGCGGTCCGCCACGCTACGAAACTGTCACAAACCGCGCTTTGCCAGTCCCGCGCGCACTGTTGTTGAGTAAGATAGCCTGTCAAGCGAGTTACCGGTCTGACCTGCACCTCCACCGTCCCAGCTGGTGTTACTGGCGATGGGGTGCAAGGCAAGTCTGTCCACCGGTTTCGCCACAAGCTGGAATGCAATGCTTGTTGCATTGCAATACCAAAGACTGACGATTGTTTGGCCATTTTACTGTTATTTATCCTTGTGAGCGTGTGGCCTGCATGCCAACAATATTATATTGCAATTTATTTGACTGTGACTGGCGTCTATTTATCCCAATCTTTTTAGATAAATACATGAAAAAAAATGTGATCGGGTATTTACCTACTAGTGAAGAATTTCTCGGAGCTCGGCGACTGGATCCGGTGTCCGTTGGTACCACGGCCCGGGAGGGGCGGTGTCGCAATACTCCCAACTTCAGCTATACGATCTACGTCATTCGAGCGACTTTCGAGGGTTGAGTACGACCTGCCTGCGGCCTGATGAGGTACCGACTGGACGACGGCTCCCTGGCTCTCGCTGAACAGCCAGCCGCTACGTGGAAGCTTCAACACTCACGATATGCTGGACTGGGGTAAGTCCACTAATGGCGTCATGTCTGGGTGGACTAAGACGGACTCGAACATGTTTCGAACTTTCGACTCAGCAGAGTGCAGACTCAAACGAGGCTTTATGTGTAATTTATTAGTAGGTACCATCAATATCTGGATGCGTTATAAAAGTGTATTATCGATATTATCGATCGGTGTTACTACTTACTATTTGTAACGCTATTTGTAAACTAGATTTATCAAGGTTCGACGAATTCGGTTTCTAGTTAGCCGCACTCGATGAGCCGCTTCGCCTAGCGGCAGGGTGGCGAAGCTGAGCTTGGTGCAGGGTGGTGCGAGTGTTCTGCACGACAGGGCCAGCCCACCTGCACGCTACCTTTCATGTTCTGAGAGACTAACGGGAACTAGCTCGGATCAATCGGTATAAACCTCGAAAAGAAGCTTATCGAGGTCGATGGGGCGTCAAAGAAGATGTCAAAGAGGCAAATAAGTGTGATGCTAGTGGTGGTCGGTAGGGGGCGACGGCAGAAAGACCGGACACACGATAAAGCTAGAATATAGCACCTTCTTCGTAGAACAACAGCCATATAAGGCACTAGTTGTAAGTATTTGCTTGGAAAATGCAGCTTACCAGCCCGTTGTGAGCCTTTGTCATGCGAGCTGTTAATCGGATCGGATGTTTTGTGATATTCACATGAGTAGGCATTACCAATCATAAGTGGAACAAGTAGTAGGCATTCAGAACAAGAAGGGTCTTTAGCAAGAAGCTGAAGCTCGCCTTTATATGCGCATGAGACCGTAATCCCAGACCGGATGCCCGACTTTGAGAGCCCATGGAATTTCTCATGTTTAGATTCGGTATCTTCGTCCTTTACCACAATCGGGAAGTTTGCATTGTGACAGTTTCAAAAGCTGCTTCTTATATAAAATAGCGATTAATAGAACGGTGCAATAGTGTCTCCCTCCATAGTGAAGTAATGTAGGCACATTTTTCAAGTGATAAGACACAGTTCGAACTTCGAAGATCGATCCCCGTCTTCACACTAGGTATTGAGGTAACTTTTAAATGAAAGCACAAATAATCTCCCTTGAAATCACGGACCGTTCATTTATTTGGCGATTTCATATGACATACACTCAATCACTGTCTTTTGCTAACTGATGAGCAGGCACTCCTCACTTTATCCGCCGTGGCCGGCTGCTGTCGATGTCACCGCTCACCAGTGGCGTTTGGCAGCGTTGAACTGGTTGTTGTCGGCCGTCTTTGTGTACTGAGCGATCCAGACGCCGATGAAGTCGCGCTCCACGCGGCGGGCCTCGATGACATCGGGAGGGTCGGCCGGGTCCGACGCCCGCAGGTCCAGGTGGTGAGCGCCCTGACAATGTCACGGTGGGAGTCAGATGGTTGATGGAGCATTGGTGAGCTCAAAACTAAATCTGTTTGGAAGTGTCTATTAATGGTCTCGTAGAATGTGTGACCATTTCGGACCCGTGATCGTGAAAGCGTTGGCTTGGCTAGTTTGAATACAGACCTAACACCTCATTATCTTCTTATAGAGCTCTCGGCTAACACGACCAGCACATCTAGCACGACTACCACGACTCACAATGGGATGATGACCGAGGTTAGGGTGTCAGATGGGACTACGTAAAACCACTATCACGACACAACTTGCACGACTATCACGAGTCACGACTCACGTTGGGAATGATGACCGAGACGAGTGTATCGGACAGCGAGCGCATCACTCCGCCCGAAGACCACGGGTCGAGCAGACCGTTGGCGAAGACGATGTTGCTGCTGGCGGTAAGGTTGATGCCGCCGTAGATGAGCGGGGCCATCAGCGGGCGGGACGTAGCGCCGTACTTGCGCTTGCAGTCGGCCGTGTAGTCGGTGAGGTTCCACGGGGACGGGTAGAACATGTCGTTGATGCCGTCGTTGCACATGGGCATGATCATCTCCGTGCAGGCCTGCCAGAAAATGATAAACAATTATCTATAGGGATGCACGAGGATGTAGGCCTAATATACTACTAATATACGGCTACCTAACGCGCAATTGATATTTCTATGTACAAGCAAAATTTATTTATATTTTTTCTTCTTACCACGTCCTATTTATAAGCTCAGGTTATAAACGTGCTGGCAGTGAAACAGCTGACGGGTCTGGCGCTCGTTTCGTTTTCCCCTTTTGCGACTTTGTTTCGGCTCTCGGTGACCTCACTGACCTGGAAGTACCACCCGTCGTCTCCGAGCGAGTCGGTGCCTTGGCTGGACGAGTCGATGCAGTCCACGCCGCCGGTCGAGTTGAAGTAGAGGTTGATGATGTCGTAAAGGTTGGTCAGCAGCGACTTGTCGTCATCGCCGTGGTCGTCGTGCAGGTAGGAGCAGGCCACCTGCACGCGGGAAGTCATAGAACATGAGGATGAGAAGTCAACCGCCTTTCATAGCATGATGGGTACCACGAGATCCCAGCTGTTAGTCACGCAGCTGAAAGCTCTGTGAGCGGAAAAGTGAAACGTATATAATTCAAAGCTAACAGGCTGTCAGTGAGTTGTGACTGTCGCAGGCTACCGCTGTAACGCCGCCATACGGCCTCCTTTAGCGTTGTGTGGTGTGGACATTAGATCAAGTACCGAGCTGCGGATGACGGACGCTACCAACCTTGACGGGGAATGCGGGCAGCGGCGAGAGGAAGTTGGCCGGGTACGGGTAGTCGATCATGGCGTAGTTGCTGTACATGTCGGAGAGCCACATCCGGAAGTCGGCTAGCTCCGAGCCGTTCAGCGGCTTACAGAGCCTCCAGGCCGAGCTGAGCCAGTCCAGACCCTCCTCTGTGGGCGCGAAAACCATCTTAGTGTGTGTGTAGACTGTAGTTTTTTTTTTGTAGGAAATGACGGTGTCGTCTTGTGCCGCGGCGGTGCTGAGATTTTAGAAGCAGTAACATTTTTGTTCAAGCAAATTTAGTCCGCATCAAAAATTGTCACCGTTTATTTTGCGTTAGAAATCACTGTCAAAATGGCATGTAACGTCTAGCAGATAAGGATGTAATAGGTATAGGTATCCATATTCCAGCATGACACGGAAAGAGGGCGATAGGCAATAATGCAGTAAAGGTCGGTAACTTATGTAATCTTGCGTACGACCTTTCATGAATATGACAAATGAGCCCACCGCCATCGTAAAATTGCTGGTTATTTGCCCCATAACAAAAACACCGGATACCCAAAACGTACGGGTCTCGAAGAGCCTGTCGATAGCGTCCCAGGATTTCCTGATGACACGCGGGCACTCCTCGCTGTCCTTGGCGAACGTCTGGGTGACCACCTTGCTGAAGGCCTGGCACGGAGTGATGTCCGTAAACTGCAGGATCGGAGCAGAAGACGCGATCGCCCTGCAAATAAACGACGTGTGAACGGGGACGATTTTTACTGTTCCTCACCGAGGTAATGCTATTCTGTGGTAAGGTGTAATGAGCTACGTAAGTAAAAGGCATATTTTGGTGACACGTAGATAGGTACAATGCACATAGATATGTAGGACATTGAGAAAAAGGCGGGATGGACCATAACATTTTCTCACCGCGGTTAGAAAATGATTTTTAGACAGCATCAGCGTTTTATTTGTCGAGTACCGTCAAATAAGTTGATCGGCTGCATATAAAAATTAAACTGCAAAAGCAAGAAATTAACCTGTGTCCGACCATCGAGCGCTACATGCACTCACCCTTGAACGACGTGCGGGTATTTGACGCGGAACCAAGCGGCCAGCATGCCGCCGTAGGAGCCCCCGAAGGCGATCACCGGGCTGTCCCCAGCGCCCGGCAGCGTGGCCCGCATGTACGTCAGCAGGTCGGCGTAGTCGGCCAGTGCCTGCTCCGAGGTCAGGTAGCCGGCCTTGCTAGGATCGCTCAGGGACGAGTTCGGGTACGGCAGCGACTGGCCGTAGTAGCGGTGCTCGGCGAACACGATCAGTGCAGAAAACTCCGGCGCGATGTCGAACATGAAGCCCTATGAAAAGACGAAGTATGATTAAAGTTAGTCTGTTACACTGTCAATGAATGCGATATGGGACTGCGGGTGAAAAGGATGAACTTTTAAACGTAAGTTTAAACAATAAGTTTAATTCAGTAAAAGCGAAACAGTCCTTTGATAAACTTGCAGTTAATGTTCCGTTAACGGAATTTAAAAAGATGCAGTAATACATCAATCACAATTTAAATTGATATTTAATGCTAGCATGCAGGTATTTTGGTTTTATCTTACGACTTGAGGCATAAATTCAATACTAAGTCGATGGTTACCACTGACATATCGGGACCACACCACGCACTTTCTGTGTACGCAGACTGATCCTCATCTTATCGATACCAGCGCTGAAGTGCACTTAGGTCCTTGCAGATGGACTGTCAGCCGATTCGTCCATCGGTAATTTGCTGATAGGAAAATACCTTTGGGCCATTATTCCAGACAGTGTGCACGAGAGAATCGATCGATAATACTCGCAGCTTGCATTTGCCTTTTCTTTCTCATGTGTCTAACATAAGTTAATTGCTACATAAACTTTCTGTTAAAGTAAATGCATTTGAATAAAGCATAGCTTTTCAAATGTGAAGCGGGCCCATAGCCAATCACTGTTAGCATTAATGGTAATATTAAAATAACAAACAATTCGATTATCACTATAATTCGAGCATTACTCGATCTCAAAAAGCATCATGTGGTAAAGAAAAACGTGATCTGGGTGAGATGTTCGTCATTTTGGCAGTCAAAAGAACCAAACTATTTCTTTATTGTCCATGATGTAGGAACATTACCGCCATGCGGTAGCGTCTACGCCTATTACGTTTAACGCATTAATCAACACGTAAATCCCGTCACATTATCTGTACGACTGTCGCCAGAGACGTACGGTGTTCTCCAAGAAGAGCTCGATGTCGCCCTCGTTGCCGGCGTAGAAGAAGATGGGTCCGCCATTGCCGTTCCACCATGTGTCGTTCACCAGGTACTTCATCTCAAAGACGTCATTGTTGGCGAAGCTGAAGTGGTCCACCTGCGTCACAGAAAAAGAGAACGGGAAGTTATCAAAGGAGCATGCAATGAATGAGGACACATCTTGTGTCCAAAGTGAAGTTAACTTATTGGCAAGTTATCCAAAAAATCGACCCAGCCACTCGCAATCTTAAAATGCTGCTCGTACTTGGAGACTTGCTTTCGGATTAGACTGTCTTCGTGTGGGTGAAGGATTTGTATCGCTGGTTTGGGTTTAAAAAGCAAGAAGTCTGTGACAGTTACGGTGACCTCTAATGAAACTATGCGCCATCCATAGACCATGCATTTCTTTATCCAGAGCCTTCACACCCGACACCTTTTGTTTGGTGCGAGACGGACAACGAACCCCATCGTCGAATGAGTTCGAGGGTTACCGACGGGCTTGCATTTTTGAAGCGAAGTGAATGGGAAGGGAACAGAGGTCCAACGAAATTGCTATTTTGACGATAGCTATATCGTCACTAGCTGTCTTGAGGCACTAGCTCTTTATGCTTCACTAGCTACTTTGACGCTAGCTGTTTTGTCACTAGCTGTTTCTAAGCACTAGCTATTTTGCTTCACTAGCTATTTTGACGCCAGTTCAAAAGTCACTAGCTCAAATGTCACTAGCTATTCTGACGTGCACCCCTCAATGCCCTCACCTGTCCATTTCCCTGACCTTGACCTTATGTCAACGTTCGGTTTTACCTTCTCTAAACAAAACGTAGATGGGTCATTCGACGTCGCTGAACAACGATGTTGGTATCATCGTGTTCGGTCTGTTTGGAATGTTTTTTGCGTCAACTTATATAAACTTCTCAACTAAATAGATGGTTACCACGGGCCTTGGGCTTTCGGTCTAAATGAAGTCAAATCACGTCAAGTGAGGACGTTATCCTGTCGAGTGTCGTTCGATGCGGCAAACGTTGACGAAAAACTTCGTTGACCTCAAATGACCTCAGTGACGTCATATATGACGTCATATTATATAAGATACAGGGAAATGGAGCTTGGGACCGAGCGAAACAGCAACCTATAGGCTATATCCATCCAGTTATCTGCGAGCAGTGAGAGCAGATTCCAGCCTACCTGTGTGGTGTACCAGTAGGTCTTGTAGCCGTAGCCGAGCGCCTGCGAGGCGCAGAGCGCGGTCAGCAACAGCACGCGACACCACATCCTGCCTGCTCGCGGTGACACCACTGGCGCACTGTGTCGCCTGTGTGCCCAGCGAGCCTCTGCTCGCCCCGATAAACCGGCAGTCATATGACCGCACTTTGTACCGCGAGGGGAGGTGGCGATACGGGGTTGGATGTCCTTCCCGCGGTCACATGATCGGAGAGCAAAAAGCGGACCACGGCTGATAGCACGAATACAGCGGACGGATGCCGGGAGAGGAGAAGAACGGAAAGAGGAAATGAGAACTGAGTTTTAGCGGCCCAAGACGCAAGAAAAGTGGACACAACGCGGGCAAAATGTTTCACGCACTCCAGTGGCCTGCCCTTCCGTCACGTCACTGTCAGGGATGACCAGCCAAGTTGCATTATTCAAGGCCAATCTTATTTGTTTGCGAAGTTATATACAGCGATGTTTTGCAGCGTCGGGCTCGGATGACGATGAGAGGACGAGTGCTTCTTATCGAAGAGAACGCCCTCTGAGATCGTTGAGTGATAACGTAGAAAATAGAAATGTAATATTTATGTTGCCCGTCATTATCAAGACAGTTTGGAAAGCAAATTTATGGTAAGGGCTATCAGGGGACAGGTGACGCTTGAAATCTCGTCAGTCGTCAACACCAGCATGACTGTGCTTTTCACATTTTCAGTGAGCTGAGGTCATGATGTCATCTATAATAAAAACATTTTTTAAGGAAATCGCGATGACTTTTGATCGGCACTGACATAGCGAAGACGGTCGTGCAATAGCACAGTCGCCAGCTCTTCAAGATATT
Source organism: Amphibalanus amphitrite (assembly GCF_019059575.1). Taxonomy (NCBI): domain Eukaryota; kingdom Metazoa; phylum Arthropoda; class Thecostraca; order Balanomorpha; family Balanidae; genus Amphibalanus; species Amphibalanus amphitrite. The sequence continues at coordinate 1,429,155 of NW_024881511.1, read as the reverse complement.
CCGTAAAAAGGTTTTCCGCATTATCTTCTTGCCTTTTTTTGCCTTTGCACGGCAGCTTTTTACATACCTATTACCTACATTTCGACTTTTATCCACCAATGAAGGGCAAGGAAAATGTCACATCTTATAAGAATCGGTCGTAACCAAATAAAAGTGCCTTTGGCTTTTTCGATTGCATTACTTAAATTTTATCATTTTTACGAGCCTCGTCCTGTAAGGCATAAATATATAAACGAAATTTGAAATATATACCTATGAGTAGGAATTAGCAAAACTATGAAAAGAAATAATAAATATTTTATTATATGTTGACTTATGTTCCACCTGGCGGTGACCTCGTGACTCACCAAAGTGGGCCACCAGGCGGACTGCAACCCGGCATCGACCACCGGTCATTAATGTTCCAGCTGGCGGGGAGGGGGGGGGGGGGGCAGCGGCCCAGCTGATCGGCGCCGGCGTGTGACAGTCTGACGGAGACAGTGACAGGCGGCAGGCGGTCCAGCGCTCGCCGGCCGGCCGCTACCGTGTGCACTTGCGGCCTGCAGCTGCAGCACCACCGGAAGACACGTGACACGTGCTGGTCTGAACGACAGAGGAAATTGTCCGGTGACAGGTGAGTTGCAGATATGAGTGGATTATATCCTTCTATTTGGGTAGATGTCCGTGAAAGCTGTCTATGAAATGAGGTCCCGGTGTTAAAATGGAAGTAGGCAATCAATAAAATCCAGAGTACTATAGGTCCGTTCAATTTTAACATTGTACTTAAGTTTGTGCTAAATGCTTACCTGATGCTTTCCCAATTAGCATGGCGATTTTGACAATACCTATTACCTATTTCATTCTAAATGTCGTTTTTTTTAAAATAATAAGTAGGTATACCTATTGCAATGAGGTCGAAACTGTCAGTTTCGGTTGCCTATAAAACCTTTCTGTTTGATCCGTCTAACAAAAGCACTGAGCTACGACGATACGCAAACGAAAAAAAAAAATATTTAGGTAGGTTATACCTACTGAGAAAAAAAAACGACGATCTATATGAAATGACAATTAACCATACATTCGATGCATAAGCAAAGAAGAAACATTTTCCTTCTTCAGCATGCGTAACGATCGAGTACGTACATACGTCCGCCGACTGCCGACTATAACTGTTGGGATATCGTGCCAGGGAGGAATTATCCCACTTTCTCCACTAAGCTCCCGTCTGCCTCAGCCATCTGTCGCTTCGTCAGTGACCAACCACTGACCACTGACCAGCCAATAAATAACATGCCATTGCCTGGTGCCTGTTCTTACATATGAGCATATTTCCCACACGCATCAGGATACGATGGTGTGTGCCCCGCTGCAGAAGCACGGTTCGTTGCTCCGGTTCGGAACGCCGCTGCAATTTTTAGGAACAGAAAAACGGACTCTACATTTATAAAGTATAACGAACGAACATGGAACTTCCGTTACAATGCAATGTAACCACCATGGTGGTTTACTTGGCACTTTTATACCACCATGGTGGTTCGTACGTTACAGCTTAGGTATATAGTTTCCACTCCGACCAACAGCTGCTATCCAAAACCCGTTTTCTTTTAACCTACTAATACTTTTGCATTATGTGCGCGTATTTATTTATAAAAAATTGTAAAACAATACCTTACGGCACAATGTTCTTTTGACCGTTTCGCAGTCTAATATGGGATAAGCCCTTAAAAAATAAAAGTTGAAGCACGTTGAAGTTGTAAATACTAAATAGCGAAAAGCTGCTATAAAATTGTTCTCTATTTTTTTTTTTACACAATATACTCTGTCGGAGAGCTTACCAGAGCGGTTCGACCAGCTCGAGAATGTCGCATTTAGTGGCTGAACTAGCTTTATATCCTATATAAAACAGTTGGGCGTTGGCCGCTCCTTGAACGGACGGTGGCCGAGACGGCTAAATCATGATTGGGTAAAAAACGACAAAAAAAAAAACGAAAAACGACCCGTCCTTTCACGCTATTGCTGAAAGGACGGGCTGTGCAGTATCGTGCTATTGAGGCTAGCGTGAATTTTGAACTTTAGTCCGAGCCCCAGCTGGGCATCATAAACCAAAAGAACACGTCCTGGGGGACTAATTACCTTTAGGGATATTCAATCAACAAGTAACGATTGTGGACCAAGGCTAGCGTGTTGACGTCTCATAAAGAACGTCCTACTTTTAGTGCTTAGTGTCTGCAGTCGTACCGTTGGGGTGGACCGCCTGGACAACAGAAAGTGGGACATCGTCGCCGGACGCACCCGCCCGGTGACCTAAATCGCCTCTGGCTATTGACCCGACGTCGCAGCACGGTTTAACGCTGTGGCCTTGGCAATGGGGTACTGGTATCGAGGTCAAGCATGGTTCCGATATTCTGCAGGAGCTGAAATGTGTTTATTGGTGGCAAACCTAGTCCTACGCATGGGGGATCGGTCTGACCCCATCTCTGCCGTATGGCCCCTGATCGAGCTAAGTTTCGCGAAAAACTACGAGCATGCTCCCCGTGAAGAGAGGAAGCCGATTGTAGTTACCTACTTTATTTTGAAGTCCTAGTCTCTGAGTCTTTTCGTAACGTTGCACATGATCGTTTGCTCCGCGAGGCTGTAACTCAATAGACAATTAAGGGTAAAGGGGCGAAACGGCGAGCGGACCAGCCCCCCCCCCCCTCCGACCCCCTGATATTTAAAAGATCGACAGGTCTGTTCTGTGTTCATGACATGGGCTCGTGCGCTTCAACCCACCGACCACTTCCGCTGGTTCCATAGGCGGCGGCACGGGGGGGGGGGGCACCGGGCACCGTGCGGCGTGCCCCCTTGATTTCGCCATTTTAACATTAGCCCCCCAGTAAACATGCCGACGTCGGCCCGACGTCGGCCGACGTCGGGGTGACGTCGGCAACTCGGCATCAGCATGCCGACGTCGGCCCGACGTCGGTCCAACCTCGGCACGACGTTGGCTGGATGTCGTATATGCCCGCATGTTCCGACGTCCAGCCGAGGTCCAGCCGACGTCGGGCCGACGTCGGACCGAGATCAATTGCTGAGGTCCAGCCGACGTCGGGCCGACGTCGGGGCGATGTCGGACCGACATCGGCCGCTGTTTTGACCGTTAAAATAATATAAAATACATGTTTCATGTTTCATAAAGAGCTTATGTATTCAAAATATCCTCAGGAAACTCAAATCTTCCTCCACGCCGCAACCCCCTGATCCGGACTGGACGGGAAACTTTATCCCATTTGGGATTGCCCGTAAGCCGAGCTCGCCCGTAGCCGGGTGCGGTGAGTGCTTGGGGGCTGCTCGGCCTATCCTTTGGTCAGGCTCAGCCCCGGCAACTCACCAGGGCCGGGCCCAGTTCATATAGAAAGGCCAGTCGGCAAGTGTCACTTAGCCAAAGTGCCACTTATCAAAGGGACACTTTGGGAAACGTTGGTGCAGGTTTATCCCGCGCCCCGCTGGGGGGGGGGGGGGCAGAATCTGCCCCCCCTCCCGTTCTTCGCCAATAACTTCTAAACGCGTTACGCCAGCGACGTCAAACTTTCAGTACCTTATCATACATCAATTTGACACGTTCCCTGAAAATTTGAGCGGAATCCGTCGGAAAATTTTTGAGATATTGACGTTTTAGTGACGTCATGTTCGCCATTTTCGCCCCAAAAACGGCAAAATTTCAAACGCCGCTAACATCTTCATTTTTAAAGGAATCAAGACGTAACAAAAAAGGTTATACGTGATTCTACTTTGTCTATCAAATGGCTATCTCGGTTTTTTGAAAATTTTGGATTTTGGCCAAAATTTTCCCAAAAAACTGACTTTTTTGGGAAAATAGTTATAAAATCCAAAATTTTGAGTTTATCGAAAAAAACGGAATATATGTCAAAGAAGTGGTCTATGTGCACCTACATACCAATTTTTAGAAGAATCGATTCAAAAATGTGGGAGTTATTCAAATTTTTATGACGTCACGACACACAAAAATTTTGAAAAATGATTTTTTGGAACTTCTAGACCTCGTACGGAAACAAAAATAGCACCATTCGATTCGTCGTGAAAAACTGCATCGGATAGACACCTTTTTAGGCCTTAACAACCAACTTCAAAATTTGACCTCACTTGACCTGACCTTGACCTGACCTCGACCTGAAATTCATCCAGAGGTGGTCCATATCACTTATTGAGTGTGCCTATTGATTTCCATGAGTAAAATGACCCATAAAACATGTGTCGCACATGCCCTTTTCTATATTTTGTTTTTGGTGACCTGACCTGACCTGACCTGACCTTGACCTTGACCTTTGAATGACATTGTTTGCAACGAATGTTGTCTTGATAGTCTAAGAACACGTTTTGGGCAATTAGTCTCAGTCTATTCTTCGGCAACTACGGTGCAAGACCGATACTGTAGAAACTTGCATTTTGTACCCTTGACCTGACCTTGACCTGACCTCTGACCTACTTAAGCAAAAAAAATTGGGCTCTTAAGATCCGCCTTGTTGAGAGCTTTCGATTGCCGTTTTCCCCGTCTTTCTACGACCATCGGTTCGGAAGTTAGACAGGGGGGCAGAATCTGCCCCCCCCCCCCCCCAGCAGGGCGCGTATGGCTGAATAGCCCAGCGGGGCGTGGATTATAAGAGTGGCTATATGAACCCATTGTGGGGTCGCCCTTTCCAATAAGTGTCACGTAACAGCAATGGGACCAGGGACTCTATATGAAGTATGAACTGGACCCAGGGAGCTCGCCAAGAAGACCAATGTCTCCATCCTATGATCTTTCCGGCTCTGAAATGGTCTTGTCAGACCGAAAGGGCATAAGCCAACAAAACAAACCCAATGCGTTAGCTGGCTGCGTGGTGTAGTGGTTAGCGCACTAACCTCGCGTTCGAATGGCACGGGGTTCGAATTCCATCGCTGGCTGATGCTTTTGGCGTGTTGTCCCAGTAAACATGCCGACGTCGGCGACTGGGGGGCTCGAATCCCGCCGCCGGTTGATTTTTTGGCGCGTTGTCCCAATAAACATGCCGACGTCGGCCCCGTCGGTCCAACGTCAAACGATCTCGTCAACCTCGGCAAATGATCTCGGCCCAACGTCGGCTCGACGTCGGCTGGACTTCGGCTGGACGTCGGAACATGCGGGCATATCCGACGTCCAGCCGATGTCGGGACGAGGTTGAACCGACGTTGGGCCGACGTCGGGCCGAGCCTCGGCCCGACGTCGGGCCGACGTCGTCATGTTTACTGGGATATGGGCGTTGCATGGAAAGAATGGGACCAAAAGTCGGCAGTGCCCCCTTAATTGAAGGTGTTCCGCCGCTACTGGCTGGTTCCTCCCTGCCCGCGGCCCCGCATAATAGCTCACCCCTGGAATTGACCCAGTGAAATAGGGAATTCCCATTGAATTCCCCAATGAAGTTTGAGATTTGAGAACCGAAAATAAATCGGGACGCACCAAATGCATAGTTCGGTGATGCATAGCTCTGGATATTTAATGAAATTAATTAAAAAGGATTTACGAAAAATAATCACCTATAAAAGGTGAAATCACCTTTCATTCATGGAAAGTACATTAGAAAGTATCTAAGGGTGCGTTCGACATCTTGATAATCAGGGATAACTTTCCGGGGTCATCGGACCCCTCGGTGACCTGACGGCTGACACCGTGTACAACAGACAAAAAAACGTGTAAAAGAGCCATTAGTGAAGCAAAAGCAATCTTAAAATGTGACTTATTGCATCGATAGACCCTGAAGTAGCAAATACTCAAGGCAAATAATTACCACTAACCCCGGATAGTTATCCCTCAATTTCTGGATGCCGAACGCATGCTAGAAATCTTTGAGAAACAAAAACGACCTGTTCATCGTGGATTTATCCTGTCAACATAAGCGCTATTTCCATGACAACCAGAATTTCGAGTGATATAGACAAATCAACTGGTGACTTTTTCTTACTTGCAGTTGTAGACAAAATTAGTGAACAGAAGCTCGCTGCAGCTGATTCACCTTTGTCATGGATTAGGTATTCCTGGGCCCGTATTCACGTCGACATCTTACGATCAGTTTTCATCGTACGATCGATTTGGTATTCATGTTGACCATCTTAACTTTTTATCGTACGATCAGTCTGGATATTTAGGATACTTCTAATTCACGTTGACAATCTTAAGATAATTTGGTATTCATGTCAAAAGTCCTAGGATTTATCCTACGACCCAACTTAAGATGTCGTAGCAGTTCCGAAGATTTGATTTTTAGCAGCATATTCCGGGACGACATAGAAAATGGATCCTCCGTCAAATGATACAGCAAACGAAATAGATTCAAACAGTGAGCTATTCTTAACATTATAAAAGTACCACAGATTTAGTATGCTTCAAAGTTATTATGGATATTATTTTACCATTAGGTATTATGGAAACTATATTATTATATTACAAATCATCATATGGAGAATAAATCGATAAAACATGCATTTTAACCCTCGCCGGCACAGGGGGGAGGTTGATGCAACCCCCCTAAGGTTTTTCGCGGTTAACTCGCGTAAAAAGCGGCGGATCGCGACGAAACTTTCTGTACCCCCGCATTGATAAATTTTACACCTACCCTGAAAATTTCATGACCCTGACCCAAATGACCTTTGACCTGTGACTTCTTTTCCGAGACCATGTTTGGCCAGAACCGCGATTCGGCGTATGTCGGCTCGCATTAGCCGCGCGTTTGCAAGCTTTTCGTGGTTTCAAACGTTCAAACATGTGATTTGATGTTGCTCCCATGCATTAGGGTGGGTGTTAAGGTCACCTGAAGGTCAGGTCAGGTCATTGACCTTTGGTGACCTCGGTTCACTTGTTCGAGTTTTACATATCTCTAGGCTAGTTTTTGGAGCTGAATTCGAATTTAGCAGCCATGTGAACATATACGAAGTAGTTTTGGTGCCTTCGTAATATGTTACGAAGCTGTCAGAGGCGGATGACAGGTACTACTAATACCCGTCACGACCCCTACCGGTTGACCTGACCTGACCCGACCTGGTCTAAATGCTTAAAGACATCATCTGTGATCAAAACTAACAAGACATTCGTGATCAGCACCCTGAAAACCCTCATAGCAGCCACACTTTACGACGTTCTAACAGGTCCCGATTTTCCCGACTTTTGGGTCATTGACATGACCTGCAAGGTCAACCAATGACCTAGGACCTTAAAATTGGGTATCATCGGCTTCCTCTCGTCACGGGCAACACGCTCGTTTTTTCCGCGAAGCTCTAGCTCGATCAGGGGCGAAACGGCAAAGGGGGTGGTCCAACGGACCCCTCTTATACGTTAGCGGCTGGCAAAACTTAATACGGGCGAGGGTTAACATTAGTTTTGAGTTGAGATTGCGAAAATGGGGTCCCTGGCCTGCACCTACCGGTCTGGGCACTCACAACATCGAGAAAAGTTTTAACTCAGAGATATTTAATTTCAAAGTTGCAGCACTGGATTCAAGGGCGGATCCAGGGGGGCCATATGGCCCCCCTTTGGCTCTGAAAGGGGGCCAACATATCTTTTGGCCCCCCTTTCATCTGTGCTGTTTCTCACAGCCGGCTAATTTTTCAGAATTATTTTCACCATTTTCACTCGGCACCCTCCAAAGCGATTCCTAAAGGTGTACCAAATTTAAGCGCAATCGGCCCAGCCGTTCTCGAGATCCGGAAGCGGCCTCTTGCGCGTTCGCACGTGCGAAGTGCGAACAGGGTCACAATTGACTTTTGCTCGACAACCTCCTGAGCGATTCCTAAAGGCGTACCAAATTTAAGCGCAATCGGCCTAGCCGTCCTCGAGATCCGGAAGCGGCCTGCTGCGCGCGCGCACGTGCAACCGGTTACCGGAGTCACAAATGACATTTGCTCGGCACCCTCTTAAGCGGTTCCTAAAGGTGTACCAAATTTGGGCGCAATCGGCCTCGCCGTTCTCTATATATGGAAGCGGCCTCCTGCACGTGCGCACGTGCAAAGGGGTCCCAAACGACTTTTGCCCGGCACGCTACTAAGCGGTCCCTACCGACGTGCCAATTTTGAGCGCAATTGGTCCAGCCGTTCCCGAGATCTAGGAGCGACCACTGCACGTGCGCACGTGCAGTAGTACCCCTAACGTGACACATAGAAATGCATTGCCCGATGAGTGCCTACCCACATGCTAAGTTTCAGCGCAATGGGCACGATAATTACATAGTTATTGTAATTGCTACAAACATGACATCTCCTTATTATGCACGTGGCACGTGCAGCCATGGTCACCCACATGCATCGAGAAAAGTCGTGTCCTTGGCAGAATGGATGAATATACCCTACAAACATATTTCCTAGTAAATCGATCCTGTGCTTACTCAGACATAATCCTCTCAAAAACGTAAATTCAGCAGAACGACTTTGGGTTCTGAGTTGACACCCTTGGCTTTGCAAGAGCCACATGACACGGCGATCACCCAGGTGCATCAAGAGTAGTCAATTACGAGGTAGGAGGGATGGGGCTACCAAACAAAAAAGACCGCGGTTCAGTCGGCCCAGCGGTGGCCGAGATAAAAGCTTCTCAAAAGCGTTATAGGCTGTACGCTTATAGGCTTATAGGCTGTACGCTATATAAGCGTTGTAGGCTGTTCCGAGCTGTACCGCTCATACTGATATTTTCCCATTACATTGAAAACTCTTTTTCGCGCTCGCTCGCAAGAACAAAAAAAAAATCATAAACAACAATTTCAATACCTAAATATACAATTCATAAGCATAGGTGACGTCTTACGACAGCTCAGTGAGTAGTCGTATCTTCCCAATACCTTCATCATTAAGATCTTACGATCATCTTAAGATTCGACGTAAGATGTCCCGACGTGAATCGCACTTACGATCGATCGTACGACAAATGTCTACGAACAAAATTTTGATCGTAAGATAAATCTTAACTGTTTGCGATGCCAACGTGAATACCAAATTATCGTACGACAAAGAGCGATCGTAAGATAAATCTTACGAAAAATTCCGACGTGAATACGGGCCCTGGATCGGACACTCCACCGGTTTTCCGACCACCCGGCGGCGGCGGCGGATTTCCCGACGGCGAGCGCAGGGGGGTACGCTCCGGCTGTTTAGCATTACGAAAAATGGTGACAGACGTTTGTGGAGGATTGTCGACGAACTCTTGTTCCGCGAGCAGTACTTACACGCTAGCGGAAAATTCACCAATCAGCGCTCGGCAGTACTCGACGCTGATTGGTCCGACGCTCGTGACGAAATTGCGGGGGACCGCAGTTATTCTCTATGGACCCGAATAGGCTTTTGGATTTCGGAGGAGTTTCTTTAAAATTATATGCTGTTTGGAGCTGTTTTCGAGTTGAAATATATTTCTTATGACTGTTAGCTATATAATGACACCATAAAATCATGATTTTAATAAATATTACCGATGTAATATCGGCCGAAAAGACATGCTGTCATGGCACGGACTGCCCTGCGGCTGATGTGGGGCCCCTAGTGCCAGCGTATGGTAATAATGGGTTGACGAAGGGTTATTGGAGAAACTTAGAGCCCCTTTAGCATTCAGTATAGGGTCATCAGAGGCCGGGAATGTCCATCAGGGGTCTGAGTAGGCCTGTCATAGGGGCATACATGACACATCATGGCCCATGGGTCAATGTAGATCCATTAGGGGCCGTTGAAGGGCCATCATTGTTCAGCGTGGGCTCGCAATTACCTCTGATGGGCATATGCCGTGCCCCGATGGACTAACGCTGGCCCCTGATGAACCATCACCAGCCCCTGATAGGTCTACAAAGCCCTCTGCTGGGTCCAAATTGGTCACTGATATGCCCAAATGGGCCACTGAGAAACCCGTACAACATCCCCTGACTGCACCTGCTGGACCAATGCCGTCCCCTCATGGGCCCACCACAGCTCTTGAATGACCTTTTCAAGTCCCCTGAAGTGCCTTTATTGGCCTAAATGGCCCCTGATTGACTGATGTGGTCCCTATTGGTCCTATATGGCCCCCATGAGCCCTCAACGTCGGCCTAGACAGCCTTACATTATATGCCACTGGGCCCTGTTGGGTCAGCACCGGCCCCCGATAGGCTTGCACACTGGACCCACCGGGCCTATACCGACCCATGAAGGGTCTATGTCGAACCCTCACGGACCTCCGATGACCACACGCCGACATGTGTGGCCCCATCAGCAGTGGTCCGTCTATCCCATGTACTTACGGTCTTTTTGGCCGATGTGACACCGGTAGTATATAGAATGTCATGATTAAATGTCGTTATTACACAGTCAAAAGTCACAGAAAGAATATCCAAGCTCAAAAATGGCCTCAAACCCAACAAAAACTGGTATAAATCCCCTTCAAAAGCCGTAAGTCTATTAAACGCCATAGGGGAATAGCTACAGTCCCCCGCAATTTCGTCACGAGCATCGGGCCAATCAGCGTCGAGTATTGCCGAACGCCGATTGGTCGATTTCCGCTAGCCTGTAAATGCTGCTTGCGGATATAGTTTTGAACAAGTGAGGGTCGCGGCTACTAATTATCGCTCGTCACCACTTTTTCGTCGGGAACGTTCTACCTGGTTTATATAGCCTTGGGCGAGCGCGAGGGCGCTGGCGCCATTTTAGCATTGCGGGTTATGGGCGGAGCGTGTCTTCTTGTATACTTTTGTCGTTTATTACTTACCTATAACCGATTTTGATGAAAATTTTTGTGAACCAGGTAGAACAGGAATTGAGGAATGTCATGGAAATATTCTTTTCCCAGTTTTGATTTAAGAAGTTGCTTAAATTCTGCTGACAATGAGGGTTCGTGATTACAGCCGAAGAGCCGATGTTGGAATAAAGTTAAGTTTTATGCGATAACATGAAAATAAGTTGATATTTGTATTAAATCATCAGTAGGAACTTGTTTGACTGCCGAGGAACGATGATATTTGATGATAAATTGCATTGGCAAGTCAAGAATGCCGGCTCAGTTTATGGGCATCAGGTAATGATTCCGTATGTGATAGTGACTAAATGGAGCCATAATGATTATAAGAAAGGACTAAAAAGTATGTTTAAAGTGTCTGAAATTATGTCTTATGAGCTAAAGTTCGCTAATTTCGCCCTCCATTACCGCGTTTTTAGCACGCAAGTCGGTGCGGCGGCCGCCGGCGCACTCGCCGCCGATGTTTCGGAGCTCCGCCACCAGGGCGGCCGCTTGGTCGCCGGCGCTAGTGTTGGGGAATAGGGAGTGTCCTATCCAGGAATTCGTTGGATTCGTGCACCCCGCCCCGCTTGGGAAAAGCCTTGGGAAAATCTGAATTCGGAATAGACACCGTGCCGGGGTACCGAGTGAATCTGGACTGCAACTTGGACTGCACGGCCTGGCAACCTGCATGCGCCTGCTTCACCTGCACTGCACATCAACTCACCGGTGGGGCATACCGAGACCGAGCAGCCTCCTTGTCCCTACCTTCTGCATGCCTCTGCTTCTCTTCCGCATTGCCTGCCATTGCCCGGGTCCTTTTATACGCACCGTGTCTGAGTCATGGCTCGGGGTCGTGTTCGTGGTGGTCGTGGTGGGCGAGGCAGGGGTGGAGCAACTGCAGGTGACGGCCAAAGCATTGCTGGCCCGTCTCAGGGGACTGATGGCACTCAACCCGTGAATGCTGAGGTGGCCCGGAGTGAGGGACCTGGTGCTGCCGAACCTCTTCAAAATGCATGTACACCAGCGGGGGAGGCTCCCAAGGATGCCAGTTCGAGTGTCTGTGGCATGTGTGATAGGGTGGTTGGTGATTCTGCTATAGGATGTGACAGATGCAGTGACTGGTTCTGTCCGTCTGAAATGTGCACAGGTCTGCCTGAAAATGCCATCGCTTTGATCTCCTCCCTGCGGGAGGAGAACTCTGTGTTGTTTGTCTGCACTGGGTGTCGTGTGAACCCTGGACCAGGCACATGGACTGAGGCAGCTGCTCGCAAAAAAAGGGGAGGTGAAAATGAGAGTATTAAACAGCTTTACATGACTGTCAAAGGCCTTACTGCTGAGATGGCCAAACTCACGGCAAAGCTGGAGGGTGCTATCTCTCAGGGTTCACTCAGCTATGCTGGGGTTGTCTCACAGCCCGGGTCTCGGCCTCAGCAGGGTGAGCAGCAGCATGGGGGCTCAGACGGGGACTCAAGTGCACAGAGGCGCACACAGGACACGGACATTCATCCAGAGTATAGAACTGTGGTAAGACAAGAAATCAGGGAGTTGCGGGAAAGAGAAAAACGTCGACTTTCACTGGTCATCAGGGGCCTAGAGTCCAACTCCCCAGCTGGGGTGATAGCTGAGTTTGGAGATGTGACATCTACCATGATGGGCACTAGAGTAACTCTATCTGAAGTGGTCAAGATCCCAAATAATGCAGGGCTATGGCGGGCAAAGGTCCTAAATGTAGAGCATAGGGAGCTAGTTCTGGAGAAATCCAAGAATCTCAAGGGGTCTCAATATGACCACATCTTCATCAGAAAGGATCTGACATTCACACAGAGAATGGAGCTAAAACAAAGGCGGGAGGGCCAGGGTCGGAGAGATGCCACAAGGGTGTTCAGGCCTTCTCACAACACCACAGTGCCTTCAGCACCTTCAGCCCCCCCACCTGCTCCGAACCAATCACTTGGAGCTAGTACTGATGTGGCTGCTGACACAGTGGCTGAGGTTTCAACTCCTGCTGCTCCCTCTCAGGCCCTTGATGCCCCAACTGCAGTGCTTAGTGGTGGTGAGGGTGACTCACACCACAGAGCACCAGCCCCTGCCACTCCCACATCCCCATCAGGGAATGCTCAGGTAAACTGAGTGGCCTGACACCTGTGTCACGACACTTTGTTTTGAAGTGCTGCACAGTAAATGTTAAAGGTTTGAGCACTAAAATGGACTCTGTAATAAACTTTATTGAGAAAAACAATATTATGGTATTGTGTATTACAGAGTCCCATTTAACATCAGCTGTAGCCAGTTCTTTTGTTAAGGTTCCTCATTTCAATTTGATAAGAAGTGATGTCAAAGGCCATGTACACAAACATGGAGTTTGTGCTTTTGTACATGAAGATATACTAATTGATAAGGTCAGTTATCCAATGTCAAATGCTTTATTATTCCGCCTGGCCAAGTATGATGTTTATTTTCTCGTGGTCTATCGGCCACCTTCGTACTCAGCTGCAGAAAATGATGAACTTGCATGCGTGCTGCAGGAAGTCATTTCTGGAAAGGAAATGATTATACTAGGGGATTTTAACCTTCCTAACATAGAATGGACATCACAGATAATCTCATCGAATCATATGCCTCCTTTGGATTCCATGTTCTTGGATGTTTTTACATCCTGCGGCTTGGTGCAGTGGGTGTCAGTGCCGACATTCCCCAGTTCAGGAAATACTTTGGACCTTCTATTGACAACGGAGAAGGACAGGGTGGGGAGGGTTGACGCTGTTGAACCGCTGCCAGCTTGCGACCACTGCCCAGTGCTCTTTGATTATGTGTTTGAAGGGGATCATGCTGATAGAGCTACTGTTGGCCAGGAAAATTTTGCTTGGCACAGAGGTAACTATCTCAGACTGAATGCCATGTTTTCTGAGGTTGACTGGAGGTTTGAACTTACTCATCTAAATGCTTGTAGTTCTTTTGATAAGTTTGCAAGTATCGTCCAAACCAGTATCAAAGAATGCATTCCTCGTAAGAAAGTACAAGCAAAAGACAAGCCACCATGGCGAACAATTCCGCCTCCCAGCCTGATCAGAGTTAAACAAAAGGCGTGGGCAAAATATAAAAGGGCGAGACTGTGCAGTGGGCGCAAGTCTTCAGCAGCAATGGAGGCCTTTTCATCATTTGCTACTATTAATAAGGATTTGAGGTGTTTTGAAGTCAAGTCACGTGCGCAGTATGAGAATGGCCTCATTGACAGGTTCAAGGAAAACCCTAAGCTCCTCCATTCATACATTAGCAGTAAAAAATCTAATCCTTCATCAGTGGGCCCTCTTAGGCTCCCAAGTGGAGAGCTCTGCTCTGACCCATTAGCCATGGCCGAATGTTTAGCCTCGTCCTTTTCATCCGTGTTTTGCAAAGTTGTCCCAACACGTCAAGAGCCACATCAGGTACATGATGAACACATTGACCCTGTAAATGTGTCTGTTGAAGGTGTTGAAGCAAGGCTGTTATCACTTGATTCTAGTACTGCCATGGGGCCTGATGGTATTCACCCTCTGGTGTTGAAAAATTGTGCTAAACAGCTAGCCCGCCCTCTGAGCGTAATCTTCAAGCGCTCCTTGGGCGAGGGTTTGGTTCCCAAGGCATGGAAAAGGTCAGTGGTAATACCCATTTTCAAGAAAGGTCACAGATTTGTCCCCCTTAACTATAGACCTGTGAGTCTTACTCCTATATGCTGTAAAACTCTCGAGCACTTGATTGCTGATCATCTGATGGACTACCTGAGTGAACACAACATATTGTCCCACCACCAGTTTGGTTTTAGACGGGGAAGATCAACGGTTGAGCAATTGCTACTGGTATATGAGGAAATCTACAGATTGGTTGACTCAGGGAAGACAGTGGACCTCATCTTGTTTGACTACAGTAAGGCCTTTGACAAAGTCTGTCATAAAATCCTGCTTGACAAGCTGAAATCTATTGGTATTGATGGGAAACTCTTAAAGTGGATCGCCAGTTTCTTGGAAGGACGGGAAATGCAGGTTGCTGTAAAAGGTCAGCTCAGTAGCTACAGACCAGTTGAAAGCGGGGTCCCTCAAGGTTCTGTGCTTGGTCCATTGTTATTTCTTATATATATAAACCATATCGGCTCGAATTTAACTTCTAGTTATAAGATCTTCGCTGATGACTTGAAGCTATATGCATGTGTTAATCCACCTATGTCAGATGCTTGTCCTGGTGCTGCTCAATCCATTCAAACAGATATTTGCACACTGCACCGTACATCCGAGTCTTGGGGGTTGACTTTAAACAGAGACAAATGTGCTGTGTTGCGCTTCACTCGTAATTCTAGAGAGCAGGCTCCTCCAGAGTACTTTTTGGATGGCAGCCCTTTACCGACCCGCAAGGCTCATGGCGACCTAGGCTTGCTGGTAGACGACAGGCTCAAATTTCATGAACATGTATCTTCTGTTTCGCACAAAGCATTTGGACTTTGTCAGAGCTTCTTAAAGTCAACTGTGTGCCGAACACCTGAATTTATGATGTTTTTGCTTACAACACATGTCAGACCGTTGATAGAATATGCGTCATGTTTATGGAACACAGGGTACAAAGAGGATCTCAGGAAACTTGAACGGGTACAGCGCATGTGGACTAGGAATATCAGAGGTCTCGAGGGATTGTCCTATGGAGAGAGGCTGAGTGAACTGAACTTGTACTCAGTGCAAGGTAGGCTCTTGAGAGCTGATCTAATCCAATATTGGAAAATATTCCATGATCTTAGCTGTATTAAGCCTGAGGATATGTTCACTCGGCCTCCTCATAGTGGCACTAGAGGGCATCGCTTCAAAATCCATGTAACACGAGCGGTCTCAGATGTGCGCAAGCGATGTTTTTCACACAGAAGCGTAGCCCTCTGGAACGGACTGCCTGATAATGTAGTAGCCGCAGGAAGCCTGAGCACCTTCAAAACTGCATTGTCTCGAGCGATACATGATGACCTGTACAAGTTTGCTGAGTGAGTTCCAACTTACTCAACTCACTTCAACGACTTGTTAAAAGCATTTATTATCAGGAAATCAGTGATTGTTCTACACAGACATGTTACCAGTGGACACATCAAATCCAGTTAAACCACAGCGACAGACGACGGGCAATGTTTGTTGGTGAACTGGCGTGTCCTTTGATCATGGGTTCCCATCATGTCTACTACCATATCCTTATGGCTGCTAGGCAAGGAGAACCCTACCAGGTGAGAGAACCAGGTGAGAATACTTCATCCATGCCTTTGTTATTTACCTCTTGTGTGATGTTTTGAGAAATATTTCATTTCTGTGTTCCACATGATGATGATTCTATTTTGACATCATTTAGAATCGTTTAACCATTGGAAACAAAATAGCCACCAGCTTGTTAAAGAAAGTAAAACAGTCAAGACGATTCAAAGCAGTGCTCAGTGGTGCAGGTACTGTTTCTGTCCTTGATGGTATCCCTTTTCTCATTTTACCAGAGTTCTACAGCCTTAATTTTACATATCTATTGGCCGGGTTCTGTGGTAGGTACTCATATTTTCCCTTACCTTTATAGTGTCAAGATATAGGCTAAGCCAGACTGGAAATAATACACATTATGCCGAATATGTCTGGCATAGTGGTGGGATTGCACCGAAAATTTCAGCGCACGTGCGGCGTAACTTCGCATGCGCCGAATTCGGCGCATGGTGGCGGACGCCATAGCCTTGATATAGCCTTGATCGGTAGATGTGCACAGGTGCTTTATATAAGGGCTTAATTTTCGCACAAATAGGCACCTAATTTTTGGCGCAATTCACACAAAAATTTCAGCGTGAAATCGCTTGAGCCGAATTTTGGCGCAAGAGGGTCTCACTTGCGTCCGGCGTAGTGTATGGATGTTTTCCAGTCTGGAGGCTAAGTAGGTGAGGAGTGCAAGTGTGCGATAAGCCACCATTCTGTTTTCTGTGAATTTCAGTTATTTGGATCATTATGAGAGCTACAGGGACTGCTTTGCAGATCTCTCTTATGCCATGTTTTCTGTTATATCTTTTTCTCAAAATTAATTACTCTTTTGAACCCCTGGAGTAGTTTCTTATTTTATAGTAGGCAATAACCTATTAACCTATATTTTATAGTAGGCAAGAAACTGCAATGTAGCCAACCATAACTAACCTAACCCAACCTAACCTACCATACTACCTACAACTTACAACAACCTGCACCCTAGCCCCTAGGTACATTGCAGCTTCTCAACTACCATACCTACTATAAAATATGCATTGGTGCTGGTAGTGATTCCAGTTATACTGGTACCATAGTTACCTACTACCCTTTGATTGTAACACTGCATGATGAGTGTCATAAATCCATCTGTCCACAGAAAATCAAGTCAAGATCAGCTGATTTGGGCATCCAAGCTTGCCCAATATTGACAGGAGAAGACCAGTACAGCTTCTAGTCTATCCAGTTAAGTCTTGTGGAGGCTTGCCACAGCAGCTGTAGTATCATCTTCTTTCAGTGTAAGAGTGACAGGCAGTAGCGACAGCCAAGTCTTCCAGAAGCCTGCATCACTGAACCATCAGGTGCAGATGGTTGCTCCCCAACCATCATCCATCACTGAAATCTGTGACTGAACCCAGATGCAATTGACACAAGCAGCTTGCTGTCTGAATAGGCTGCCACAACAAGTCAAAGAAAACTCTACATTGGACAGTGCAAACTCCCAAGCAGTGAACCTCTTAGTCTCCTGCCTGTGTGCATATCAATCCTTCACCTTTTGTCAGTGGAAATAGGTCACTACAGAGGTACGTGTCCCCCTCTGTTGTCACAGAGGCGGCTAGCTTCCGACTCTGATGGTACCAGCTGGCGAGGGGGAGGTAACCGGTGACCTGACAAAGTCGCCCAAACGCCAGAACTCGTCTCTGTACGACCGAGTCCGGAATAAGCTGAGCCGCTCACTGAGCAGCAGTGCTGCTGCTGCCTCACCGGAAAGTGCCCGCAGCAAATCTCCTACTCGGGTTTGGGTGTGCGCGCAGTGCACCCTCCACAATCCCAGATCATCCGAGTCGTGTGAGGCGTGCAGGGCGACCCGACCCGCGGCGCGACGGCCCGTCTCGGACGTGACGCCGCTCTCCGTGCAGGCCGCGCTGGCTCGGTTCGTGGCCTCGCGGGCCGTCGGCGGCTCGGGCTCCGACGGTCTGAACCGCTTCTCCAGCCACCTGGCCGGCGGCCGCTCCGACACCGTTGTTGGGAGACAGACGCTCGATGCCGACTTCCAGTACCTGCCCGGCCAGCCGATGCCGTCAGCGGAGTCTACCTCGGTGCCGGCCTCGTGGCGCTGCGCCCGCTGCACCTACATCAACGCTCCCGGCTCGCTGCGCTGTGCTCTGTGCGCGGCGGCGGCGGCGGTGGTGGAGCGGCCCCCGCCAGCTGACTGGACATGTTTGCGGTGTACTCTAGTGAACACACCCACAGCGAAACGGTGCGCCGCCTGCCGCAGTCGACCATCCTCCGCGCCAGCCGCCGCCCCAGTCGCCCCCGCTGCCACTGCTCCTGCCACCCCCGCCGCGACCGCTGCCTCCTCAGCCTCCAGCGCTCGTCCACCGCCGGCCGCCGGGCCTCCCCTCGTACCCTCATCATCAGCCAGCTGGGCGTGCCCCACGTGCACCTACGGGAACGCGGCGGATGACAGCCGCTGCGGCATGTGTGGTGCGCCGCGGGTGGGAGGTACCAGATCGGATGGCGGAGCCGCAGTCCTGGCCAACCGGAGCGAGAGCGAACTGGAGTCCGATCTTCGTATTTGGGAGGAGCAGGGCGCCAGACAGACCTGGAAGCGGATCGTCGACTTTTGCGTACAGGTGAGTGAACCGTTCACATTATTATAGTCTTGCTGATAAACAGTCCTCTGATTAACTGGTGTGTTGGGCGCACCCCTGTGCTTTATTTTAGCTGTTTTCCTTCATTTTTGTTATTTTTTTAGATGCCAATCATGAAGGTTTCGTTAAAATTCGTACCAGCTCTATAGCGTCTAATAATCCGGATGCGACAAGTCAGGGCTCTACTTGGCAGTGACTAATCAGATGCGTGTATGAACTAAGTGGACATACACTACACTGAAAGCAGACTATCTAATTGAAGCGGTGTTGGTACTTGTTAGTAATGACCGGCACTTAACTGCTCACGACGACTTACGTAGGCCATGGGCTAAGCGATTAGCTGCTTTATCATAGTGATCACGGAATGCGCCTCTTGTGCTCTATCTCCCAAACCTCTTATGCATTGTTCAGCGTCGTATGAGCTCTAGAAGTGGCTTGTTATACCGGACCGATCAATGTTTCTTTGTACTCTGTTTGACTACGGATAACCTGCCTTCCCGCACGTGTTCATCTGATCGCTAGTGACCGTTCGGTGTCCACCAGCCAATCTCGAATGACTTTTCTAATCCTTGATGTCCTGCCTTCGGTGACCCGTTGTGTCCACCGCGGTGACCTGCCGTGCCCCCGATTTCATCTTTTTGGCCCGCTGTGACCTCCGACAGGACGGTGAGCCGTTCGTGGACGACTCGTTCCCTCCGGCGGCTCGCAGCCTCTACTACAGCGGCGCTGCGCCGGCCGAGCAGCGTCCCACCGTCCAATGGCTGCGACCGCGGCAGATCCAGGCCGACAGCTCCACATCGCGCTGGACCGTGTTCCGGCGACCGCAGCCGTCTCACATACAACAGGGTGAGTACTCAGTACCTACTGCGGCCGTCTCACATACAACAGGGTGAGTACCGCAGCCGTCTCACATACAACAGGGTGAGTACCGCAGCCGTCTCACATACAACAGGGTGAGTACCGCAGCCGTCTCACATACAACAGGGTGAGTACCGCAGCCGTCTCACATACAACAGGGTGAGTACCGCAGCCGTCTCACATTCAACAGGGTGAGTATCCAGTACTTACCGCAGCCGTCTCACATACAACAGGGTGAGTACTGCAGCCGTCTCACATTCAACAGGGTGAGTACCCAGCACCTACTGTGGCCTTCACACATAAACAGGGTCACTGGTCAGTTGTACAGTAGTTAGTAGGTACCAATAACTACTTGAATATTTTGTAAGAATATCGTACTGTGTGGTACGCGCAAACGCCACATGCCCGTGAATCGTTATTGCTTTGCTTCTTCTCTCGTTGGCGTTGATAAAGCAATTTGTGTGTACCCTGGCCCCTGAATGCGTCACACACGGCTCATTTCTGTAGGAAATTTACATGTGCAAACCCTGTATCGACTCCTAAAATTCTGTGTCGTGGGGATTCACCGTGGCTGTGCACCCAAGTCGTCCTAACACCGATCTCGACTCGGCTGAATTATGTAAACTATCCTGACTGAATGCAGCCGGTATTCACCAGACTATCTGGTAAATCCCCACCGTGGGGATTTACCACCGTGGGGTGGCAGGACACGGTGCCGCCTGCCACCGTGTTCGGACGATAACGATTTACCGCCACCGGCAGGTATCCTGGGCAACTGCTGGCTGCTCAGCGCGCTGGCGGTGCTCGCAGAGCGGGAGGAGCTCGTACAGAACGTGATGGTTACCAAGGAGTTCTGCGAGCAGGGCGTCTATCAGGTTAGTGCGTTGATGAAGTCTGGAGGTATTAAAAACCCTAACATTGTTTGCAGATTATGTCAGCTGAAGTGGTGGACTGCTGCGGCCCCCTATGTGGCCCCACTGCTGAGTTGAACGGGAAGGGACCTTGATAAACAACATAGTCCGGGACCCGGGTATTCCCGGGTATTCCCGGGTATTCCCAATGCCATAGCCGACACCACACTCGTGGTTGAAGATGTCGTCGTGTCAGTTCCCCTCCCTATCAGCTACCCGACTGTGCTACGTCGCATCGGCTTGCTAACATCCTAACTGAACAACCGAGCTGCATCCAATCCTGTGTCCCCGTCCCTCCGTTCCGCAGGATTGGCACTATGTAACATATAAACATCCTAACATCCTTTAGTTAGGTACGTCACAGTTAATTCCCGGTACTGATTAGCGTTTCATGAACGCCCTTTGATTGTTGTCAAATGACGTCATCATTCGATCGATGCGTCATGGCCGTCTGGACAATGAAGGCGGGCTGTCGCCGTCACGCCCAACGCCCGGGTTATGATTATTTGGTGGGGCAACCATGCACTTAAGTGACAAACTGATCTTAATGGTTGCTATGGCTGCTTAGTTGGTGTTGCACACAGCGTCTGCTGTAACATCTCTGTGTTTCCTTCTTGTTATTCAGACTGATATTATTCTTTTTGACGTTCTTATATGCATTCCGTGCATTGTGTGCGTGCACGCTCCGTACAGACGCTTATGCAAGAGTTGAGGATTGTCACGTGTACCCGACCTTTGCTCACTAGTGTTGTCTGCTCTGAGCCGACAGCCACGGGTGTTTCACCCGGTGACTCATCATACTGTTGTCGCCTACGGCAGGTGCGGCTTTGTAAGGACGGCCAGTGGCAGACGGTGCTGATCGACGACCTTCTGCCCTGTGACGCCAAAGGACGCCTGGTCTACTCGCAGGTAGGTACCCAGCTCCAGCTATAACCGGATTTCGGTGGTTCTGGTACCATCGGTTTTACCAAATGGTCGTCGTCGCGCAGACACCACAATTGTGTGTCGTAATATTGTGGGAAAACTTTCCCCGTTTATTATTATCCATGCTCGTAAAGTTCAAACATCATTATTTTATTTATTGTATTTTTGCCAAATGATGCTTTGACTTCCATGGCGGCTCCCAATTCACACCGAACGATACCTACCCCTACTTCAATGACGGCCCCCATTACCGAAGGCTTGCATTCCCCTCTGTTACTATGCAGGCTCAGATAACCTCAGGCCTGTAATGCCACCCATGGGCTCAGGACTGCCACAGCAGCTCTCTATCACCCTGTGGGCTCTGTCCACCACCGGAGCCCTCTGTGGCCCCGGGCCGGCCCATCTGTGACACGGCCAGCCTCACGATGTACCCGCTGGAGCGTGGCCCTGAATAATTAACCGCGGCCGGTCCCCGGTTCCCCCTGTCGCCTGGGTGCCGTGGGACGGTGTTTTGCGCGGCCCACCTGGATTATTCAGGTGCGGTGGCCGTTGACCTGACACCGACGATGGATACTGCCAGGGGTGGGGACTGCGAGGGTGGGGACTGGGGATGGGGGGGGGGGGACTAAATAGCTCGCTGATATCGGGCCCCAGTGCCATATTTACCGTCCACGGCTGGATAGGGTGTTATGCTGTGAATGGTGTGGTCGTTTTATTATCTTCAACAGCTAAACGAGGATGCTTATTAGCTTCTAATCAAGCAATAGGCTTACCGTATGTTTAAAAAATAAAACGACGGCACATAACACTGTAAGGCCTCGAACACTCAACGGGAAGCATAATACACACACATTCCTGATCATTGCGACTCCTTCCTTGACACCACGTGCCTCATGTAACACGCATGGCGTCCTCCCACCTTTCCACAGACGAAGCACCGTCAGCTGTGGGTGCCTCTCATTGAGAAGGCTGTCGCCAAGGTACACGGCTGTTACGAGGCGTTGGTCTCCGGCCGGGCCATTGAGGGACTGGCCACTCTCACCGGAGCGCCCTGCGACAGCATTCCTCTTCAGGTGAGACGAGTGGTCTGTAAGCTCTTAACCTTGTAGGTAATCTGGATCGAAAGCGCTCCGACCTGATGTCGGAGCGCCTTCGACCACTGACCTCTGACCTCGGTTTCGTAGATCTATTTAGTGGCGTTTCCTTTGAATCGGTAGCTGCTGAAATTCAGTTCCTATCAACCTCGCAGTTCAATTCCAGCCTTCTGTTAAAGAGCTGACTAGAGGCGAGGCTTATGCGTGCAATTTGTTCCCATCTGTATCCAGTTCGTAAGCTATTGAGCTATGAGTCCTGGCTTGTCCCCAGCCCGTAAGTCAACTAACCCGGCCTATCCTTTGCCCCTGATCCGTGCCGCAGGTGTCCTCGGTGCCCAGTGAAGCGGAGGAGCTGGACAGGGAGCTCATCTGGGCGCAGCTGCTCAGCTCTCGGGCCGCCGGCTTCCTGATGGGTGCGTCCTGTGGCGGCGGCAATATGAAGGTGGTCGATGCTGAGTTTAAGAAGATGGGACTGCGGCCGCGGTGAGTGGAGGGCGACGTTGTCTAAAGAGGATTGGCCTTGATTGCTGATTCCGTCCCAGTGATAACCTAGGGACTCATAGCTTCCTGGTAGCAGCAGAAGAATTATGCTTACGTTTTGAGTGTCTACTATGAACGCATGGCTCATCCTTTTGCAATCACGCGAAATGGCCGTTAATTGCTCAACTTCTCTTCACCCTTGCAAATGATATCTGATCTTCTCGAGCCTGGCTGCCTAGCCTTATCTCCAAATCTCCCTTCAGATCGATGCCACTACGTCCACAGACACGCGTACTCCGTTCTGGACGTCCGGGAGGCGGCTGGTTACCGTCTGTTGCGGTTACGGAACCCCTGGGGACACTACTCGTGGCGCGGACAGTGGAGTGAAGGCTCAGACGCCTGGACGCCCGAGCTGCGCGCGCAACTGTCGGCCGGCGGAGGCGGGGATGGTGGTGGGGTGTTCTGGATCAGCTATGACGACCTCCTGACGTGAGTCGCACTGATTGTGAATTCCTGTGATTCGGGACCAAGCTTCTTCGAGTCAGGACGATCAGCTAACGCTGCTTGGTTATTAAACTTAAATTTCTCAGTCAGACTGTATCCGTAAAGTTTGTGAGTTAAAATGCTTCGGATGATCGGTAGATAGCTTTTTGATAATTTTCCTGAGCGTAATTCACTAAACTGCGGCTCGTTGCACGCATGTGTATTGCACAGCACATACTCTGCGTATTAGAATCGCCCAAGCAGGTCGTTTCAGTTTGCATTCAGGTTGGCAGGCTGCCCTCAGTCGCCCTGAATGATTGCCGCTGAGCTAGCACCCGGCCCTCGCGTCTGACCTGCCCTTCCCTGCCCCGTCCGTTTCACCGGCAGCTATTTCGACTGTATCGACATCTGTAAAGTGCGCCGCGACTGGCACGAAGTCCGGCTCACGGGCCTGCTGCCTCCTCTCAGCTCACCACGCCACCTGGGCGCTTACCTTCTCACCGTTACCGAACCCACCGAGCTGGAGCTCACACTGTTCCAGCAGGGCCAGAGAAACTCGGAGAAGGCTGTGCGACTTCAGTTGGACCTGTGTGTGGCGGTGTTTAACGCCCCCGACCGGCCGCCGTTCTGTCCAGGAAAACTGGTGCAGCACTCACGACGACAGGTGAGAAAATGGAGAGGGCCCTGGGTGTATTCTGTCGTGGGAGGGTGGGATTGGGATGGTTGGCAGAGCAGTGGTCTTGGACTAGCCACGTTTTGTGTCAGGCTCGGTCGTTCATGATCATTGTCTGAGCGTCTATCAGGTGGTCGCTGATCCGGCTTGTATCCTGGTCGCCTCTCTCATTCTGTTGTTGGCCTCCCTGTCTCGCCCCTGCCCGCCCCCCGTATATAAGCTGCCTCTCCGTCGGCCGCCTGTCATCCCTGTCAGACCTGTCACTGGCCGACTTCCCTCTTCCCAGGTGCGCGGCTTCGTGGGCTGCCACGCCATGCTGGAGCCCGGTAACTACCTGGTGGTCTGTGTGGCGTTCAACCACTGGCAGACGGCAGTGGCGGACGGAGCCGAGCAGCGCTACCCTGGGCACGTGCTGTCTCTCCACTCGGGTCGCCACCTCAGCGTGCAGCTTGCGCCGCCAGAGAACCACCTGCTGGCGGACACCATTATACAGCTGACACTGACGCGGGGACAGCGACACGAGGTGGGTGACGTCGACGGTTGTTACCTACATTGGTCGTCGTGATTGAATGGTGTCGGTTGAGCGAGTGATGGTCCAATTGTTTGTAAAATGATGCTATAAATTGTGTCGTATTTTGACGGATTACGTTGTCTGTCGATACGCGATTTGGTCGTCATCTTTCTAACTGTGTAGAAATAGTGTGGTCTGTCATCAATCATGAGTATTTCGGTATGTGTGTGCTGTTGGCAACAGTCTGCGCGTAGCTGCATTTATCCACGCTGCGGCTGTATTTTCAATAGCTAAGCTATGTTCCCTTGTGATGAGCTGACTGTATGTGTCCCGACAGGGCCGCGAGGGGATGACGGCCTACTACCTCACCAAGGGCTGGGCCGGCCTGGTGGTGGTAGTGGAGAACCGCCACTCGGACCGCTACATTCAGGTGGCGTGCGACTGCAGCGAGAGCTACAACGTGGTCAGCACGCGGGCCCAGCTGCGCACTGCCGACGCCGTGCCGCCACTGCACCGGTGAGCCATGGGACGCCTCTGGGCCAGACAGTCGATAAACGTTGCCTGACATCGCTTGCTAGCAGTGTTGAAACCATCCTTACATCAGTTTCTCTTTCTACAATGACAATGTAACCCATGCGATACCCTGCATTTTGACGCAGTGTTCCGTGCGATGTATAATGGTTTGTGACGCTCAATTCCACGCAATTTACTGACCTGTGCCCCGTCTCCTGTCATTCCAGACAGGTGATCATAGTTCTGACGCAGCTAGAGGGCAGTGGCGGCTTCTCCATCACGCATCGTCTCACGCACCGCGTCTCTTTCTCGGGCGGCCTGGCCGACTGGGGGCCGGCCGGCGCCGCTCATCAGCCACCCATCGGCTCGGACGTGGCCGGGCTGCACAGTCCACGGCCCATCTGAGAGGTGGTGGAAGATTCGACTGTCTCTCGTCTGTCGTCGTCCAGCTGAGTGTCCAGTGCGGGGTCGTGCTGCCGTGGAGGGTGGGGAGGGGATGGGAGAGTAGTGCCGGTGGTGAATTCGATGGCTGAGAGGGGAGGGGGCGTTGTGAAGAGAGGCGACCGCCGGTGATCGGGATGGGCCGCTGTGGTGTGGTGTGGTCCAGCCACCAGCGATGCCCGGTTGATGTGACAGGCCTACCCAGCTGCCCCGGCCATCCTCCACCGGCACACTGGACCTCTATCGTACCGACTAGCTCCTGATGAACCGTGAAACAGTGCTCTCATCTGTATGGCTATAGTGAAACCAGTGACGCACATAGAAAAGTCGACTCAAACAGGCATCATCATCCGTCCATCAGTTTCGCAATACCTTCAATTTTCTACTTCCTTCGAATCATCTCATGTACTTTTGGATTTCGTCTTTATTCTCATCCACGTTCTTTTTACGCTAAACGATTCACTCTCGACAGTTACATCTCTTTCACGTTTGCGTGTGCTTAGTTTGTTTCCCATCTGTGCGATATTTGTTTTATTTGGCATAAATACTTAGGTGCATCAAACTTAGGGTAGGTAGTGCTTCACTGCGAAAAGCTAGGCGGCAGCAAAGCAGATCTCGTGTTTGGAGTGTCATGTCAACTTTGCATTGCTTTATGGTTTAACTTCCGCATTGTTTGATCAACCATATTTTACTAAGTCATGTAGAGATACTTAAGCATTTTTTGGCCGAATATTAGTAGCAGGCTACCTTTCCGTCTGAATGATGAAAGTCCTGTTAGCGACCCCCGGTTGCATTGCAAGAAACCATCATCTTATCGTGGATTGCAGGATATTATTGTTCGACCGTAGATTTAGTTAGTTTTCATCTAGGTTCGACTGGTCGATATCGATATTACCCTACTTAATTGCCGCACGACTGTCTGGCTCGGATTCCGTCGGATCACGTGTGCTGGCCGATGAAGTGTCGCCCCCAACGGGTAGTAAGTCGCTGAGCCAATGTCTAGCCCGCTCAACAGTTAGCCGTCGTCAGGGTCCGTAGCCTCTGCCGTGGTCCTTAGCCTCTGCCGCTGCCGTGGTCCATACCCCGAATTCGGAGTCTCCCGAACGACTAAGATTCTACGTCGTCCGGCTAGTGGCGTTCGAGGTCAGCAGGGGCTTGGCTTCGGTTATCGAACGGGATTGGCCGGACGACGTAGAATGTTCCTCGTCCGGGGAGGCTGCGAACGCGCCCATAGTCTCAGCCGCTACCGTGGTCCATAGCCTCTGCCGCTGGCGGGGTCCGTAGCCTCTGCCGAGGTCTGTAGCCTCGCTTGCCTCAGCTCTCAGGTACTAACGCATAACAAGCCGGTGAAAGTGATGGAACTGAAGATTGGCTGAACTCTGGAGCATTATGCCCTTCGGAATGGGTCCGCCGGTGTCACAACGTGTGATGTTATGTTTCTCTGTGGTGGAAAACATGTGACCATTTATATTCGCTATTGATCAGAACATAATTAAGATAAAGGTAGGTACGCACAGCCAGCTAATTGACATGAATGTTGTATGAATATCTTAGGTGATTTTCGTAGTGTGAACCATTTTAACACTGACTTTAAGTGTGACCTTTCTTTAAGTGTGACCTTTTTGTGTCCGAAATGTATGCATTTCCATGTTACCCATTGTGTATGTATTTACAATCAACTGGTTTGTAGTTCTCGGTGCGTATAAAAGGCATATGACGGACTAGACCGGCCTCCAAAAACGACAATGACTCACGTGTTTGGATAAGTGGCCTCTGGGATACATTTTCGCAAAGACAGTATTCTTCGTGTTCATCGGTATGTCGCACTCGTGTTACCCCGTATCTTATTGTGAATGCCTGGCTAGTCGCCTGTGAACTAGAGACTGAGTGCTGTTCAATGACCAGGAATCGTAACATGACCGGATTGCGAAGAGGGTGTACCAGGGACGGTCCATCACTGTCGTTTGTGCCGCAGTAGCGCATGGTATCGTGTTCACCTCTGGAATCATCTGTCTGTGTGACTATGTCTGATCGTTGACTGTTTGTGTTATCTTACCCCGCGCTGGTCAAGTTTGATACGTATTGTCGTTGATCAATGTTGCATCTGTTTATCGTGTATGCCAAGTATGGCTGCCAGAACTAGGAGGTCTCTTATGTAACGGTCGCTACGCAGATGTGTGCGCGCTGGCTGAGAGAAAGTGCAGGATCCTTGAAGGATACCGCTCGGCTGTCTGGCAGAATAGTCAACCACTGGTCCTAGTTAGATAACTTGACGTCATCAATATGCTAAAACTCGTCCTCTGGTTGGTAGCGGAAGCTTCTAGCCCAATGATGAACCATCGGCATCGAATGTCAAAATCAAAAGATTATCGCTGAGGGCCAGTGAGCTGCCATTCAGGTGGCTCGTTTACACTGACTGAATGTGTCAGATGACTGATTGGTCGTTGCGGAAAATATACCGTCTTATATCTTGGTTGGTGTTTAAATCCGCCTCGCGCCTGGAAGTAAAACCCGTCAACGGCGTCGCGTTCAGCCAGCATTAGCGAGACGTCTGGTGATTTATGTAAGCTGGCGCGTGTAGTTTTTTTATCCAAATGCCAGACGGCAGCGCAGAGTGGCGGATGTGGCGGAGACTCACCGGCCGCAATGGCGTGTTCCCCGTTCTCTCTCCTTCGTCCGCCGACCAGTCCGGTTTGGCTACATTGTGGGTGGCTGCCACTGCCGTAGATTAAGCTCGTGCCTTTTTGAGCGGCTGGCTGGGGATCCGTCTGGAGATTTGTGGCCGAGCTTCTCGTGGCAGCTGTCAGCCTATGGAGATTGGGTTTGTCTCACGGAATGTCTCAGTACGTGTCTCAATTCAATCAGCCCGAGCGGTGACGAGACGAACTGAAGCGGTGACTTTACCTCATGTTCGGAAGGCGTGTATGGGCCCAGCTAGCCGCTGCGCTGGATAACTGATTGGGTACCTGACTTCATACGATGGCCGGCCTGTGAAGGGTTACATAAGGCGCCTGCCCACGATATCAGCCCCGATGAGTTGTCTGCGGGATGGGGCTGTCGGCCGGCCCTGTTCTGCGGGCAGGGCTCGCCGGCTGCTGTATGTATGTATGTATGCTGTCGGCCGGTCGGCGCATCGGCCGGTCCCTGGCGGCGACTGGCGCCGTTACAGACTCCCGCACGTGACAGGCGCCCGAGTCCAGGCACGTGATGGGCAACCAGCGCCGGGTGACCGTCAACAAACGGAGCACAGCGCGACTGGGGAATATCCGACCGCCGGCGCTGAACGGCAATGGCAAACCGAAAGTGGACTCGCGTGTTACGGCGACACCTTTGACCGTATGACCCAGGGGTCAGCAAAAGGTCGACCTGCCGAAATTTGCACAACGCATAGTGGCTTCAGCAGAGCTGCAGCGGTCAATGTTTTCCGAAAGACTAGCGAAAACAAAGCTTGCTTTTCCACTCAGCAATGAAACCTATCAAGATCACATGTTGGATACTTTCAGATGTGCATTCACTGGCTATCCTCAAAAAGGAATGAAAATAAATGCTCGATTCTGATCAATAGCCCGTCACTCTGAAGCTGCCGCATTTGATCACTCTCGGCCGCCCTCCTATCTCTGGCAGTCAGGCTCGCTTTATCACAGGATGTAGTTGATTCAGTGCACAGTGGGTGATCTATTATCGTTTCATAACATGATGGATTTCAGGCATGTGCCACGTGCGAGACCGGAGCGCCTTTGAGCGGGCGGTGGCCGCGGAGCTGACTTTATACTCAGTAGTGACCACCTGTTGGGGCTGAAGACAGGTGAGGATATCACAGGTGGTCCGGTCACTCCCAGGATATGCTCATGGTCGTTGTGGTATTCCTGTCATGGGTTGGGGAGTCGCAGGCTCTGAGCTGCGCTGATGGCTCAGTTTCGATGCAGTGAAGATTCCACCGTTCACCCTCCCTGAGGGATGATTCTTGAATTTGAAGTCCTGACCATCAGCTCTTGCTCGTGTTTGAATCTCATTGGAAGTTGGCATATGATACGATGAATAGTCTCTTAAAAAATGTTTGTTTTCGGTGCAGGAATCGGTGACCTTGAGCTACATATTTTCCATGTGCTGTAAGTCGTTAAGTTTTATATTCGAACTCGAGGAAGCTTCATCCAAACATGAATTTAGATTTAATCGGATTTCTTATTTAAACGGGATTTTAAATAAACGGCCGTATGCTCTACTGCTTTAAATCCGGGATAAGGTATAAAACAACATTGGCATGGTCAGCTATCCAGTAGTTTAACCCTCGCCGGCCGGGGGGGGGGGGGGGGCGGGGCGGGTGCCGCCCCCCCCCCCATAGGGTTTTTTTCGCGATAGCTCCGACCACGCTGGCGATAGAGAGCTGAAACTTGGCATACCTGACCTTTGATCCAAGCCGCATCTTTTGACACCAACCGCATTTTTGGGTCAGGTCAGGTCACTGACCTATGACGTCATAAGTGAACCTCTGCACGGTCTTTAGATGTCGCAACTTCGCAACGCCCTCACTGCCAGAGGAGATGTCACAGGGAAATGAAACTTGCAGGATCTAGTATCCATTATGAGTCCCACAACTTGTATATCTCGGATTTTTCCTAAAGGTCATATGAGGTCAGGTCATTTTCGTGACCTCACCATTATAAGTCAATGGGGAAAAATGAAAACTGCTATTCTGGCGCCGGGAACGATCTCCAACTATCTCAAGCACACAGAATCGTGATTTTATGCACTCCTTGCAAGGTTAGATGCGTCACTTTTGCAATGTTGACCTTGCGTGACGTCATTTATGACGTCATCAAGGTCATATTAGTTTTTCGTCAATAACTCTTGATCAAATTGAGCTAGCGAGTCGGGAAAGCCACCAATGGACTCAGGAAGACCTGCCGAATCGAATGATATGCAACATGACCTCTTTCGACCAACTTCGTGACCTGGGGGTGCTGACCTGACCTTGACCTGAGGTCAACACCCCAAGTTGACCTGACCCGGACAAAAAGTATATCATTCGACGCGCCTGAGCGAGACAAACACGATGCTGCCAAAATCGGCGCTCTGCGGCCGTTTTTTGCGAAGTTATTCACCAAAAACTGAACCGTACCTTTGGGCACTTGACCTGACCTCAGAGGTCACCGGTTGACCTAGGACCTTAAAATCGGGTACCAATCTCTGCGTCTCGTAACGGCGCACACGCTCGTTTTTTCCGCGACGCGCTAGCTCCACCAGGGGCGAAACGGCGAGGGGGGGGGTTCGCACCCGCCCCCCCCCCCCTCGGCCGGCGCGTATGTAGAAAACCAATAGGTGCGGCGAGGGTTAAGTTCCATTTCTTATTAGACATGCCATCGGTAAACTTACCCCTAATTGCTTGTGTCGGAATCTACACTTTTCATCTAAATTCGCTCTTTTGAATGGCTGAGTATGAGCGCTGAGCAGCTCGTGGTTAGGGTCCTTGCTATGCGGCCAGTGGTGACCGGACGACTAACCGACCGTCTGATTTATAGTGTTTACTGCTGTGCGACGAGCGCCTGTCCTTGCCGGCAGTGGATGTCACCGCGCAGCCTGGACCGTTTCGGACGGCTCCTGCGCAGGTCACAGGCACTGTGCGCATCCCATCGGACGCAGCGGCGGTCATCTGCATGCGTCCCGGAGAGCGATGGAGCTGGGCCGTCTCCGGAGCTGTCGGGCGAACACCGGGCCGGCGCTGTGTATCAGCGCTCACCATCGCACTGGAGCCAGCGCCGCCAGCGGCCGGCCGACGAGGGGCCGACCGAGGGGCCAGGCTCAGTGCTCAGTGCCGTTCGGACCGTGGTTGTGCACTGTTGGACGGGACGAGTGGAGAGCTGGGAGGAGAGAACTAACACGGTCCTGAGAAGGTGAGTACTTGTCATGGATTGGATTAGTATTAGATATAAGATGTTTGCGCTTGAATAATGAAACTATTAAAAGCCGCGGCAGTGACGCTGGCAGGGCAAGTGACTGGAGATGTTTATACCAATGCTCACTCGGCTCCTAAGCCGCGCTGCGACAAGCGATAAACGGTGCTTTTAATGTAAAAAATCGATGGGGTTAAATCAGGGTAAAATCGAATCGATGATTAAGGTCTTTCTTTTGTGAGATCAAAAGCCATGTCACAATCCAAGTCACCAACTGGTATTATCTTTTTGACATTTCATGGCTGCAAATTGCAATATGGTGAGGAAAAATATTCAATGAGTCCTTCGCACTCTATCGACAAGTACCTTTCGAGCTTCTCGTCAGATCTCACCTAAGGCTGGCGATCTTTTGGAAAGTTTCCTCCAGAGGGCGGGCAAAAGTGTCATGTAAGACGATGCTTCTTGCTTATCTTGCTTATAGGTTGCCTATAGATACATGCGCCCATTCAAGGTACTCTTCTCCACTTCCTGTCGTGGCGCGACTCTTTCGAATTTCTAATGTTATTGCCCAAAAACTTCCTTTGACCCATCCTTTGGTGCGACAGGAAAAGATATCCACATTGAGCGGTCAACAACAGCCCAGTTAATGACGATACCTACGAGCATGCTGATTAACGGGATTATTACTCGGTACTCACACACATTAACATGCTATGGAACAGGGTATGGGTAGGCACGACTTCAATCATTTTTGATTAATAAAACGGCTTGTCTTATGCTACGGTGAAATCAATACTCGCTCTTTTCTACGTTAGACGACATGCCGCTTAGACATGCTGTTTGCATTGTTTGCAAGTTGCAACTGCATTGTAGAGTTGACCTGTTGAACTGTACCCTTATTAACCGTTTCCGCCCGTGCAGCCCCCTCACACTGCGCGATGCCCGCTGCGAGTGAAGTCGAGATCGCAGCGCCGCCCAGTGGACTGGAGCAGCAGCACGCGGCGGTGTTCACCGCGGACGCCATCGCCTTCCTCTCCGACTGCTACACGCGGTTCAGAAATGATATCCAGACGGTAAGTGACATACGGGAGCTCTTATCGCACTCTGCACCCAGCCTCTCGTAACTCGTCTTGTTGTCCCATATGTTATTCTCCCTGTCAGCGTCTGATCATAAGATCACTGGTTACTTTGAGGTCACTACATAACTGATGTAAAATGTAGACATTGGACAGCTTACTGTGTATATTAGCAACCAGGAAGTGATAGCTTAGTGGCTGTCAGGTCACTAGTTGCTTGATGTGGTTCATAAAAGCAGAAGCACCATCGTACCATTGTTGATACAGGCGTTCTAGCATCATCCGACCGTGTCCCTGTCTCGCGCCACACTGTAACCCGTCCATCTCTCCACCTATACCTCTGTGTTACTGAATGTATCAACACCGGTCGTGTCGGACAGCTGTACGACGAGCGATGCCGGCGCCAGCTGGCGCTCAACACCAGTGGCGAATTGCCCATGGTATCCTCCCAATCGGCCCGGACGGACGGCGACTGGACGGTGGCGCCTCTACCGGACGGGCTGAAAGACAGGAGGATCGACCTCGGCGATGTCACTCCGTCCGATATGACTCAGCTGACTGCGGCGCTCAACTCGACCGCCTCAGGAGTTCAGGTGATAATGGAGTAGCATGAATCGGGCGTCGCGGGCTAAGGGGTTAAAATGTGTCTCAGGCTGCAGCACGAACGTCGCCTTTGCTTGATTGTCAGTTTTGATTTCGTGCAGGGTCATCACCTACCACATATTTATAACGCAGTTTTGTGTTTCATCTGACACTACCCTATGCAAGGAGGGATGCGTTTTTATCTGCAGAAATAGACCTCCAGATATACTTGCATGACATGTAAAATAAGTTGATCGATGACGTCAGATGTGATGCCTTTTTCAGGTAGACTTTGATGACGGCCACTGCCCTACCTGGCGGAACCAGCTGCTCGGCTGGCACCACGTGATGCTGGCATCCACCGGAGACATGGAGATGCCTCCGCTGGAGCAGGCGCCCGTGCTGATGCTGCGGCCACGGGCCTGGAATATGACCGAGTATAACGTGCTGATCGGGGGCCGGCCGATGCCCGGAGCGCTGACTGACTATTGGTGAGTGGTGCGGGCCACCGGCGGTCGAACAGCCACTGGTAGCCGATAATGGCTGGTGAGCTGACAGTCTGCTGGTAAGTGGGGTAGAGTGGTGTGCGGTGGATGTCAGAGAGGCGGGCTGCCGATGTAGGCGGTCACTAGTGAGCTGAGACAGACGGCGTCTGGTCTGTCGAGGTCTGTCAAACAAATAACTGGTCTGTTGCGGTAAACGACTTCTGGCTTTCCGAGGCCTGCTGGAAAGGCATATGAGGCGAGACCGAAATATTGTCGACTTGTGTGCGCCTCAAGCCCACACCCAACAGTCGGAACTCCATGTGGCCGTCTGTGTGCTTATCCAGCATGTTCCCCGCCCTGGTCATGACCCCGTCTCCGTCCCCGTCCCGGCAGCCTGCTGCTGTTCCACTGCGGTCGGAAGCTGGCGGCGGCCGGACGCGGACCCGCCCTCTACCTGCCCAAGCTGGAGGCGGTGCTGGAGGCCAGGCTGTGGAACAGCATCTTCTGCTGGACCGAGGACAGACTCCAGATGGACAGAGGTGCGGGAATATAGGTCGGAAAAGGACATTTGGAATAGTTATCAATCCGTCCAGGTTCGTTTTAACCCGAGTAAAAATGCAATGAAAAGTTTTGTCCGAAGAGTCATTGTTCTTTTAGCAATGCCCTCATACTCGTTACTTTTGACGGTAAGTAACGGCATAGCGTGCTTGAAATTAGAAACGATACAGAAACTGGATCGGTTAAAACCGATCAATAACTCGAAAAGCGTGAAACCATTTAGCAAGCTTCAAAAGAAATCGTGACGGTTTAGTCTGTATTTTATTTATCCCAGAAACCGTTCATGTTGAAACTTCACTCAATTAGTTTTACATGTCAACCTGAACTGGGTCTGACTTTCAGGAACAATCCGCGCCGTTCTGATGATTGAGAACGTCCTGGCGGCCTGCGAGATTGAGGACATGCTGTACGAACTGCGGGAGCACTCGCTGGGCCTCAACTGTGGCATGTGGGACTACGCCGCATCGTTCATCAGCAAATTCTGTACGTATGACTGCACGTCAATATCTGAGCAAGGCAGGAGCCTATTAGTCATGTACTAGGGTGGCCCGCGTGCTCCGCAACGCGAAAAGGGGCATTTACGATCGGCGGGTGTTTGGTTTTCTTGTGTCGGTTGGGTTATCTATCCCTTTCGGTGGATTGCTTTTTGACGGCTGAACGTTTTGGTTTGGAAAAAATATCCACCGCATTGAGGTGCCCGTGTCTGATAAGCATGCTTTCCACTTCAGAATCTGTCAAATGTGTTTTATAACTGAGGTGCGTAGTTTTAAGACAAATGAAAGGCGTAGATAATTTTCACTAAAAATCGTTTTGCAATTTATGTTTTTAAGAATACTGTTGCTTGTCATGCAAACGTGATGATTGGATCTTGGAGAGAATTGAATGCTCTTTCCAATGATAGCATTTTCAATTGTCAAACGTATCAGGTTAAGCAGCAAAATCCGTGTAATTATTTAGTGGCACATTTTGGACAAATACCATTTAATTCAGCGATTTTTTCCACATTGTTTTTGATCAATTAGCTTTTCAAAATTTGTCCATGAGAGACGGTACATTTTTATTGCTAATAGGCGCTGTTTCAACTAATTTCGTCTGACGATCACCTGAAATTAATATAAATTCCAAAATCCGTCCAAAACGTCCATTTTTCAAAAGAAAGTGTCCTCCCCGGTGCACGTGGCGCGTGCCAACCCCTGCACCGCACACCATTCGATAGCCCGTTCGATTCTCTACACGATGTTGTTTTCCCCGTACCGGTCGGGCCCACGGTTACCGAGATATTGCACCGGGACCGGACCCGTGTCGGGCAAATTTGGCTGTTTTCGCCCGTTTTTTGCCAGCCGATTAATACATGTAAAGTCTATGACGCGAATTTGCACTTTTTGGGCACGCGCCACGCGCTCGCTATCGATCCGATCGAGCTGAGACCCATCAAAGGCACGTTGTCCATCCTTGTTCTATGAGTTGCGCAAACTTCAGCGCGGTAGTTGCAACGGTGTGACCTGTAACCCGCGCTACGTAGCACCATGTCGCGACCTTCGTAATAGACAGAAACTACGTCACCACAAATAGTAATATAGACAAGCGGCTGCGCCACTTGCTTTGCTGCGTGGTAGAAAAAAATACAGCACCAGCCAATTTGCTTTCGAATGGTGTTTGATTCATGTCGATGTGTCGTCTAGAAGCATAGATATGGACGGAAACGTGAAGAGAATTTAAAAAAGAACTGTTCTGAGGGCGTTGTTGGATGAAATTTGGGTGATACAGGGTCAAGACGGGTCAAAGGTGTCAGCCTCGGTCACTTTGGGTCAGGCCAGGTCACATAGGTCACCTCTCGTCCGCTGGGATCAGCCCGGGCCACTGTTCTGCTTTTGCCTCCACCCCTAACACTACCCCTACCACTACCCCTACCACTACCCCTACCACTACCACTACCCCTACCACTACCCCTACCACTACCCCTACCACTACCCCTACTACTACCCCTACTACTACCCTTACTACTACCCCTACTACTACCCCTACCACTACCACTACCACTACCCCTACCACTACCCCTACCACTACCCCTACCACTACCACTACCCCTACCACTACCCCTACCACTACCCCTACCACTACCACTACCCCTACCCCTACCACTACCACTACATCTACCCCTACCCCTACCACTACCACTACCCACACTCCTACCCCTACCACTACCCCTACCACTACTCCTACTACTACCCCTACTACTACCCCTACCACTACTACTACCCCTACCACTACCCCTAGACCCTACCCCTACTACTACTCCTACCACTACCCCTACCCCTACCACTACCCTACCCCTACCAACACCGCCGGGTCATGTCAGGTCACAGAATAATTGGATCCAATCAGTACTAAAATATCAGACTTCAAGTGTTCCCAGCCCTGCCCTTATTCGTGTCATTCCATTACGCTTAATCGTATTTGTCGGAAATGGCGTTTTGTGGCATATGTGGCGCATTGCGACAAACGCGGTGCATTTTCACCCGGCGATTGAGCATGTATCTTGGCACCAAATTGCACCCATATCGGACTATATTTGACAAAACTGTGCGATTTTCGGCAAACATGACGCCCTGAGATAATTGTGGCGCATTGCGGCAGACGCTGTGCATT
This sequence comes from Amphibalanus amphitrite, assembly GCF_019059575.1. Classification (NCBI taxonomy): domain Eukaryota; kingdom Metazoa; phylum Arthropoda; class Thecostraca; order Balanomorpha; family Balanidae; genus Amphibalanus; species Amphibalanus amphitrite. The sequence continues at coordinate 1,392,448 of NW_024881511.1, read as the reverse complement.
TGCAAACTCGTATCACAAACTGTTCCCATTGAATGAAAATCAGCACATTCTCTCGCCACTTTTTATTCAAATTAAAAAGTTGCCCATCCGCCAATGCGAGGCACCCGCCACCGATCGGCATGCATTTGTTCCACAAAGTTTGTCGACCCCGGCTCTCAATGAAGATCTACGAACCGATCAAAATTTCATTGGCGTTCTTCCGGCGCGCCCCACGCGCGAACCGTGCACCCCAGCGAGTCGGAACCTAGAAAAGGCGCTGACCCGTTCTGTCACCTATAAGGTGTGCAAATTTCAACCCCCTACGCCGTACCGTCTGCCCTGTAGCCGTAACAAATTGAACCCACTACACGATGTGCGGACACACAGACTCACAGACAGACGGATTCTGTTTGAATAGTAAGTTAGATACCGAGTGTTTTTGATTGATATAAGTGAGGGTTAATATTGGGTCATGTTTGAAGCATGTTTAACTTCTGATACATCAAGTCGCCAGGCATACGATGGCTGCGTAATTTATGCGCTCAGTTTTAGCACTGGCTAACTTAATGGACCTAGCACTGCAGATCAGAGGCCAGTTTTACCAACAGAAAAATAGCCGCCTGCCGCCAGAATTTTTTGCCTAAAGACCGCTTCACATCCGGAGCGTAAACGCGATAGGCACGTAAGCGGATAGGGCGCTTTACCCTTTACGCTCCGTATGTGAAGCGGTCTTTAGGCAAAAAATTCCGGCAGGTGGCTATTTTTCTGTTTGTAAAACTGGCCTCTGATCCTGTTAATCGCGGACACCGTACTGCCTTCAATCCCTCTGTTCCACCCTCACGACAGTCAAATCATCCCCTTCCCTTCCCTCCCTTACGCCTCTGAAGCCATGAACCGGGATGGACGGTCACCTCTAGCCGTGAGTAGCTCCTTACGAACATGCTCACGTGCGGTGAGGCGACCGTCAGGGACGTGGCCTTCTCATCATGACGGGCTCAGCCCTGGCGGCGCACCAGGGTGGTTGCCCAAGCCGAATGTTTCCGCTTAATGCCAATTACCCTTCCAGCTCTGAAACGGTCTCATTAGACCGGAAGGACCCAAGCTTACAAAACAAACAAACCGTGCGGCTCCCAGTACTCTGATCTGTTTTTGTTCTTCAGCGCGACGGCCGGAGTTTGTCCTGCCTGACCGGGGGACCAACATCACCATGGCTGCGCCGTTCCTGACCGCCTACCTGCGGCACGCGCTGTCCGTGGGCCGGCGCAGGAAGGCGCCCGTGACGGCTGGCATGGCGCCCCAGGTGCTGCCAGAGGACATCGAGCTCAGGTTAGAGCGGTGGCGGGCGGCAGGGGCTTGCCACAGTGTACTGCTCAGGGTACTAAGTACCGAGCACTGAGCAATCAGTCAGCGATTACTGGCCAATCAGTCACTGATCATCCTTCATCAGTTACAGACTAACCTGGCCGACTCATAATCTGTCGGTACGCACTCCGTAGGTCATTGCTCATTTCTTACGTCTCTGACTTATCTACAGCTTGAGACTTAGGCAATAGATCACTTAGTTGCATATACTTCCATTTATTAGTCCGTATTCTGCACTTATATGTCATCTGAAATACTTTTTTGATGGAATACCCCAGATACCCTAAGCATTCGTCGTGTACATGATGTTATACCGTCTCGGTTTCGGCGCCGATCGTCTCACAGCCGCCGCTGGTCGTATGTCCCCAGGAACTCCATAATCACGTCGGTGGTGCTGGCGAAAAGGGCCGAAATCGAGGAGGGAGTGGATGGATTCCTGGCTCATGATCCCAAAATGATCCCCGCGCTGCATCAGGTCAGACTCGTGTTAAACTGCGGTAACGGATTGCTTGTGGGTCAATTTCGAGGTGTAGCCTAGTTGAGCTACCTGCTTCAATTACCGTTTGTGTTGAATTTTATTACATTGAATTTTATTGACTACATTATGGTTGTTTCAAAGCTGGTAATTCGTGGTTGTTAGGTACTGCCTACTGACATACAACTGCAGTATCAACACTGATAGCTGGTTTTGAGACGGATTACGTGATACACCAATACCAGATCTCTCTCAGAATATATAGTAGTTATGTTCGTTGTTTCGCACTCTCGCCTGACGCCGCCCTCTCCATTCCCCAGCTATGGGAGGTGGTACACCCGGGCCCTGAGGTAGCGCCGGACCTGTCACAACTGCTGGCCGTGCCGAAAGGCCACATCACCACTGGCGGCATCCACGAGAACGTCTGTGTCAGTCTGATGTTCATCCACGCCTGGCTGGACGGCCAAGGGCAGTTCGTTCATCGCGGCAGGATGGAGGATTCGGCGACCGCCGAGATATCGCGCTCGCAGCTGTGGCAGTGGTGCCGACACCGGGTGAGGGGGCGAGACTGGGTGGGGGGAGCGCCACTGGGTGCAGCGCGCCATACTCATGTTTGTGGACGATGAGATAAGGGAAGTCACTCGAATTCCCTTCCTGTGCCAGTGGGTGAGGTGGCGCTGCGGGGCGCCACCATCCGGGGCTCGTGGGGCTGTGAGGGGGCGCTACGATCCGCGAGTCACCAGCGTCCAATATGTGTGGGGATGGATACCTCACAACGTAACAAACCATGGTCATACACAATACCAAACTAAAAGTCGCGCAAGTATGAGATCGTGTCAATATGATAGATGAAGTTATCCAGTCATCATGCATTTTAGTTGAACATCACCTAGCCGTGGTCTCTAATAGCTGTCGAGTTTTTCAGGAAAAAAATGTGTCCCACTGCTCGAGTCTTAGCATAACATGACTCCCGAGTCTGTCCAGATGCCTCTCTGCTTACAACTCAACACCCATGATTGCTGACTCCCGACTCTGCCCAGCAGCCCCTGTACCACTCTAATACCCGTGATTTGACTCCCTCCTCTGCCCAGGTGCCTCTACACGACTCGCACGGCCCGGTGACGCTGGAGCTGGTCTTTACCGAGATCGAGAGCGCCGTCAACCTGCTCAAGAAGGCCGGCACCGATGTCAGTGACGCCGCCCCGCTTCTGAAGAGTCTGATTCGCAGCGAGGAGTTCATCCCCTTCATTACCACCTTCCTCAGCCAGCTACCTGTGGTACAGGATGCCCCGTGAAGGACCGACACCAGTGGTGTGGGGGTCGGTCGAGGACACCCCTGAGGGTCTAGCAGCGACTGGTGTAGAGGGTCTGTGAGTGACCAGAGGAGGGTGGTGTTGGGGACTTGCTGAGGGTCCAGCTTGAAGGAGGTATTGTATGTAGCATGCCGGGAACCCTGAAGGGTCCAGCGGCAGGTGTAAGAAGCCAGTGGTTAGAATCTGAGAGATATGAGCTGCTGGCTGGTGCAGCGACCTGTAAATACTGTGTAGATCGACAATCTAGAATTAGATCGAGAACTATGTAGAATCTGGTCGGGTGTTATGAGGTTTCGAGCCGGGTGCGCCGGTATCCCTCGGCTCACCGATGCCGTGTGTGTGTGTTACGGGTGGAGGGTCAGAGCCTGTCGGTGTGACGATCGATATCAGAATCTCAGATAAAGTTCAGATTCGTCACCAGCGTGTGAGGTGTGAGCATACGTCCTGATCTTTTATCAATATATGTATGCAGAGAGGCGTGGAGCTTTATTTTGGTGAGAGAATGTTTACCAAGAAGGTAGTGCCAGCAGTGGAAGGCGACGTGAAACTTTCGAACTCCTTACAAGTTGTATAAGCTGTTATCGACAGAGCCCCACTTCCTAGCTGATGATCTAAGCGTCGGAGCCTCCCAAGTCCTTAATGTATTTATCGGGCGCACTCAACAGCCGGGTGTAATTAAACATGGCTATCACGGACCCAACCGTGGCTGAACCCGCGGCACACAGCGCCCGGGATGATCCAAGTCAATATCGGGCCCCAGAGGTATGTCCGGTGTATGCAAAAGCGAGCGGTGTTTGAGGTGTAAATGGGAAAGGCAATGGGAACGTGTTGTTTTTATATTAAAATTGGTTACACATGTGTTTCGGGAATAATCCCTTGGTCACACCATATAAAAATAACTACCTATATCGAAATACAATCGAGGTCGAACGGGGTCGAATGGGGACGTTCACAGACACTCACAGATTAGCAATTCTATACATGACTGAAAACGTTACACTGCTTTTCGCCCGGAACCCCTACTTCCTGAAATCATTTTTCAAAATTAATTGAGCAGTGTGCTTGCTGAGTTTTACTTTACCCGAATTCCCATTGAAATTACTAATCGTAGAAATAAACGCTGCTTCCACCGCCTGTCGGTTACGCTTATTTAATCCCACGCATAGGTTTGACATCGCCGACCAGTTTGGCAAATGCCCCGCGTCATCCACATGCTGCACTATGGCGTTAGATTCTTGGTGATTCCGCAAATCTCTTTTGTGTTCCTCTACCCGTTTAGCTGCACCCCTGTATGTTTCCCCTATGTAGCTTTTTTCACAAACGCCACATGGAATTTTATAAACCACACTGTTTTGGTTGCTTGCTTTCTTCTTGCGCCGTAAAATATCCTTAATTGTTGAACCCGATGGAGATGTAATGTTTAAGGCTCCCCTGGTAAAGCTTGTGATCACTTCAGATTGTTCTGACAGAGGTACTGATATATATTCCTTTCTTTTCGTGGCATTTGAATTGGAGGATCTTGAGCGGATCTTTATAGCTTTCTTTTCTAGCTGAAGGAGAAGACCCAAAGGGTAGCTGAGTTTGGTAAAAGTTGTCCTAATGTACTCTAGCTCGTTCTGTAAATATTCCTTTGAACAGATGCGAAACGCTCTGAGATAAAATCCCAAAACGACTCCAGTCTTCGTTCTTTGACTGTGCGACGAATAAAAATGGATAAAGTCATTCTTGTTGGTCGGTTTCCGGTATACGGAAAACATCAGTCTTGATTCTCGGTTCCAAATCAGTGTGTCTAGGAAAGGGAGCTTGCCATCTTGTTCCTGTTCGCAGGTGAACTGTATTTTCGGGTGCACGTCGTTGAGCTTTCGAAGAACACTGTCTAAATCTTGTTGCTTGTTCACTATAACCAGAATGTCATCCACGTACCTTAGCCATGTGGTGCTTTGACCGACGATGTTCAGAAAATGATCCGTTTCTAACGTTTCCATGAAGATACACGCGAGCACAGGACTAAGAGGGGAGCCCATCGCCAGACCGTCTATTTGTTTGTATTCATTGCCTTCAAATTCCAGGGCGCCAAACTCAACGCAAAGTCGGACTAGGCGAATGAAGTCCGCTTTCGGCACTGGCAGTGCAATGTCCTGGTTATCGTCCAGTGCTCGTCTTACTGCTTCCATGGCATCTTGTAAGGGGACATTTGTGAAAAGCGATTTCACATCAAAACTTGCTAGTTTTTTGTCATTCATTCTTTCATCGCTTTTCTTCGCTTTTCACAAATGTCCCCTTACAAGATGCCATGGAAGCAGTAAGACGAGCACTGGACGATAACCAGGACATTGCACTGCCAGTGCCGAAAGCGGACTTCATTCGCCTAGTCCGACTTTGCGTTGAGTTTGGCGCCCTGGAATTTGAAGGCAATGAATACAAACAAATAGACGGTCTGGCGATGGGCTCCCCTCTTAGTCCTGTGCTCGCGTGTATCTTCATGGAAACGTTAGAAACGGATCATTTTCTGAACATCGTCGGTCAAAGCACCACATGGCTAAGGTACGTGGATGACATTCTGGTTATAGTGAACAAGCAACAAGATTTAGACAGTGTTCTTCGAAAGCTCAACGACGTGCACCCGAAAATACAGTTCACCTGCGAACAGGAACAAGATGGCAAGCTCCCTTTCCTAGACACACTGATTTGGAACCGAGAATCAAGACTGATGTTTTCCGTATACCGGAAACCGACCAACAAGAATGACTTTATCCATTTTTATTCGTCGCACAGTCAAAGAACGAAGACTGGAGTCGTTTTGGGATTTTATCTCAGAGCGTTTCGCATCTGTTCAAAGGAATATTTACAGAACGAGCTAGAGTACATTAGGACAACTTTTACCAAACTCAGCTACCCTTTGGGTCTTCTCCTTCAGCTAGAAAAGAAAGCTATAAAGATCCGCTCAAGATCCTCCAATTCAAATGCCACGAAAAGAAAGGAATATATATCAGTACCTCTGTCAGAACAATCTGAAGTGATCACAAGCTTTACCAGGGGAGCCTTAAACATTACATCTCCATCGGGTTCAACAATTAAGGATATTTTACGGCGCAAGAAGAAAGCAAGCAACCAAAACAGTGTGGTTTATAAAATTCCATGTGGCGTTTGTGAAAAAAGCTACATAGGGGAAACATACAGGGGTGCAGCTAAACGGGTAGAGGAACACAAAAGAGATTTGCGGAATCACCAAGAATCTAACGCCATAGTGCAGCATGTGGATGACGCGGGGCATTTGCCAAACTGGTCGGCGATGTCAAACCTATGCGTGGGATTAAATAAGCGTAACCGACAGGCGGTGGAAGCAGCGTTTATTTCTACGATTAGTAATTTCAATGGGAATTCGGGTAAAGTAAAACTCAGCAAGCACACTGCTCAATTAATTTTGAAAAATGATTTCAGGAAGTAGGGGTTCCGGGCGAAAAGCAGTGTAACGTTTTCAGTCATGTATAGAATTGCTAATCTGTGAGTGTCTGTGAACGTCCCCATTCGACCCCGTTCGACCTCGATTGTATTTCGATATAGGTAGTTATTTTTATATGGTGTGACCAAGGGATTATTCCCGAAACACATGTGTAACCAATTTTAATATAAAAACAACACGTTCCCATTGCCTTTCCCATTTATATCAATACGTCTATGTAATAATAATAATAGTGTTTGAGGTACCCAAAGCGCCACATTCTTCCACAGACTCATAAAGGCAGCGTGTACAAACAATTATATATTGAACAAACTGTGAGGTGCGTATATAAAGCGTAAAATGTCATTCATTCAAGGAATAAAACAAAGAGAAGGAACATATGAACGACAGTAAACACACTCACTATAAAATTAATTGGCCCTTGCGAAACAAATCAAACCACTGGTTCGACCAAACAAAACGGTTCAAACGCACACGTTCGCAGTTGTATTTCATAGCGATTGGGACGCAGCGCGTCCGCCTGACAAACCACTTCTAAAATCATTGTCCTCACTACTCAAGTAGCGCCTCAAACAGAATGGCACACAAATCGTATCACAAAGTTTTCGGCATTCAAAACTAAGCACACGCCACACGCGCCGAATTCTCAGCTATATGCATTGTAGTGTTGGGAGCAGGTTTGAAGGTCTGTCTCCCTGGCTCAGCTCACAGAAGTTGGTGGGCTCAGCCGAGTGAGCTGGCCGGACCTCGGCAGTGGCAGCTGGCAGTGGTCCCGGGTCCGACTCACCGTCCAGTACGGGCCTCGCTCACTCATTAACTTACTCATTGACTCACTCACTCACTCACTCATTCACCCAGTCGCTTGCTTTCCCAGTTACTAACCCACACGCTGACTCACTCACTCATCGGCTCTCTCAGTCACTCATCTCACTCACTCACTCCCCTACGTCTCCAGTATGGCACACAGACCCTCAACGGGCCACCTGGCTGGAAGGCACTTCGAAGACAACCCGGTATTGCAGCATTGACCCGACGCTTGATATGAGGGGCCGACCAGCGCCCGTGGCTTCGGCAGGACACTCTAGCGCCGGTGACCAGTTGACTCTTGGCTGAGGAGCCGCAATCCCAGCAGTGCGCTCCACGGTTCCTGAGCCCTTTTTCAACTCACTGAGGCGTGTATTGCGGCGCCTTCGGCATGCGGGGATTCGGTCGCCGACGAGGGATTGGGCGTCTATCATCTAATTCCATTTAATGCGGACTGGTCCTTACCAGCAAACCCCGATATCGGAGCCACCAAACAACGTTCAGAAAAACAACGTATCTACACCGCTTTGCAAGAGATGACTATTCGACGAAGGAGGGGGCGGGAGCGGCGGGTCGTCGGGCCCGACGCCGCCCCGCCGGTGACGGCGGCCGTCAGAAGTGCACCTCGCGCACGTCTGTCGGCGTCTCGGCTTTGCTGGACTTGGTCTCGTCGGTGGCTGTGGCGCCGGAGGCCGCGAGGGCATCACGGTTAGCCTGCTCCTCAGCGAACAGTCGGCACATCTCCTCGATCTGGTAGGTGCAGTTCCGTATCAGCTCCTGGGAGAGAAGGCGGGAGATATCGTCAGTGGAGTGGAGGGTTTAGGGAAGCCGAGTGAACTTAACAACACAGACCTCTGTATGCCGAGGTCTACAGAGGTCTACACTCTACATATGGTTACAACAAATGACGACTGAGCATTAGGTTCATAAAAGGCAGTCATTAGTGCTACAAACGCCAGTCGCAATAGCAGCACCCCACGCCAAACAACAATTGATGGACGCAAATAACCTATCAACAGCCGTTCTGACCAGCCCAACCCCTTCCATTACCCATCCCAGACCTTGACCGCGCGCCTGGCCAGTAGTTTACCCCACCGTCACTAGATGTCTCTGTGTACCCGTCCGAGGACCAGCCCAGTTCCTGCGCCAGCACCGATGACTCAGTGACCCTGAATCGATGGAGTCAGCTGCTGATAGTCAGACTCAGCATCGACTCGAGATCAAAGCCTCCACAGCGACCGGAGCTGGCGGACCGCTGCTGCGACGGAGGGGCAGGGGCGGGGGCGGGGGCGGGGAGGGATGTGACCTTCATGGCTGGTCAGAAGGGTGTGATGGCGACCGAGATGGGTACGCTCAGACGGACCGGCCCGAGCTAAAGATCCAGGCGGTGAATCGGGTGCAAAGGGAGTCCTCAGACGCGGCTAGAGGCCCAAACTGTGTAACATGTTCTGAATGTATAAGTGTAGAGTGCATAACAAGTAGTCAGACCGTTCAAAGGGGTACAAAGGGTGCATCAGGCCTGGTCTGAGGTGCCGACTGCTGACCTGAGGGGTACAACTGTCCCGATCGGATACATGGACCATGGCTCGGGAGCAAGGAGGATTCGCAGGCCCGTCCAGAGGAACAGAATGTGTACCTTCTTCATGTTGTACTCTCGGCCAAGGCCCTATCTCTCGGCGGGCCAGAGATACACTTTGTGTTCCCCATCCTGACGAATCCCGGGACCTGTCCTACTACCCACTGCTAAAAATAAGACCGACAGCGATATAAAAGCGACACCATTATCAATTTACTGCGGGCGCCGGTCCGCTCTGGGCCGACCGTGGGAACGCCGGGGAGGGGCAGCAGAGAGGCACGGGCCGGCCCGACCGCCGTCTGCCCGCCAGCCAGGGTGAACGCTCAACTGAAGGTCGTCGTCGCAGCGCCCGCCCGCCGACTACCTCCTTCTCGGCGGCGGTCCAGGGTCGCCGGCGGGCGGCTCGCCAGCGCAGCAGCAAGGATGGAGATCAACCCCATACAGACCGCGCGGGTGGGGGCTCCCACAGACTGACGGGCGGAGAGATGGGGCAGACTCCCGACCCGTCAATAGGTTAGTCATTGGATTGATGCCTCAAGACTGACTCCGGGAGCCGATAGTCTCACAGACAGTGTCATCATGCCTCAGCCCTCAAGCTGCCCACACTTCTGTATGCCACATGCCGCACCGCAGCCAGCCAGATGTTCCCTGACGCAACCAGAGCAGCATGTTTGCATATTGGTCGATTGTTTAATAAGGCGACATCCGGTGCTGATACATATGTTGCGGGCCAAGTGCGAAGGCTAGTCCATTCGCGAATGGACTAGTCCAAGTGCGTTATCGCACTTGGACTAGGCCATTCGCGAATGGACTAGTCCATGTGCGTTATTGCAGTTGGCCTAGGCCGTTTGCGAATGGACGGGCGTTTATGCTCCCAGTCCATGTGCGAAGTCAGGCCAAGTGCGAAATATCCAGCAAGAGGTCATCTGGAGTCAGCATTTTCACACAATGTGTGCAGAATATGGGAGAAAAGGTATACAAAAATTGGCTTTGCTGCGCGCCGCCGTTTTCTCGTGATCTGTGAAAAACCACAGGGAGGTTGAAAGCAACCTCCCCCCCCCCCTGCAGTGCGCGTATTGTTAACCCTCGCCCCGTTGGGGGGGGGGGCATTTTGGCCCCCCTGTGATTTTTCCTGAATAGCAAGAAAACGGCGGCGCGCAGCGCCGCCAACTTTTTAGTACCTTCCCGGGCATCAATTTGACACCTTCACACCAAATTTCAAGTCTTAGGTCACCTTAGGTCAGGAGTTATTGAGGTCAAACTGAGGTCATGTTCGAGCAAAAATGAGCAAAAAACATGCAATCTTGAAACGCTCACCAAATCTACAGTTATCAAGCAATTTCAAAGTTCTTTATTTGGTCTAGTAGACACAAAGCGGTGCTACAAAACTGCTGTCTAGGATTTTCAAAATTTTGGGTTTTTGACCCCAAAAAATTCAAAAAATTGATTTTTTTAGAAAAACTATAAAAAATCAAAACTTTTTCCGAATTTCGAAAAAAAACGGAATATATGTGATAGTCCCTGCGCTCTTCTATATACATACCAAATTTCAGATCGATATCTCGTTTTTTGGCCAAGTTATAGCGAAAAAACTGTTCAAAAATGATGACGTCAAATTTTTGAACTCAATTGTTAGCGATTCTAGACCACGTACGGCAAAACAAAGACCAACATTGAACTCCCCGTGACGAGCTGCATCGATTCGATACCCATTTCAATTTTGTGCAAAAATATTAACTTTGAAATTTGACCTAATTTGACCTGACCTTGACCTGACCTTGACCTGACCTTGACCAAAACGTGACCTAAGCTGGCCCCAAAGGCTGCCTGACCCACATAATCGCATTTGTCATGTAAAATGGACCATAAAACATGTATCACACGACACTTTCATATTGTGGCCCCTCCGTGACCTGACCTCTGTGACCTGACCTGGTATCAGTGACCTCAAATAGCAAAATATGTGTTTGAAGAACATTTCTACACCGATGATTTTCAATGAAATGCATTTTACTCGATTTTACAACGCATTTCTTGAAATGCCTGTAAACGTTGAAAATTGGACCTTTGACCTGACCTGTGACGTCATCGGTTTGACCTAGGTCGATAAAATTGGATCACAAGGTAGTTCCCTGATAGGGCTATCCAACACCGTTTGCCGCTTGTTGCTAGGTTGCGTGGTTCTCGAGATCTTAGGGGGGGCAAAATGCCCCCCCCCCCCCAACAGGGCGCGTTGCTCGGCAGAGCCCAACGGGGCGCGGGTTAAATGCAATGCAACACAACAGTTCTTCGAACACTCACCGCACCGCACTCACCACACACAAGCCGCACCGTCCCGGTACACCACACCAGAGCAGAATGAATCGAGCGCCACAAACTCGACCAAGGTCAGGTCGGGTCATCAGCGGGGAGCCCGGAGCACGGTACTAATGGTCTCCGCACACCACGCGACTCTCCGCTGTTCGAAGGTCACGGGGATATTTGACCTCCCCCAGATCCAGATCGGTGGCCGAAGCCTGGCCAGCGGCAACACGTTGCTATAATTTCCGCTTGTGCAGGGTTCAGCGGAAAGTCGCATCCCGAATGGACCAGGTGTGTGGAGAGTGAGACCTTAACCCAGAGTTGCGCCAGCTCGCAGATCTGCTCCGGAGAACAAACTAAACATATAGACGCAGTGGCGTCGCCACGGATTTTCGACTAGGGGATCTGGTCGGACGGTCAGTCAAAGTAATCCCCACCAAATACTGAAAACTCCTCGGATTTAGACAATCTTATTTTGAGAATGCACCAAAATCGTTTTTAAAATATTTTATTTTATTCTTGATCGATTTTCGTGGCCAAAAGTGTGTGTGTGGGGGGAGGGGGGGGGGGGGCGTCGGACCGGCATATTTTCAAGAATGTGTGTGGGGGGTCCGGACCCCTCCGACCTGGGGGGGTCCGGACCCCTCCGACCCCCCCCCCCCCGTCGGCGACGCCCCTGCATCGACCAGCGGTCCCCCATTCATTCGGAATCGTACCCCAATCCGAGGATCCATGCTTCCGGCGGCTAAGTGCAACGCCACAAACCCGTCCGTTCGCAAACGGCCTAGGCCATTCGCGAATGGCCGGCCATTCGCAAACGGACTAGTCCGTTTGCAAACGGACCGCCATTCGCAAACGGCCTAGTCCATTCGCGAATGGACTAGTCCGTTCGCAAACGGACTAGCCTTCGCACTTGGCCCGTAACACATATATCAGAGTCGACTGGAGGTTAGCCTTTCTCGCCACTAGCACGCGGCCGGTGTCACGTTGGCCAGGACATGACAGGCGGCTGGTGAACGACATGGCTGAGGAATGACACCTCCCCTCCCCCAATGAGACGATCTGTGACAAGGTACACGTGGGCGAGTGGAACTGTTCTGATGAGGTGAGGTCACTTATTGAGCGATTGCAGTCCAACTAATGAGTCACCATGGTGGCTGCTGAGCAAAACAGTGGTCCCACTGCTGACTGCTGAGTGCCGAGAGCCTGTCAGCAGTTCTGCTCAGCAAAGGACAGGTTTTCTGAGCGAATGACAGTTCTGCTGAGCGGATGGCAGTACTGCTGAACGAATGGCAGGTCTGCTGAGGGGGTGTCAGGTCTCTCGATAAAATGACAGTTCTGCTGAACGAATGACAGTTCTGCTGAACGAATGGCAGGTCTGCTGAGCGAATGACAGGTCTGTCGAGCGAAAGCCAGCAGTTCAGCCGAACCACTCGCTGCCACGTGCTGAATCAGCCGCAGTGGCAGCACTCAGACTGCTGAACGAGTTGCAGCCCCCAGTCGTCGAGTACGACAGACCGAGTCGCCGGGTGCGACAGTCGCGGCTCCGGCAGCGCACGGCTGCCGCCCGACCGACAGGCGGCCTTTCACAAGTGCCGCGCTGCAGCCCCCTGTCTGGTGACCTCGGCGACACCAGATGGCCGTGTCGACAGCACCAACAGCACCACCGACACCACGGTCCACGGTACCGGGGCGGGCAGCACCCCTGCAGGTCACCGAGCCACGCGCCGCTCGGCAGAACGCTACAACTCTCAGCGGAGACAAAAAACCTAAGTAAAAATAAATTGTGATACATAGGCCTAAATAAATACCTGGAGGCAGGTATCAGTGAACAACGTTTGCAATATGAAAGGCCACCACTTCATTTATCAGCTGCTGTTATACCAAGCATACAGATAAAGCCGTCGAACTTCCATGAAAACACCCGCTGAGCCCGTCATATCTGATAGTACCGCATTCTTCGCCGTCTGGGCCACACTAAACTGGCCACTCTATACAGCACCTGTTGCCGATACCACCGGATGTAATCGGACCCGTAAACTGGCAGCTCTGTCGCGACCCAGACAGTCACGCCTACATTTCCTGCACAGGTAGCGGGCAGGTAGAGTGTGGGCGGTCGCTGCCCTCTGCCGAGCCGACCGATCGATACCTCCTGTCGCGTCTGCGGCCGCCCGTCTAGACCGCCGACAGCTCAGTCAGACGGATCAGCTGACGGCGTCGGCGGCGACATACGCCAACATCGGCGGCGACGATGGCAGAGTCAACAGAACCCCGACGACCGGCCGACATGGGAAACGCTCCCGTCGAGAGGGAGCCCGCGGCGGCAGGGGACAGGGGAGGGGGAGGGGATGACGGGGGAGTCTGTCAAACAGCTGACTGCCCGGGGGGCACACAACTGGCCGGGGGACCGAACAAGCTTGGGGGAGGGGACTGTAAATGCTGGGGCGGTTAACAGCTGGGTGGCTGGATGCGCCCGGAATTCGCAAAAAAAAAAAACTTACCGTTTCGACGGCGGTGATGCGGTGTAGTTGGCTGAAGATGCCGTTCATGGCGCCTTCCCGGCTGGCCGGCAGCAGGCCCTGGACGGCCGCCGCCAGGCTTGCAGCCGCCACCGTGCTCGCGGAGTAGAAGACAAACTTGAACTCTGAAACAGGACACGAAACAATTATTACACGACAAGCTCGACTAATAGCTCGACTACGTGGGTCAGACACTCGGGAGTTTAAGCCAGAACGGTTATTACTGTGGTGGTGTAAACAAATGCATTCGACTTTCGATTCAATTCACAGGAACAGGAAGACAGCATCATGTAGTTATCACGGTACCTATTCCTAATCCCTCTATCTGCCGGCTCCAATTGGCCCCGTTTATTTCCCCTGCGTCACCCGCCACCACCTGTATCAGCGGTGGGTCCGAACCTTTCGCACCACTCCCTAACCGAAACACCCAATAATAACCTGGGACACGCCACCTCTCGGCCGGAAAAATACCTCAGTCACCCAAACAAAAACAGACCGACCCCGGGCGGGTAGCCGGGGAGGGAGGAAGGTGGCCCACCCGCGGGCACGGAGGGACCGGCTGACCGGATATCGGGTGGATGGCCATTCCGGGAAGGGTCAGCCCTCGGCCCTCTGTTGGGGGTGTCTGGGGGACGGTCAGCCCTCTTTCGGGGATCTGAGAAAGGGTCAGACGGATGAGGCGGCAGCACCAGCTGTCTGTGGCAAGGGGCGCTCTGGGTCAACCCGAAGTGGCATCAGAAGGACACACGACACCAGCCGACCAGGCGCGATCCCAGTCTCAGTAGAGGGGTTTGACTCCCTCCCTGATACAGTTCCAGGAAGAGGTTATCTTATATGACACACGAAAACACCGCGGAGGGTCGGCCCGTGACCCCTCCTCAGCCGGCCGGCCGCTCCCAGGCTGTCCACTGTCCACCCATCTGTGACGCGGGGCGATCCATCAGCCGCGGAAGGGCGCCACTGGCCGCCGGCAGCGGGGGACGTCACTCAGCTCCCAGGGGAGCACGGTTTGAGCGCGGCGTCCTCACTGCTTCACACGGCTGATAGACGCAATCTAAACTCGGCGCATGTGGGAACCCCCGGGGGACCGACAACCGAACCTTGCAGGCAGCCGAGGCCCGCCAGGCGACAACTCGGTCAAGGGTACCGTATGTATGATCACGCGGCCAGCCCTGCGAGGTACCGAGGAGGTAGATGCATGCATATTCTCCATGAGGTCTCGAGTATAGTTGGATTTGGTCCTCGATAGGCCAGTCGCTGCCCAGAGCGCCCCTGCGACCTCTGGCAGGGAATACCCCTGATCGACCCGAAGGTCCAGCTCGGGATACAATTAAACGAGCTCTGGATGCGAGGCGGGCTCCACCGAGCATGGGCCGCGAGTCGCAAAATTTGCCCATTGCCCATACCAACTCACCGTGGAAATCCCTTAGGTGAAAAAGTACCTGCATTTACTACCAGAACTGAAGTTAGGAGTACCGAAAGGGCTTTACTAGCCTGACCGAAGTGACTGATTAATTGATTATAACCATGGTCAGTCACCATGTCCTTTCCTTTTCACAGTCAATATCCTGTGAAATTGGTGGAGCATTGACCTTCGGTTACACACGGAGGGCAGGGTCGCGGTCACCCGGTAGGCGTTCCGGGACTGGCGGTGGGCGGGGCGGGGCTCACGGAGAAGACAACCCGTCTGGCTCGGACACCGCGCACCTCTGCTCACACAAAGGACGACACGACCGGGACAAAAGCGCCGGTCTGGAGAAGGGTCGACAGACACGGCACGCCGACAGGGTCACAGGAGCGCAGCCGAGGACATGAAGTGAGCAGGACCGAGCCGACGGCTGGGCCTGGCCGCCGACCGTCACTGCACAGCGGCGCACAGGCACGGAACTTGACCCTTGGGTTCAGACGACCGTGAATTTCCACCCCGAGCGGCCGCCGCCCGCCCGGTCACCCATGGACCGGCCGGGAAAGGGCCCGCCCCGGTAATTGGCCGGCACCCTCTGTGAGCCCCATTGTCACCGGTCCTTAGTTAGTCACCGGTACGACAATTGTCACCGGTCCTTAGTCCGTCGAGAATGGCTCCACTGCGGCCACATTCCAGCCGGGGACACCCCACGCAGACGGGCGGCCGGCCGGGCGGCGCCAGCGCCCGGCCTTTTTACACAGCGCCGAACTGAAGTTCAAGGGCGGTGGACTGCGGCCGGTGACATTGACATAGGAGAATACCGTCGACTGAGTCGGCACTGGCCAGGGGAGAGGGCGGCCGAACTCGAGGGCAGTAATTCCTACCGGCTCGCATACCACTCCAAACGATCACATGAACGTCTGTATTAGTGCGCTGGGAGTGCGGCACCGCCCCGACAAATAACAGTTGCCACCTCGACGGCAGTTAGCGTTGGTAACAGGTGTCGCCGTTTTTGCACGTCTGCGGGTGACGTGTATGTGTGTGTGTGTGTTGAGGGGGGAATGCCTGTGCGTGTGTCCATACATAAGCTGTAGCCGCAGCCGGCATCCGTAGGTATATCAGAGATTTTAGGAAGTTTCATTTCGAAACGTTAATTGGATGGTAATCGACGGGCCCAATAGTGCCGCACAAGTTTGGCCCAAGTTGCGCACAACATTGCTCCTTTTTGAGACATCACAGTGCCGCAATAAGCACTGTCTGCCGCCACCTGTACTGACACCGACGTCAGTATCAGTCACCGACATCACTGAGTCAGCAGTAGCCTCCCCTTGTCATCAACGTCAGCTCAGCGCCGCTGACTGGCACAGCTCAGCATCAGCAGGGCGCCACTGGGACATTGTCAGCTCAGCAGAGTCTGTAGTTGGGCGCAACTGAACCAGCCTTGGCGTCATCAACCCAATAGCACGGCACGGCCCATGGAAGGGGCTGGTGTGCACCCCGCAGCACTCACAGGACTTCCCCAGATAGATAAACACCACCCCGCCACCCTACCAGACGGATCGCGACCCGATCGCGGCCTGAACGAGCCGAGGCGCCTCCTCATGATTAATGAGCAGTCGGCACCGCTCAGGGGAGCGGCTGATCGGTGAGGTCTGGTGAGGAGGGGCTGCTGACAACCAGCTGGTCAAGTCAGCCGAAATACTGCACCCAGGAAAAACATCGCAATTAGTGGTCCATCCGAGTATAGAGCGAGCAGCGGGGGCGAGGTCGGGGCCAGCGCTATAATTTATATTTTGGGTGAAGCGTCCCGGCCTCGTGCTACACATTAGCCGCCCTTACCTCGATCCAATTTAAGGCGAAAATAACCGATTGGACACGGTGATGCCCGGTAAATACGAAGACTACGTGAGGTGAGCGAGAAGGGTCTCCAGGAATAGACAGGGTAGATAATAACAGACTGTTATGGGCGCGTAAAGAAAAACAAGACTTTATGAATATGGAATTACAAATGCCTTGCTTCACCTTGTTACATGCTTCACATACTTAACTTCGCATAGCGCAGCGGCGAGGTGCCTCAGATTGGGTCCGGCCTTCTGTGGGGAAGAGGCCCTACCCACTGAGCCCATGCATGAGGACAGGGGAACGAAATGAGATGCAGCTGAACCAACCTGTACTGCACATGACGATGAAGGTCTGGGCCTGCCGCCGCACGTCCGGCACTCGCGAGGACGACAGGTACCGCTCCAACGACAGGCGGTGCAACAGCGGGTCCAGGAAGTCGTGTGACGTGACGGCGTTGATCTCCCACCGTAGCCGGTGCAGCACCAGCAGCTCCCAGTCCTGAGAAAGAAAAAGAAAAGAATGTGGTCAATCGAACATGTAAGAAAACGTTGTGGTGGATAGACAAGACCTTTCAGAATTGTGTGGAAGTGTGGGGCATGTAAGGTCAAGGAAAGACATGAATAATAGTTACTATCTTTCTCATGCACCGTGATACAGAGTACGGTTTTGAAATAAAATCAGCTCTGCTTCAGTTTCGCTCAATTCGCATCACAGCCGTGTCGAATCCTCTGCCGGCTTCGTCCGGGTCCTTTTGAGGCGGCGCCGTCGCGGGAGGCCACATCAGACTGCCTCAGCGTAGCAGCCGGACGACTCACTAACCTTGGTCTGAACACCACCCAGCCCCAGCCCGTCGACCGACAGGAGAACCCACCCGGCGACCCAGACAGGTCACCTAACCAACCGACTTCATACACTTCACGTGTGACCTCACGTCACTGAGGTGACGGTACGGAACAGGGTGGGGCTTAGTGGTCCTACATCCCTCGGGTCGGGAGGACCACGGTGCGATTTTGCATCTCTAGTTGGTCAGTGACGCCTGGGGCCGAGGTCGGGTGACTCAGCGGAGCCTGCCCGAGGCCATCGACATCGAACAGCTACTCAAAACACATCGCAACAGCGACGATCGAAGAACATCTGACCACTTTTGCAGTCCTTTTGATCGTGATGATATGTTCCATTCATTGTAGCTCGTAGTTCCGCCTTTCTGAGATGCACTGGTTGTCCTGGTGGGTCAGCACAGCTCAGCATCTCCGTGTGGGAACCGGGCCCGTCTGCTATACGCGCCACTCCGCCAAGGCCAGAGCCCGGCGGCCGGCGCACCGCGACACACCCGTCAGTTCACCATGCCGGCGGTGGGCGGTGGGAGGTGGGCGGTGGGCGGTGGGAGGCAAACGGTAGACAATGACGGTAAAGTCACACTGACGTCTCTATCAGTGCTGAATTGAGAACGGTTGAAACAGTACATAGAAATGAAACAGTAACAGTAGAAACAGATTGAAACTGTACAAAAAGGAAGACTCGAGCCCGAGGCTCAACTCTATCGCAGTTTGGATCAGCTTCGGTATCATCAGCCCCTTCCGTTTTACTTTTAGTTTCTTCAGAATCGTTCAGCAAAATAGGCACTACGCTAGAACGGCAGCGTTTGGTTTAAACTTTAAAGCATCGCTGAGCCACGCTGGATTTTCGGCACCCCGCTCGCGGCCGGCCGGTGGTCGTCAGCTGCATTGCTCGGCATGGGAGCCGGCGGCGGCGGCGTGCCAGCCTGTGCAGCGGCGCTGGAATCCGGCTGGACCGGCTCGTTTGAGCGCCGCGGCCCGCCCGGACCGGGCCCGCAGTGCGGCGGTGGCCGACGGCGACCGGCGCCCCGGCCCGGCCCGGCGACACCACTCCGGCCGTCAGCGACGGACATTCGCGCGCCAAAGGTGCGCTGCCGCCGGCCACCGACACCCCGCCGCGCCGACAGGGGTACTACCGGCAGGACGGTCAGCCGATCGGATTGGATCGGCTGCCTCTCCGCTATCGGGGCGCCATAGATCAGGCAAAGTCCGAGCCTGTCCGAGCCGCCTCCAATAAACGGGTGCCCGAGCTATTAATCCCATCCCGTATCACCGGTATGCGGCGTTCTCACGAAGGCCGTGACGACATTAATTGTGCTTCGTCAGAGCAGCCTTGGATGGCGGATGCCAGCGGACGAACTCCAAACAATGATCACAAAAAAACGGACACAACTCGACAGGCGCAGCCACTCGTATTCTTTACTGCACGGGAAGATCTGGCCATTCTGTTTAGTGAATGAGACGCATTGGTTCTAGGTGTCAAAGCATCATTAGCTACACGTTTTTCCAGCATTAAAACCCTGTCGGCATCCCTTTAACTGAAAGCGACTCCAGAAACGATGCCCAAAGTACCAATCAGCTTCATAATTACGGCAGATGAACTACCCCAAGAAAAATAAGCCTCCCTTCCCCAGAGACAAATGGTTCGGTCAGCCAGACGCCGAAGAGGAGGCCGGCTCCCCCTTTTCGAGGGATCCGATGGCCCATTTCCGCCCGTCTTCGGGGGCGAACGCAGAGGGTCTTCTCGTTCTCTGTCAGTGGACGGAGGTTTCCGGGAGGCCTTCGGTAGGAGACAGTAACCCGGTTTACATAGCATTTTTGACGAGGCTCTAGCTCGTTAATTTGGCGATAATTTCGATGCAGTGGTCTTCAAATATTTAGAGGGGACCATTTTGTAAATTGTTAAGCACCATTGGCATCTTTTGCAACATCACGGACGGAGATATAAGCTTGCAACAAACCCTATGTAAACGCGTCTAGTGACCAGCAGGAGTAACTTGGGAGTAACCACTAACCAGACAGCACCACCGGCCAACGATCGAATCGCGGTGTGGACAGGCAACTGTCTATTTATCAAACAACAACTTCACACGGCGGGCTAAGGAAGACGCCCGGCTAAACAGTCGACTCCAAGGAGTCATAAACATAAACAGTCGAGCGGTTGACGACTTCAGAGACAATTACAGAGAACCTTGGAAATGACGCTGAACTCTTGGCGCGGCGGTAGGGTTGGAAATGATAATAGAGGCGGCAGGGGAAGAGTCGTGCTCGTGACTGGCTGAAGGTCGGGCTCTTCTGGACCGCGAGAGGACGGCGACCGGTCAGACAGAGACACCGCTCGCTTCGCACCGGGT
Organism: Amphibalanus amphitrite; assembly: GCF_019059575.1. NCBI lineage: Eukaryota > Metazoa > Arthropoda > Thecostraca > Balanomorpha > Balanidae > Amphibalanus > Amphibalanus amphitrite. The sequence continues at coordinate 1,372,219 of NW_024881511.1, read as the reverse complement.
ACCGAGTTACCACCTTTGCTTCTTTAGCCCAAACATGTGGACTTTACTTTAAAATCATTGAAAAGGGGTGAATGATAGGTATTGCAACGAAATACGCTGGTAGTGCGTTAAGTACCCGAGTCAGGCCAACAATATTTGAGTCAAGGTGGACAGCGCCCGCCAACAAGGGTCCAAAGAGGGGGCTGACACAATGACATACAATGTATGTCTGCCAATGTATGTCTGCCGGGTTAAACGGTCAACGGAAATACCAGCCCTCACTCGAAGCCTGAGGTTATCCAGCTGACGGGCCACTCATTCCTATATCAGACGGGCAATAACAGAGGGGGCTGCAGAATGTAGATATCACAGCATCAGATAGACGTCAGGCAGAAGGCACACCACAAAGGCCAGAGCCGCCCAGGTTGGGCAGCCTGAACAAAGGGAATCAATTTCGTGCCATCATGGGGAGTCCCAGGCACGTCTCACTCATAATGAAGCCATAGATCAATCATGAGTTTATTATGCTGCAAGCAGATCTACACCTTCGAAGACAGTGACTGGATGTTTACTAGTCCTCAGAACATCCCAGTGCCAAGGCAGTATCAACAAGCGGTCCCTACATATAACTCAAAATGTGTGGTGCCGGTACTTCCGAAATACAAGTCCGGTGGAGATCGATAGAGACAGGATATGACATCAATGACAAAGCTTCCGTGTTCATGTGCACCAGCCACAGCAACTAGGTCGGTGCCGTTCCACCCAGTGCGACAGCGAGCAGAGTTGAAAGCTCCCAAAGCTTCGTAACCACGGCTGGATAGTTCCAGACCTAAAGAACTGGTGAACAGGCCGGGCGAAGGGCTTGACTATAAATTGCTAAAAGCCGGCGGTTTAGCCTTCATTAGCGTCAAATTACATCACCAAGGGAGATTGTCATTAGCTGAGGTTGACAAGCCTATACCTAGCGTCGAATGTCATCGAAAAGGGCGAAGTCGTTAGTTGAGGCTGCCTACAGGGCAAAGCAAAGGGCGGAGTGCCAAAGTCATGGCGACCTCGAGTCTCGACATCCAGACACGTCGCGTGTGTCTGCAGCGGTCCGGCGATCTGGGAGACCCGTCCGGGGGACCTCAGCGGCCCTGTTCGCAGTGACAGCCCACCTCTCACTTCCCCCGCCGCCAGCCTACACAACAGCTGCGGCACAAACACATCAGTTCACCGGGGTAGCAACAGAAATGAGCGCTGTCACTAACCCACAACTGTGTTTCCTGTAGGGGAACCAAACGATCAGCTGTTTTTGGCCTCCCAGTTCCCACAAAAAAGCGGCATCATGTTTTGTCAGCTGATGTTTTCGCACCGTGTTACTTATTCATTTTTTTATATCTCCAACCACCTCAAGCGGTTCCCACTCCTCAAGCGGTTCCCACTCCTGTTATTTCAGAGGGTGATCACTGACCACACTATGCACCTCCAACATTAAAGCAAGACTAAGCAAAGCATCTACTAGTTCCAATTGATCTTCTTCTTCTTCTTCAGGCATTCGTTTGAGCTAGCTGGGTGCTCACCGTTCTGAGACTCAGCGATGGCGTCACGGCATACCTCGCTCATTTAGCCGCAGAGGCAGGGAGAAGGATGCTCGTCATCCCGAGCCATGCACCAGCCCGCCATGCACTTGCTGCACCGATCCAACAGGTGCACAGTGCACACAGTGCAAGTGTCTGCCTCCCGCGGCGGCCGGCACGGACCAGCACTGAGCGCGGGCGCCGGGTGCGACGGACCCCCTCAGACAGACATATACCGTGAGACAGACATCCGGCAGGCCGGCCGGCGGCTCCGTCCCGGCGCGGCCCGGCCACAGCCGAGCCGCGGCCGGCCATTCATTCGCCGGAGCCAGACGGGTCCCTGTTTATCTGCTCGCCCGGGGAGGTGACCTTGCAGAGGGCGCTGTGAGTCGCCGAGGCTGACGTCAGCGTCTGTCATGGGCAGGCGGACTGCTGCAGCCGAGCCCGACACGGGCTCATCGGAGACAACGTGCCGGAGAGAGAGGAGCGGCTGAGGCGAGCGGGATCACTGGTCGAGCCCTGCACGAGACATTTTTTGAAATGGATAACCGGCAGGAAAAAAAAAACTCAACATCGAAATTACCTAGTGCGTCCAAAGTCACTAACTATGTAAATCAAATTATATGTAAACGAAAACTGGGTTCTTTCCGACCATATGTTTACCTCCAACCATCCAGCGCAACTGACCTTTTAGTTGGACCCTACAGTAAATTATATAAACGTCACATCAAATAGAGTCGGCCCGTGTGCCCTGCCCCCGATCAAGCCATGTCACGCGCCGTGGGTGTCAGTGTCGCCGGGCTGGGCGTGCCAGACAGAGTTCACTGACCCTGTCAGCTGTGCACCGACACGGCTGGCTAGTGTCTGACTCTGCCCCAGCCCCCGGGAGGTCAGAAGGAGACACTCGACGACACGGAGCGTCAGAGGATGGCCATTCGAGCGGCGAGCACTGCCATATTTCGTCTGTATGGTAGGGAGACCAATCCGAGAAATTTTAGGGAAGGTCCACTCCTGACTCCATCTCTCACTCGCAACACTGCATGGGTCGGGCGGCCAAAGGCGAATGTCAAGTGAAGGCACCCGTTGACGAGGGTTTAGTGTTCCAGTAACAATACGGTGAAAGTCACCGTTGCGTCCTGTGGCGAGCTTGCAAGCGCAGCTCGAACCGCGGTCAGGCGGGAGTGCCACTTCCTCCGGCGAACATGTGATAAGGCGGCCAGAGTCCGGTGCCGGGCCGCCGGGCGGGGGGCGGGGGGCGGGCAGCAAACAGCGCCCAAAGCCCTCCCCCCACCCCCCCCCACCCCCCACCCCTACCTCCGAGGGATGTGTCAATCGTAAGATTAGGGCTACTTCAGGGGGCATGTGGTCGGTGACTTCCCGTGCTTTGAGGGTCACTGGGGTCGCAGCTGCCGGCCGGAGAAATTCTTAACTTTTTTCAAACATAAGGGATACGCCAAAGAAGCAGAGCAATATTGAGCATCGCTAAGGAGACTTACAACTCTGCGTACGAGCCTAGCGATCATCAAAATAACATATTGAACTAAGATGCAGGCGTTATTTTTTTCCGAAAGCCCACCTATAACCTAATCGAAGTTGTGTCTTGATTTCTTAAAGTGGTGACATATTTTGACAGCCAAAATTTAGTCGTGCAAAAGAATGGTGCACATATCTACACGTAGCTTCAGAATGCAAGTTAAGTTACCAGATTATGCAGTGGATCATTGCTTTCTACCTGCCAAGCATTCCTCCCCCGGTCCTCAAGCCTTTTATATATCAAAAATCCCGGATAGCAAATATGTATGTAACTATTAAACAAATACCATTTACATAACGATGACAGATCATAAGCATGACAAATCAATATCTAGAAAGGGTAAGTGCACCATAAAAAATCCAACTAAATGCGATAAAAGTTCTCTCTGATCTTTCAACGAATGCCAAATTAGTTCAGAATCCTTTTGGCACACTTTCCTAGCATATGAACTCAAATAAGGTTACTAATATTTAGGTTAACTTTTTATAAAAGTTTTATTGTACAGTTGTATTGTATTTTGATTGATGGACAGCTTTCATGACTTTTTTACAAGACTGCACCATTACTGGGCATCTGCCCGTTGGTGTTTAATTGAAATAAACAATAACAATGAACAATAAACACATAAACTTCCTGCACACAAATATACGCAGATCTCCTTGAAGAAGGCTTTAACAATTGCGAAGCGGATCGATTTAAATGAAAAAGGAGCATTTAACCTAGAGATGAGTGGAAGCGCCCTGCACCATATGGGGACTAGAAAGTGGAAGCCTCTCCGCACTTAAAGCAGTTACACATACCAGGAGAACGGTAAAGAATTTCGAGACACCGTCTTCGAAGACGGGAGCGCACACGCACGGTGACTATAAATACACACGGTCGCACATGGTCATAGATACGAGCGCATAGTCATAGCAAACATCAAATAAAATATAATGGTTCATTTAGAAGGTGATGTTTTCAATTACTTGCATATGTTAGCAAAGTACGAACTTTGTTCCGGGAAATAGCCTAACGGACATTTCGATTGCCCCTCCCGGTTGCACCTTCGCGCGACTGAACGCGCAACTGAACAATACGTTTACCCTCGACAGAGTGAATCCGCCAGCGCCGAAAGGAGCATGTTGAGCTGACCTTGATGTTTTGCGCAGGTGAAACGCTCAGCCCCAGTACAGGTCTGACCGCTACCTAGACTGGAGGTCAGCCACCACCAGCTGATCCATTGTTGCAATGCACGCGCCCATGGTTTCGACTGCCCGGGGTACGGCTTTCATGAGCCGCCTGGCAACACGAGGCGAGTCGCGCAGCAGCACAAGGCGGCTGGACACGCGAGTCGAAAGGCTGACATACATAACCGTGGACCGTGGGAGGCAAATATTGCAAAATCAGCACACAGACATGCGACAGAGAGCGACAGGAAAGATTACATACGATACAATGTCTACTGTGATTTTTGGGACGAAATGTAAGCGTATAAATCTAGTAGCTAAGTCATTATGCTCACATTAAGAGTCGACTTCATGAATATGCTTCTTGAATACGTTAGTAAGTGAAGAGTATAAAATAGGACATTGGATACTCACAATAATGAGTCCGGTCGTGATGCTGTTATCTGCGCACTGCACCAGAAAGTCCGCCGTCAAACAGCGAGTCTCTTTTAGCTTGGAGCTGATAAACAAGCATACGGCTCCCAACAGTTGCAAGTGGTCCTTTTTCACGCTCGTCACACTGAGAAATCTGTCCAGTAAGTTGATTGCCAGTGGGAGCACGTCACTTTGGCATTGTTGCTCCTCGCATACCTACGAAAAGGGGAGAGGGGGGCATTCGTTAGTCACATGTGGTTTATCAGTTAAAACACACGTTAAACTTATGCAAACGAAACCACATTAGAAAGAATCAACACCAAAATCATTGCAACAACAATGGGATTAAGTAAGCATGGTTATTGCCTATTTGGCTATTTCACAGTAGCAAGAGAATAAGGATAGGAATTAGGATTCACACTTAAATAGTTTGCAAGCTAATTCCACTTACCTCGACCATCCAATAGGCCAATATTTGTCGCATTCGAGGAGTTATTTCGTTTTGTACACACTTGAAATACGAATTAGAAGGAAGGTAGACGTTTTCAGTATCCAGCAGGTTCGTCAGGACTCGACGATCGTTGACGAGAACCGGATCTTGAATGGCCTTGCAGCCCTGTTCCGCTTCAAACACACCAGTCTCGCAGCAGTAGAAACTTTCGCCAAAGTCACTCGTCATACCTTTCAATGTTACAAATAAAGTTTGATTAAAACTAATCCAGAACTGGTGTGCAATTTGGCTTTACTAGAATTCCGCGTTTAGCCAACAGGCGACACCCTCCCCCCGACTGCTGGGAGCCGAATGCCGCCGCCGACTGGCGCGTCCACAGCTGATCCGGGGCCCTCGCCGCCAGGCAATCAGCTGATTCGCCGCCGTGTTGTCAGCTGATCGTCGCGGGAACCCTGCATGAGGGCATGCCTGAGAACGACTTTTTTCCGCCAACGGGCGGCTTATATGACGTGGCAAACAGGTGAATGCTAGCATATGTTGGGTAGCCGAGGCTCCTGGCGGGATGTCGTCTGCCACCTGCCAAACACTTCTGTATGAAAAGGGTTTACGAAGAAGTGAAAAACCGAAAGACGGTTTCCACAAAAAGCGGCCGTGCAGCGAATGACAAACCAATACATCAGTCAATCGGCCTGAAAAAAATCAGCAGGGGCACTGGGTGGAGGCCGAAACAGGCACCAATCTGTATTGACCTCGGAAGTGGTGTTCGAATCTGTATTGACCTCGAAAGGGGTGTTTCGCGAATTGTGGTCAAACTCAAAACTTACCTAACGTTTCTGTTCCCGTTTCTCTTTCGGTTGTTGAAAGTTTATGGCATTTCGGTCGTTTATACATATGACATGCCCGGTTCAATTATCAGAATGTATTTACTTTTTAGGTACCTGGTACGCTTTGCATTAAATGATAAAATCAGATGAGATTCCGATTGTGAATTTGTTTCCGGTGATCGTAATCTTGGGCCTGAACGGGAAGACTATTAAATGCCTATTTCATCATTAATATTGGAATGAGAAACAAACCATAACTCTGAATACCGTATTTTATCCCGCACCGTGCTTACAACTGCTTCACGTGCAAAGAGAGAAAATTATCAGATGTCGTGCAACTGATTTGTTAAATATCTAGACGATTAACAAACTGTTAAACGTCTAGTAGACAAGTCGTCTAGTCTGGAATATGTCGTATTTTTATATAACATGTATTTTTATCTTCAAGTGTCCGAAAGATATCGGCGGTACGGTCAGTGGCGGATCCAGGATTTTCACTGGGGAGGGGCTGCAGGTCATAATTGGGCGCCACGCCCCGGATGGGCGCCATAGTCGCATCGTATTGGCGCTGAAATATTGGCGCCCAGTGGCCCTGACAAGAGGCGCCCAGGATCAGTATGTACAGTGACACCACACGATTGGAAATATCGGTGCGGAGCGTACTGAAACGACGTTATTCGACTGATTTTTGCATCCTAGTCCTAGTATGCGGCACTCCGATGAGTTGCGAATTGAAAATTGGCGCCACTGCGCCTTCGGCGCAGTGGCGCCAGTTTTCCTTGGGTGGGGGCTGCCAGCCCCCGCAGCCCCCCCCCCCCTGGATCCGCCACTGGGTACGGTATTAAATTATTAAACCGCTCGTAGGTAGAAAAATATTTTAAACGTCTCGCTTATCGGCTCGACGCTTAAAATATTTGTTCCACCTACTCCTACTCGCGGTTTAATATACGAGTATAATATCAGCCTCACCCAGCCCAGCTGACGCTTATGAACTTTGACAACGATGACTGTCCTGATGATATCCGGAGCTGCTCCATATCCCTAATCTGTGCCTAAAGACCAAAAAGAATTGCATTGTAAACTTTAAACGTTTAAACGTATGGTAAAGGCGAAGTCGTGCCTAAGTGGCATCTGAAAAAGAGCAACGTTTCCGAAACAGCGAGCGCTTAATTTGTAATGCAAGCAGCCGACGCACTAGACCTGTCGTCAGGTCAGTCTGAGGTCTGAGATAGCGTTTTCATGCTTTTGGGGGGAGGGGGGGCAGCTGATGGCTCATATGAACTGACGAAAACAAGTGGTCTGAATGGGAGATGGTCGGCTAGAACAAGTTTCCCAAGGGCTGCTCACCGACGATGTGAGCCATCGTCCAGGAATTGGATCAGAAAGTGATCAATGATTTTTTTTGCCATGAGATGAAAACGTAAGACTTATATTGCCACGAAGACTCATACAGACTGATATGAAACATTTATATCGTCATGTAGATTGTACAAAAGGAAGGAAACGCTCAGTTTATCAATCTTGGCACTCTAAGAACAACTTTGAACATTTTTATTTAACACAATTAATTTAGTCACTTTAATTTCTCACGCTGCACGTATATGATAAAGACCTCTAGACGATTAATGAGTTATAAAAACAAAAGTGCATGTTTGGGCTGAATCTATATTTCATTCTGTTTAATTTCTATAAGTGCATGCTTAAGTCGGCATATCTAACAGTTAATCATTCATTAAACATTAAACCGCGAGTAGGTAGAACACATCATTTAAACGTCGAGCCGATAGGCGAGACGTTCAAAATATTTTCTACCAGCGAGTGGTTTAATAATTTTATCCCGTACCGCCGATTTCGGGCGCTTAAAGGTGAAAAATACATTTAATATAGAAATTACGACATATTTCAAACTAGGCGAAATGTGTACAAGATGTTTAACAGTTTCTTAACCCTCGCCGGACCTATTGGTTTTCTACATACGCGCCGGCCGAGGGGGGGGGGGGCGGGTACGACCCCCCCCCCTCGCCGTTTCGCCCCTGGTGGAGCTAGCGCGTCGCGGAAAAAACGAGCGTGTGCTCCGTTACGAGACGCAGAGATTGGTATCCGATTTTAAGGTCCTAGGTCAACCGGTGACCTCTGAGGTCAGGTAAAGTGCCCCAGGGTACGGTTCAGTTTTTGGTGAATAACTTCGCAAAAAACGGCCGCAGAGCCGCGATTTTGGCAGCATCGTGTTCGCCTCGCTCAGGCGCCTCGAATAATATACTTTTTGTCCGGGTCAGGTCAACTTGGGGTGTTGACCTCAGGTCAAGGTCAGGTCAGCACCCCCAGGTCACGAAGTTGGTCGAAAGAGGTCATGTCGCATATCATTCGATTCGGCAGGTCTTCCTGAGTCCATTGGTGGCTTTCTCGACTCGCTAGCTCAATTTGATCAAGAGTTATTGACGAAAAACTAATATGACCTTGATGACGTCATAAATGACGTCACGCAAGGTCAGCATTGCAAAAGTGACACATCTAACCTTACAAGGAGTGCATCAAATCACGATTCTGTGTGCTTGAGATAGTTGGAGATCGTTCCCGGCACCAGAACAGTAGTTTTCATTTTTCCCCATTGACTTATAATGGCGAGGTCACGAAAATGACCTGACCTCATATGACCTTTAGGAAAAATCCGAGATATACAACTTGTGAGACTCATAATGGATACTAGGTCCTGCAAGTTTCATTTCCCTGTGACATCTCCTCTGGCAGTGAGGGCGTTGCAAAGTTGCGACATCTGAAGACCGTGCAGAGGTTCACTTATGACGTCATAGGTCAGTGACCTGACCTGACCCAAAAATGCGGTTGGTTTCAAAAGATGCGGCTTGGATCAAAGGTCAGGTATGCCAAGTTTCAGCTCTCTATCGCCAGCGTGTTCGGAGCTATCGCGAAAAAAACCTATGGCGGGGGCGGCACCCCCCTCGGCCGGCGAGGGTTAATCGTCTAGACGTTTAGCAAATCAGTTACACGATATCTGATAAGTTTCTCTCTTTGCACGTGAAACAATTGTAAACACTGTCTACGCCTTACGGTGTGGGATAAGTGATAACTATAATTAGTGCTCTTAGCTAAGCATCTCTTGGCGGCGCTCTGACCCCTCACTTGGCAGCGTCCATGCCAGTGACCAATTTTGGTTGTGCGGAGTAGTGAGCTCGACGCAGTGTCTATGAAGAAAGGATAGCTAAAATGAAAGAAATACCGACAATGATTCCACAAACTTTTTAAGGCTCGTCCTTACGGTATCAAAAAAAAAAAAAAACTGAATGGGAAGCTTTCAGTTACCGGCAGCTGTGATTCGCTGAGCTATCAACCCGATATTGAAGTTAAACTGCATCTGTTCAGAATGATGAAACTGCAAACCTGTAGATACGCGATACGGCAAAAAAGTTTAAATACCTACTTTAATCAAATAACATATTTCTTTGGGTAAGATAAAAGCAGGGCCTTACTCACATAAAAACATAACTTTTACCTATTTCACTTCATATTTACATAGATTTATATATGCCTCTGGCTTTTTGCATTATTTCCACAATAAATGTCACGCCCCTCATGCATGCCGATAGGCTGTGCACACGCGGCCTGTTTCCGGCAGATATTCCGGCGACAGGCTGGCGCCTCGGCGCGCTCCACATATCGTCAGCTTCAATGCCGTCACTTTATGTTCCGCTGTGATAGGTGTTGATAAGGCGTGGTGGGTTGGCGGTGGCAGCGGCCCGGCAGCGCTGTATGGATGTACTATCAGCTGTGGTGTGACACTCCCCCAGCAGGCTACCGAGTTCAACACTCTAACCACACCCACCGTGTACGCCCATATCCACAGTCTACGTCCATATCCACAGTCTACGTCCATATCCACAGTCCACACCCATATCCACAGTCCACACCCATATCCACAGTCCACACCCATATCCACAGTCTCCGTCCATATCCACAGTCCACATCTAGCACCGCGCAGTCCACCTACACACTGGGCACCGAGACTGACGCACATTAAATTTCAGAAGACTTGTTATTAATTTAATTAAAAAGTGGCCTCTCGTGCGTACATATGTTCCTGCTTTACTGTCTGCAGCCTTCATTTCTTAATATGCATATAGAAAGACAATTACTCTGATGTTCGTTTTGACAAGAAGTTATTATGCATCTAATTATCTGGCTAATCTTCAGGACATTTTGGTGAGTGTGTCATAACAAAAGCCTCCTTTCATAAGGCAATGCCAAAACAAACAACTAAAACGCATTAGTACTCAGCACCAATCGTAAGTACGCTTGTGCCAGTTTGCACTTCAATACCAAATGGGAAATTTCGAAAAATCTGGCACTTCATCCACTGTAACTACTTCTACTGGAGGGGACCGTAGGATGTGACCCAGGCTAAACATCAGGAACACGCTGGTAATTCGGAGTGCTGAACCCACCACTGTTCAACGATTCATCGCCTTCATCCAACTGATCTGCTGGCATAGGCGGCGGAACGGGGAGGGCGGGGAGGGCACCGTGCCCCCTTTTGATTTTGGCATTTTAACATTAGCCCATTGGGCGTTGCATGGAAAGAATGGGACCAAAAGTCGGCAGTGCCCCCCCCCCCCCCTTAACTGAAGGTGTTCCGCCGCTACTGCATGCGTGTAGGGTCACAAGGTCTACAAAAGTCTCAGTGATCACTGATCACAGCTATTGTTGGTCCATGGACAGACGCGGCGTCATCATCGCTGACGTCAGGTCCGTCTGAGGCCTCTGAGATCGTTCTGCGACCTGGCCGGGTGTACCTACCGTCCGTACAGCCCGGTCGCAGTGAGCCGTCAGTGACAGTCGGGTCGGGTCGGGCCGCCACGCCGGCGCCGCCACCCCCCCTCCCCCCCTCCTATACCGCCTGTCAACAAACCGACCAGCTGATCTCACCGGGGCGGGGGCGGGGGCGGGGGCGGCGGCGATAGTCGCCAGCTAGCAGGCCACCAAGTGCGCTGCCAGTCCTGAAGGCCAACGGCTCAGTGGCGAGCTCAGTTAGATACATTGGGAGGGACTAACTATTAGTAAAGTAATCTTGGGACAAACTAGCGATTCGACTCATTTCTGGCCATACTGCAGTAGCTTGCATTGTAATAAAAGTTAACGTACTTTGAAACGGGCAATCGATTGTGGGCACTGCTTTTTCTAGACCCGCCAGTGAATTTCGCTCAAATGTTTGGTCCTTAACCCTCGCCCTGGCAGGGCATTTTTCATAACACGGCCTGGAAGGGGGGGGGGGTCGATGCGACCCCCCCCCCCCCCACTCGCGATTGGCTCCTATGGCACCTAGAAACACCAAATTTGGTAGGTAGGTGGGCCCCCTGGAGTTTCCGCCTCTGTGCAAATTTGGCTGCTCTAGGTCACTATTTAGGGGGATTTTGGAGGTATAAATGTAAAAATTTCGCTAAAAACAGGTCAAAAGTTTTTCGCTTATAACTTTTGATCTAATTAAGAGAGAGCAAAAAAAGCACCAGTGAACTCAGCACGTCAAAGCGCGCTGAATGATGTACTTTATTGCTTGCTTAAGTGTACTTAAAGTTTTTCTTAATTATTAAGTAAGCTTTAATTAATCAACTAAGTTCAAGTTAACCAAATTGCATCATATTGCATATCATTCGATTCGGCTGATCACCAAGAACACAATCACACCATTTTTTTAAGCTCTAGCGTCACCATGTGCCAAGTTATTGGCAAAAACGTCATTTGACCTCAGTTGACCTCATTTGACCTGACCCATGGATAAGTACACCAAACAAATAAGCACCAAGTGACCTGCTGTTAATTACTGTGGTTTCAAAGCACAAAAGTGATAGAACGAAGCGGATATCTTCAGTATTTTCCGAATTTAGTATTTTCCCATAGGCTTAACATTATTACGTAATGACCTCTAACTGACCTCAGGTCAGTGACATCAAAAAACCCGAACTATATGTTATACAACTCGGTGAACTTAGCACATCCTGAAAGTTTGAAGGAAATCAGTCCAAAACTGTGAGTTGGACAGGTGCAAAAAGAAAATGTAGTCAGCGGTCATGTGAGTGTGAATGAATCATGCCGTATGGAGTGACTGTAGAGTGAACCTGATCAGTGTGTGACTGGAGGGGTTGCCCGAGGCATTGTGTCAGTAGTACTGGGAAGAATGATGTGACGGGGAGCCAATTGGATGAATGATTGATGACGTGATATGACGTGATGCCCCTGTATAAATGTTGTGTGCGTTCGTGTACCGTGGAGTCGTCGTGGACCGCTAGACCTGAATAGAGTCTACCAAAGTGTTGCCCACATTTTTTCTTCTACATCTTCTTCAAGCTATTTCGGCATTTCGGCATTATCATGGACACACCGACAGAGACGGGCGCTGTGGTGCAGGGATCTGAGCAGGTCCGGATCGGAGCTGGACTCGATCCTCGCCTCATCGACGAGTACGACGGGAGCGGCGACGTCGTCGAATGGCACACGCAGGCGTCACTGCTCTGTGAGTATCGCGGTGTGTCGGCGGCGGAGGTGTTGCCCATGCGGCTGAAAGGTGGTGCTTTCGCCGTGTGGTCACAGCTGTCCGCGGTGGACCGCCGGTCAGCAACGGCGACACGAGACGCCTTGTTTAAGGCGTTCGCCATGGACGACTTCGCGGCTCACACAGCATTCGTCGCACGTCGGCTAGAGCCGGGGGAGAGCGCTGATGTCTTCCTGGCGAGTCTGCGCCGCTATGCTGCCCTGTTCGGCGGCGTGACGGACCGACAGCTGGTAGCTGCCTTCGTCAACGGTCTGCCGGCGTCCGTGGCGGACACAATCCGAGCAGGAACCAGGTCAGAGCAACTCAGTCTGGAGAGCACAGTCGCCCGCGCGCGGGCGGTGCTTGGTAATGACCAGACGCAAGCTGTGGCGGCGGTTCACAATGATCTGCAGCGGCGGCAGCGACCGAAGCGCCCACCTCGTCCCAGACGCTGCTGGACGTGTGGGACTGAGGGTCATCTCGCCGCGGCCTGCCCAAACGCCTCGGGGGACGTGTCAGCGCGAGCACTGTCCCCGGAGCAATAGATCGCGTCCTCCCTGTGATCCAGAGCAAGGTAGACGGTCGTCAGCGGCGTGTATTGGTGGACACTGGTTGCACAGACACGCTCGTGCACAAGGATTGTTGTGAGCAGTGGACACCGCGGACGGTGATGATGAGGACTGTGAACGGTGGGTCGTTGCGGTGTAGTGGGACGGCCAAAGTCACCATGGAGTGCCAAGGCAAACGAGTGACGCTCGCAGCCTTTGTTGTGCCTGATCGTCCATTGGGAGTGGACATGGTGCTGGGCATGTCGGGCATCACGGCCCTAGGTGGCATCAGCCTGAGGACGCCGACAGACGGACATGGTGCTGGGCATGTCGGGCATCACGGCCCTAGGTGGCATCAGCCTGAGGACGCCGACAGACGTGCGGATCTGTGCGGCGGCGGCGGCTGAGGTCGACCCCCAGGGGCTGGCGCTGGATGCAGCAGACTTCTCGGCCCGGTTCGAGGCACAAACTGGAGAGTGGACGGTGGCATGGAAGTGGGCAGACGGGGAAGGCCCGGAGTATCTGCAGAACCAGGTCGCCCAGTATGCTGTGCCGCCGGAAGCTCGACCAGCATATGACGCCGAGCTGGAGCTGTGGATCCGGGAAGGATGGCTGCAGCCGTACGACGAGCGGGTGGATGGCCCAGTCCGAGGTTTAATTCCTCTGATGGCGATCCCGCAGCCAAATCAGGACAAGGTGAGGCCTGTCCTGGACTACCGTGAGCTGAATGGTCACATAATCGCACACACTGCAGATGCGGACGTTTGCGCCGATCAGCTTCGTCGCTGGCGGCGGCATGGCGCTCGCATTGCTGTAGTGGACTTGCGGAAGGCGTACCTTCAGCTCCGGTTGGATCGGCGGCTGCGACCGTACCAGACGGTGGAGGTGCGAGGTCAGAGATACTGCCTGACTCGCATCGGATTCGGCCTGAGCATCGCACCGGCTGTCATGAAGGCCGTGGTACGAGCCGTCCTGCTCCAGGATGAAGTGGTGGCCCGAGGAGTGCTGCCTTATGTGGACGATCTCCTGGTGGACGAAGAAATCGTCAGCGCGGACCACGTGGTGGAGCACTTCGCCCGGTACGGCCTGGACTGCAAGCCTCCGGAGCGGGCGGCGGAGGGAACACGGCTGCTCGGACTGCGGGTGAGTGCGGTCGCTGGAGAGCTGTGCTGGCGTCGTGACAACCCAGTGCCGGCGCCCCCGGAAGTGCTGACGCGTCGGGCTGTGTTTGCTTGGTGTGGTCAGCTGGTGTCCCATCTGCCAGTGGTGGGATGGCTGCGACCAGCGGCCGCGTGGCTCAAACGGCGCGTTAATGCTCTAACAGCAGGATGGGACGACCCAACAGAGGACGTGGGGCTGCGCGGGCAGGTCGATCATGTCGTGGCCCGACTGAACGACAGTGACCCGGCTCGAGGCCCATGGCGGCTGAAGGGGGACAAGTTGGTGGTCTGGACGGACGCTAGCTCTATCGCTGCCGGTGTCGTCCTGGAGGACCCCGAGGGTGGCGTCGTGGAGGATGCGAGCTGGCTGCGGCCTGAGTCGAAGGCGGCGATGCACATAAACATGGCTGAACTGGACGCGGCGCTCAGCGGCGTGAACATGGCGATCGCCTGGGGCATCACCATCATCGATCTCTGTACGGACTCGGCTACGGTCCACAAATGGATCGATGACGCCCTGACCGGCCGCTCGCGCCTGCGGACGAAGGCACACGGGGAGATGCTCATCCGCCGGAGGATCGACGTCATCCGTCAGCTGGTGGAGGAGTTCAACCTGAGGCTGACAGTCGTCCTGGTGAAGTCCGCAGACAACCTGGCGGATGCACTGACTCGTGTGCCAAAGGAGTGGCTCCAAACACCGGACCCAGAGCCTGCCGCACGGCCGGTGGCTGCCGCGGCAATCGCGGACCCACGGTCGGATGTCGACCCCGCACGGATACGCGCAGTGCACGAGAGTACTGGACATCAGGGAGTCCGTCGGACCCTCTGGTACGTGCGGCGGAATGAAGACGCCCGTGCCACCCGGTCGGCAGTGCGCGCCGTGATCCAACAGTGTGATGTGTGCCAGTCCATTGACCCAGCACCGGTACGTTGGCAGCAAGGGTCACTGAGTGTGCCGCTGACGTGGGAACGGCTGGCGATCGACGTTACGCACTACCGGGAACGGTCCTATCTGACTGTTATTGATTGTGGACCATCCCGGTATGGAATTTGGCGACTACTGCGCCGGTCAGATGCGGCTGAGGTGACGAACCAGCTGGAAAACATCTTCCTGGAAAGAGGCGCGCCTGCAGAGCTTCTGCTGGACAACGCCACGGAGTTCCGCAGCCGCCGGATGGCGGCATTCGCCGCGCGGTGGGGCGTTCGGCTGCGCTTCCGGGCGGTGCACGAGGCGGGCGGCAACGGCATCGTCGAGCGCCACCATCGGACAGTCAAGGTGATGGCAGCCCGACAAGGCTGTACAATCGGGGAAGCAGTGCACCGCTATAACGCCACGCCTCGTGACGGAATGCATCCTAGCAGCGCTCCTGCAGCGGCTGTCTTCCAGCGCGCTGGCCACGACCTCCCGCTGAACATCGATGAACCCGGCCGAGCGGTGTCCGAAGTGGACGATGGCGTCCAGAGTGCACGCAAAGCGTTCCGGGTCGGTGACGCCGTGTGGATACGCCGCCGAGGTCAGCCGACGCGGTGCACGGACGTGTCGCGGCGGGGCGTGGTGACCCGACTGTTACCGGCACCACTGGTGGAGGTGGATGGTGCCCCGTGGCATGTGCGCTGCGTCCGACGACGGTTTGAGGAGGTTGGCGACACAGACAGTATGAGTGACTGTGAGTCCGAACCTGAAGACTGCCTATCAGAGATCAGGACGCTGCGGCTGCACGAGAAGCCGTCTGGCTCGGTGTCGGGGACGGGACAGGACACTGACCCCCCGCCTCCCGAGCCGCCCGATACGGGAGCATCGGTGGAGACGAGTGAAGATGCAGCTGACGTTCCGAGTGAGACGTTCAGCGGTGCACGGGAGGACGCTCAGAGTGAAGTTACGGAAGCCCAACGAGAACGGAATGGCCAAACCGTACTGCGGCGTAGTACACGTGTGAGAACAGCCCCGGAAGAGCTGTATGGACAGAGTGTGCCAAGCGAATGTATCGATGTTGATGATGAATAATGATGATGATTACTGATAATCAGGTGGAGGTGTAGTCAGCGGTCATGTGAGTGTGAATGAATCATGCCGTATGGAGTGACTGTAGAGTGAACCTGATCAGTGTGTGACTGGAGGGGTTGCCCGAGGCATTGTGTCAGTAGTACTGGGAAGAATGATGTGACGGGGAGCCAATTGGATGAATGATTGATGACGTGATATGACGTGATGCCCCTGTATAAATGTTGTGTGCGTTCGTGTACCGTGGAGTCGTCGTGGACCGCTAGACCTGAATAGAGTCTACCAAAGTGTTGCCCACATCTTTTCTTCTACATCTTCTACAGAAAATTGAAATTTGACCATGACCTTGTACCGGGTTTTCTGACCTGGTGACCTGACCCAAGGTTACCCGGACCTGAAATTTTCAGGTCATATGTAGAAAGGTTCCCCATAGGCTGTGCCAAATTTGGCGGTGCTTTCGAAAAACCTTAGGGGGGGGTAGCATCGACCCCCCCCCCCTGCCAGGGCGAGGGTTAATTGCTAAAAATTAAATGTGTAGGTACACTGGACATTATATTTTATGATGTCAAAAAAAGTAATTGCCGATACTTATTATCATACACAAAATGATTCCCAGCGAGATATGTATGCATTCAAAATGTGTCACTAATTCACTACAACGTATTAGATGTCCTCTTTCTAGGCACTTAGGCCACACAGTGCCTGCATGTGTGGCGTGCAGTCTGCAATACCCCTATGGCCTATACCCAATTTTCCTGTGGGGCGTGAGGGTGCTCTTGTTTTATAACGCTGCCTCGCGTCTTTTGAAGAAAAAAAATGTGCAAGACGCCGTTTCTTTCGTTTTTTCCTTTTTGCTTTTACCTATTCCATTATTTCAACGATGTAAAATACCATTTCCTAAGCAAACACCTTTTTTTACCACGAAATCCACGGTTAAAAAACTGCATTAATGACACTATTCAAATAAAAAATCAATATCAATCATTTTTAAACCAGTAACTAAAATATCATGTCAAAACATTTAGACTGGTAAGAGCAAGGTTTTATGTGTTACAGATAAAATCGCGTTATGATAAAAGAAAAAAAACGCTCAATTCATGTTTGTTTTAGGCAGTGTGCCCATCTGACCGAAGGTATATGTGTTTTTATCTTGAAATTCCTTTGGAAGCCGGTGAGTGAAGATTCTATAGTTCCTACGCCAGGCTCATTTGTTACGCCTGACTTCAAAGCGGCCTCACCTGGTCATAGCGCATGCTGTGATGTTATGACCATCGTCAATTTGACTCCATCCACCTGCTATTGGTTACGCTTCGCTAAATTTCTGCAAGGCCATCTTTCCGCTTGCGCTATCGGCAATCGGCAGTTGGCTTAAGATGAAAATTATCACGCTAGGTGCTGATGAAGCGATGGCTGTGCACTGCTGCTCACCCCCACCCCCAAACCCCACCCCGCCCACGTGCCCCTGGGGAATGGGTGGGGCTGAGGGGGGGGGGGCGTGGTTTGGTGGCTGGTGCTCAGTGGCCGAAACCGGCCGAACGATCGCAGCCGATCAGGTCGTTCTCGAACACCGCCCTCACGTATTCATCAACAATTGCTTTCTTCAAATTTTATCTCTTCATACAAGGCTCAAAACATTATGATATATTGCCTGACAGAAATATGACTTTGACTGTGACATAGAGTATTCTGAATTGATCTGGAGACATAATTCATAAAAAATAATAAGCCATGTGTGACCTCGAATGACATCTATCTCGATAGAAGCTGATATGGTTGGTACAGATGGATTCAAGTACCCGTATCACCCTCTTCCGCCTACGCCGCATGCTCTCAATGAAAGAAACAAAAACTAGATAGACCGCAAAAAAATCCACTCGGATGTGATAATTGATATGCCTATAGGTATGTTTATAAGTAATGAGTTGCTATCAATTACTGAGCGTATAATCGATGATTTTATTTGAAGAGAATGCTATTGGTGTCCCGATCTGCAACTTTGATAGGTACTCATCGCTGTGATGAAAGGTTCAACGAAAATATGCATTTGAAAAAGCCAAGACCAGTTAACTGGCGCATGAGATGCGGGTTTCATCATCTACTCTGGCGTCATCTACCTTGCACGCAAATTTGGAAATACACATAAGCATACACCCTGGTTCATCAAAGCATCTTTGCAGCTAAGCATTCACCAATGGCAAGTAGCATCAACTTCTCTGCGATTAAATGCCCTTAAAAAGACCATCAAAGGTCATGACAACTTCTCAACAGCGATCGAACATTGACGGTGAGACTTCTTTCACCATGTTCCGGTAAAAACTCGTCCGGTCCCGATAGCGTCACAGCCGCCGCCGCTCTCATCTTCGTTGCACGGCTCTGTGCACTTCAGGGACCAGCTGATGATTGCCCCTCCCCCCCCCCCCCTCCCGGGGCCGGGTCATTGCCCGGGCCATCAGCTGTCTACCGTCTATAGTGTCTACGATAGGAGGGCGGCTAGCACACGAGACAGGCTCCCATGGCATGAGAGCCAAGAGCGGTGTGCTCAGTGCTGCCACTACCGCGTGGCCGGGCTAGGCCGGGCAATCAGTAACGTTTAACGCTACGGTTCCCCATCGGTCCAAAAGAGCTGGCTGTTGATTGGATAGGTATATGCTCTCATCCGCCATCTTTACTTCTTCAAGGAGGATGGTGATGCTAGCGTTTCCATCACGACTAAAATGCATTGATAATAAAATGGGATAGATATATTTCACCATCTTATCGTAGTCCCATGTTTTATTTTGCACCTACTCTAGTATCTGCATGATACAATATGGTATCAGCGGTGCCTGAAATTGTGACCAATGCACACACGCGTTTCAACAAAAAAAAAATTTGCTCTGAACAACATTTAACTACCAGCACGAGCAACTGTAGTGTGTTGTGAAACTTCATTTGTGAGTTTCAGCACGTTGGAATTTTAAAAGCCTGTGGTACAGTTTACGATCCAAATCACTCCCGGGGAGGGCCACGCCGGAACACGCTGCTTGGAGCTCCGTCAAGGCCAATCCTTCTATTATCGGCCTCGTTTATACGCCTAAATGACAGGGTTTCTGTGCCCTTCATTGTCAATCGCATCAATTTCAAGTGTTTACTGGACGGCTAAATGCAGTTTATAAGATAAGCCGGGACCACCACGACTTACAATTAAAGAAACCCTTCTTTATCTCAGCGACAATCACAAACAGCCGACCAACAAACAATTAGTCGGACCTTGGCCTCTCTAATCACAGCGATTCCGGCTAAGTGTCCATAATCATACATGGAACGAGAGATAAAAGCACTATTTCCGTCCCTCTTTTTGATCGCTTGTATATAATGAAATACACCCTTCTAGGGTTTTCGTAGCTAGTATAGCTTTTCAGATGAATGGATCCATCGAAGATAAATGGTCTGTCCATGAGCCCATGGGTCGATTTATACCGAAGGCATCAAAAGCAAGAGTCTTATGTGATCGGCAGCATCCGATTTTTTCCTCTTTTTAAAAGCTACCGTTTTTCGCAGATCGAAGAAATAATGATCACTGGATTAATATAAAAAACGATATCCGAGAATTGCATTGAAATAGAGAAATGTGTGTTTTTTTCTTACATTATCTTTGGCGTTTCAGCACCGCGCACTACGCCCGCCTAATCGCATCCATGTGGTCATCTAGTTAGCTTTTGATGGGCTGCCAAGGAATGGATGTTCATTCTTATTTCTCCTGTCTCTTCACAAGGATTGTGAATGTAGAAGTTGTCAAATGTTCTGAAATCTGAATGCTTCGATTAGTAAGTTGTATAACTGGACTGAGTAGTGAGCAGTCCACTCCTCAGTGCAGTCTAGCCCTGTATAAGTCTCCTCAAAGTAAGGGTTCGTCCCAGTCAGGCTTCTCTCGATAAAGATCCGGTGTGACACTGCCGTCAGTGCTGCTCTGCCGGGGGTGGTCGCCTGAGCAGCAGATGTGTTTATTGCGGCCATCCCTCCCAGGGAGGCGGCCAGAGTCGGCGGGCGGCGGCACCCGTCCGTCCGAGCCGTACCGTTCACACGCCGAGCCCACCCCGACCCTGCGCAAACAAACAGCCCCACTCACAGAGACACACACAAAGCCGAGCAGGCGAGGCCGGGGACCACTCCGCTGGAACACCGCAGCTCAATCCGTCTCACTGGGACAGAGATAAAACGATGGACTCCAAATGGAATGCGTGGTCCTTCACTTTCGGACGCGATCGTGCGTGTTTCGTGAGACACCACCGGCCCTCGCACAGCTTTAGAATAGGTTTTATGGCAACTATACTTGTCGACAATCAGCCTCGGATTGCTCTTGTGTTTCACACAGGTGGAAACGAGGCCGCAGAGATCAGTCAGCGGTTTGCTGGCCCGGAGACCCGACTCTGCTTCACTCCGTAACGGTTTTAGACGGCGATCAGTCCCAAATAATTGGATATCTCTCGATAGTCTGCCAATCCACACGTTTGACTATTTTTCTCCCGTCTTGTATTTTATTTTCCTCTTTACTGCTATTATTGGCCACTTCCTCCACAATACTGATGCCATGGTTATTGGTTGTTACAATAGAATAGGGTAAGTTCAAAATACAGAAATTCAAATATTAATTGATAGAATATAATGACTACCATGTCTCATACCAGTGCCTATGTCTATGCCTTTACATGCGAATTAACCATTGAAGAAGCCCATTCATACATTTACCATGCCGACTATTTCTGTCTTTTCGTTCATCCAATAGGTATGTAATTCAACGTTAGACATCATGCAATGAAAGACTGCAAGCATGCGGCGGTGGACGATGGTCAAGATCAGTTCAAGGTTGAAGTGAGTGGTTTTAGAGAAGCAGCTCTTTTTCTCCGACGCTCGCAGGCGGTGAGCAATGCAAGGTATTTCCGGTTACCTCAGTGGTCACCACTGCGACCGGTCAGACCGGTGAGAGCCGGCCGGCTGTCTCCGCTGTGAGTGTTGTGTCTGCTGTGAATGTTGTGACCGCTGTGACTGTTGCGTCTGCTGTGACTGTTGTGTCTGCTGTGACCGCTGTGAGTGTTGTGATTGTGTCTACTTTTACCACTGTGAATGAGCTGCGACTGTTGTGTCTGCTGTGACTGTTGTGTCTATACTGTGACCACTGTGTGACGTGTGTGCTACATTGTGTTTGCTGTGTGTGCTGTGATTGGTGAGTCTGCTGTGACCATTTTGTTTGCTGTGTCTGCTGTGACTGTTGTGTCTGTGGCTACCACTGTGACTGCTGTGACTGCTGTATGACTGGCGACTGATATAACTATCATTGTTGTCACTTTTGCTACCGTTGTGTGACTCTCTTGACTGTTGCCTGTGACTGTTATGACTGTTTTAGCTGTAACTGTTGCGTCTGTTATGAATGCTGTGACAGTTATGGCCATTGTGATTTTTTTACACTTGTGTGCACTTCTGTTATTTTTACGGACTCTGTAAGGTGGGTTGAAGGTTTTTAGTTGTTGGCACAGCCATATGTCAGCTACGTCAGATAATTATACATCAATTTTAGAAGAACAATTATGTCATGCTATGCCAGATCCTGCGCCATTATCCACTTAAAATGCGTAAAAAACAACTTCAGGGTGGGCCAACGCAACCGACGAATTGCCTTCGGAGTGTCTCCGTATTATAGCGGCAGACAAAAGTTTTGTCTGCCGGTCGTTCGGCAGTCGTTTGGTCGGTCTGTCATTCGCTCGGTCGGGTCGTGACGGTTCTGCTGGTCTCACGGTTGGCATTCTCCAAAACCTGCTGAGGAATGCGGTTGTAGCTCGTGACGGCAACATGTCGTTCTCACCAACATTTCATTTTGCTTTTGCAACACCTCTTTCTCGATGGCTTGCCGCCAAACTTTACCAAAAGATGATGGCCGAGAGATAATACAAAATCCGAAAGTAATAATACTGCTATTATTTTTTATTTCATCAATGTCAATGAAAGCTAAGCTACTCGTCCCATATCTCTGTTCATTTCATTGCCATTTCATGAATTGCTGTCCTGCAAAAATGTTCAGGAACGTGAGCAGGAACAGAAACAATGTCAAACGTGAGCAGGAACACAAACTGTTCTACACAAATCACTCTATTCGCGGATGTGACGCATTTTTATGTTCTTTTTTTCTTCGCCCGTCGCCGTTCTGCACGTAGTACGGTGCGAATACACGTGCCTGTGCTTGGCAAATCGAGCGCTAAATTTATGTTTTGTTTCATTTTGTAACTGTTATCCTTTTGTCGCTACCTCGTCGCAGACACCCGCTCAACCCCTCAGATGGGCGGCAAATGTAGCTTGGCATGTTTTTGTCCGATGATAATGTTGGCGTCAACGTTGTCGACTTCTCAACCGCCAGTAAGGGGGTAAAAACCGACCGGCTCCGCGCGGTTCAGACCGGCGCGTGCAAAAAACACCGCCAACTAAGTAGGTATCAGTGTCGGGGAGACTGAATTATGCATCAAACACTCGGCTGGAATGCAGGTTCCGCTGCAAAAAGCCGCATCTGCTGGAGATATCTATCAAAATGAATTGGTTGTCACAGGTAGTTGAGGTCGTTGAGGTGGTCACACGGTTGGGCTTTAGCGACCATTCGTCGCTTTTGTTTTCGTTAGTGATGCTGCATCTATAAGGAAGGTCGAGCCGGACCACACAATGAGCGTCATTGACAATGACCGTGCACCGTAACGCCGTTACAAGATGTATCAGTGACTGTCTATCACGTTAGAAAAAATACGCTCTGCAGTTGCTGGCATGTTTGTTGCCTAGCGCGGCTCTATTCAGTCAGTGCCGACATGGTTTCGTTAGACTGAAAAAATGACTTGACCGATCCCTATGATTTGCGGTGCACACCATAACTCCAGTACTTCCCCTGCTTCCATCTAACTCCCCATTGGTATGTCAAACAGTCACTGGTATGAATAATCAGCTCTCCCGTGTCGATGCAGCAACGCGCTACCAAGCAAACTGCGATTCGGATGTCAAGTCATCCGAGCAGGCTGCCACCTCACAGTTCTGTGTATATGATGACGTGGACTAGATGACCTGAGACTGACCGAAGGTGGACGGTTAGCCGTGATCCTGCTGAAATCTGGCCGTCTATATATAACCCGCGAGTTGCTGGGGGGGGGGCGTTAAACGCCCCCACTTTTTTCGCCGGCCCATAGCATAAAAACGGCGCGCCGCAGGCGCGCCAAATTTTGGCTACCTGTAGGAAATTGATTGAAGTTTGTTGTGATAAAATTTCAAAAACATCGGTAGGAAAATTTTTGAGATATCGAGGTTTTAGTGACGTCATGATTTCTGAGTTTTCGACCAAAAACGGCATATGTTCAAAAAATCATATAAAATCACAGAATAGACATACAGACATGCCGTAAACGCCATTAGACTGCCAATACCATGATCAATCAAATGGCTATCTTCGATTATTGATTATCTTTCCGCATTTTCCATAATCTTGAACTGAATCTTGGCAATTTTTCGTGACTACTTCACGACCATGATACATGAATTTCTTAAATTGAACTTTTTGAGCCAAACACGTACACATATGATAAAATGAATGTCACCATCGTGTTCTACGCCCCAAATTACCTATAAAACATGTGTCACAGGCTGCGAATATCAGTTTTGATTTTCGGGGATATGTGCCTACCCGGTTGACCTGACCTTGACCCTGACCTATGCTTGACTGACCCCTACATGGAGCTGACACTCTTGTAGGCCTTATAAGATGGATTGTGCACCGTTTTCACAGAGTTTATGGCGAGAGGCGCCCATTGCGAAGTCCTGAAGTCCATGCTACTGAAAGCCCGATTTCAGGTGTTTGACCTGACCTTGACCCGACCTGTGACCTCAAAATTCAACTTTAAAGTACTCATCTGATTCGTCTCGTCGCGCTCTTTCGTTTGCCGCCTCGTGCGTTTCGCTGCGCCCATTGGTTCTCGAGTTATCGGCTGGGGGCGTTTAACGCCCCCCCCCCCCCCCAGCAAACGGTGGGTGGCGAAATACCCCAGCAACTGCCGGGTTAATAGCTGGCGAGCCACTTGACTGCCACTATGAGCTCCTAGGAGCCACTTAGAGGTACTAAGAGTTAATGCCAACTGCTAGGAACCACGAGGAACCACTAGGAACACCAGTGTCCCACAAGCCACTGGTGACTAGATAGGATCCGATAAATGATGCCAATATCACATCCAGCCCTTTGTCGGCCGCCAGGACCAGTAGATACTAGGAGCGACTAGGAGCCACATATATGAGCAACTATGGAGCGAACGACCATGCTGAAAAACGTACCGAGCTCTCAACAGGTCGGCTCCGTCGTCTGGAGACAGCGTGGTCACCGATCAAGCGTCGGTGACCTCGCCAGAAGGCCAGAGCCGAGAACAAGTGTCGGCCCGGCTGCTGTGTTTCCCGGTAGGTCCAATGCCATGGAACAAGCAGTCACATGGCTTTTCAAAGAGTTGCAATGATCTTGGGCAGTCACATGGCTTTTCAAAGAGTTGCAATGATCTTGGGCGCTTTAGCTAGACGTTATTCCATTATAGGTCTCAAAGCTGGCTGGTGTGTCACTGTCCACTCACTCAAATCTTATCAATGAACTGAGTTCCGGCGAAGAGTTTCATTCATTTCCACGGAGCTCCTGAAACTGAATGTTTTGTATTCCACCAAGGAGATAAGGTAAGTTTATTTACAGCGCAACGACCCCGCTATCACCTCCCAGAAGTCCTCTTCCCGGCTGTCGGCTCTTCTATAAAGAACGCCATCATCATATCCGGCTGGCCGTCTCGGGCCGCCTCCCCTGCTCCTCCGCCGCAGAACAGGGGGGGGGGGGGGGCTGCGGGGAGCAGCGCAGCGGGAGGTGCCGCAGAGAAGCCGAGGTGTTGATGGTGGTAGGTGACCGCTCCGCTCTGATCCGCCGGCGCCAGCGGCACATTCCACCACGCTCGGCGGACGTCCCGGCGCCGGTGGCCGCTCGTTGGGCCGGCCGACAGTCGCCCCCGGCAGAGGGGTGCCGCGTGCAGGGCGCAGACGACCCGCGCCCGCCACTCAGCCGCTGCATCATGGCTGGGAGCGGCGGTACTGCAGACCGCACCAAGCAACGGCAGCGGCTGGAGATCGGGCCGGGCCTTCAAAGGCCACTCGTCAAGATATATCTGCAGATTAAAATTTTTCCTACGTTGACTATCGGTGATATTTAATTCGATTCTATGTTGATTATGAATTTATACATAATAGCGCTTTCATAAAGGTGATAGCGAACTTCCCGCTTCCTGCTTGGACTCAGGAAGAAAATGGTTGCAGATGATGCAGGCAGCGCAATATGGAGCCCAACAATAAAAGTACCGCATTTCAGGCTAGTCAGCCGCAGGCAACTACAGAACAACAGGCGACAAAAGCTCCGAACAAGCCTGTTCAGTGTCCAATGCCGGCGGTGTATGCATTCAATCGGCGCCAGCGGACCTGTGGCCGCCTGCATTGTTCGCGTTGCGCTGTTTGTACCGGTGCCGATTTGCGTGCAATCACCGTGCGCTTTGTTTGTGCGTCTGGTCACACGACTGTTGTCCAGCTGCGCTGTTGGCTTGGGATATACAACAGACCCAACGGGGCAGTGAAAGGAGGACTAACGTGTCCCGAGGACCGTGACCGCGGAGGACCGTGAGTTTTGGTTCCTTTAGCGCCGACAGGCTACACATCTGCTACATTTCTCGCCCTGCAGAAAAAGTCACGCCCACGTAGCTGAGAGCAGTATAGCTATCGTGAAATTCGTGACGGGAGCAGATGTGAACCAAGCACCTGCACAGCGGATATGATGGGAGTGGGCGAGAGGTAACTTCAGTTTAGAGGAAACGACTGTTCCAGTCATTACAAAAAAAAACACCAATGACCGACGACTTCCTTCTGCATCACCATGGAGCTGCTGCCACGTATCGGAGTGGTGCTCTGTGTACTACATACTCCAACTGCTGATATGCGCAGTTGGCTCTGCCTCTAACCTGACCTCAGAGCTGACCTCGGTCACTAACAGTACCTCACAGCATGTACATACAATGTACATTACATATATACGCGACTACATTGACCTATATACCAGTCGGTTCTTACACCGGCATCTACACAATTATGGAGGACCTCAAAACTCCCACCTCGGCCTATTGTGACATGGAAGACAGCAAGGGATGGGCGATCTTCCAGAGAAGAGCCAATTACCTCCCTCGGCGGGATTTCTTCCAGGACTGGGAGGCCTACAAGCGGGGCTTTGGCATCTTCGCTGGAGAGTGGAGAGTTTTGGTGTAGACTGGACTACCTCTGGCAGCTGACCTTTATACAGCAGGACCGGGAATACGAGCTGGGAGTCGACATGTGGGACTGGGATGGGCAGACGCAGCACGCAACACACCTAATTCAGATGCCTACCTGCCTACTGTGACCAGTGAACATTGTATTATAATGACCAGCATCTGGTGTACCGTATCAACACTATCCATGAACCAATGACAACTTAGCAATTCATTCAAACGAAACCTATGTGTCGCTTCCCATCTTAGGACGGTATGAAAATAGCCGTCTCGCAGTTTCCACTGCTGTTCTACCGCCAGAAGCCGGCGAATGGGGCACCCGCCGCTCCTGCACGGCACCGACGCTCTTGAACTTGACATTCCACGACCGGTCTGACCAGCTGGCCGGCGTGCAGCTGAAGGCACGCCCAGCAGCCAGCGGCCAGCAATCACAGCGTCCTCAGTCCGCGCCCAGCGGCCAGCGCAATCCACTGCCCGGCCAGCGCCGGAGCTGCTCTGGAACCCGGCATAAGCCGGAGCTCGATGTGTGATGGCCAGGGGGAGGAAATGCTGTTTTCTTAAAGTCGGTGTGATGTGTTTGATCAACACATCAGGTCAACGAAAGGATCATATCGTACTATTCAAATCATAAGGATCGTCTCCTTCCTCTGCGGCAAGCTGGAGTATGCATGAGAAGTACTCTCTATTCTCCACACTCTCGGTCGTTGCGTGCCGTGAGATCAGAGGAGCGGTGCCGACTAACGTCAAAAGAAGACCGCAATGTTATGCGCTGACTGACTCGGCCGCCTCACGAAAACATCTTTGGCCAGCTCGGGAAGAGGTCCTAACGGCGCATCCCGCCGCCGTATCGCAGCGTCGAGAGGCCACACATCATCTGGCGAATTCAAATGTGTCGACAACACGCATTAGGATGTAATCTGTATGCAAATCTGCTTTTTGTGTGCATGTAATTAGTTAGCGGCGAGCATCAACAGCCTTCAGCGCATCACTCCAGCAGAGAAATTAAATACACTCGGCCGTAAAAACAGAATAATGCGAGCACTTCCCGCGCTCTCGGTGAGACCCAGGTGCTGCCAGCGCGGCGGAGCACGGCCAAGGGGGCGTAGGCACGGCACAGGGCCGTAGTCGGCTCGAGAATGACGGGGTGTCTGCTCTGATAGCTGTTCCACAATGGAGCTCTAACTGAAGATAAGCTGAGACAGAGCTGAGCTTCAGCTTAGTTTCAGACCTGGGCTGAGCTGGAGTGTGCTGAGATGTTTTTCGCTGACCGGATACCGCCACTTGGCATTCAGCGCGCTGGTTTGACCGCTGTTCGAGCTCGGGATGCAGCGGCAGCATGTGGAATGTTACCTCTTTTTGCCGGACGAGCTCGGCCGGCCGCCAGGGGTGGCGGTGACCCTGAACACTCCGGCACCCAGGTCATCAGACAGACATCCTGGGACGGGGGTCAACTGAGGGACAAATTGCTTTGACACCCTCACACGCACGACGGTGACACCGCGTGACCTGACTGTCTAGCTGACAGTGACTGTGACAGAGAGACTGCTGTCTTACTGAGGCTGGCGTCACCCTGAGACTCTGTTGAACGCTGACGCAGCAGGTTACAATCTGCACTCGATACCTATTCTGAATGGCAAGTCTCCCGTGCTTCTGAATAAACGTGCTTCAGGAAGGATTATTGGAAATCAGAAAGAGCCATCGACGTATGTATAGCAGCTATGATAGCACCAAGCTGGATTCCGCTCAAAGACTCTTTTCCGCTTTAGGATAGGATTGAGCGCGAATAGCATTGTCGATCTTTGTCCATTGACCATTACATCACCAACTGTGACGGTAAATTTCCGCTGCCTATAAGTGCCTTGTATTGGCTGTCCCGCAGTCCGCGGCTGGTCCTTTTTGTGATCGTAACGGGACTGCATGCAGGCTCTGACGACTGATCTCTCCGCTGAAAGACGGGGGAGAAAGGAGAATCTGCACCTCTGGGGACGGTGACAGGATGAACACAATAGCCGTTTTCACGACGGGCTATCCGGCGAATGCACCTGATTTGACTAAATCTGCACCTAATTTCTTTTACAGCAAATATTTTCATTTTATGAATTTATTTCAGTGATTTAATCGATGATGCTCTCTGATAATATGACAAAGCAGGCATATAAGCAATTAGTGCAACCCTAGCTGATAGCTGCTAAGAGACACCAGCCGTTTTCACGACGGCCATCTGGTACACATTTGGTGCACATCTGGTACAGATTAGGTGCAGATTTGGTCAAACAGGTTCAGTGTGTCTCTTAGCAGCTATCAGCTAGGGTTGCACTAATTGCTTATATGCCTGCTTTGTCATATTATCAGAGAGCATCATCGATTAAAACACTGAAATAAATTCATAAAATGAAGATATTTGCTGTAAAAGAAATTAGGTGCAGATTTGGTCAAATCAGGCATGCATTCGCCGGATAGCCCGTCGTGAAAACGGCTAATATTTATCAGGACGCTTCACCTGAGACGGACCAAAGATACCCATCCGCCCCACTGGTGGGCGTGATGTCATCGTCGGAGCTCTCAGCGCTCCAAGTTGACAGAGCTCAAAGAGGTAAGCTCTGTTGACGCCACCGCGCCGGCAGCAACGGCACTGCTCCGGTGGACCGGGCTATTAGTGGCATCTGGCGGCTGGACCCTGAACCTCAGCTGATACCATCACCGGAACAGATGACGCGTGATGTGGTCAGCATCATGATCCAATGCACTGGCTGTTTGACTGAAAGCCGAAGGGGCGCGTCTTCTATCTAACCATCACTACCATTCAGTCTCGATGAGGCTACCCTAGTATAGTACCTGATGAGGCTACCCTAGTACCTGAGACTGCCTCAGACCTACGCGAGGACCTCGGAGGTCACTAAGGAGGGTGCCCTCTCAAACTTGTCAGCTGTCAGGGTGCCGCCCGATCGTCGAGATCTCCAGATTCCAGAAGCCGAAACCTAGCAAAGGCTCATCATTCTGGTGCAGGTCTGAGGTCTCAAGGGGGTCACTGCTGCTGGGGCCTTATTATAATGCGATGAGGCCTTCTCAGAACAGTTTGGTTGTATGAGGCCAGCTCTGGGTTATCTTTCTAAGATCGGTGTGGACTCTTTTACCTGTGCGGTACTTTCTTGTGCGATACGGGGCCTCAAACCACAGTGGCTCAGACCCTCACAAACCTCAGGACAGTCTGAACTCTGAAGCATATTGAATCCGGTAGAAAATTGGTCTTCCAATCCGTTATACCTAGGGAACTTCAGGTGCATCATGTGCGCCCTCTGTTCCGGCGCTAGGAGAAGCACAGGGTTCCGTTCGCGGCCACCAGATGTCCCGAATAGGGAGGAGGTCCAGTGAGCGCCGTACGCTGGCTCTTGGCTGTTGGCGCCGGCTGCCGACTGCAGACCGAGCGCCCTAGTTGGTTAGCCGAGGTCTGATTGGTAGACAGAGAGCTTCGAGCAATGGCGACCATGTGTCAGCTGGAGTCTTCAGGTTACGAGGGTGGACCTGCTCAGTTGTCTAATTCAGTATGGAGGAGAAGGGTGGGTTGTAACCTTTAACCCACGCATGACTGCCATAACGCGAGTGACTGAGGGGGGGGGGGCTCTCCAGAGCCCCTCCCCCTCCTATCTCCGAAACTACAGGGCCGATCGTCAAAATTCAAACGGCGTCTGATAGCCCTGGAAAAACTGTCGATCGAAACCTACTTTCATTGACCTCGAGGTCACCGATGACGTCACAGGTCAGGTCAAAGTAAAAATTATCGGCATTTTTGCTTATTTACAGTTTAGGCTCTGTCCGCCGGCTGACAAGTCCGATCAGGCTCATTTTTGGTTTACGCACTCCTCGATATATGCCTTAGATACTCTGAGGGTACCGAACTCTTACTTCGAATTTTTCAGGTCATGGCCAGGTCATCCTAGGTCACGAAAATTGTATTTCATGTATCGGTCACGTAACGCATGTTTTATGGTCCATTTTACACGTAGATTTGGAAAATAATGTCGTTTGTGTCATTGCAGGTCATTTTCAGCTGAATTTACCGGAGGTCAGGTCAATTTCAGGTAAGAAAATAGGACGGTCAAATTTTGAAAACGAAATTTTCAACAAAAAAAGTGCCTATCAGATGCAGTTTGAGGTCAGAAACACGATGATGCCATTTGTATTGCTGTTCGATGTCAAAAACGTACTGAAAAATGGTTTTGAAAAATATATAATTGTAAAATTTTGACAATAATGCAAATAACTTGGCTATTTTTGAAGATATTGGGCTGAAACTCGCTAGCGTAGTTTACAGGGCATATTTTAAGGATTTTTTACTGCGTCCCAAAGGTGGCATAGGGCACATGCTTCGATCGGAAAGGGCACATACCACATTGCAAGCGAAATAATGTATAATGCAGGTGAA
This sequence comes from Amphibalanus amphitrite, assembly GCF_019059575.1. NCBI lineage: Eukaryota > Metazoa > Arthropoda > Thecostraca > Balanomorpha > Balanidae > Amphibalanus > Amphibalanus amphitrite. Next base: position 1,341,287 of record NW_024881511.1, on the reverse strand, counting down.
ATACACGTGTCATTGTGTAATGTGCCGGTGGAGGGACAGCAAGCGGGATATTGGGAGCGGGCTGTGATTGCTTTTGGCCAGTCTCGAAATTCGCCCAGTCATAGCGCGTTCTTTTTCCGCATTCAAAGGACGGACCGGCGAGTAAATGATATTTCCGTTGCTGTAAGTCATTCGTTTTCCTGAGCGTCGTTGGGCGTGTTTGACCTCCCTTGATGCACCTAAATGTACCTATGTTTAGCGAATAAACATAGGTATGGAGACCCATGGAGGGGGGGGGGGCTGATATTTAGTTGAGCCGGAATTGGGATAGAAGCCGGTATGGGATTGGGATAGAAGCTCAGCGAGACTAGAGATTGTGTGGTGCCTTCGGTACGCCCCTCAAAATCACCCGTGTAGGGCCCTCAGGGCCGCCGGTTATGAAGCCTTTGGAGGCACTGAGGTGGGCCCTCACGGGTACCGGTGTGATGCTCTCATAGGCATTGGTGCGGGGCCCCCAGAGGTGCCGCTGTGGGCCCTCAGAGGCGCCGGTGAGGGTCCTCACAGTTGCCGTTGTGGGCCCTCAGAGACACTGCAGTGTGGGGTTGTCACAGTCGGGTGTGGGACCCTTAGAGCTGCTGGCTCGAACCCTTTACAGGCCGACAGGGGCTCTCAGAGACCGACAAGGGGCTCTCAAGAGGTCTGCGGTGCCTTCGGGAGCCCTGTGGAGTCCTTAGAGACCAGCAAGGTACACTCAGACGCCAGTGGGGCCCTCAGAGTCGTCGGTGTGGGGCCCTCAAAAGTCACCGGTGAGTGGCCGTCCGATGCGGCTCCGGCGTTGAGCCCCCAGAGCCGCCGATATATGGCCTTAAGAAGCACTGGTTTCGGGACCTCATTCAGGGGTGCCGGTTGCACTCAGAGGTGGCAGTGTGGGGCCCTCAGCTAGGCACCGGTGTGGGGCATTCACAGCCGCCGGTGAGGGCCCTCGCAGGCACCGTTGTGGGGGCCTTCAACCATTGGTTTAGGGGGTCATCGCAGGCGTGTGTGGAACCCTTAGAGCTGCTGGTCCCTGATAGGCCGGTAAGGGTCCTCAGAGGCCGGCAAGTAGCCCTCAGAGGTCGCCAATAGGCCCTGAGAAGCCGGCAAAGGGCCCTCAAAGGCCGACAAGGGACACTAAAAAGCCGATGTGGGGCTCTTATGGAGAGAAGTGTGGCTCTTTGGAGCACATAAGGTGTTCTTTCGAGCCCTGTGGAGCCCTTCTGAGTCGAAAGATGCCAGCGTGGACCCTCAGCCGCCAATTGGCGTCGCAAGGCCCCTCTGGCCCGAGAGGCCCCCTGATCCGATGGGGGCACGTGCCCCCTGCTTCCCCTCCCCCCGGGTGCAGATGAGAATGCCATCGGCGGTGCGGAACACAACAATTGCAATCGTTCCTCCTCCCGTCGCGAGGCCGCTCATCCGACCCATATCCCATGATTGTCAACCCTGGGGCTCGGGTCGGCAATGTACCGGCAAGGAAATCAGCTTTAGGTGAATAAAAAAGTCATTAAGAGTCATTAGTTGTCGTTCATTAATAGCAACTATACGGTGCCAAATGTACGTACCCGACGTACAGCTTGGAGCCGGGCGCCGCCCGGTCTCCACCAGTGACGTCACGCTAATGCTTAGAGACCGGTCTATTGGAAATCGCGGGATGATTCTACCTCTCTTATACGGCCTTGGTTTCAATGGCCGAGAATCCCCGGAAGGGTGGGCGCCGATTCCGCCCGGGTCAGCCTAACATCCAGGCTCGCACGTCCGGCTCGGCTCCGACAGGTCCAGCACGGCGACTACGCGAATGTGAATCATGAATGGGTGGTGGGCGGCGGGGGACCATCAAAGCGTCCAAAATCGCAGCATCCAAAGTACGCAACATCCAAAACCGCAGCGTCCAAAGTACGCAACGTCCAAAATACGTCCAAAATCGGGTATATAGGGAGCATTCACAACGTCCAAAACCGAAACATCCAAAACCGCAACATCCAAAACGTATCATCCAAAAACGCAACATCCAAGGACGCATCATCCAAAGTACGCAACATCCAAAGTACGCAACATCCAAAGTACGCAACATCCAAAACCGTTAGGTTTGGTTAGGTTAGGCTAGGTTAGGTTAGGTTTCCTTATCCCCGGTAGGCATAAATCAGTAGGTTAGGTTAGGTTAGGTTAGGTTAGGTTAGGTTAGGTTTCCTTATCCCCGGTAGGCAAAAATCAGTAGGTTAGGTTAGGTTAGGTTAGGTTGGGTTAGGGATAGGCAAAGATCAGTAGGTTCGCTTAGGTTAGGTTAGGTTAGGTTAGGTTGGTTTTGGATGTTGCGTGCCTTGGATGTCGTGGTCTTGGACGTTGTGGTTTTGGAGGTTACGTACTTTGGATGTTGCGTCTTTGGATGTTGCGTTTTTGAATGATACGTTTTTGGACGTTGCGGTTTTGGATGTTTCGGTTTTGGACTTTGTGAATGCCCCCTATAAACCCGATTTTGGACGTATTTTGGACGTTGCGTACTTTGGACGCTGCGGTTTTGGACGTTGCGTACTTTGGGTGCTGCGGTTTTGGACGCTTTGATACGGACCCGGTGGGCGGCGGATGGTGCCACAGGGGAGGGGGAGCGGAGGGGATTAAAGGTGACACTTATGCTGCTTGTGATAACTCGCCTCGCCTCCCTGGGTTCCGCCCAGGTCCAGGGATAATCTTCTCCAGCTTAACCCTATTCCTGGCGGGCTCCGCCGGGACAAGAAACTGGCGGGGGGGGGGGGCCGATTCGGCCCCCCCCCCTGAGATCTCGAGAACGAAGCAAGATAGCGACAAACGGTAAACGGCATCGGATACGCACGGTCAAGATCTACAATTTTTCTAAGGTCATTTTCAGGTCAGGTCAAAGATGACGTCACAGGGGTCGAAAAAGTCAAAATGGCGGCGCTAGATATGGAGATAGTTTTTCTCGAATAACTTTCGAATTAGTCAAGATAGGAACAAACTAAGGGCATCATCGTGATCCTCTCGTCAATCCGCATCGAATGATATATATGTTGACCTCGCAAGGTCAAGGTCAAAGGTTGACCTCAGGTCACGTGACCTCGAGGTCATCATGTATATCATTCGATACGTCTTGACGAGCTGAACACAATGAGACCATCCACGCGTCTGCATCTTGTTCCTGTACGGAGTTATTGGCCAAAAACCTTTGGTGACCTTTGATGACGTCACATGACCTCACAGCTGCCCAACAGCAAAACAGACCTCAAGGTAGCGAAGGTTGATCGTATATGAAGTCATGTATGGTATATGGGGCCATTCCGACCCGTTTTAGTGGTAAAAACAGGGAGTTGATTTCTCCCCCATTGACTTATAATGGGGAGGTCGCGAAACTGACCTGACCTTAGGTCACCGATATCAAAATTCCGAGATATACAAATTGCACATACTGGTACCCTAACTAAAGCCTGAAGAGAAGAAATTGATCGGTCAAAAACTCTAGCTCTGGCGTGATTGCAAACTTTTCTGAGGTAGGGTCACCAAACCGCCTGTGGTGACCTGACCTGAGGTCAGATCAACTCAAAATTTTCAGACATGTTGCGTAGAAGCCTTTTAGGAAAAGTCAGAAAATTTGAGCTTCCTAGCTCAACGCGTTTGGGAGAAATAACCAAAAAACCTCAGGGGGGGGGGCTCCTGAGGCCCCCCCCCCCCGCCAGGAATAGGGTTAAGCTAAAGTGTTATATTTGATTTTTTTATCAATATAAGTATTATTGGATCTGAGGGCGGGGCAAGAAACAGGACTAGACATGCACAATTTTCCCGAAATCCGGGCCCAGCACCGAACCGGCAGCAGCACCGAATGGGTCCTTAAGACGGGAAGACAACAAGGTATCGGGTTTGAGGGCACTGGGTAGGGCAGAGAGGGTCACAGGGCCTGAATGCAGAGCAGGGCGCAGGGCCTGAAGGAAGGGCAGGGCAAGGTACAAGACCGTAGGACAGGGCACTGGGAAGGTCACATATCCTAGGGGTAGGGGGCAGGACATAACAAGGTGTACGACCCTAGGATAGGGCAGGGCACAAGGACTGGAGAGCGCATGTATGTGCTTAGGTGCATAGTAAATCAGGGCACAAAGCAATCAGAAAGACAACATCTGTTGCATAGTAAACGACCGAGGCATGTTAATTATTTTTGCTTGCACTTTTCCGCTGAAACCGTAACATTTCAGTGTGGGACGCAGTGGTCCAAATTTCGCGAGGGCTACGTCCCAAAGGCAGGGGGCTGCGTCCCAAAATGGGACGCAGTCAGTAAGTTAAAATATGCCCTGGTAGTTTATCAGTGTGAGTTCTGTTACATGTATTCCGGGTTTTGCAAAAATCAAAATCTTTTTGAAAAAAAATCAAAGTACATATTTTTGTGATTGTGAAAATATATTTTTCAAAATTATCAAATTTTTGAAAATTCGAGATAGCAGTTTGATAGCTACGTCTATTTGTAGTCCACTGATACAAAGAAATTGGATCTAGCTTTGAAACTAAGCCCTTGAGAGCGTTTGCCGTAATTCAATAATTTGCATCAAAATCGGCCGATATAACGTCACTCTGACGTCATTTCCGGCCAAACATGGTAGCTAGAAAGTTGAAATTTTATTTAAACACAAGGTATCAAATTAATGCAGCTGAGGGTACTGCAAGTTTCGTGTTGATCTGTGAAACGATTTATAAGATATTGCCGAAAAACGGGAAAGGGGGCTCTATAGAGCCCTCCCCCCCCCAGTCATGCGCGGGTTAAAGGGAGATAATGAGCTTTTTTTTCTTAAATAAAAATTACTCGACATCTATACTATTTCTACTGTAGTTTCTATAAAATATGAAAATTTCCTAGCACATTTTCGTATGTGAAAAAGGCTTTTATTTTTGCAAAAAAGAAGCAGTACTTGCAGTACTTGTAACACCCACCGAAATGTGTTGTCCTTCTCTATAAAAAAGTCGCAGTATATGGCGCTTTTGTTTCAAACAGCGACGCTTGGGTTTTTGTTTATGTTATCGCCTTGTCGTTGCTTGGTTGTAAGGATTCTAATTTGAATTAGAGTTAATTCGCTTTAGAATTAATTAGATTCTAATTCGGGGGTACACAGTGCCTACTCTTCTTTGTTTCCAAGCATTATTTTGCGCCACAAATGAACGGCATGCGCCAGAAACGCAGCCAAATCTTGCGATTGCGACTACGAAATTCATTATTTTGGCCTCAGAGCCTGAAGCGAAAAATACAAGCATATTTATTTCAAAAAGACTTCAGGTTTGTCGAACGGTGTTATGAGAATTTTGATAACAGTACTGCATAAGTTTTTCAGTGATGCCGCAAAAGTGTTGTATCTATCTTCTTTTATTGTGCAGTCGGCGGGACCGATTCAAAATTGAGTCGTTGCTACTAAAATAGCAGCATATGGCCACAGATGATGAACAGGAAAAATAGTTGCGTAAATTTAGACATAAACCACCCCCAAACCATGAATATCTTTTGAAGGCACTATAGACGACCATTAACTAACTAGATGTGATGAAGATCAAATGTAATGAATACGCTCATTTTACAAAATTACATGCAAGTACCAAAAAGTGATGTAAGTACTTATTCAACGGTCATTTTCAGCGCTCCCCGCTAACGTGACTTCAAGTTGAGATATTTGCGGCAAGGTACCGAATTGAGCAAAATGGTTTTAATTTACATTATAACTTGTTGTGTTTTGTCAGAAAATGGTCCTAACTCAGATTTTGTGGAAAAAGGTCATAATCTCCCTTTAATAAATCAATTCTGGAGAGAATACTGGGGCTGGAGCCGGCGTGTTTCTAGAATCAAGACACGAAACTTTCTGTGTACATTCATACTAATGAAGCAGACGAATGGGAAGTAGTCACATGTTGCAGCGTGCTACTTCGCTGGCTCTATACCTTAATATAGCAGCGGCAACGAAAAGCCGAGTCACCGACTAAACCGACTCAACGATAAAAAATGCACAATCTTGGATGGAATAGGCCGCGGCATGCATCTTGTGTATCTGTGCAGGAACACAAAATCTTCGTCTGTCTCTTTAATTTTTGTTCCGTGCAGACGGCCACCTCACCCAAACAAACGTCGAGGGCCGTTCCAAAAGGAAAACAATATAATGCCCCGGTGGATCAACCGCTTGGCTTATACAGAGGTCGACGCATGTTAACCCGCGCCCCACTGGGGTATGCGTATAACGCGCCCTATTGGGGGGGAGATCATAGCCCCCCTTCCTAACTCCGAAACTGCTGGGCCGATCGTCAAAATTCAAACGGCGTCTGATAGCCCCGGAAAAACTGTCGAAGGAAACCTAATTTCATTGACCTCGACGTCACCGATGACGTCAGAGGTCAGGTCAAAATAAAAATTATTAGCATTTTGACTTGTTCACATTCTGGGCTCTGGGCCTCTGGCCGCCGGCTTACAAGTCAGATCAGGCTCATTTTTGGTTTACATACTCGTGAACAGATGCTTTAGATACGGCCTGAGGGTACTAAACTTGTACTTTGATTTTCAGGTCAGGGTCAGGTCATCACAGGTCACGGAAATATTATATCATGCGTCGGTCACGTGACACATGTTTTATGATCCATTTAGGCCATATATTTCGAATTTGATATCTTTTGTGTCATTCGAGGTCATTTTGAGTTGAATTTAGCTTAGGTCAGGTCACTTTCAGGCATAGGCGTCGCCAGAGATTTTCGGTTGGGGGGGCAAAATCAACTTCTGTGTTAAAACTTGCCTTTTCCCAGTCTTTACTCACTCGTTTTACATATCATTCGACGCGCAATGGTGCGAGGAATCCGATGGTGACAAAGATTTCCTTCTAGATATGACATTAATTTTTTTTACAGAAAAATTCGAAATTTTGAAATTTCATGACAAAAACGACTGGTAGAATTAGAGTGGCTGCGATTGCCGACGCACTGCAGAGGGCACCTGCCCTGTGCAGACGCTCGACGCTCATGATCATAACCCAGAAAAAGGTGAAAAACGCTCCATTTAATCGGAGCATCCTGCTAAAACCTCCATTCACGCATGCATGCCGAGGTTTTACGTGAAATGCATAGGACTTATCCCAGCCGCCGATCGTAGCTAATTTGGGCATTCGGCGGGGAGTGAATGTCGGAAGTGTGAATCGGAAGTAATTCATCTTTGCTCCAGTGAGAGGAATAGTTTTGTTCACTCGAGTGTGAACAAAAGTTTATCGTTTTTCGTGTGGAGGGAAGCGCTGCAAACGCGAACAAAAACTGTTAACCCTATTAGTGGCAGGCTCCTGGCTACCCCATATTAGTGGCAGGGGGGGCTGTTTACGACCCCCCCTTGATATCTCGAGATCTAACCGGCCGATTTTCAAAATTCAAACGGCATTCGATTTGGCTCAACGAGATCTACATTTCTAAAAAAAAAATAAATTTAAAAAATGTCAATAGGGGGTAGAGGGGGTAAAAACGGGCAAATTGCAGATACATTTTAGACTGTTTATCACGGCCAGGTTTCTGAACCAATCTTAACGCAACTTTTGCCGATCGATAGAAAATGAACCAGGAATTCACATGGATCCTAAAAATATGCATTTTCAAAAATCATAGGCGGATACAGATCATTGAGATTGGGGGTACACAAAAAGTATAGTAAATAAGGTTTTTGTTGGTACTGTTTCTAAAAAGGGTGGCAATGGTCTTGTTATGTTACAATTTTCTTATGAGAGAACGACTAAAATTGTATTGGTCATGCATAGGCGGTGTCAGGGCACCTATGTTGGGAGGTAAAAAATAACCCCCCTTTTTGGACGCCTGGATCCGCCTATTATAACAAAAACGTGTCAAAAGAGGATGCACAATAACTTTGTATATGTTATCACATGATACCTTTCATTCACTGTTCGTAAAACTGGTGCAGCATCGTGATCTTCGCCCAAATGACTCGCTTCACGAATAGGACCCCCAATTCCCAGTGCTCTGGAGCCGCCCCTGGTAAAGTTATGAACTTGAAATTTTCAGGGAATGTGCCCAATTTAGTTTTAGGAAAAGTCAGAAAATTTCAGCATCGTAGCTTCAGCGGTTTCGGAGATATTCCCGAAAAACCTGAGGGGTGGATAAAAACAACCCCCCCCCCCCTGCCACTAATAGGGTTAAACGGAATTAAAAGTTACGCACAGCATAGCGGCAAGGGATCCCTTAGCGATAGGCTTGGGACTTTCAGGCCATTTCAGGCCACCCAGGGTCAGTGTGGACTCTCAGAAGCCTGCTTAGGATCCCGGAGATCGGCGCATGGGTCACCTCAAATATTTACGTGTACGTGACGTGGTGCTTTAGGGCTTTCCGAGCCCAAATTGGTGCCCTCAGAAGCCAGTGTGGGCGGCGGGCGGTAAGAGACTAGGCCCAGAGTGAGCCTGGACTCTGGACAGTGGCGGTCGCAGGGGGGGGGGCCATCAGGGCCATGGCCCCCCCCCCCCAAAGGCAAATCAGGGGGGGGGCATCATATCATTTGCCCCCCCCCCAAACAACCGATGGGCCCCCATGGCCGTATGGGGCCCTGGCCCGTATTCGATTGTCACGAGGCTCGAGAAACCCACGCCAGCTATTAACAGCTCTCATACCAGTCTTTGAGGGTCCTACACTGACCTCTGAGGGCCCTTCAGTGGCGGTCAAGCGTCCACATTGACCGCTGAGGACCCGTATTGACCTCTGGGGGCCCTCCACTGGCCTTTGAGGGCCCCTAAACCGGCCTCAGGGGCCCAACCGGCGTCTGAGAGCCTCACACCGACCTCTGGTGGCCTCATTTCTGTCTCTCGAGTCCCAAGACTAGCCTTTAAGTGTCTCTGAGGGCCCCGCACTGGATTCTGAAGACCCGATGTCGAGCCAGCACCGGCCTCTGGGGGCCCATCTTGGCCTTTGAGGGCCCTCCGCTGGTCTCTGGGGTCCAACGCCGGCCCATGCCGGCCTTTTAGGGCCCCACACTGACCTCTAAGGGCCCATGCTGGCCTGTAATGACCCACATTAGCCTCTGAGGGCCCCCCGCACTGGATTCTGATGACCCAATGCCGGCCGCTCAGGGCCCGCATCGGCGTCTGAGGGCCCATCTTGGCCTTTGAGGGCCCTCTGCTGGCCTCTAGGGTCCAACGCCGGCCAATGCCAGTCTTTTAGGGTCCCATTCTGATCTTTGAGGGCCCCATGCTGGCCTGTAAGGGCCCATATTAGCCTCCGAGAGCCCCCGCACTGGATTCTGAAGACCCGATGCCGGCCTCTAAGGGTCAGCATCGGCTTCTGCGGGCCCATCTTGGCCTTTGAGGGCCTTCTGTTGGCCTCTGGGGTCCAACGCCGGCCCATGCCGGTCTTTTAGGGCCCACACTGACCTCTGAGGGCCCGTGCTGGTCTGTAAGGACCCACCTTAGCCTCTGAGGGCCCCGCACGGGCTTCTGAAGACCCGATGCCGGCCTCTAAGGGTCAGCATCGGCTTCTGCGGGCCCATCTTGGCCTTTGAGGGCCTTCTGTTGGCCTCTGGGGTCCAACGCCGGCCCATGCCGGTCTTTTAGGGCCCCACACTGACCTCTGAGGGCCCGTGCTGGTCTGTAAGGACCCACCTTAGCCTCTGAGGGCCCCGCACGGGCTTCTGAAGACCTGATGTCGGCCTCGAAGGGCCCGCATCGGCCTAGTCTGAGGGCCCATCTTGGCCTTTGAGGGCCCTCTTCTGGCCTCTGGGGTCCAACGCCGGCCCATGTCGGTCTTTTAGGGCCCCACCTTAACCTCTGAGAGCTCCATGCTGGCCTGTAAGGACCCATATTAGCCTCTGCGTGCCCAATTCGGTCTCTGATGGTCTCAAACTGCCCTTTGCAGGCCCTGTACTGGTCTCTGAGGGCTCTAAACTGGCCCCTAAGAGCCCAAACCAGCCTCTTAAGGTCCCACGACCCACACCCGCCTCTGATGGTCCCATTTCTGTCTCTGGGACCGAAACTGCCCTTATGTGCCTCTGAGGGCCCCGTACTGGCTTCTGAAGGATCGATGCCGGCTTCTGAGGACCCATACCGGTCTTTAAGTGCCTCATAGCGACACCTGAGGCCCCACACTAGCCTCTGAGGGGCCCGCAAACTGGCCTATGAGGTCTCTACACCGGCCACTGATGGCCCTATTATGTTCTCTGGGGGGGCTCAAGCCTTACCTTTGGGCGTCACGCACTTGCTTATGAAGGCCCACATCAGCCTCTGGGGCCCTACCTGGGGCCTTTGAGGCCCTTCGCTGACCCTTGGGTCCAACGCCGGCCTCTGGGGGTCTGACACCGTACTCTAAGGGACCCATTGCAGCCTCTAGGCGATAGGTATCGCCGAAGCGCTATCGATGGGCCCATAAGTGTAGGAATCATGGGTGCAGTGGGCGCAGTTGCACCAACAATAATTCTGCAGTGAGTGCAGACAATGTATTCTGCATCCACAATAATCTGGAGCAAAACCCCCTTTCCTCAGCAACACTACTTTCCATGCAGCACGACAAATTTAGGATATTTTGCCCACTATCCGTCTTTCGAAGCATTTGCTACTGTAATGGTCTTCAAAATTTGCATTTGTGCTCAAGTAAAAAAAGATTAAACGGAAGTCGGAACACATGTGATTGAACAGTGAACAGATACCGATGACCCACTGTTAAAAGTTTTAGCACGATGATCTTAAAAAATGGCAAAGTTTTTTTTTGCAAAGAAAATGGCAAAGTTAGCCGCCTTTACTTTTGCGGTAGTCCATTCACAGTTGCGTGAATTATTGACATAATCAATGCTTCAAAATGCACTTCTCGGTACCTTTTCGACATGGTGCACCCTCAAAGCTCTCAATGAGCCTCCGCTCGGGTGCCGCTCCCTACCCCCCCCCCCCCCCGCTTCACCGGCCATGGCCTAGATTTCTGCACCCGTGCACTACGCCCGTGGGCCCCTTTAAGCTAGCATCGGGCCCCCCGGGTCAGCACAGGGGCCCCTTTGCCAAGTTGGCCCCCCCCCCCCCAAACTCCAAGTCTGCGACCGCCCCTGACTCTGGAGCCCTCGGATAACAGTGTGAACCCTCGGGGTCTGTATCGAATCCCTAAGGACCCTACCTAGGGACATAATAAACATGTGTTGCGGCCCTCAGAGGGACACGTGAGCTGTGACCTCTCAGATGCCGGCTTGGGGTTAGCAAAGTCTGTCGCCTCAAAAGCTTGGCTGAACTATCAGAGGCCAGATAAGGTTCTCAGAAATGTTCGAAGGCTCAAAGATCCCTGTATGGGCCCTCAGAGAACATGGACACCAGTGGGACTTTCAGAGGCCGGTTTGGGCCCTCTGAAAGCTTCTTTAGGGCTCAGTGGAGCTCCTTAGGAGCCTTTATTTAAAACAAGCTCATGAGCCTTGCGACACTTGTACGGTACTTGAGCCTGTCGCAGACATTTGACGAGAGTTGAGAAATCCCGAAGATTTCGTTTCACGCTTTGAACGAAAATTGTGTCAGCACTCCAAAGCTTATGAAAATCAGCTATAAAATGTACCTAATAAAGAACGAACTAGGAACATGGAATGAATCACAGCATCGACATTTCCGAGTCTGGACTCGGAATCTTGAAGATTTTGGCGACTGCGAGTCAGAGTCAGACTCTGGTTTGAACTGCACGCTCCAACCAAGTCTGACCTCACAGGCATTCTCAGAAAGGTACCCCCATTTTTTCCCGACTCCAAAATCTCATCGGATCTGTATCGATCTCAGGGGGTGCCCGGTCCGAGGTTGGGGGGGGCAAGCTGCCCCGCTTGCCCCCCCGTGGTGACGCTAATGCTTTCAGGTCAAAGAAGGTCAAATTTTGAAGCTACAATTTTTCAACAAAAAAGGTGTCTATGGGATGCAGTTTGAGCTCAGGAACACGATGGTGCTATTTATACTGGTGTGCGATGTCAAAAACGTATTGAAAACTTGATTTGAATAATTTATAATTGTGAATTTTTTTGCAATAATAAGTATAATTTGGCCATTTTTGAAGATATTTAGCTAACAATTCCTATAGTAAGTCATAAGCATATGTTCTATCACATATATTCCGAGGGGTGGCTATGAATAGCCCCCCAGTGGGGCGCGCGCGGGTTAGTGTGGCTGATTTTTTGTTTTACCCAACATATTGTGCGTTTATCCAAAGGAAATACAGTGCTAAAATGACGCCTTGGAAGTATTAACTTTATCTATTTACTTTATTTTTTAGCCTGTCTCTATTTTCTGCCTTCTCTATCTAGGTAATATTTTCTGTGCAAGTTGTTAGATTTTACATTTACCTATGCACGCACATACTTAAAATAGCCGTTACCGGTTTTATTCTCATTGTCATTGTCTACGCTCATTTTTCGCCTTTTTGTCTTTTTATTTCATCCACTGTCATTCTTGCTTATACCTACACTCTTTTAGGATTTCAGGCTATTGCCTGTGCTGTTTACTTTTAGGGGATTTCTCATGTCAGTATACTTTTAGCCTCGCTCATTAGCCAGGTGCCTATACTTGTATATTATCTTAGGCTTTTGCTCATGTCTTCTATATTCTTAGGCTGTTGCCTGTCGGTTACTTTTAGGCTCTTGCCATCTTGTTAATTTATTTGGATTTTGATCAGTGTTATCACTCATATTTATTTCCATCCAGTGTGTGAGTGGTTGTTATTATTAGCCTGCATCCGTAAGTGGGGCTTTGCCTGCGGACGCTATGCCAACAAATAAACAAATAAATGAATAAATAAATAAATAAATAAATAAATAAATAAATAAATAAATAAATAAATAAATAAATAACTAAATAAATAAAATTTAAATGACCTTTGCCACCATATAAGGTCATTGTGTCTTCTTCATCGATGTTCATTCCAATCGCCATAGGAAAAGTAACGAAGAGCCCGTGAGCTTCCAATGGCCATGGTGCCTTCTTTATTTTAGCGCTGTACGCCTACCTCGACTGCATCGACTATATTGCTAATTTCAAAGTCAAAGTCAAAGTCAAAGTCATTTATTAGAATTTTTCCACGGGGTGGGTATTAAAAATCCGGTCAGGAATGTGACATGGTGACAGATTGACTAATTTGCTGTGGAGTTTCCACCCGAGACGCTGAGGCAGATCCGGGAGCACACGGACGACCTCCGGCCTTCTCCCGTCGTCTGCTTCACGTCCCCATCCAGACAGGTTGTATTGTGGCCCCACTGTTTTTACCAGCTACCTCAATTACGAACATTCACCTGTTTCTTTGTCGCTGACCGAGGACGGGACAGCAGCTAAGACGGCTGCTCATTAGGGCACCATAGGCTGTTTACAGTCGCCGCCTCGTTCGACCCTGCTCGGGTCGTTTCAGCGACAAAAGCGAGACGAGCCGCCGTCTAGCGCAGCACTTTGTCCAAGGTCCATGTTTAAAAAAAGAGAAAGCGGTATTGGGTCTGACACAGCCTTCAGCGTCTCCCAGTTCACAAAGCGAACGATTTGTAAGGTGCCAGACACCGGCGGGGCGCTCGCTTTTGCGGTTTCTCCGCGTTTGACGACTCTGGGCTTAGCCCGGCGTCCGGTAGACGTCCTAAGGCACCCTTGTCGTTTCTTAGCCCAATCCCTGTCGCCACTTTCTACGGGGAAGGCCTGAGCCGGGCAGCGTCGTCAGTCAGGAGATCGTGAGCAGACTCAGGATCGCGTAGGCCTGCTTTAGTGCCGTTGGGCACCTTTTATCGCTCACGCCGGCCGGGAGGGACAGGTGGCAGCTACCGCCAGGAGCAGTCTGTGAAATCTGGCTCGCCGTTGGCGATGGCCTAATTGCGTTTAACCCGTTCTGGAGGCTCGCGGGAGAGCGAGGTGCAGATGGTAAGCGCAAGGCACATAAAAAAGAAACGAGCTAGAACGGCGGCGACAGCGTAGTTGGCGATCTGATAGCGCCGCCGGACCCACCGGTCCATGGGTGGGACCGACAGTCTGACCCAGCCTGAGCTCATCAACTCAGAGCATGGCTTCAGAGTCGAGCTTTATAATTTGTTAAGCATTGAATATTGGTCTTTATAACGCCATTGATATTTATGATAGGTAGTTTGCATGAGGTCTGTCATAACCAATAATCCTATCCCATAAAATGAAAGAAATTTGCTAAGCAAAAAAAGAAAATATCAATCCAATATATTCATATGTAGGTATATCCATTTTCAATCAAATATGTATGATTTGATTCATAGGCTGCTTTTGAAGTTCACAAAATACGAATAACAAATTCACAGAATAGGTAAGGCATTATTTTCTATTCATATTGGGAACCTAACTTCACTTGGATGCATCTGCAAATGAGTAAAATGCATCTGCAGGCGAGACACACTCGTCTCGTCTGTGGGGCGGTGTCTGGGCCAATGGGCTAGTGGTGGCTCCGGGAGCCTGTACCGTGCACTGTGCACGTGCACCGTGCAACGTGCACACTGCACAGTGCAGCACCAGGTGCTGATCGGGGGAGAACCGGCCCCTGCCGCCCTGCTGGAGGGCACGGGCGCCACCGTGAGTCAGGGCCGGTCCACGAGGGGTGCAACTCACGAACAAGGCCGCACCGGAAATACCGTCTGGTCTGGGGGCAGCTTTGGCGCCCCTCTGCACTGCGCCGCAGGGAGACGTTGGAGACTCAGCGATCAGAGGCAACAATGCATGGTGGCACCCGCCACCCAAACCCACAGGTTTATTGAAAATCGATCGCCAATCTTTGCGGTGGTCAATCAGTAATCACTATGGTATCTAGTGTAAAAAGCGTCAAAATTCGAAACGACTCCGTTTGTACTCTGGTTTCTGAAATGACTGTTCATTGCTCATGCTTATTGGTCATCTTCCAAATATGTTGGAGGTGCTTTGCCCCGCTATTCGCGCTAACTCGCTACGAGACACAATACCAACCTACGCCTTTGTCTTGCGTTTTTGGTGATTCAGCAGCACACACTGGAAAACAGTCACAAATTAGGAATGCCGTCTCGCCGTTTGGCGCGGACCGGACAGGCCGCTCGTGCCATTCGTGTCCGATCGTGTCTGTACCTGCCCCTGTCTGCAGGCGCCGCGCCGGTGCCGGAGCCGGTGCCGGAGCGGGCTTTTGGCGGGCACCGTGCCGCCAGGCGTGCAACGAAAAGAACGGCGGCGCCTCGGCCAGCGCGGGCCACATGGCTACAGCAATTGTGACCGCGTGCTTACGAGTTACGACCCTCATTGTTTTGATGACATGTAACGTTATTACTGCTGACAGCTGATGTCAGCTTTTTTGTATCAAATAACGTTTCCTTGAGGCATTTGAGTCTTTGACGATATCACCGTGCTTCATTTATTTACAATTACCGTTATATTTAACCATGAGTAACTGCGAAATCAGCCGTACCTACACTTATCGATTGTTTACTCTAGGTACTTGCTAATCAATATGAAGCAACTGGTATGAAGCAAAGCATTTATTTTGGGCGAAGAAGCTGGCGCCACATTTCGATGAATTGTTTTGGAAAACCGCGAACTTGAAGATGAGAACGACGAACTGTTTTAAAGCCACCCGGTCCGGTATGTATCCTTACAATATTTTTTTTCGTGATATGTTAAGTGGCCTTTTGATTGCTGTGCTGTCCACCTGCCGTTACGCGTGACCTCACGTTACTAGCTGGAGCCGAGCGAGGCTGTGGCGTAAAAACGTTAAAAGCCCCCTCGCCACTAATTTCACCCGAGACTATACGGGACGCCAAGGCACGGCCTTTTGCCCAAGATTTTAGATTACTTTGCTAATACTTTTACCTAGGCTTCTTCTTAGTTCCTCTTGCTTATTACACTTTATACTATTGGTATGAAATATGCGAATGGGTGGGTAAATTCAGGTGGTCAATAAGCTTTGGGAATATGTAGATGTCGCCAACCACTCCGACACCAGTCACCAGTTTGATTCGTCACTTGGCAACTGCTAGCACGCAGCAAACGGTCGCCAACTTCCCGCCGTCAATGTTTACTCCGGGCGGCGCCGTGCTAACCCAAACTGGCGGCTCGACGGCGCGCGTGTAACGCCCCCCCCCCCCCCTCCCTGGGGAACGGCGCCGCTGGTATCACGTGCGCCGTACTACTGGGAGTTTGTCGCGTCGGCGCGGCCTCCCATCCCCCTCACGTGTCGCGCGTGGCCATCAGTTTACTCATCACCGCGCGCGCGCCAAACGTCTGACCTTGGTGCCAGTTCTTGGCGCCAAACCGCGCCGGCGCCTCACGGTCAGGGTCACGTGACATGTGCCGGAGTATCACCATAACAGTCACGTGGTGTTTCTGGACGCCGACGCCGATGCGTCGGCGTCTGTCCCGGTGACACGGCGCCGTGGCCGGCCGGCTGGCCTTCAGCGCACGGGGCCGGTCATCTCAGGGTCGCCTGGCTCGGCTCACGGCGTCCACAACTCGCGGACCGGGCGCGCTCAATGCCAGCCGGCGCCGCGACGCACCGATTTCCCGCCAAATCTCACCACGTGCAGCGTGGTGACGCCCCCTTTTTGCGCGCCTCAGTCAGCGGGCGATGTGTCGCTCAGCGCGCGATGCAGCAGGCACGTGGCCACTGCACACTGGGCCGATCGCCAGGTCTAGCACGACATGGGTAAAAAAATCGAACTTTGTGGATGTGCAATGAAACCTATGCCAATTTGTTCAAAAATGATCATACTACATTGCTGTGGTCTTTGTTTTCCAACACAATTGCTATTTCATGGCGAAAACTCAGCTTAAACACGAACTTCGGAATCGTTTGGACCGAACTCGTCCCCCGCACTCTTCGACAACGTATCTTTGATCCACGAAAATAATCACAATTTGAGGAGGAATTCCACATTTATATACATCAAACGATAGCTCCGGGTCTGCAGAACACACATAACCACATGAAAATGGCGAACTCTTACTTGGTTATGATGTATTGGCACCGCAAAGATTTAAAGACGAAAATATAATTTCACATACTTGATGTCGCACACAAATAGACTTTTAAAAAAAGTACCGCGGAGTACCGCTTCGAAAATCTCGCTACATGTCAATGATTCATTGCACTACAAGATCCAACAGTCACTTTTTGCGACTTTTTGCGACTTTGGATGTAGCAGCCAAACATCAACCCGCGCCGGACCGGTGCTCGGCGTCAAACGCGCCGGGCCGGGAGATGTTGATTGAACACTCCCCTTCTAACTCGGCTCTTGGGCCACATATCGACACGTAGTAAGTGGCATTCGAAAGAGCGCCCGAAATTCCAGATGGAGTAATTAGTCATTTCTAGGTCAGGTCAAAGGTCACGTCACCAGAGGTCATCAAAAGTAAAATGTTGCATATATCAACATTTCTCGAAAACCGGCCCTTACCTCGGGGACCAATAGAGCTACATCGTCGCGGGAAAGTGCATTCAATTGCTCTTTTAGCGGTCTTTCTGAAATAAGCCCTCACATTTGGCTTAACCCTCGCCCCTAGTGGTGTTTTTCCAGCCGCGAACGTATATAAGGGGTCCGTTGGACCCCCGCCGTTTCGCCCCTGATCAAGCTAGAGCTTCGCGGAAAAGACGAGCGTGTTGCCCGTGACAAGAGGAAGCTGATGATACCCAATTGTAAGGTTCTAGGTCATCGGTTGACCTTCCAGGTCAGGTCAATGACCCAAAAGTCGGGAAAATCGGGACCTGTTAGAAAGTCGTAAAGGGTGGCTGCTATGGGTTTTGTGGGTGCTGATCACGAATATAATGTTATTTACGATCATAGATGATGTCTTCATACATTTAGGCCAGGTCGGGTCAGGTCAGGTCTGGTCAACCAGTAAGGGTTTTGCCGGGTATTTGCAGTAGG
This sequence comes from Amphibalanus amphitrite, assembly GCF_019059575.1. Classification (NCBI taxonomy): domain Eukaryota; kingdom Metazoa; phylum Arthropoda; class Thecostraca; order Balanomorpha; family Balanidae; genus Amphibalanus; species Amphibalanus amphitrite. The sequence goes on along the minus strand of NW_024881511.1, from coordinate 1,323,448 downwards.
TGGCAACCGCCTCTGACAGCTTTGTAACATGTTACGAAGGCACCAAAGCTACATAGTAAATGTTCAAATGGTTGCTAGATTCGAATTCAGCTCCAAAAACTAGCCTAGAAACATGTAAAACTCGAAAAAGTGAACCAAGGTCATTAAAGGCCAATGACCTTACCTGACCTTCTGGTGACCTTGACACCCACCCTAATGCATGGGGGCAACATCATATCCCATGTTTGAACGCTTTAAACCAAGAAAAGACTGCAAACCCGCGGCTAATGCGAGCCGACATACGCTAAATCGCGATTCCGGTCAAACATGGCCTCGAAAGAAGGTCACAGGTCAAAGATCATTAAGGTCAGGGTCATGAAATTTTCAGGTTAACTGTAAAAGTAGTTATCGCGAGGGTACTGAAAGTTTCGTTGCGATCGGCCGCTTTTTACGCGAATTACTCGCGAAAAACCAAGGGTTCCTTTCGAAGATTCAGGTCCCGTCGCGCTAGAATGGCATATCGGCCCACTGTGCACTGGCTAGCTATATCGCAAAAGCGCAGGTCCGACTCGGTGCGATGCCCGGTCGGCCGTTTCTTATAGGTATCTTGGGTCGGCCCACTGTGTGGTAAACGGTAGCGCACACATCACATCTTCAGCATCTCGTGGACGGTGCAATGCTTCAGTTGCTGGTGCTCATTGGATATCACGGGTAGGTGTGTTTGATAAATTGCTATAAAGTATTTGGAGTTTGGATGAATCAGTTCGCACTTCGCAGTAAAGAAGATACTACTTTTCTCCCAATGACTTTGGATTATTGGGAGTTAGCAGAATGGACCTGGTCCGGTTACATAGTACATACCTAGGTTGAAAATCCAGGATATGCGACATGAAATGCATTTCATGTGTTCTGTCACTCAGATCGACCTCGAAAGTTCGGTCGGTGAAGTGGGGGAGGTCATCTAAGATCTAGCGTGACCTGGTGACCTGGCCAAGTGACCTGGGGCGTGGCAGAAATGCATACTTCATGCTATGGAAACGGTAATACATTTTAAGTCCACCTTTTCATGGAAGACGTTCTTCTGAAGCCTGAACGGGACGACTACCCCTTAGATCATTTATTTTTCTTTCCTTCTCTCCATCTACCCGTTCTTTTAACAGGCGCGGTAGCCAACCATCCATCTCAGTCTCGCCACCGCCTCTCCCTTTCTCAGTTTGAATTTTGGAAGGGAACCGGGCGAGGTGAAGGTATGGGAAGCCGTTGGGGCTGAATGGACGGCGGTGAGAGCTGCCTCCGGGGCGCGTCTCGACGGAACGGTCGACGGAGGCGCCGGGTCATCACGGGCTCAGACCGTCGGCGACACGCCGGCCCAATCCGACAGTCACTCTCCTCGAGTCGGTCGCACAAAAACGGTGCCAGTTTTTACACCGGGCCCAAGAGGAGCGTCTGAAGTATTTTCCTTTGCGAAACCTTATGGATGAAGAGGGTGTGGAAGGGTGGGGTGAGATGAGAAACGTTTGGTACGGAACTGGGAGCTGAGAGATGAGGCGAGATGACCAGTGACCATTCAACTATCCACTGGATTGTGGGTTAGCGAACTGGCAAGGCAGTCAATATTAAAATATCCTGAATGAAGGACATGAAACATTTTGATGGTTAGACGACGTTCTTTCTTCAGTTTCTCATTTTTATTCTAAAATGGCTTGCTATTACCTTTCAGGTACTTCAAGAAACGCTCGCGAATATGAATATTCGCTCAATGCGTATAACAACATTTATTGTCATCCAAGATCATCACCGTCTCATACATGCAGCACGTGACGTGTTGTTAAAACGAGAACGGCATCACAGACGTTGGCGCCCTCCACAGTTGAAAAAGGGTAGTAACAGACGACGGCAGTGGTTACGCTGGCCGAAAGACAACGAACAGAGTATCACTGGTATCAGCTCACAGTATCACTGGTATCAGTGAGAGATCACACCAGCCCAACGTCTCCTTGGCAGGGTCTCCTCCACAGAACGACTATGAATATGGCAGTGATGAAGTTTCACCCATCGGGCACCTATACACTACAATCTCTTCTCGAACCGGCTCAGTCTCGAAAACGATTACTATAGTGAACACTGATGAAAAGCCGCTAGCTGTGAAACTTTTGATAGTCCTTAACTTCCTACCCTAAACCTAAACAAGACCACCCCCCTCCCCCCCCCCCCCCCAGTAAGTGATAAGCATTGTTAGATCAAGCACAATGATACGATGGACGTTTAACGCGCGGGCGGGGTTAACAGGAGAAAATTAGCCACACAACAAAAGTAAAAAAGTTGAAACGACACTTTCCAAACATCACATCGAATCACTCAGAACTCAGCACTTTCGAGGTGAGTATGAATGGCACAGTGGGATATAGGCCATCTGGTGTGGTTGCCCACAAGGGATGTGAGGCCAAGATCAGTGAGCGGCTGCTGAAATGAGATCACTGCAGGGGGCTGCGCTCACCACCTTCCATCTGTTATCTGGGACAGGCCCCACTAAGCCCCCTTGAGCCAACCTCGTCTGCTTCATCGAGCCAAATTATTGGATCTCGTCAGGTGGCTGTGTCCCATCAAAGACTTGTAAACCACGTGAGCCGAGATCCGACAGTTCGTTTATCTTTCTATGGGAGACGGAGAAGTGTGCACTGTTTCGTCAGCGAGGCATGGCAGCAGCTCTCTGAAGCGGAGGTGGTCCCGGTCATTGCAGATTTCTGCCAGTGGAGGGCGGCTATCGCGCACAGAGATAGCGGATCTTTTTCCGGCTCGAGAAATGTCTGAAACAAAAGCAAAACGCGCGTTAGCGATATTGTGGCATTGTTGAACGTGGGGACATATTTCGTTGATGCTGTCATTTTTTTTTTTTGTAGATAATGTAAGTGCACTGCTATCGATGACGTCCAAGGAGCCAAACATCCCCGCCCAGCCCGAATCTAGTTCTATTCGCTTATCCCCGCGCCGATTCCGTTCCTAGCACACGGAGAAATTATACATGATCATGAGCAATCATGTCCCGCTATATCCACACTGGACAGGATCCACCTTCTGTCTCGCTCCACTCACCCGTGCTGGAGGTGTGTTCGGTTGCTTTGAGAGGACTGTCGGGAGGACAGGCTGATATCCTCTCTGTCTCCTTCAGTGGCGCTGGGCGGCTCAGCTCCGGGGTCGTTTTCAGCACCACCGGCACCGTCCGTGTCTGCAGCTCCGACGAGCTGTCGCAGCCAAACTCCGACTCTGAGCTGTCAGCCAGCCGTGGTGGTTGATCGACAGGCTCCCATAAGAACCGACCCTCCAGCGGCTCCATCGTCTCAAAGTCAAAGTTGTATCGGCGCCGGTCGGATGCGCAGCAAGCGGCGTGTTCTTCTTTGACGAACTGACTGAGTTGGGAGCTGGTGAGCGGCTCGGAGAGACACCGGCGCGCAGGTGATCCTCCGAACTGGGCCAGACGACAGCGGCGAGCCCGCCGGGCTAGAACGGGAGCCATCCGCCACAGCTGGTCACTGGTGAACGGCCACGGATCGCCGTGACCCGTCAGCTTCGCTCCGATACCTGTAGGGCACAACATCGCCACTGGAGCCGGCTTCACACCGGGCGAGAGCCGACCGCGCGACTGTCAAACTCGCGTCACACACGTGTGCACGTGGGAGCTATGCACCGGAGATGACGGGTGCCGCCTTGTCGGCTCGACCAATCACAGAGCGCGGTCGCGCGGGCGGCCAATCAGGGACGGGCTCACGGGGGCGGCGGGTGACACCTGACTCGGCATAGATTGAGCCATCAGAACTGAGACGGGCATTATGAGTGACATGTCAGAAGGGAAGGGACACCGCGTGAAAGTGTTGACAACTTGACAAATGTTCCGCCCAAGAATTGCGCTAATGTCAGTGCCTTCCATCGCGTTTCAACGGCCTGTGCTCCGTAAGGGGACCGAAACGCCCCCTTCTCCTTTGCCATCGATATCGCCTAAAGTAGGTAGTAGGTACTGATAATATCACCATCAAACTTTCAGGAGCCCTCCTGCCATCAATTTTCCATATGGTGGCTGAAATTGTTTCCAGAGGCTATGCTAGGTTGGTTGCAAAGGACGTCAGAATGACGTCATGTTCTGTTATTTTCGACCCAAACAAGGTTTTACAGGAGGAGCTGTCATGCGTCAGGCTTGAAGCTACATACAGTTTTGAAGATAGAAAAAAAATGTCTAACACAGAAAAGATGTAGAATTAGGAGGAATACAAAATTGCTATCTCGGATTTTAGAAAATTATGAATTGGACCAAAAAATAAAAAGAATGTAGTGGATAAAATATCCTATTAAAAAAAAAATCTTACAAATCTAAAAGAAAATGTATTATAAAACCTACAGGTCATCCATCGCCAAACCAACTTTAAAAAACTCAAAATTGACGAAGGCAACTTTTAATCCTCGCCAGCACATTGAGGGGTGATGCAACCCCCGTAAGGTTGTTCGCAAATATCTCGCGTAAAAAGCGGCCGATCGCGACGAAACTTTCAATAGCCTCGCGTTCATCAACTTTACACCTACCCTAAAAATTTCATGATCCTGACCTAAATGACCATTGACCTGTGACCTATTTTCCGAGACCATGTTTGGGAGGAATCGCGATTCGGCGTATGTCGGCTCGAATTAGCCGCGCGTTTACAGTCTTTTCGTGGTTTCAAGCGTTCAAATGTGTGATTTTATGTTGCTCCCATGCATTAGGATTTAGGATGGATGTAAAGGTCACCTGAAGGTCAGGTCAGGTCATCGACCTTTGGTGACCTCGGTCCACTTCCACTTTTTCGAGTTTTGCATGTTGTTAGGCTAGTTTTTGAAGCTGAATTCGAATTTAGCAACCATTTGAACATTTACGAAGTAGGTAGTTTTGGTGCCACTGCCTTCGTAACATGTTACGGAGCTGTCAGAGGCACCTGACACGTACCTTCTACGAATACCCGTCACGACTTTTACTGGTTGACCTGACCTGACCTAATCCGACCTGGCCTAAATGTATAAAGACATCATCTGTGATAAAAACTAACATGATATTCGTGATCAGCACCCCGAAAAAAAGACATAGCAGCCACACTTTACGACGTTCTAACAGGTCTCGGTTTTCCCGACTTTTGGGTCATTGTCCTGATCCGGAAGGTCAACCAATGACCCAGGACCTTAAAATTGGGTATCATCAGCTTCCTTTCGTCACGGGCAGCACGCTCGTTTTTTTCTGTGAAGCTCTCGCTCGATCAGGGGCCAAACGCGAGGGCGGGGGGTCGTACCAACCGTCGAAAGACGGTTGGTTGGTAGTTGGTACATACCCTTGTGCCGTCGAAGGACACAAAATTGCCTGTGCCGGCGAGGGTTAAACTCAACTTTTTTAGCCGTTCTAGACCGTGTATCGTACAACTAGGACCCCATTGGATTCCTTGTGATGTGAAGAGCTATATCCCATTTTACATTTTTATGCAAAAATATCAATTTTGAGGGTTAAGCTTCTTTTTTTACCTGAAGTTGACCTGACCTTCACCAGAACGTAACCAAAACTGACCCCAATGTTCACCTAAACCACATCATTGAATTTGACCTGTAAAATTGATAATAAAAAAACCATCACGCGACCACGCGATGGGTTCATGTTGTGACCCCTAGTGACCTGACCTCCGTAACCTGACCTGGTAACATGTGTATACGTAACATGTGTATCCTGGCCTGGTAACATGTGTATGCTGTGCATGTATACGTTTCTCTGTGAGCTGGATTGCGTCACCATCTCCTCGTATTTACTATTTTACCTCTTATGACTCGAACTCAAGAATAGCCATGTTGTATGGATGAGTTTTTAAGTGTTCAATTAACAATAAACAATGAACAATAACAGTGTTTTAGTCACTTTTAACCCGCTCCCCGTTGGGGTCTGCCGAGCAACGCACTCCGTTGGGGGGACCCATTTTGCGCCCCCCCCCCCTAAGATCTCGAGAACCACGCAACATAGCGACAAGCAGCAAACGGTTTTGGCTAGCCCCAATAGGGCTAGCCAACTGCCTTGTGATCAAGTTTCACTGACCTCGGTCAAACCGATAACGTCATAGGTCAGGTCAAATGTCGAATTTTCACCGTTAGCACAGGCATTTCAAGAAATGTGTTGTAAAATCGAGTAAAATGCATGTCATTAAAAATCATCGATGGGGAATTGTTCGTCAAACACATAGTGTTTGCTATTTGAGGTCACTGATACTAGGTCAGGTCACAGAGGTCAGGTCACTGAAGGTCACAATATGAAAATATCATATGATGCATGTTTTATGGCCCATTTTACATGACAAATGCGATTTTGCGGGTCAGGCAGCCTTTGGGCCAGTTAAGGTTATGTTCTGTTCCGATGAAGGTCAGGTCAAGGTCAGGTCAAGTTAGGTCAAATTTCAAACATAATATTTTTGCATAAAATGGGTATCGATTCGATGCAGCTCGTCACGGGGAGTCTAATGGCGGTCTTTGTTTGCGCAACGTGATCTAGAATTGCTAAAAGTTGAGTTAAAAATTTGACGTCATCAATTTTGAACAGTTTCCCGCTATAATTTGGCCAAAAAAGGAGGTATCGATCTAAAATTTTGTGTTTAGATAGAAGAGCGCAGGGACTATCATAGTGTATTCCGTTTTTCGAAGTTCGAAATTTTTAGGATTTTTTAAAGCTTTTCTTTAAAAAATCAGTTGTCAGTAATCAGTATTTTTTTTTGGGTCAAAATCCCAAAATTCTGAAAATCCGAAACAGCAGGTTTGTAGCGCTGTCTATTATCTACAAGACCACATAAATACCTTTGAAATCGCTTGTAAACTGTAGATTTTGTGAGCGTTTCAAGATGTCATGTTTTTGCTCATTTTTGTTCGAGCATGACTTCAGTTTGACCTCAATAACTCCTGACCTAAGGTGACCTCCGACTCAAAATTTTGTGTGAAGTTGTCAAATTGATGCCCGGGAAGGACTGAGAAATTTGGCGGCGCTGCGCCGCTGTTTCTTGCTATCCAGGAAAAACCTTAGGGGGACCAACCCTCCCCCCCCCCCCAACGGGGCGAGGGTTAATTTAGCAAAATATGCAGTATAGGGTAGCCTGGGCATGACGCCCCACATTATTTATTTTGCTAAATAACTTTTGTCCCACATTACCTGAAAGGTAACGTTTGTGCTCAGTGTGTTCTTTGAACATTTTACTTTAAGTTCCACTCCTCAGATTCATTCACTTGTGATCGAACTCCCAGCTAGGAAGTGATTTGTGAAGCAACTGCAAATGAGGCATTTTGCCTCACCTCACCCCCAGGTCAAAACGCCCCACGGCCTGGGGCAAGAAGCCCCATACTCTGGATTGAAATTTAAACATGGTAATTGGCTCAATGTTATATGCATGCGAGATTCGTTAAACCGCTGGAGACACGGCGCTGAAGTTAGCAACTTCCATCCTATCGGATGTTCAGCTGTGACACTTTGGATGACCATGTTTTTCACCTGCCTCATAAGGCCAAATAATAAATTATTGCACTGCCAATGCTAACAAAATTTTTCCTTTGCCATCCAGTTGCTGAGAAAATACATATAAATGCATAAGAACTTACTGTTCGCCAGCCAGCGAACATTAGGATTTAGGAAGTGGGTGGTCCGAAGTTCGAACAACACATAAGGTTAAACGCCCCATGGGGCTTTTTGCCCCGTGTCCTACTGGGGCGTTTTACTCCGGTAAGAGAACAACGCCTTGCGTTTGCGAGACATAATAATACATAATACGAACCAACCCGGCATTACGAACCATTCAACCAACCCGGAGCAGCTGTTGCTTTTGTTATACATAGGTATGCCTTCAGTAGTACATGAGTTATAGGATAGTGCACCCACTGCCGAAGCGCTCGCTCGTTCTGGTGTAACTCTGGGCTCGGTTGGCATCGATCAGACACCATGACGTCATACTGCACTCAGTGGATGACGTCACCGGCCACTGGACAGTCGGTCGGTTGGGCTGTGGAACGCTGATGCCCGCCCCTGCCGGCCGGATACCTCGAATTTACTCAGAACCTCTCGGCTCAGCGGTGATGCTCAGTTCCGCCGGCGCCATCGGGCATTGTTTTTGCTGGGTGAGTGTGCGCGGAATGTTTATCTAGTGTCTGAGGTACTCTCTTCGGGAATATTGCGACAAATAGGGCTGATCTAATGCGGTTGCATACCACCGGCACCGTTCTCTCGGAAAAGGACGGGTTCGGATCTCACGACCTGCCGCTGAACTCTGCATGATGAATGAGTGCTTATCCACTTTTACCCAAGCTTGATGATTGCTTCAATCACATGTTCGACAAAAGAATAGGTATGCATGAAGATTGGCTTAAATTCTCTCTTTGCATAAGGCCTGAGCCTTGAATACTGGGGCCCCATTCCGTGGTAGACCCACGCGTAGAAGAGCCACCTGGCGGACTAAAGCTAAAACCTACGCACTAGCCCCTGTCCGCCAGAGGCGCTGCTCTCCGGCCCGGGTCGGAAGGTCGGTCGCGGTCGGTCGAGCCCTGGGTCGGCCTGTATGCCGTGTGGTTCCTGGCCATGCAGCCTGTGCGATGACATTATCCTTACCGTTGCTGCTGCATGCGCACAAAATTTGTCTCTATCTGGCTGCAAGGTGTTTTTGATGAGATCAGGTGGGACCTGTTCAGTTCGTTTGTTTTATGAGGTCAGGCCTTTTCGGTCTAGTGAGACCATCGCAGGGCCAGGGAGAAGCTTTATGGCCGAGAAAACAAAGGATTAAGTAAAATACCGATTACACTGGTATGCTGTAGCGACTGAGCTAGGAGCGATGCCGGTGACTTGGGAGCATCCCGATGGGACAGGACCCTTACCATACATATAGAAGGGAGTCTTCGGGAATATTGCGACAAATAGGGCTGATCTAATGCGGTTGCATACCACCGGCACCGTTCTCTCGGAAAAGGACGGGTTCGGATCTCACGACCTGCCGCTGAACTCTGCATGATGAATGAGTGCTTATCCACTTTTACCCAAGCTTGATGATTGCTTCAATCACATGTTCGACAAAAGAATAGGTATGCATGAAGATTGGCTTAAATTATCTCTTTGCATAAGGCCTGAGCCTTGAATACTGGGGCCCCATTCCGTGGTAGACCCACGCGTAGAAGAGCCACCTGGCGGACTAAAGCTAAAACCTACGCACTAGCCCCTGTCCGCCAGAGGCGCTGCTCTCCGGCCCGGGTCGGAAGGTCGGTCGCGGTCGGTCGAGCCCTGGGTCGGCCTGTATGCCGTGTGGTTCCTGGCCATGCAGCCTGTGCGATGACATTATCCTTACCGTTGCTGCTGCATGCGCACAAAATTTGTCTCTATCTGGCTACAAGGTGTTTTTGATGAGATCAGGTGGGACCTGTTCAGTTCGTTTGTTTTATGAGGTCAGGCCTTTTCGGTCTAGTGAGACCATCGCAGGGCCAGGGAGAAGCTTTATGGCCGAGAAAACAAAGGATTAAGTAAAATACCGATTACACTGGTATGCTGTAGCGACTGAGCGATGCCAGTGACTTGGGAGCATCCCGATGGGACAGGACCCTTACCTACATATAGAAGGGACAGTGGTGGCTCTCCTCAAATTTGCTCCACCAAAATGTCGATGTGGGGTAACTGTCAGTTCTGATAGGGAGTGTGAATAATGATATGGATCCGATCTGTTCTGTGATGATAGAGAGACAGTTATCTTGACCTGGATAGATGATCGCTTGCTGAGCATTGTCTAGGAACTCGTCAAAGTAGATGCATGTGATGTTCGCTGTTACACGGTCTGTGGAGTAGAATGTTCACTGTTCGCCCAGGTAGACTTCATATAACTGAGGGAACTATCGTGTTGGAGGGATGACGCAGACTTTTTTCTAGGTGTTGCGATATAAAGCGATTAGCTTCTGTTCAGAGTTCGTGATGGGAGAACCTTGAGCAGAGCTCGGCTTTCTTTGTCCGTTCGGTTCGGTATGCATGTCCGTATAGTCCTGTCATCCAGCAGAAAAAGATGGAGGCTGTGTATCGGTAACAGTCCGCTAGAGGCGCTGCTCTCACTTTATGAACCGCTGTGTCTGTGGGCCCTGGGATGGTCGGCTTCGGTCTCAAGCATTTACCATGCTACGGCTTACGAGTGGATATGCTCCCATAAATATTTGTTCCAAAGAACTTCTCGGATTCGGCATCTGTATGCCTTGCTTTGAGAACACTCTACATTACAGGCTCCGATTCTTTTCCAAACGGTACGGCAAATGTTCGTAAATTTCGAACATCGTGGTGGGATACCTAGGTATATGCTCCAAATGTTACCCAGCCTCCGATCAGACTGTGCAGACCCGTCAAACGTTTGTTTTGCATCTCAATTCACAGACACATGCTCCTTGCTCAGGCAAGCTTGACTACCAGCGTGGATTTATCCTGAGCCGGCCTCTGCCCATCGTTCGTCAGTGGGGTGCACGAGTGGCCGCTCATGAAACTCACATGACACACTTCCTCGTTTATCGGGCAGGGAGAGGCACAGACTACGCTTCACCTCGCTCCGATCGCGTGACCGGCCAGCGCCCGAGGCGAAGGACAACGACCAGTCAGTCAGCTGGCTAATCGTCCCGCCGTAGCCGCGACGGTCAGCCCGCGGGCATCAGCCGCAGAAACAATAAACATGCGTGATTCAACGGCAAAGTCCGTCGACAATTAGCTCATGCACAGACCTCTATAGCTATTTATAGCTAATGTCAACTAGCTTCTCTAAATCAGTCTATGTAAGTAAGTAGATTGCATTGGCTGTCTATTTCTCGATGAACTTATGACTGGCACTTTTACTTGTCGTGATATCTATTTATGTTTTCTAGGCACTCCTCGAGAGTTGTTGCCTTACGTCGAAACGGAAGCTGCTTCTGTGCAATCTAAAAAAAAAAAATACAGCACTATTTGTGGTACCTACATTACAATTTGAATACGATCACCTGACATGACATGCCATACGACTAATTTATGATTGAATCGTAATTGATAATGGCTGAAACGCCTAAATTGCCCTAAAGATGTCATCCCAGATAACAAAGTAAGCAAGAAGAAAAAAATTGCATCTTTTATGTCACATTTTGTTAGGACACTATAGGTAATCATCGCACTACTCTGAACGATATGCCAGAATACGTGTAGCTACAGTCCTCGTTTAGTCGGTACTCTCAGAATCCGTTACTTTTGATAAATACCATTCCATTCGACATAAGCACTGCGTCGGTCCTATAAGACCCGTTTTGTAACCCTACCGCTACAATTTGTAACCGTTACACTCCACTTGTATCAACTGGTGCGCGAGACTAGCCCGCTCGCCCAAAATGCATCCCACAACCACCGGGCCACACAACAAAAGACGTCGGACAACAGGCCAGTCTAGGGGCGCATCCTTTTCAGGGGACATCGACCCGGGGTGGTATCCGCCGCACGGGCCACCTCCTCGCGATGACCTGTCAACCCGCACCGTGCCGCCGGCGCCCCTCTCAAAGGGCGGCAGGACCGAACAAAGCCACGCCGTCCACTGACAGCGGAGAAGGGTCAGCGGGCCGATGGATTGGGTCGGCGAGCCGCGGACGGCGTTCGCATCTATCGGAACCACCGCGGGGGGTCCAGCGGGACAGTCGGGAGGCACAGAGCTCCGTCCGGCTCCTCTTCAGTGGCGGTGATGAGCGATATCATCATTCAACATAGTATTATTTTATTACATTTCCCCCTCCACTGGCATCTTCCTCCGGTCAATTGTTAGCTCATCTTACTTTACTTGCTATCTTACTGTTCAGTTGTAATGTCACATGCTTTTGTGCTTGGGGGACAGAACGGACTGGAGTAATTTTGGATCAGCCCAAACCACTAGCGACTAAAAAGCTGAAACTGTTGCCATTAACCCTCGCGGGCCCGGGGGGGGCGTTTTTCGCCCCCCCCCCTGGCGAATATTTGCGATAACTCCCGAACGCTTAGGGATAGGAAGGCGAAACTTTCAGTACCTTTTCTCCCATCAATTTGACATCTTCTGAAGTAAAAAATTTGGACCTAGCCCCCTTGATGACGTCACAAGGTCCATTTTTCTAGGCCCCTGCACGGCAAACTTCGGCGTCACAGACGCAAACTTCAAATAGCTGCTAAAAATAGAGTTTTAGAGATAAAGACAAATTACGAGCACGGCTGTGTAGCGTTTGACCTAGAGAAAAATAGAAAAATAGTTTTGGTGACCTGAGGTCAGAGGTCAGGTCAACGACCCCGAAATGTGGTTTTAGTTTTTCGCAAATAACTTCGACAAAAATGGTCCTAGAGCTACGGCAGTGGTACCATCGCATTCGCCTTGTCAAGCCGCGTCGAATGATATATATTTTGTTCGGAAAAGGTCAAGTTTCATGTTGACCTCATGTGACCTCGAATGACCTCTGGTTGACCTTGACACATGAAAGGTCGTTTATGATGGATTTGTACCCGCTGATCACGAATCTGGCATCTATTTTCCTCTAAGCCTTCATTTAGAGCTTCCGGATGGCAAAATTGTCTTATTTATTATTACTAACTTGAATCAGTGAAATAGCCTCTAGCAGGGATACTCTTCTGTGACCTTGACCTTTGAGCAGCAGCAGCCTTGTATCGTAAGATGAACCACAAATAGGGAACTGATAAGCCTCAAAACATTTCAAAACATCTTGGAAATTAGCACGCAAGATGTGCGAAAAAGTGCCAAGTTTGAGGTCAATTTTGAGCGTGACCTTGACCTTGACCTTTGATTTGGAGCACATTTTCAGAATCCTCAGATTCTCTTCTTTTGTTTGACACCTAATTTTGCCGGTTTGATGCAGCCTGCCGTCCTCTAGAAGGCTTACTTTGAGATCACTACACATGTGCCGGTTTTGGCCTTTGACCTTGACCTCTGACCTTGAAAATTGACCTGAGGTCAAAAATTTTAGTTGCATTAGAATCGTCTCGTAAGGACCTTTCGTTTGGTATCGCTTTTGTTTCCGTAGCTCCCTTATTTACGGAGTTAGACAGGGGGGGGGGGCGAAAAACGCCCCCCCCCCGGGCTGCGGTGGTTGGGATTACCCCCCGGGCCCGGCCGGGTTAAAATGGCTCGTGCTGTTCAGCTTGTGTATGCTAAATCCCGCCACAAAAAGCGACAAATACCCATGTCAAATCACCACACACCAAAGCAGGCTCGCGCTTTTCAGTTGTGATCGCGACTGGCTAGGTGAGAGAGGCAGACACCACAGAGTCTGTCTGGCCGGTGGCGCGCCGGCCAGTTTTTACTCTCAGACCTCTGTCTGCCTGTCACTTTGGGCTGGCGGATAATTTCTACCGGTCTGGCCGTACCGCGTCTGCAACCTTGATCCTTCAGACCGACGGCCGGCCGGCCTGCCGAGCTGTGTAATTACCGCGTGACCTGTCGCCGCGGCGACGATTAGGTGACCTAGAGCCGACAGGGCGGCCCCTCAACCCTTTTGTTCGCCTGCCGATATAATGATGTAATGTGCCGGGCCCGATCGGCAGGACCGAGCTACCCCTGCGAACCCAGACAGAGGCTGCTCACCAGTGTCAAACTGAACCATTAGTATAGGATAGCAGCAACCTTTCCACAACATAAAGCGCGTTCAAGCCCCATATGTTGACAGCATATTTTGATGTTGCTCTTACCAGTTGACCCTACCTGCAAACTTTTTGTTTAGATGCCTAATTTTACAAACGAGTGCTGTCCTTCGCTGGTGTAGGTAGATAAGCGATGTATGGGTATTTCGTAGCTGGGGAAAATCACAAAATACCTTACCCCTTGCAAGCGCTGTGGCCAACACGCTGACTTCCCGGGACCTCCGGCGACGGAATGTGTTTCGTAACATAATCCAGAATCCCCATGTTTGTTTAGAGATCCTACACCATTGACGGCGAGATAATTAGTGTTTTCATCGATGATAGGGGAACGTAAAAGAGTTATAGTCCAATGAAACGGAATGAAGCATTATGCTGCCCCTGCAAATGGGCTGATTCTGGAAAATGCAGCTTATTTTAAAGCTAGTCGGAAAGCAAGGTAGTGTAAAATTGGTCTTGGTATCATAAAATAATGGCAATTTCCCTTGATATTACAGATCCTTGCATGCATAGTAGCATTTCAAATAAAAGGACCCTTTTATGCACGCTATAACGCATAACGAGCATATCAAATAACACCGATGTGTGTACTACAAATTACCGGAACCCAAATATGATATTCATCCTTTGCATCATATATATGTTGCAGGCACTTTAAAAAATCAGTCATTTTGTAACATGCCTAGGCATTTTTCAAAATGCCTGATTTTCCAGGCTTTTTGCAAAAAGCCTAGGCATTTTACAAAATGACTGACTCTCCAGTCATTTTGCAAAATGCCTAGGCATTTTACAAAATACCTAGCCATTTTACAAAATGACTGAGCAGCGTGTTGTAGATACGAGTACCTAATTATATACGTTTTGGTAGCGTGTAGGTGGACCGAGGAGTCCAGCATTATGATCAGAGAAGTCCAGCAGTGGGAAGTCCATACCTACCTCTCTCTATTTTGAGAAGTGCAGGCCCGCGACATTTCCAACCCCCACGTCAGCGACGCTGCTGGATTTAAAATGATCGATCTGGAGCGTCAACAAACGACTGGCCCTATTGCCGGCCTGTATCTGTAAAACCATTAGAGGTCGCGAGGATTCGATCCCACACGCTTAGGCGTTAGTGTCTTCTGAAACCAACGCTCTCGTCCTACGCCAAGCGACCTGATGATTCTCCCGATGTGGAGCTTGATATTTTTAACTGGAACCATGCAAGTAGGTAGTCAAAGCTGTCAAACAAAGACACAATCAAACAAAGACTACACTCATTCGTTTACATGTAATTGTACATCAACCGGGCCTGCCTATTGACTAGGGCCGGTCTCCGGCTGGTTTTGTTAGGTCTAGTTTTAGGCAGAACATGAACGGCGTTGATGTGTACTTGGGAGTTTTTACAGCGTTAACTAAACAATGCTTTATGCTACAGCCGAGTCTGCAACTCAACCTGGTCGTTACTCAGCATTGTCGTCATCACAGAGCTTCAAATCGATCAGCTACAGGCTGAACACGTACCTATGTATAGGGTATAGGAAGACGTCCAAAAACTGTTGGCCATAGTATCTGTAGTGGGATCTACGTTCCATGCTGGTCAGGCATTTTGCAAAATGCCTAGTCATTTTGTAAAATGGCTAGCCATTTTGAAAAAAGCCTGGTTGCGTTCAGTCATTTTTCAAACAGCCGTCTTTTTGTAAAATGCCTAGGCATTTTACAAAATGACTGATTTTCTAAAGTGCCTGCAACATATACATGTGCTCATATGTTACCTGTCTGTTGTGATGTTTTTGATGTTGATGTCATCATGCATAAATCGTCATTTGGAGTATTATGCATGGTCCGTGGCATGTGCATATAGGTATTGCATAAGGCAAGCATGCATGTTGCACAATGCACATTGAAAGGAAGCATTCGCCTCATGCCTGGATTCTGCGAGATTCGCAAATCTGACTATCTCAGGGCGCATGTTCTCAGCATAGTCTTTTAGTCACAAGGTGACTTTATTTATCGCCACTCACTATAACTAGACGACGCCTAGCCAAATTAAGATAATGCACATCTTATTTTGACCCGCCTTCTTGTTGTTAAACGCTATTTGTTTACCAAATCCACCCAATTATGCTGTCCAATCCTCGCATTAAAAAGGGAATTGTAGGCCCAAAACATTACCTAAGCGTAGCGAACCTACTGTTTACAAATGATTCCTCCAAGATGAAAGGACGGAGCAGGCGACAAGCCATGTCGTCTTACAAAGAAGATGAAGCTATATGATGGCGGAGGATGTCCAGACCAAGTGGACGGCCATAGCACAGGAAATGCAGATGAGTGCTAATTTTGGGGTGGTGTCGGGCGGCGGTGTTTTCAAGGCCAGCGGACGCGCCCAATGGCTGGCCACAGTTCGGCGGTCGTCCGGTCCAGGATGGTTGATCGGTCACTGGCTGGTGGAGCGGTCAGGATGAGAGCGTACCGGTCACCAGACCGACGACCATTTGTTCAGCAGTCATTCACCGGTGAATGAGGACATCCGGAGTGACCAATGGCCGCACTAATTTATAGCAGTGAGCCGAGACAAACGAAACAATTGAGTGCTCGGATTTAGTCAACGAACAGGACATTGGGATCCAGGCAGCTTGAGGACAGTGGGCTAGTGTGCCTGCGAGTTAAACTTGGTTTCTTCACATCCCATTTTAGAATTCTTGATGTGATTCTTTTATTTTGAAGATGGCGAAAGCCCTGAAATCCTGTGTGATCCTAACTGCGTGTGCTGGCTCCATAACTTATCCAAGGGAGACAGTAGTGCTCCGGAGATCGGATCACGAAAAGGAGAGATGGAGGGGAGGGGAGTACAGCGAGACGGTGGCGGGGCGGCGGGCTGCAGCGCGGCGGCGCGCTGGGCGGCCCGGCGTCCGTCACGACCTCACACGGCTGACCATCGGACTATGACCCTGAGACGAGGGCGTGCGCACGGCGGCCCGGCGGGTCGCCGCCCCCGCCCCCGCCGCCCCGCCGCCCCCGCTCATATCCGGATGAGCTCATCTCGACATGACTGTTTCAGATGTACCGTGATTGGCAACTCGTGCCAGATTTCAATCAGACACCTGCTGCAAACGAGCATGTTTCCAAACTATCTAGACATCACTGATGGATGACTAAAATGCACAAATTAAGCTGCACCTGATATGAGTCTGGCACAGTCACAACATTCTCAAATGGCAAGAGAATCACAGCAAATAATAACATGAATAAGCCATTCATGAAATCGGGAACATCATTCATTCCATTGCGGCACAGCAGACTCCATTCGATCTGCAAACAGCATGACTCTGGAATTCCCTTATCTGACGCTGTGGGTGGAGTGACCAGGAAGGAGAGAAGGGGCGGAGTGTAGGTCCAGCCCAGTCCCGAAACGGGCTGGCCCTTACGGCTCCCGCTGGGACCCACCTCTTCCCTCCCTTGTTGGGGGGGGGGGGGGAGGGGGCAAATGGGTGAAAGGGAAGGAGACTGTTACGACGCTAGCTGGTGGTGTGCAGCTCGACAGGACAGAGACAGCTGAGCAGAGGACGGGATAGGAGGAAGAGAGTGGATGGCAGGAGAAAAGGGCGGGAGCAAAAGATGCCGGCCCACCCCGAAAAAAAAATCCCAACCTGCCCGGGACCTCAGACTGGCGAGCTGCAATATGTTTAGTTCATCTACGAATTTAGTCTGTTTTAAGCGATATGCAATGCACGCTAAGTTTTTTAAAGCATAATTTCCAAATATGCCGGGAATGTTTTGAAACGTAAAAAATGAAGTGATAAATATAGTTAATTAAATAAAAATACATTCAACTGCACTGTCGACTAGACCTCATTCCAGCTGCTGAGCGCGTAAACATAGCTGTAAAGCCCAGGCACGCATCCCACAGCTACAACAAGATCCTAAATCAGGCTAATACAAGTTTTTGAATGCTGCGTTAATAGCCCCTAATTCTGGACATTTTCCGTCGTAACCAAATCCAAACCAGCCGACGTCTGCAAGGTCTCGAGCTGCAATGAAGATCTGGAGGTCATCTCCGGAAGCTGCGGCACAGCTGGCGCCCGACACCCGCCGCATTCCATAGTGCAGGCGCGTGCAAGGGCGCTGCCGTCGGTGCACTGGCCGCGCTGCGAGCGGACCCCGAGGACGGGTGCCCGTCAAATACCGCATCTCGCGCGGGCCGAGGCAGGTGGCAGTCAGTGCCCGTCGACTGTTGATGTTGGTGATGTCGGCTCGGTCACCTTTCACAACAGCTGCCGGCCCCGTGAGATCGAGCAGCTCCGTCTCCTGAGTGTCCCCGCCGGGGGCGGCCTCGGTTGTGGTCAGATGAGCCACTTTGGCCGCGTTTTTGTGCGTGAGCCGCGGGCGGCGGTGTGTCGTGAACTAATGACCGACAAGTTCGGTAATGAGTGTGCGTGAACAGCCGAGAATACCGCCCTAATTGGAGCGATGTTATGGACACTTAGGTGTAACCAGCGCCCACGCTGTGCCTAGTCGAGGTGAAACCTACTCAGGCGATGACAGATTCGTGACAGATATTGCATTATTGATTGAAGTGTTCTAGTTAACATGTTTCATGCCTGCTATCTTTCGGGTGCGTGTCATAACTATCGTATCACAAGCCTGAAATACCACTGTAGTGTTGCTGCCTGAAGATACTTTATCTCATAGCTCTGAATAGGCCAAAGCTGCTCTCTCGTTTATCGTCGTGGTTAAACACTCTTCTGAACGATAATCATCAGCCAGCTATGCCCCTGAAGCAAATTGGTCAATCTCGATCCTTCTTGCTGCCGAGTGGAGTCAAAACATGACCGGAATCATTCAGTTACGAGGCATGGTGCAATGGATGAGGTGCACCTGCTTTTGGAGGATGTAGTGACCTTTAGCCTTGACAAGAGCAGAGCTCACGGCTATAGCCGTGGGCTGTGGCCGGCATAGCTTTGTCACATGACTGCTTAACTGGCCTCGCAGACAACCGTTAAGTGATTATGCAATTACGAGCAACATTTTTATTATTGACTTGTTTCCGGTAACATGCTAAATTAGCCACCAGTTTACCACGAATAACATATAGCCCTAAAGGATGTCGGCCACCAGTCTTTTTATCCATACAAGAAAAAAAGCACTCATACTGGCCAAGGTGTGAACTGAGAGACTCTTCTGTCCCGCACTGTGTGGGCTGTTATTTCCGTCTTGTGTCCTGCCGCATTCCTTAGATCCTCTAATTTCCCTCGCGCATTGTTTGCATACCATTAACCCGTTTCCTTCTCAGTCCTTTTGTTTCAAACGTAGTAAATCTGCTTCCGACTTGAACACTATCCCCAAAGCGATCGAATATTCCACATACTCAGTATTAGCATACAAAAGCGACTGATCCCATCTTCTCGTGTTTCTCCCATTGTGTGTTGGTTGCTCACAGGCATTACGACTCCTCTTTATCTCTTGATCGGGCCCCTATAAATACTCGGGGATTCTTCGGGTAGGGGATTAACTCTGGCGCGGTGTGGGCTGGAGGAAGGGACCGGATATCTCGAAGGCATCTATCGTATATCTCCGGCATTCCTTTCATTCAGAGCTAACTGGAGCTGGGGAGGTGTGAGGCGCTGAACCGTTTCGCGTCCGGCACCGTGCGCGCTGCTGGGTGGCTGGCTGACTGACCCAGATGGCCCCCGCCGGGAGAGGGTCCTGCCAGGCGGACGGCTGTCCACTGTCGAACGTCTAATGTCTAAGCATTCATTGCACTTCCAATACCCAAAGGACTGGCAAGGACAGGCTGTAATGATGCTCCATTATCAGATGCAAACTGCACCCGTTTCCACCCGCAAAAATTGTTTATTATTTTCTATCAAACAGTATTTGTTGCATTCTAGAGCTCTGACGACACCGATCGTAAGGACGGCGCGCCGCCTGTGGAAAATCACCGCGCCCGCCGCGCCCGTCCACGCGCGGCCGGCAAGTGCACTGCGGGTAGCCTACCTTCAGGCGCCGCTCCGAGCGCCATCTAGGGAGAGAATCTAGCACCATCGCTGGACTGCGGCCGGGCGCGGCGCCGGGCGCCGACTTCACTGAACATTTGTCTACTGTTCGAGTTCATTTAAATACTAAGATGACGGGATCACTGGAACGCACCGGAGCGATGTAACGTGGTATGACACATCCAGCGAAAAGTGATTGAGATTTATCTGAGACCTTCGGAACTGGCCATTGCGGCGAGTGACCATGGATACCGCCCGACGGCGTCCGACAGCGGAGGTGGCGGCGCGGCGGCCGTGGCCAGAGTGCCGTGCTGGCCGTGGCCCCTGAGCCGGGCCCGGTGCAGGCCGAATGTCGTCAGCGCTCCGCTGAGGTGGGTGTCGGCTGGGTGGAGACCGGGCAGGTGCAGAGATGGCTGGTGGATACGACCGAACGATGGCCAGCCCTGAGCTGATGTGGGCCGACGACTGACGTCATCAATGGCAAACAGGCCCGGATTGGGCACACGAATAAATACAAGGCCATATGTCCTCGACGTTGTGACTGCAGTGAATCGGGAAGGTTAATTTGAACATCCGCAATGAATGGTGATACCTACATGAAGACGAATTTGAGGATTGGTTATTAATCTCTCTCCCTCCCTCTCTCTCTCTCTCTCTCTCTCTCTCTCTCTCTCTCTCTCTTTCTCTCTCCCTCTATATCCTCCTATCATTACCCATGACATGCTAATTACCCCGGCGACACATATCACTTACCAACAAATGAATAGGTTGCATTATCGACAGATCTATCGTACAATGAGCTGGTAACAAGTCCCAACGACCGGTATCAGTTACCAAAGACAGATTGACACGCATCAGTACAATTGAAATGTTGAAGACTAACCCATGTCGATCACACTTCGTGCTGCTTAACGGACATTCCTACTCTATCACATATAGATCACAGTAGCACGATGATCATTCTACAGCGGGTGGTTGATCGCGCTGCGGATCATTGAGCCGGCGCTCTCTGCGGGACGCGGCTCCGCGCAGATCAGATTCACCTCGCGGCTGACCCGGCACTCCGGCCGGTCACTCTCAGTTTCACTCGGCACTCCCTTTCAGCCGACCGAACGGGAGGATTTCTCCCACACACATAGCCACCAGCTGCAGATGAGTGAAAGTGGAGGCGAGCATGCTTCCGGACTGAATGACTGGCTGACTTTACGGTATCTTTTCGAGCAGTGGCAGAGTCAGTGGTAGTGTCAATTTGTTTATATGGATGGGCCCATTTTGTTTTACGCGTAAGACGAATGAATCAATGAGCGCTTACATTGGTGTGTACAGAAAGTGAGTAGGTAGGTACCTAAATGACGTGAAGAGAGATAGAGAGGGGAGGGAGAGAGGTGAGAGAGAGAGAGAGGGAGAGTGAGAGAGAGAAGAGAGTGAGGGAAGAGAGAGAGAGAGAAAGAGAGAGAGAGAGAGAGAGAGAGAGAGAGAGAGAGAGAGAGAGAGAGAGAGAGAGAGAGAGAGAGAGAGAGAGAGAGAGAGAGAGAGTGGTAGAGCTGTAGAGAGTGAGAGAGAGAGAGAGTGGTAGAGCTGTAAAGAGTGACAGAGTTTAGAGGAGTGCAGCTGAAGCGTATGTGAAGATGCTGTAGGAATTCAAAGTACCAGTTTTGGAGGGACATTATTTTGTGCAAATTGTACTTACCTTCATAACGTTTGAAAACGGTAGCAATTAGACGCCTGCGGTGCCAGTCCAAATTATGTGTGCTGCCATCTGAACAAGCATTTTAACCACTTTCTTTTACTCTGTGGTACTTCAGGACCAAGCGCTGCATATAATTTACATTTAAATGACCAGCGTAAGTGCATGAAGTAACACAAATGAACCCATAGTTCGTTTCTTCATTTGCGTTAATGGCCGTTTACTCAGTTACCCTGTTAACCGTTGAGTGAGTGTCATAATAAGTACCGCGCGCAGAGTCCTGGAGCACGGGGTGGGTCCGTATCCCCTGCACCGACCTACCTCCCGCTGGCGGGCCGCTGCAGGTCTTCTCCCGCCGCGGCTCCGAGCCAGCTCTGATGGCGCGGCGCCGATGGTCGCCGCTCAATTAGGCGCGGTCTCCACCGTCGCTCTCACGGTCCCGCCAAGGCCACCCTGCCAGCACCGGCGCGGCACGGGATCGTCCAGTACCGCCGGCTCGGTCACCCCCGCCCGCCTCCGCAGCTGCCGCCGGGACTGCCCAACGAGGCTTATACCGTCTCACCAGTTATCACATAGGCTGATGCTAGAAATTTGGTAAAAAGGATGACGGCGGGATCCGTAGGTATGGTTGTTTGTTTGGTATGTTGATTGGTCGGTCGCATTGTACGGTCGCTCTTTTAGCAGACAATCAATTCTGTTTTTAAGCAGCAATCGACGACGACACTGAAGCACGTTCCACGTCTAGCGCTAGAACTACAATTGAAGCCATTCAAAAATATCAAAATAAGCATAAATGTTTCCGTGATCGATAATGAAACCGAAAAAAGATATTTCTCCATCATTATAAATTTAACATTTATGCGTCATGGGTTGCGTTGAATGTAACTTTCCGTTCTCTCCAACGTTTTACGACGTCAAGTGCCGTGTCGTCCTGGTTTCTATGCGTTGACCGCGTTTGCAATCTGTTTGGCATTGTCCGGAGTCGCTCTTATATCAGCGGTGTTCGGTCGTGTCCCATAACCTAGATAGTCCGACTGAGCTGAGCCGGTCTCTGAGTTCGGTGACCCCGCGTCAGGATCAGAGGCGCCGCCGCCCTGTGGAGCACGACCCGCCCCCTTCTCGAGCTGTTGGTTATACGACCGGTGGACGAATCAGCGCCCGGCCGACACCATTGGCAATCAAATAACTCGTTCGTCGGCGACACATTTCGGCAGCCGAGGCGCCGCCGGCCAGATAATGAGAGGTATGAGCGGCCGCGGCACCTGTAGGGCCCTCTGTGACACCGGCCGGACCGGCTCAGAGCGGCGCGGCGCCCCACGGAGCCCTCTCAGTGCGCCGAGAACGCCACAATGGTGCGCCATATTTCAGGGCCGGACCGCGGCCCGGGAGTCGCCGCAGTGTCACTGGCACCGCTCAGCTGATGCGGAATTCACACGGAACAGTCTTCAAAGAAATTCAAAGGAGCGCTCCTAAATCTACGGAAATTACAGAGTCGGCGCCGAAACCAACAAGGAAGGGGTGTGAGGGCCCCTCAGGAATTTATCGCACATAATCACTGAACACGTTTACTGTCAGTGGAAAGTCAGCTTTCGGACTCCGGAGACACTGGCAAAGTGGGCTGTGAGAACGGTGCTAATGCGAGCCGTTTAATCAACCCGACCACCTGCATGGTCATCTGGACTCTCAGGTATGTGTGTACCTGTGTGAGGAGCTTGGCCGATCAGCACTTATTTCTACCGTGATCACACATGTTTATGACAGGAATAATTTGCGCAAATATCAGTCTTGCTCTTGATCATCTCCTTTACCTACAAACTGGGGTAATTATATCCATACATCACGGAAGCCAATGATTTTAGTTTAGCAGTGAATATTAGCGCTCTGTGCCATTGATTGTGTACTGTTTAGTATCCCTGAGTGCAGTGCATGAATTTGGTTCCATGCATCTGCCCTGAAGTCATAAGCATGAACAAATTTGTTCATAAAACCACTGCAATGCATCGAAAAAGACACTTCCTAGCCATTTATTGTGGTCCTTTCAATGTAAACGGCAGCTTCCGTTTTCATTCGCAGGTATCGAAGCTAATTTGCCGACCGTCTTTATCGAGTTTCGATAAGTTGCTCCGACATTAGCAATCATCTTATATCAGCGGTAGACTGATCTTTTCGCCAAACAAATGGCATCCAAACAATAAGTCACCAAGGCCGTAGGAAGTAGTGAGGCTAGTAAGGTGCTCCTTTGTAGCCGCCCGTCTCCCGACCGCCTGCGGCCCACCGACCACCGGAAGAGACTCGGGTCCGGGGGAGGGGGCGGCCAGGGGCGCCGGATGCCGCCGCAGCCCAGATGGTGACCGAACGGTTTTAGGCGCGTAAATCTACACGGTATCCACCAGCTCGGCGCTTTGGCGCCACCCTTTGGGCCGCAGTGCCGCCGGCTGGAAGACAAAGGGATGGTTTAGACCTAATCACTAACCGCTTTGTCCACTAAGTATCCACCACATTGACTCCGGGTAGCTCTTTAACGGGATCGTTCGTACCTCTTTGGGACGATTGGAGCATTCCTGATGATCACCTCAAGGTGATTTTTTTTGTACAAGACCACCCATTAATGGATGACGAAGGGTGGCTGTTCCCTTCCTTCACCAACAATCACAACAGCAAACTGCGAATTTAAACGTTACAAGCACGGGAATTTAGCAAAGCCCTCGAGTTATTTATTCAATATGCATAGTCTTGGCCCTGACATGTACGATGCTTGAAAATGATAAAAGAGTAGTGAAGAGATGTGCAATAGGAGTTAGTAACTAGTAAGACACAATACAGGAAAACAAAAGAAGTCCCTATTGAAACATTAGGTATGAAACTCAGCAAATTACTGGTCTACTTCTTCAGACGTTCATAATTCAACCAATCTTCCATGGAGTTCTTTATATAGATTTTTACATATCGCTAGATCGTCAACCGCTGCTATTTGCGAAGCCCGGCGCAGTATCAGCTATGCGACGAGTGTGGCGCTGTGCCTGTTGTGCTCCGTGTGCGCTGCGCCAGGAATGGCACCGGCGGCCATGGCATTTGTCGCCGGTGCTCCGGCCGGCCCTGAACCGTACCGGACCTGCTGACCAGTCCTGGGGTAGGCGAGTCCGGTACCAGCGGCGCGATGTCTTGATTCAGACAAAGCTCTCCAGTCCATCACTCTCCTCCCATTGACTGTGGCTGCGCTCCTGACCGACTGGAGCTACCACAGGAGGCCCGCAATTTATCGGAGGTTTTCACCGAGCTGAACTGTGCCCGACTCTGGGTCAGTTCGGACTCGGTCGGTGGGCCGTGGATGCTGAAAGGCCGCACAGTGGCCGCCCTTTCAGGGTTATAATGCGGGAATGTGGGCTGGGGCACTGTCTCGGAGCACGGAACTGTCCTGGACAGAGGACCGCTTCTGCGGTAGGTAGGAAGACGATCCGTTCCCAGCCAGGTGACCGAATTGAGGAACCGGTTTTGCGGAGCAGCGGCATCCGACATCCGTGTCAATACGCCACCAAAAATATCCGTCCAACCACGGAGCGTCGCTGCTCGAGAGAGTCCTGTTTTCACACAGAGATTACGGACCTGTGGCAGAGAGTGGGCGACCGCCGGGCCACCTGAGACACGGTGACTGACGGCCTCCTGTGGCAGCGGTGACGGCGACTATTTGTTCCCAACCAAAGTGAGTTGTTTCGAAGGGTAACCGTCCAACACAGCGGAAGTCACGTCCAGCTCATGACCGGTCGCTTGTGACGATTGATTGCGCCGAATGGGGACGGCTATATACGGCATAAAGCCCCACCAGGTAAAGCAGGCATAGAAACACATGTTTTGTCTGTGTAGTTTCCTTTCGATCTAGGCTCGGCTAGTCGAGCGGCGTTGAAACACACAATGCACACGAACTTCAGTCATTTAGCGACAGCAAACCGTCTACTTTCCGCCCTTTCATTACCAAAACCGCTGTCAGGCAAGCATTGTGCCGACTTGGTAGCAACGCTATAAATCACGCTGGGGAAGGTTAATCATCAGCAGGAGGTGACGTCAGCCATACCGAATGTCGGACTCCGAGGTAAACTGAGACCGGCTGGTCCGACATGGCGGGCTGAGCCGTGTTCAAACAGAGCCTGGATCGAGACGAATCGGCACCCCGGCACGCTGTATGACCACCACTGTCACCACTGAATGATGGGTCAATCTATTGGGCCTGTGGCACCTGAAAACAGTTTCACTGAGATATGTTCTGACTGCACGGGACCTATCTCCTGCGGAAAGTGCAAATGAACTATCACCATTTACGTTCACGCACACCTGAATCATCTCGATCTTGCTGACCTGTCCGTGATAATATTGCCAACCATACGTTTCAAATGCGCTGTGACAACTCCCGAAGTCACAAGTCATAAGCTGAAAGGTCTACGTGAGAAACTATGCGGATTTTTCGTCAGGTGTCGGCGGCTGGAGCAGTAGATCAGGATTGGCAGCGCCTGTTGCCGTGCTGGACAAACGGCCCTAATCTGTCGGTGTCTCAGCCAACAGAGTGACAAATCTGTCGGTAAGAGAGCTGGACCAGCTGTGAGTTCTGTGTCTGCTAGAAACAGGACCAGTCGCTGAACATGGGTCCTGCTGATTGGGATTATCCCATTCCTCCCCAGAGACAGCTCTTTCGGTGACTGAGCTAGTCGTGAAGCACATAGAGGCTCAGCAGCGAGACATCCGTAATTGAAGACAATTCTGCGCATAATGGCATGGGTGCTGAATAATGGAACGTGAAATCCATTAGCACAAACGCACAGGCTGTCAGACAGTGGCTTGTCAGCGTAAGCGCTTATGGAGTTAAGCATATGCATCAATGGAAGACAGCCCTCCCGGAAAATAGATATTGTCAGTGCCAGCAACAGAAGCGTGTGGCGTCGCAAAACGCGGGACGATACCTGTAGTGTAGCCCGAAAAAGTTGCCGTCTCGTTGTTGTTGGGCGCCGCTGGGCGTTTGAAGTTGTTGTTGGGGCCTGGGGATGTGATACGATGTTGTCCCGACGTTCGCAGTACGCTCACAGATCCGTGGACCACCTCAGCCAGTCCACTCGCTCTCACTGCCTGCACTGAGCTCGACTCTCAGCGCCCTGCCCTTCACCAGTGACACCACAGTCCCTCCGGCGAGGTCAGAGGTCAGGCTCCCTCCCTGTGCCAGCGCCGACCCGCGTGGTTCATAGGTGGACCGTTTGAATAAACTTTGTCGTTAATTGACATATAGCCTGGTTAGTCTAATTTTTATGACACATTCCTCTGAATCCATGAAACGCACTTCCATAGCTCGAAAGTAAGATGTAATTAATTACTGCAGCATGTGTTTGTGCTCGTCGAATCAGTCTTCCTTCGGCACGATTTGCCTTGTTACAACTTCTCGTGACATTTGTTTATCACTCAGCCTTGTGTTTCACCAGTTTCCACTCACGACTCACCAGTTACCAAAGATGAGAGTACAAATTTTTCGTGTATTTGTAAACAAACTCATGAGGTACAGATCGTAAGCGTAAGTTCCATCCATTCAATAAGGCTGCCTGACGTCGGTCCACCAAGGCGCCGCAAACTAGCGAAACACGACAAAGATAAGCAAGGGCATGAAACGACTCACGCGCAACACACCTAAAATATAGATATATTTAGACCGTCATTAAAACGAGCGCTATGTTAACACCTAAACCAGCGCGTACGATGTCGTTCTAACGCCACTGACAAACATAACACTGGTTCTAGCCGAGCCGCGCAGTGTCGGCCCGGCCGGGGATGGCCGGCCCCCGTTCGACCCCCTACTGTGGCAGTGCTCTGTCCGCGGAGGTACACA
Organism: Amphibalanus amphitrite; assembly: GCF_019059575.1. Lineage (NCBI taxonomy): Eukaryota > Metazoa > Arthropoda > Thecostraca > Balanomorpha > Balanidae > Amphibalanus > Amphibalanus amphitrite. Next base: position 1,296,284 of record NW_024881511.1, on the reverse strand, counting down.
CCACTGCGCCTGATCGTGCCGTCCTGAGCCGGCGGACGGGGTGGCCACCGGCGACCCGACCTGACCCGGCCCGGCCGCCGGCGCCCCGCCGCCCGCCGGTCCCCCGTACCTGAGATAAAACACTACCTGCCTGATTCCAGAGCTGGGCCCCACTCCGATCCCTTTCGCCACCCTCCCCTCTCCCCATTGAACCCCGAACGCGAGACGCGGACTAACTTACGACGGCTGCCAGTCAGGGCGCCGCCCCGACCTGACCGCGTGACCCAGCGGCTGTTTGGTCAGCCGTGCGGCCCCGGTCAGTGTCGGACCGACGCCCCGGCGGCAGCCGACTTTGTACTCTGACGTCCGGCGCGACGCTCTGGTGGTCTGCACCGGACGGGCTTCACGGACACACCGTATCACATTCACAGTTATATACAGATATCGACTAACGACGGATGACTGCCGGGCCGGAGCCACGGAGGAGGGCCGCCGAAACCCCACCAAGGTACGAGAGAGGCCCGTGCGCGGACCGGACAAAACAACTCACAGTCCATACAAAATGGAGGAGGTATGCAAGTTCAGGATACTTTATCAGCACACTAATGTTTTCGATTAAATTTTCGTACACTACAATCCTAAATACTTTTGAAAAGCTACATATGTGCTGATATAATATCATGAACTAGTCGAACCTCTGACATTTTGTGAGGAGTGTTGGCCGTTTTAGCGGCCTCTTAGTCCGTGAAACCCACCAGCTGCCCCCGAATCGACCTTGGCGAATCTAGGCCCAAAATGAACGCAATAAAAACGATACCAGAGCATCGAATACTAGGGCACCCCTGTTGAGCGCAGGCGGCACCTTGGCCAAACATAAAACCAGCTTGTCCCTGTGTGCTGTTTTCTGCAGACGACTAGACGATGGCAGTCGAGGCGACTCGAGGAGGTGCTGGCGAGTTCCACGCGCACGAACCCGTGACCGCGGCTATGACGTCACACGGGTGGGTGACGTCACGGCTGCAGGAGGCGGCCGATGAGCCGGCCTAGAAGTGCACCTCTCGCACATCGGTGGGCGTCTCGGCGGTCTGGTATTCCCCCGACAGATCGGCGGCCGGGTCGGAGCCGGGCGCGGCCGCAGCGCGGCTGTTCTGCTCGGCAGTGAACTCGCGGATCATTTCCTCGATCTGGTCCAGGCAGCCGCGCAGCAGGTCCTGGAACACAGGAGGGGCACCACGTCAGCATCAGGCGGTCAGTCAGAGCGCGGACATCAGGCACAGCATGGAGTCATAGCCTGGCCATAATCAAGCATCCGTCAGTGAATAACAATAAAGCGAACAACCACTGTATCTATCTACGTTAAACGGACGTCTTTTTTGGTAATGCGCTGATGGAACTGTGACAGCGGCAATTGCGGCAAATAAAAACGCACATGAGAAGATGAAAAGAATGGAGTTGGTCATAACTGTGGTCTGTGACCGTCGCCAAGCCTCGCAGCGGCGGCCTTTAAGTACATCAACTAAATCGGTCACGCGAAAAATACCATGAAGTATTACAAGTATGATCTGCGGAAAAGTTGAGCCAGATTTGGTTGCCGGCACGAGGGGCTCAGCCACGATCGCATCACCCGCGCCGTGTGCCCATCACGCGATGTATCACGCTCCGCTACCGCCCCGCTATCAGTAGGTGAGTGTCGGGGCTGGTCGGACTAGAATCTCTCTCTCGGCGGAGCAGCGTTATCGAGTTGGGCGGCGCGCTCCTTCCGGGGCGGCAGACACCCCTGTCGGCAGCGCGGACAGCCCGCTGGGACACCCATAGTGTCCGCCCGGCCGCGCCCGCCGCGTCTACAGTTCGTGGGAACGGTGGGTGCGCAGGGCCCCAGAGAGCGGGGACCGCCTGTCCCCGGGGTGAACGCCTCGCCGAAGGTCAGTTCCGCAGCGCCCACCAGAAGAGCTGCCCAAAAACTCCCTTCATGGCACTTTGTTTTCGGCGGTCGGAATTTTCACGCGCGTTAACGCTCCTGAAAGGGTGCCATTGACTCGAATTAGAGGTCGTCGAGCCGGGCCTCTGTGCTGGGGACAGTGCCAGTCGACTGAAGCGACCAGGACAGGACAGGCAGCGGAGCATCCCGTGACCTCAGCGTTTAAAGGCTCATCTCTCCTCACAGCGGGTATCTAACCGTGGTGAGATGCGTCTGGATCCCTGAGGGTTCGTATCTAGCGCCACTAGACTGACCGAGCGGGAACATTTGCGTTCTCCTCACTTCACTCAACTACTCCTGACCAGAGTATATGATCAGACCTCAGCAGAGTACCTACTGGATGCCCCGATTTATAGCTTTTGTGCAACCTACTCAGAAACATACGCGCACTTAACCAAGGAGCATGAATGATCCTCCAGCCAGCACCGATCGAAATATGTCGACTCAGCTATTCGTCATAGCATCCACCAGTAGATTCGCCAAACATACCGATATCAAAAACGTCGCCAGTATCTGCACGACAAACATTACGATTCCTCAGAAACTGGCTTCCTGGCCCACCGCATGTGCACCTTCAAGGCCGGCGAATGCCTTGTGAACTGCTGAATTCCTGGCGGCGGCATAGCTTTGCAAGGCCAACAGGCCCGGGCAACCTGATGTGCGGCATAACTCACAGGTGCATCATAGGACACCCGGCCGGCCGACCAAACTTCGGCACTCCGCAGTTTGCCAGTTGACAACAACGAGGACGAAAAAATACTGGAAGCGAGTGACAATTGAATGAATGTCACTTTAGTAATCAGAATAATCGATGGATAATCCGATAATTTCGCAGGTAATTGAGCATTCAACTAAGGCGATGAGCCTGGATGAGTGTGTTGAGCGATTACACGCAAGAACTCGTCTCTCTTTGCTCTCCGCCCAGTTCCCAGGCGAGGCCTTTCTCAGGCGTTTTGTGATTATGCACACCACAACCCGTTGTCTCGGCTGTTGTTGAAATAAATGTTGGTCAGCTTTTTCCCGTAACGCGAGACCTGTGGGACGACCTGGTTAGCGGAGGGCTCTTTTTGCCCGCAGCAGCCGGAGATGCCAAAAACAGGCTCCGGTCTTGCTAGAAACCGTGCTGGGGAGCTCGCGTTTCAAGGGCACGAGCTGGCACATTGTGGGGTTCATTTACCGACCTCACAACAAAGCGTGCTGAGCAGTGAATAGCAAATTCGCGAAGCTAAATGGTTATCAACTGGGTACGAATACGTAGCTATAATTCGTCCTCTTATAGTTTCGTCTTCAGCCAGTGCAGTGCATCAAGGAACTGCTCAACGTCATTCCGTTACCCGCAGCGTCCGTAGGACAAGGATAGGATAGGATGGCCCGGTGTAGGTTTGCGTCCTAAGAAGGCAAACAGTCACAGCCCGTCTCGGAAATTTACCGTTTCGACGGCGGTGATGCGGTGTAGTTGGCTGAAGATGCCGTTCATGGCGCCTTCCCGGCTGGCCGGCAGCAGGCCCTGGACGGCCGCCGCCAGGCTAGCAGCCGCCACCATGCTCGGGGTGTGGATGCTGAACTTGAATTCTGAAACAAGAAAACACATCTATTACCACCACGTCTGACGTCCAAAACAGCACTAAGCAACACAGACAGATGTGTACAGCTGAGTTGAAATTCCGGTGACCGGGTTTGTCAGCCGTGAGGAGCGACTCGGCTCTATGTTTGGCGCAGTTACTGCACGCCGCAGCTCTGCGCCGCCCTCTGCAACACATTCCAGCGCCCGTGCGGCGGATCCGGTGCGCGTCAACACGATGCGGCGATAGCGGTGCGCCATCCGTCACTGCGGCGAAAGTGTCACCCGGAGACAGCGGCTGCCCCACGCGGGTGGGCGGCGGGAAGCCTGCCGCCCGCCTTGCCCACCGTGGCCCGCAGTAATCTGCGGCAGCTCTCCTCTAGAACCGGGAGCCAGCGCACAACCAGAGTCCCAGCGGGTCGGCGCGGCGGTGGGCGGGACAATTAATATCTGGGGAGCACGGGAACTGGGCCACTCCCCGGTGTACCTCCACGCTGAATGGCGACCCGTGCCCTAGTTTGGGTGGTCCTGGCCGACCCAGACTGTGGAACCCTTCTGTCGGTGAACCCTTCCGCGGTCGTGATTAGCTGCCCGCACCGTCTCGGCTGTGTGTGCCGTCTCGGTAAACCGATGAGGATAGTAATGAGTACCGGATCCGGGCCGGCCACCTGTTCCGGGGAGCTCCATGAGGGTTTCGGACAATACAACACTGAATGGATGACGGTGGTTCTGGACCACCAAATTGGACGACATAATAGGTTTCATCCATAAGCTACGGACTCGACGGATTGGCGACTAGCTTTGGCAAGCTCTGGTCGGCCCTATGGTGGCGGTGATCTGTAGTGTGCCCTGTTTTGAACTGCAGGATAACCATCATGGCAGAGATCCAGTCATATTAGAAGAAAGAAAGAATGAACAGCTATTAAGTGAAAACAGCAAGCCTCACTAAACGAAACCAGTGTTTCCAAGTGCCGTCAGGCCACGACCTGAGTTCAACTGCTATCCCAGCCATCCGCCATCCTGAGTCCAGTTTATGGAGGTGACCTACGGAAGTATCTGCAGTCTATCTGCGCGGAAACATTACTGACCCACTGCCACCGGTCCACTGACCCGTCTACAACTGCGGCGCACTCCATCTGGCGCGCACAATGGCCATTCATCTGCGGAAGGTGCGTTTATTGCCGGCTTCAAAGGCTGTTGGCCGTCCGCCGCCTCTGAGAGGGTAAACACCGTCAGCGGCCGGCGCCGGTGCCGGATCTCGGTCACCGGACAAACAGACCTGAGGAGAGAGAGAGAGCGGCGCCGGTCACCGGGCCGGCCGCCCAGCGCGCCGGCCGGCCGGCCTATCTGCCGTGCACCGGCCCCGGTGACACGGTCCACCCGAACAGGGCCGCGGGAAACGGAACGGTGCCGGCGCGGCGGCGGTGCTCATTCATCCGCCTGCTATCGTCGGCGCCACGACTTGACAGCCGGTGCTATCGGCCATGTATCGCCCACTTGGCAGGCGCAGCCAAGTACCGAACGACAGTCGAAATGTCCGCTGACGTCGGCAGCGGTCGGCCGTTCGCGACCGGGCCCCTCGTCCGACATCGGTACTCGTCCCACACGGCGAGCCATGAATGGGGTGGCACGCGGTGAGGCCGGTGAACCGCCGAGAGAATCCAGCCGAACACGGAGTCGCCTCATCCATCCATCGCAGGTATCTTCCACCTACCGCCGCCGTCTCCCGATAGCGGCTCACTAATCTGCCTCGACAAACACAGCCACGCCGCCGCCGCGCGGCCGGCTGCACGCTGCTTCCGGCCGGCAGTGGCGCCTGGGGAGCTGTCCACTGGGCGGTCCCCCGTCAGCCGCCGACACCAGGCTCGTCAGGCCCGTCCCGGCGGGACGCGCGCCCGGCCCAAATCAAAGCCCGCCGACCGCTGCCAGACACTTCCGGCCGTGACGCGAGGCCGGCCTGTGACCGGCCCGCGGCACGCTCTCGAGGGACGTTCGTCCGCGCCCGGCCACTGGCACCGCTGCACATCTGCAATGCATGGCCACCTGATGTCATCAGCCGCGGCGCCGGCTGGCGGCTGATGGCTGACGGCTAACAGCTGACGGATGACGGCTGATGGCAGCGGCTGTCACACCCGTCCCAGAGACGCCACCCGTCACAGTCGGACTGTGACGTCACGCCGGTCACGGCCGGGCGTGACGGTCGTGCGTCACGCCGTGTCCTCGGCGGCGCTGCACGACCGACTCGGCACGACAAGGTCTGGCCGGGCGGGCCGGGCGGCCACCCACAAGGAATGGATTCAGTTGGGCGAACACAGCCCTACACTACACAGTGCGAATCAAAAACCGCTCCATACCAGTCCTAGCAACTTTCAGACAGACCCTATTCATCTCAGATCTTCCGCGCAACTTCCACTTCTTCACGACAGACCTATCTGTCTGGACGGACCCTCTAACTCTCCAAGATATTCCCCCAGCTCTCCAGACGTTCTCTCCCGGACCAGTCCGTCCAGTGGCGAATGGTTTGACCAATAGGGCCGAGCCCAGTTGGGCGGTGTGCCAAAACATTCCGTGGGCGTACTGCGTGGGAGGTGCACCGGCATGCCTGCACATACACGGCTGGCAGCAGGTGGGCCCGAGATGCCCGGTACCGCTCGGTCACGTCACCACGTCAAAGACGTCAAATCACCGGCGACAGAAGACTTCTCACAAAAGCACTTCGTGAAATGCTCTTCTAATGCTCTTCACTTCGTTCCCATAAAGGTTGATCAATTTCAAATGCCGACCACAGCTTGGAGACAGGACAACTGTTGAAACTAGCTGGGCTAGCATCATACTGTACAGATGTGCCCGATTCATGAGACTGTTGCGAGCCCAAGGTAGCCACCATCTCACGACGCATGCAGTCAAATCATGGCATGGTCGCCACCTGGGCCAATATGTTTGAACATGCCGTATATTTGCATGGACAGTTTCACAACGCTCGTACATGTCGTCAGTCGGCAATGTCCGGTGTATCCGCATACCTCCAGTCTCCGGGTGGTAGCGGAGGGCGCGGAGGAGGGCGGCTCCTCTGTCCTCTCGGTCGGGGTGCTCGTCGCGGCACGGCTAGGGCCGAGCGTGCCGGCCGACAAATCTGCCGGCACCGCGGCCTGCAGGGCGGGCGGCGGCGGCGCGGAGAGCCGGGACCCGACCGGCCATCGCAGCCTCGGCGGGGGCCCGCCGGTGATCTGCACGACCGACAGCTCAAGGTCCAAGAGCGCCGGCTCCATGAGAGCTGCCTCGGGGGGCGGGGATTCTTTACAAGGCAGTCTCGTCAGCTGGGAACTGCCGCTCAGAGGGCCTCGGGTAATGTAGAGTTTAAAGAGGCCGACCCCACGAGCGGCCGCCTCCCGCAGTCAGGCCTGAAGAGTGCCCACCCAAAATCAATCAACTCATTCGATGTCACGGTATTAAGCGTTTTTGCATGCAAAAACTGATCGATTACTTTGAGAGCGCCAACAATGCCATGAAGCAGGAGGGATTATGGTTTTTATCCAAAGGATTCGCACAGATGAGGCGTTTTTTGGTCATCACCTTCGGTATGTCAGGCCTTTACGATGGCGCAGCGCGCGTAAAAGGCTGTTTCGTGGCCTTTTCAATTATTCTGCCATTATGACGACTCACTGATTAAAAACTGTGAACATCACCATTAGCCAACACAACCAACACACTGTCGGCACATAACCAGGCCATGGCCGCTGTATCCTTCACCTCGTGAGAACGGCAGCCGTCCAGCTACCATTGAAGTGTCTCAGAAGGCTTCGCGGTTCCAGTCAAGCGCGACCGGCGCGGCCCCGATCAGCGCACGGAGTTTCGTGACCTCGCCGGAGGCGGTCGCAGGTCCATCACCGCCTCGGCAACGCCGCCGCCGGAGCTCGCGGCTCGCTCTTTATCGTAGTTGTGGCATTCGGACGGGGCAATTGTCGGTGGCTGGCGGCAGACGCGGGCTGCGCACGGCGCATTCCGTCAGCAGGCGGTCACCGGCGCCACGCGCTCGGACCAGGTGGCAACCAGGCTGAAATGGGGCCACAAACTTCAAGGACTGATGTGGCTTCCGCTGCTGGGTGTGTCCCAATCGGCACTCGCCTCCTCTGGATGTGTTATTTAATGGCTATCGTGCCGCTCAGCCAATAGGCACACCACTTTATTAGAAAATGCCAGGTGTCTGTCGTAATTTTCCGCCTCGCCTCTGCGCGGCAATAAAAGAGGACCGCAGCTTTGGAGAGCCCCTGTCCTTCAGCGTTGGGCAATGTCCCCACGGAAGTCCCCCAATTAGATCGGTGAAGTGCCGACGAGAGCACCGGTCCGGATCGTTTCGAGGGACGTTCTCATCGTGAATCGACTCACTCCTATTCGACGCCCACTTGTGTCCACTCATTCTCACCCTGCTAGCCAACTTCGGCCGGTGATAGAGCACTTAAAACACCGAACAGGCACGTCGCATGAAGCTAAGCGCTTAGACACGCACGTCATGGCCTTGGCGGTGATAGTCGTACTCAGTGACATGCGAATTGGGATATACCATCATTTGCCACCTCTTGAAAGAAGACCAGCCATACACCGACGGGGCCCAAGTACCCGACTGTCAGCCGAAAAACCTTTGAAGTTGAACTACTAATACACAGCTCGGCAGATCATTTTTCAGATTTTCCAAGCCACCAGCCGACGGAAGCAAGTTCAGGGCCAGTGTAGATGGTGCGGCACAAAGGCGCGGAGGTCGCCGCTCCGTCCCTTGGCCAGCGCTGCCGGCCCACATGAAAGCCTACCCGACCACCGCGTGGGCAGAGGGACGGTCTTTAGCGCACCGCCGGGTGACGGCGCACAGTGCGCCGCCACCGCCGCCGACGCGCCGCTATCGGCTCAGCGGCGCCATGTCACTACCAGCGGCCGCAGGCGGCGCTGTCGGGAAGGGCTCGCGCTGGGCTGCGGCGACCCGCTGGGAGGCTTTTCACATGGCCGACGCACAGCCAGGAGCCGACCGGCTTCCGAGAGACCCGATATCGACCGATTAGGCGCGTGCGGGACCTTCACCCGGGAATCGGCCACCTCTTCTGCGGCGCTGGCACACAAAGGAGGCGGCTCCGGACTAACCAGAGGCCCTCGGCGGGTAGTCAGACATGGAATCCGCGCGGTACCGGCCCCCGGCGACAGGGACGATAGCCACAGCGCCGGCGTCAACGTCCGGATAACAGGCTTATGCGCACATTGCAGGGCAGTTTTACTCTATGCCATTCCATTCAACAAACAGGAAGCTTAATTAATTTTATCAGCTATTTCATCCATTTAAATAAGAATAACCATATGTAAATCGCATGTCGGGAGTCCATTCGCCTCAATCTCAATGAATGAGGAAGCGCGGCAGTCAGCGGCCCACCCAGTCAGACCTCAGCACCTCCCGCCGAGGCCAGATATCTCATGCAGGGAGACGAATGGGTTACATTTGGCCACCGTTCACCAGCCACGTCCTTCCAATTTCCCGCACAGCAGCCGGGGTCAGAGGCGGGTGACCTCCTCAGCTTCGACTAGCCAGTCACTAGAAGAAACACCGCTGAATGTACGGACAGTGCGACTGACCGTCTCCGGACAGTCGAAGGCTATACCATAGAGACGACAGCACGGCCACCGAAGGAGCGGTGACAACAGGACTGGTGGGCGGGGGCGCCCGCGCCGATGGCCTCCGTCTTTTTACAGCGGCGGCCAGGTTCAGGGACTGCGCCGGAGGTCGTTGACAATGGCCGCTCGTCGTCGCGCTCCGACGTGACCTTGTCGCTCCGTCCGGCGCGAGGGTCCCCCGGCGCGACACGGAGCGCTGGCCGGCTTCTTACAGCCCCCCCCCCATCGTACTAACTGACCGGGGGTCCACAGGCTGAGGACCGTGGGAGAAACCGGCACGGATCGAACGCCTCAACTCCGGTTGACTATGTAAGGCTCAGCAACTCATGTCCGTTTTGTTTACCCAAAAACATCACAGCAACATTTGGAAACCCACCAAGGGCTTACTCTTGCATTGAGAAAATTCAGAACGAACACCGAAACATCAAAACCGAAATGTATATGTGAGAGGACGACAAATACCAGCACTGAACAATGCCAGTGAAATCACCTATACCTTCCACATAAACGCGCCTGCCATACCACAGTCCACAAGCAGTGCCAAGCAGTGCGCAGCGAGGTCATCGAAGGGAAAGGGGAGATGGACACTGTTCGCCCTCCTGAGAGGCCGGCATGCCAGAGCAGTGTCGTCCAGCTCGTTATTCAGTCACACAGGCACCGAATGGTATGCCGCCCAAAGGTCCGGCGAGGACAGACCTTGAACAACTGCCGACACGACTTTGGTCCACTGAACGGAGGCCACGCTGCCAATATCACACTGAACTCCCTGTGAAGTCGGTCCGGTCAGCTGAGTGGGCAGACAATGATCCAGGGTGGCGCGCCGGCCCCTTAGCCACCTCTTCAAGGTCCCGCTGAAAAGGTGACCCACAGAGACATCCTTTCAGACTTAAATTTGACATCGGCGCCTTTCAGGAAGCCTGCTGTTCGGCATAAGGCCATTCAAGGCTGAAAGCTCACCGGATGCACCCTTTGGAAGGCAGTTTATCCGTCTGGGAATGGATGGAATGCCTGCCGAAGGGTTTGGAATGACTTATGTGTCTGACATTCTTCATCCCGCTTGGCGACGACATGAGGCGGCATTTTTTAGCCGTTTCGTCATATGGCATATGAGAAATGATGCTACCGTGGAGATGTGCCTGGATTCCCAGATCTCCAGAATGTGTCCTGTCTAACCAAGAGATCCGACATACCAACAAGCATGCCGCAGATTGTAGTTGCAAGAGTTGCTGTTCAGAATTTCGCAAACATGACCTGATTGAGCTGCACCTCTACTAGTGGAGGTCTCTGCAGTCTGCAGGTACTGTCCTGCCTACGGTGCGCGGTTCATTAGAAGAGCGGTGTGGTGGAGGGCCAGCTCCAGCCAGGGCGCCCTGGAGAGAGCCCGTCCCGCTGCGCGCAGCCTACTGCGCAGCAGACGGCCCCGCCGCGCCGCGCCGCCAGGGGCTCCTCAGGGTTAGAAGGGCCGCCGCAGTCGCGGACAAAGGAGCCACGGCCGGCCGTAGGCGAGGGGAGCAGCTCCGGCTCCGGAACCCCGGCTGACGGAGCCGGGCAGCTGGGAGCCGGCGGCCGGCGCGGCGCTCACAGACGCCGCTGACAAGTGGCCGGCAAGTGGCCGCAGGTCGCCCCGCACCGCGCCGATCGGGTTTCCAGAGGGACGCCACAGCATCTGGCACGCCCCGGGAGCCACACGCCGGGCACCACGCCCACTTCCGCCGCTCAATGACACCCCAACCCTCCCCGACACCCGCACTGCATCAGTCATCCTCGCTGACCTCGATTTGTCTGCCTCCGTCTCTTCTTCTTTGGATCCCTTTTGATAGGAAGCGCAAACAGATTCACTAGACACAAGGAGAACTCACCTGTACTGCACATGACGATGAAGGTCTGGGCCTGCCGCCGCACGTCCGGCACGCGCGAGGACGACAGGTACCGCTCCAACGACAGGCGGTGCAACAGCGGGTCCAGAAAGTCGTGTGACGTGACGGCGTTGATCTCCCATCGTAGCCGGTGGAGAACCAGCAGCTCCCAATCCTGAGAAAGAGGAAAAAAGCGCGTTACTAAGACTGCGGGATTCATATCGCAGCGATTATTCGCACAAGATATTGAGAACCGAAAGCATAACATCCAAGCATTGTTTGTTTTAGCTACAAGCTGTGTGCCTACATCAGAACGGAACTGCCGCCTCGGCTGACAGAACTGCCGCCTGGTGACCTCATATCGGTCACAATCTCCATCTGACGCCGCGATTCATCTCGTCACGCAGCCATCAAAACCACCGAGCCATCTCGGCCGTCAGCCGGCTTTAATTATCCGCCACGCCACTATTCAAATGAGCCGACGACAATCTCGACTTCGGGTGCGCCACGTTCCAGTGATGTGGCGATACCGTTCAGCAGTCGCCAGCGCCCCGGCCAGCCCACTAAACATTGGACGGTTCCGCCACAGAAAACATAGAATAAAGTTCCCAGAGACAAGTAGCTGCACATCCTGGACAGTGAACAGTGGATCATAACCACAGCGCCGCACTGCGGCTCCCTGTCTGGCAAACAGACAACGACCGAAGCGGCAGAGAGGTGCAGGACAATCAAGGCCGTCCGGGAAACGGCAACAAACAGTGGGAAATCAGGTCTGGTCGGTCGGGTATTGGACACAGGTTGCGGAGCATAGGTCTCTCTTTGGGTTCGACGGAAGGCAACAAGTTTCATTTTTGATGACGGAAACAACCGCCAGAGAGGTAATGCCTTATTTGATTAAAAAAAGAAGATTCAATTGATCGGTAGGGTCTCCCTCTCACTTCCTCCTTTTTTGTCACCTCTTTCGCTCCCTCTCCCACTTTCTCTCTCTTCCATTCAATAGTACGCACGAGCACCGTTCCCACTCTCTATTGGGCTGGATCGCACCTGTCACGCGTGAGCCCACCTCCGAATCTCATTCCCCGCTGTCTGGCGACTCGGTCTGACCCTGGTGCGGCCTCCGCGCGACGACGGCGGCTCTCGGGGCCGATCGGCCCACCAAGGTCGCCAGGTCATGGGGCACAGCGGTGCCATTTAAAGCTTGCGACACACCACCGCCGGCCCTGGAGACGGGCTAGACGTCGACTCTGGCCTCCGGGACCTCGTTCGCACTCTGACGAGACATAAAAATTATCCATGGAGCCCGGAGCAGCCGGTGCAATGATCGCTGTGCAGGTGGTGAAGGGGCGCAGTCGGCTCGAGCCAGTCCAGGCCCCGGGCCACCGCCGCAGGTGCGCGTCTGTCAGTGAGGAGCGACAGGTTACGAGCGGTCGTCTCGCGTCGACCGAGCTCGGCGCAGTGCATCGCCCTGGGCGGTACAGAGACCGACGTTTCATACAGACGGTCGACATCAGCACTGGACGCGCACCCATAACTTTGCCCTTGCAGCTCCAGTAAAGGAGGATCAATGGGCATTTCTGGCGGTCATCACCTGGATTTCGAACGCCGGAAAGAACCATTCCAGCGCCAGGGTGGCCGGAGTTCCAGAACGACCGTCCGGAGTCAGGTGCCAGCCAGAGGACACTGGTCACCTTTCCTGGTCGTCGAGGTATACAATACGCGGCGACCCTTCCTGACTCTTGTGTCCGAACCGCCTCCAATAAACGGGTGCCTGTGTTGTTAATTCGAGCCTGGATCACCGGTATGCGGCGTTCTCACGAAGGCCGTGACGGCATTAATTGTGACTCCTCAGTGCCAGCCCTGGTGATGGACTCGAGTGTCCATCGCATCTTCACGGTGTGCCGGACACGCGGAGGACGACGTCGCGCTATAAGGCGACACTGGACGGCACGAGCATACGAATGTGAGAGAGAAGTGCGGCGTCAAACACGCGGCACAATAGGAGCGTAATTGCCAGTCGTAAGGACATGCCACATCCAGGCGGACAGCCTGAAGTTCGGTCGGTCGCAGGACATCCTTTCACCTTGAAGAGGCCCATCCTCGCGTCCCCTGCCTACCATAAAGTCCTGGGCGAGTGCTCCCCATTTTCACCTGCTACAAAACGTGCACTTTGCACGGAAACTGATGCGTAAAAAGCGACCCCTCCCCTTGTAAGACGGACCGGAAAATGCCCGTTTCCGGCGTCGTGACGTCACATTGGACCAACAGGTGGTGTCCTCTGTTTCTCACTCCCTGTTCCACACAATGCCTCTGATGAAAGGGGTGGAGTCGGACGACCCGCTACAGGGCCAAATTATTGGGACCAGTGACAATAGCTAGTGGGAAAATAATACTGAAGAACGGGGATCGCCTGAGGAGAAGAACCGATCTCCATGGGTTTCCTGTGGAGGAGGCATACTCCTTCCACTCAGAAGTCAGACAGGGAGGACTTCGGATACCGCAGGCCATACAACCCATTAGGAGGACCTTGAACAAAACGATGAACTCCTTCCTCATTAAAACAGCCCCCACGCAGCGCCAAAGGGTGCTCATAGCTGCGAGAATGGGTGGAATGAAATGGCCTTGCGTTTGATGGTTATCGCTAGTCTATAGGCTACGCTCCACCTACCACTTAACGATCCTATTGGGATGAACGATAGGGTATAGGTCGGAAGCATCAGGCAGCTCACATTATCAAGGAAAACAACGTTGAATGATGCACACACTTAATAGCACTTGAGCGATGCTGATGAACTAATAAGTGTAATACGAACCAGTGCGTGACAGAGCCTTCGCTGTTACAAAAAAAAAGATAAAAGAAGAGACAAGAGAAAGGGAGGAGATATAACATGCGGTTATTTCAGTGAGAGCTGCTGTAGGATGGAGAGAAAGACCATACCACTAAATGTATTCTCTGGGACCGCAGACAAAAACGTCTGGCCATGAACCTGACGGCAGTGATTTAGCTCTCCGAGGAGAACTGGTCTTGATCTGATCTCTGGCTGCCAGAGACGGCCAGAGAACAGAGAGCGGTGGCCACGGCCGCACCAGCAGCGCTTTAAACCATCACAGCGGCCACTCCGCCCTTGTGACGAGGCCCACATTACGCTCTTTATTGCGTCCTTAAAAAAGAAGTCGAGCTAATTAACAGGAGAAAAAAAGTAACAGGAATCTCATCGCAGCAGAAGATGAGTCGCATTCCAGATATTCTGAATATTTTCCTGGTCCGGCTTCACCCGACGTGTGATAAAATGGGATAATGTTGGCTCCCCTCTGAAGTTGATTTATGATGCTAATCCATCAAAATGAAGTGCGACTCAATCAGCGGACCAAGCTGTGGTAGGTCTGGATCCATATTAAGAATCAAGGACGTGTGCACCTTTTCCTGTGATCGGCAGCTTTAAAGGGCAACTTCCAAGGGTTGACTCTCAGTGCCGATTTTTCGCATTGCTCGTGCGTCTTACAAAAGTACATATGCATGCATGCCTGTCATCGGCTTTCGCAGCCGCAAGCACGTTTAAGCTTTTACTCCCGTCATGCGAAGTAGTTCACCGTCAGCAGGATTGACATCGGGCGTCACGTTCAGCTAGTTGCGGCTCACGGAAATGCCGGCAGATCTGTCCCTTCCGAGCCGGACCACCCCCGGCCCCAGATAAAGCCGAGCGATTGTGTCGTGTGCAAGGCATTGCATTGCACACTGCATACGTCACGGCGGTAATGACGGCATACGAGAGGCCCCGTCGACCGTGCTAAGTCGGGAACCGGAGTATGTTCAGTTCTCCTGATTCTCAAAGACGTAAAGAAGCTTTTCGGGGAATGCATCGTGTAATAACTATGCTTCCAGTACCATTCACACGGTCCAGAGCAGAATGACATCAAAGTCTGGAACGGTGCACCCCGGCACGAAGAGAGTCGTGGATTCCAGTTTCATCAGCCATCACTCTCACAGTTAGCGAGTTGTCGTTCGTGCTCGTCTATAGATAGCCGCTGTCGGGCGGGCTGTCAGATGACCTATGCGATGGAATGTCCGGTGTCTTGTCCGGTGGTCTCTCCGAGGGTCTCCGGCAGTCTCTCCGGGAGTCTCCGGTGGTCTGTCCGGACGCCCGGACCGTCTCCGTTCCGGCCTCTGCCGGCTGTCGACTCGCAGGATGTTTGCCCAGATCGCTCAGGATATATAGGTAAAACAGGCACCGGGCGAAACGGCGGAAACATAAAAACTACCCACCCCTCGGAGACGGCGGACGGACGTCGGCGGAGGGGCGGGGAGAGGAACAGAGACGCACAGACGGACAGAGAGCGCGCGCGGGAGCTGCGGACCCGCGAACTCTGGACCTGCGAACAACTGTGAGCGCCAGTATGTCCCGTTGCCACTGACTGAAGTTACAACCACACACAGAGACGACCGAGAAAAGCAGGGTCGGTCTTTGGTGAGCTGGGCCCAGCTGTTTGTTATGAATCTGAAACGTCGTGGAATGTAAATTTATACACAAGAGAAGCGAGAGGATCAGCGGCGCTGTTCATTCATGTTCATTCAGCATCTGTTCATTCATGAACAGATGCGACAGCTCGGCACCATCTCCAGTTGCTGCTCACCTGACCTGACCTGATGCACCCCGCTCCCCGTGAGGTCGGCGGAGCGAGGCCCTGCAGTGGCCCGCGCGGCACAGCGCCCTACCCAGGGCCACAGACGGCGGGTGACTCAGAGACTCATTCATTGAGCAACGTCGGCCTGCAGACGTCCGGGTCTGTTTATTTATCCCCGAGACGGCTGGACGTCGCCGGAAGTCCCCCGCCAGCCGCCGGCGGTGCCACTGCTGCGAAAACCCGAGCGCTGCGACCATCAGATGGCCTCGGAGACCAGCTGTAGAAACGGAGGCAGCGATGGAGTGTAGCGAGAGGCGGAATTTTTTTTAGACGTTCTATTACTGCTCGCAGAGGAGACAGCGAGAACGGTAAAGAATACGGCCAAGAGCATGACTAGGAGGTGTTGTGACCCGGGTCACAGAGTAGAACGGAATACATCAATGGCTGGCCCCGTCGCTGGCGGGACGGCAGTCGTGATGCCACGGTCTGTGGGGGCACGAGCCGACGTGGGCGGCCGCTCGTGCCTATCGGTCAGGTCACGTTGCTGTTCATGTGTCCGGTCACTGACCCCTGGACTGGGAGTGGTCGGGAGCCTATGCGGTCTAGGCAAGACAAACGGCCGCGGTAGAGTACAGAGCTGAAGTCGACTGATCGTGCAGCTCAACAAGTGAACTTTATTTAGTTAGCTGAAGAAGACGAACCAGGGTAATAACCTGTTTCGTCTTCTCAATTCAATAGTGACTGTCATCATCGCCCAGGCAGCGGACAGCCAGGACGTCCTCGTTGAGCAGCCAATCAATAAATAGTCCCGTCTGTTTATCTATTCTATATTGTGAGCGGCAGTTCCGTTTATGTAACGGTGCGCTATTGTATATTGTGTGCCATGTGACACCATTTGTCGATGGGATGTGAGACTGCTGCGCATTGCACTCAATAAGCGACATAAACATAAACGACTTCGACGTATAGCCTGAGATCGAAGCGATAAATGATCGTGCTAAAACGTCGATGGGTAAATATAAGCAGACCGGTTCGCCAGAATGAAAGAAAATCCACGTAATCATCAGGGAAAATGTAGTTCAATACCATTGACGTGTGGGAAACCATGAAATGGTTAACAGCTCCGGGAAAGAAGTGCAATGTCAACATGAAAATGTTCATGACATACATTCTTGTACAAAAGTCAAAAGATTAACGGAAAATTCAGCCCTGTTATGCATTGATATTCATAATTCCTGGAAGATAATTTTGTTGAAAGACGAAGTCACATAGGTAAGCTGTGACATTAGTCAGGGGGCGGGGGCAGAGACAGCATTCAGCACGTCTGACTGGGCTCGGCGCTCGGCCCCTCGCCTCTGACGCACGACCAGCCAGCCGCGGCCGCGGCACGCCGTAGTCTGACAGAGTTTACCAGTGCACCCGGTGATACCGCACCCTACACTAACGGTCTACCGCGAAGTGAAAGTGCATTCGCCGAAACGGCTACTCGGAAAATTGCCATCTTGCCATGGCAGCGCGTTTCAGCACACTGCAGAAGGGTTCGCCGCGCTCACTCAGTGAGGCGGTGTGGTGGGCTATGCGTCTGTCGGTTCGTAGGCAGGTTGAGGCTCGCCCGGGAGGCCTAGGTCAGCTTTGACCGTGACTCATGGCCGTCCCTGCAGCAGCGGCGGCCGGAGGGACGGGGGCAGGAGACTGAGTCATGGGCGGTTGCAGCCTGTTGCCATACAACGCTGGCCGCGCGCGCGACTGGGCGCTGCCTCCAGCGGTGGCAGGGGGTAGGTCACAGAGGTCAAAGGGTGCGCTGGGAGCCGCCTCCTATCGACCGCGCAGACGTAGGGTGCGGCCGCTTAACGGCCGGGTTTGAATTTGAAATTTGAACAGCCGGGTTATGGCCCGGTACTGCTGCACCGACAGGCAAGCCAGCCCACCGAGCCAGCCCGCTGTATATCGGTACTCGACGGCTGAGGCAGCCGGGCCACACAGCTCGCGCGCTGGCCGGTCGGCCGGCGCGGCGGGCGGCCGGCGCGGGCTGTGGCCTTGAAGGAAGCGCGCCGTTCGAGCTCTGTGGCGGGCCGGCGCCGGCGGGGCCCGGACTCGGTCTGTCGCTAGCCACACTAGTCGTGCCGGTGGTAAAAATAAACTGCAGCTTTGTATCACGACTGTGTGCGCACGCCGCCCGGTGCTGGAGGTAGTTCAGAGAATAGAATCTATTAATAGGAGTGAAAACTTGCGGAAGACTTCACTCGTCACAGAACAAAATCGCCGTGGAATGTGAAGATACGAGGACTTACTATGATATCTGGAACGCTGATGCTGTTGTCGGCACACTGGACGAGGATTTCTGCGGTGAGCGGCCGCGTCTCCCTCAGCTTGGAGGCGACGAACAGACACACGGCACCCAGTAGCTGCAGGTGGTCCTTTTTGACGTTGGTCACACTGAGAAATCGGTCCAGGAGGTTCATAGCCAGCGGAAATACATCGTCTTGGCAGCGTTGCTCCTCGCACACCTGAAAACGGAGATGGATGTTGCTTAGAAGGGCTTATGCATTTACCCGCTTTTAACGTGTTACATATTAAACTCATTGCTTAGATGTCGCTGGTTGGACACCCTGCTCAGATGGGCTTTTATATGGATTTAAAACAAGCCAATGCCACTTTTCCGAAACGACGTTGTTCGTCGTTTTTCATTATTTCGGTCTCAAGCTAAAAGAGATGGCACGACATTTTAGCTTCAAAATAATGATTCGCATGCTTTACATCGTCTAGCTATTATTTACTAATGTGTTCAATCCTTTTGTACAGATGCCTGGATTAGTGGAGGTATGCTCCTTTGATTGTCCAACAAAACCAGCAAGAGCACTTCCAAATCAGGTAGATACACACAGGCATGCCAAAAGGCACGCACAAGCAATTAAAAGCAAAGGGTTTATATTACGAATTCAAAACGGTTTTCCAAAGAAAGCTCATCGAAATCGCTTATCATTGAGAACAAAAAAGTCGCTCTCGCATTTTACGACAGAGAAGATTGCGCTATAAGCTAGCTCGGAGTTAGATATCCAGCCGGGATTGTCTATGCGTAGGCGGGATTGGCAGGACAACTCGAAGCCCATCGGTGGATCGATTGTTCAATCTAATCTATCGTGTAAACAGAGCTACACAAATTTTATCCAGGTACTGTCAACCGCGGAAGCCGTATGGCTACCCATCTACGCTGGAGTACGAAAAACATCATCTCACGATTACTATTTTAAGAAAACGTTTTAGTTTCGGTTGATGGAGTGAACAGTATGAGCACACGGAGACGGAAGGTGGACCAAGGAATGGGTAATCGCCCATGAGGGAATCCATAAGCGAATAATCAATACATATTCATAAGAGAGAGGATCGTCCAAAACATCCAAGAATTCCATTAGGTTACAACGCCAAACCATAAGGAAAGGATTGTACAAAACATATGGAAATCGTCAAAAACAACAAACCACTATGTCCATCCCTTCACCCTTTCTCAACTCATTTGTCCGATCCCAACACACAAGTACAAACATACACACACCAGTGAGAGCCGTTCCCTTACCTCGACCATCCAGTAGGCCAGGATTCTCCTCATGGGCAGCTTGATCTCGTTCTGGACGCACTTGAAGTAGGAGCAGGAGGCCATGTAGCGGCTCTCGGCGTCCAGCAGGTTGGTGAGCACGCGCCGGTCGTTGATGAGTGCCGGGTCGCGGATCGCCTTGCAGATGGGCTCCTGTTCAAACACACCACTCTCGCAGCAGAGCAGGCTGTCGCCCAGGTCTCTGGAGATGCTGCACGCAGACATGGCGTCCGTAACACTGTAAAGTTCTCGAAGAAGTCTGCAGTTAGGCAGACCTCAGTCGCTAGTTCGAGTCGGTCGGTTCGCGCGGACCCCGGAGACAGTCTCCCTCACTGCCCGAGCGCCCAGCCCGGAATGGCCACAGCGCCGGCGCCCGGCGGCCGGCGCGGCGGCGGCGCCCCCAACAGCTGATCGCCCCCTCCCCCGCCCGGCTCCGTACCCAGCCGGCGCTCGGCCAATCAGCTGAGAGTCGCTCCGTGTCGCCGGGCGGATGGCCCGTCGGCGCCGCTGAGCTCAGTCGGGCCCGCCAGCCGGCTCCGAAGGGGCGCCGCGGCCGTCCGGTCGTGGGAGGTAATGACAACGATAGTGCGGGCTGCTGCTAGTCCGCCGGGGCGACCGGCAAGGTCACGGAAGGTCAATGGTGACGAGATGCTCACTGCTCAGCAACTCTGCATAAACGCCGGTTCCAGCTGCTCCCGCCGCCGAAATCCGTCATGGACCTGAAATCCAGAAAGGAAAATCACTGCATTGCTAGTCCTAGCTAAAAATAGAAATGATACAAACATATTAAAACTCTTGCGTGGCAGCCCAACCGATAACCTCAGAATGGTGAAATCGGAATGCGTGTAGTCTTCAAAGCCTTGACTATTATCGGTGTTTTTTTTTTCTTCTTCTTGGGATTACATTGATCGATAACGGGAGACTACACCTTGGTCATGGACCGAATCATCCCCAAAACAAGTGTTTTAGACAGTCGGTCTATTTTATGGGATACAGCAAGCCCTCCTTCGAGACAGTAGCGGCGGAACACCTTCAATTAACCCGCGCCCTGGTGGGGTCTGTTTATAACGCGACCTGGTGGGGGGGGGGGCTATTTTTTGCCCCCCCCCTCGTATCTCCGAAACTACTGGACGGATCCGAAAAATTCAAACGGCGTTCGAAAGGCCTGTCAAATTTGTCGAAGGAAACCAAATTTTATTGACCTCGGGGTCACCGATGACGTCACAGGTCAGGTCAAAGATGAAATGTTTTACCGTTCACGGGTCTTCTAGGGAATGCGCTATAACACCGAGGAAAACGCATTTTGTCGGGAATCAGCTATAGGGCGTCAGTTGCCTAGTAGATATGTTGCTGTTAGAGGTCACTGGTCATACCAGGTCAGGTCACAGGTCAGGTCACCAAAGGTCACCAAGGGTCACCACATGAACCCAACTTTACTAAGGTTATGCGATGCATGTTTTATGGCCAGTTTTTCATTTCCAACTCAATGGTGTTGGTTATAAGACCATCAGGTACGGTTTAGGTCACTTTCTGGTGGAGGTCAGGTCAAGGTCAGGTCAAAAAAGGTCAAATTTCAAAGTTGATATTTTTGCATAAAATGGGTATTGATTCGATGCAGCTCGTCACGGGGAATCTAATGGTGGTCTTTGTTTTGCGCTACGAGGTCTAGAATTGCTGAAAATTGAGTTTGAAAATTTGACGTCATCAATTTTGAACAGTTTTTTCGCTATAACTTGGCCAAAAAAAGAGGTATCGATATCAAATTTGGTATGTAGATAGAAGGCGGTAAGGACTATCACATATATTCCGGTTTTTTTGAAATTCAAAAAACTTTTTGGATTTTTTGGCTATTATATTCAAAAAATCTATTTTTTGATTTTTGGGGGTCAAAATCCAAAAATTTCAAAAATCCGAGATAGCAGTTTTGTAGCCCTGTCC
Organism: Amphibalanus amphitrite; assembly: GCF_019059575.1. Classification (NCBI taxonomy): domain Eukaryota; kingdom Metazoa; phylum Arthropoda; class Thecostraca; order Balanomorpha; family Balanidae; genus Amphibalanus; species Amphibalanus amphitrite. The sequence continues at coordinate 1,275,108 of NW_024881511.1, read as the reverse complement.
ATTCTACAGCTTTTATGTCTGTATCATTTTTCTGTATTTGCAAAGCTATAGGCCTGACAGCTCTTCCCGCGAAACCCTTTTTTGGGTCGAAAACGGCAGAACATGACGTCACTCTGTCATTTCCAGCCAACCTATCATAGCCTTTGGAAAAATTTTTGGTCACAATGTGTAAAATTGATGTCCGGGAGGGTACTGAAAGTTTGGTGACGATCGGCGCAGTGGTTCTGGAGATATATCGAAAAGTCTGGAGGGGGGGGGGGCAAAAAATAGCCCCCCCCCCCACCAGGTCGCGGGTTAAGGGGGGGGGGCACTGCCGACTTTTGGTCCCATTCTTTCCATGCAACGCCCACAGGGCTAATGTTAAAATGCCAAAATCAAAGGCACGATGCCCCGGTGCCCTCCCCGTTCCACCGCCTATGCTTCGAGATGCTTTTCAACGCCTTCCTAAAAATGTATGCGACTTCGCAGTGAGAAACGGGCTTCAATGTATCCACACAATAATAATACTGCCATGGCAGCTTCACTTACAGAACTCATAAGTTAATTGCAATTGCTTCCCATATGTCGCTCGTCCTTTTGAAGTTCGTCCTGTCTGGATTGGACAGTGGCACAGTTACTTCCACTGTTTGTGGAAATACGCTGAGTGATTGCGGTGAGCGGTGACGAAAGCCGCAGATAAGCTAGTTATCCTCGTGAGAGTTTCTAGCCCATATAAAAAACAACCGTCTGTTAAACGACATCTTACCGCGATCTTGTCAGATAAGCGTGTCGATTCATTTTCGGTGCTGTGTATAGGTTTAATCTGAGGTCTCATCGCTGGCGGTCACTTGTTTTCATCATTGTCGTATACGAAGAAAGTCACCTCTGGAATGTAGCTTACCTATTGTTGACAGCACCGACTTCAAAATAACATCTTTCAGAATCATTAGAAAATGACGGAGATACGTGGTTGAAATTTTGAAAGCAACTAGCCTTTTTCTTTTATATAACAATGACGTACCTACGCAATGTGACTATCTATTGAAAATGACGTTATTTGGCTTAAAACGTGACTCCAGCGACCGTAATTATATTTAACATTAAAGAAGAATAACAATAAGAATAAAAACAGACGAAAGGCAAGGCTAACTCTGGTTTCAGCTGTGGTCAATACTCCACATTACCATTTGATCGGTTCAAAGTCAAAACGGACCAGTCCGCCTCCCAAACAGGCGCCTCCTAGCCAGTCGGCCGGTCGTACGGTCAGCCACAGGGGACTGTGTAGTGTGTAGGGATCGGGGGGGGGGGGGCTAACAAACTGACACAGGTTTCAGGCAGAGGTCAACGACCTGTCACACTTGGCAATCGCCTCCTATCGCAGTGCGAACAAAAAGCGACCAGTCTCACCACGCGTAAAACAGTCTCAGATCAAATGCGTAGCGCAGCTCAGTCTCAGTACCAGCAAATTCGGAGCTCATTCAAACCAAACTCAGACCTCAATGTCAGTCCAATCAAACTCAGTCTCGTCTGATCAGATGCCCTAACTGCGGCGACATTGGGCTGTGGCCTGCGTGCCACCGCGCCGTGCCGTTCCTCGGCCCAACAGCGCCGCTGCGGTCTGCAGTTCGACCACAAAAACAACCACCTCCGGTGTACCGACAAGTACGCGTACAGGAAACATGAGAGCGAGTGACGTGCGCCGGCCGATCACCCAGCCCGGCAGCTATACTAGAGGGCCTGTGGCGGCGCAGCAACAAGATGTCGGCCTGTTTTTTGACGCGACACCGTCAGTAATCACTGTGTAAACTCGGGACCGGTATTTGGGAAACACCCCACTGATACGTCGGCTGATACTGAGTCGTGGCTGCAGCGCTGGCTGATCCACCTGTCCTGCACTGTGGCTTGTCGGATATTGTCGTCCCGTCAACTCGAGAGGAGACTGATGAACGTGCTGGTTCGAGGCCTGAAACTTTCGAGTGTGCCTTTGTGAATGGGAGATTGAGATTTGTCGTCAACGGTCCGACGATTGTAGGCTGTAGCGGTACAGTCAAGCTACTCACCCTAATCTGAATACATTCGAAAAAAATGCATATTAACTACGCAGTGCGCAGTGCGCACTCTGCAGGCTTATGAAGGGCGTTAAACGACCTTTTGACCTATTCTTGCTGCTCACTTACATAGCAAGGGTGGTGATTCAATACAGAAGCATTTTAAAAATCCCGCAGCCTGGACCCGTATTGTTTTCCTCCAAAGCGGCAAGCACCACCGTGCCAGCACGCCGATACATTACTCTTGCAGTCAACTGTCGGCCTTCCTGTAAGCCATGACAACAGCATAAAACTGTTTCGGGCCGCGCACCAAACACAAGCATTTCCGGACAAAAAGAAAGCAAAATTGCCGGAGATTTGGCCTGGAGACATTCCAGTTGTGAGCTGCGAACTGATAACGTCCATTGCGGTGTTGACAGCACGATAGTGACGGAATTCGGCGCCGGGCCGATTCCCACGTCGGCCGGTGTGCTGCCCCCGGTGGAGCCTCACTGTCTCTGTGACCCCAGCGCGCTGTCGCCTGTCTCTGCGGGCGCACATGGCTCGCCAGCTGGCAGTGTCGCCCGCTCAGCTGTGCTCACAGAGGCCAAAGGTCACGTCCGGGTCACCACCGCTCGCGCGGCGCCGCAGGACTGCCAGAGATGCAGTCAAACGACCCAGGGTCAGCAGTCCGGTTCCGATAGGAAAACATAGAGTTTTATCATCTTTGATAATTTGTGTTTTAAATGTCTAACCGCTTGTTAGACATTGTAAGACATCAGACGGTGTTTTAAATGTTAAACCGTGTGTTTCAACCGCCTACATGAGTCACACTGGTTACTGGTACCCATCTGTTTGATTTTGCGCTGGCCAATGCAACAATCCATTTATCTGATCGAGTATGTTGGCTATCGCCCCATCTTTGTGGCTTGTGGGATTCTGAACTTTTGCTTTGCACGGACTGTAGCTCATTTCCTTCTCAGCTTACTTTCTTACTAAGTATATAAACGTGCATATTTTTAATGCCAAGTTTATTCAAAAATTGTCCATGCAACACACTTGCTGTAAAGCAGCGTGATCTTCACGCACTGTTATGAGTCGTGCCTCTTATAGCACATTAAAGGGACCCTCCCACCTTAACATTAGTTTTGAGTTGAGATAGCCAAGTTTGCGGCCAGGCTCAGAAACCACCATTTATCCTGGTCGCAACCCCCGCAGCTTTATGGTGTTCAAGAAATTTCTTCCCTTTACTTGCAGGGTGGGACCAGCGTGGTCCCTATCTCTTAACCATTACGGGAATCTGATGACGTCATCAGGCTTTCGAACGTCCGTTAAATGTTTGACTAAAACGTTTTGTAGCACGCGGTGGTATATGCTGCTTTGCGCGCAACAAATGCCGCACTTTCAAATAAAGTCGCTAGGAACAGCGGAGATCCCAAAAAGTAAACAAAAGTAAAAGTCTAATATCTTGAAAACCGGTGAATGTTTTTCGATGAAATTTGGTAGATATTCGTTTTTGCTCTTTCTGAACCGAGCGACATCACTTTCATGCCAATTCATTAACTTTTTTGAAGGTGGGAGGGTCCCTTTAAAGTAAATAGGGTAGACCGGGGCAAGTCGCCCCGCCGAGGTAAAACGCCTCACCGATGTTTCTCGGAACTGGCAAGGATCTGGGGCCATATTCTCTCTTCTATAAAACGTGCACTATATGATCATTATATGACCAGTCTGGAAAGAAATTGTGATGACTCCTTAGGGAGATATGGCCAAAAATGTGTTTTTGGAGTGATTTTTATGTTTTGTTGTCAGGTTATGCATCATGGCGTTCTTTTATGGTCCACATCAGGTTAACGACTTTTATGTATTTTGAACAACTGTTACCTAACGCTTATAATGCCGGGTGGGTTTGTGTTAAATTATATCTTGCTGGAGTGCAAGGCGTTGTTTTCTGACCAAACTACGTGATGGGGTAAAACGCCCCAGTAGGTCGCGGGGCAAAAAGCCCCATGGGGCGTTTTGCCTCATGTGTTGTTCGTACTACCCACTTCCTAATGTTCGGTAGCTGGCAAACAGTAAGTTTCTATGTATTTATGTGTAGTTTTCTCAGGAACCGGATGGCAAAGGAAGTATTTGGTTGACAGTTGCATGGCAATAATTTATTATTTGGCCTTATGAGGCAGGTGAAAAACCTGCTCATACAATAGTGTCATAGCTGAACACCTGATATGATGGAAGGTGCTACCTTCAGTGCTGTGCCTCCCAAGGTCTAACGGACCTCTCATATAAGATTTGGTCAACTAGCATATTTAATCTTTAATCTAGAGTATGGGGCTCCTTGCCCCGGGCCGTGGGGCGTTTTGCCCTGGGGTTGGGGCAAAATGCCCCATTTGCAGTTGCTTCACAAATCACTTCATATCTGGGAGTCCGATCATAAGTGAATGAATTTGAGGGGTGGAATTTAAAGTAAAATGTCCCAAGAACGCATTGAGCACAAATTTGGCCTTCCAGGTGATGTAGGACAAAAGTTATGTAGCAAAATAAATTATCTGGGGCGTCTTGCCCCAGGCTACCCTACCTACGCGGAGAGTTCAGCACACAATCGTGCGAAATGTGGCCGCGGGGATAAATTGTCACGCGCTGCTAGCGTGACAGCCTGTGTCATCGGCTCTGTCAGGATGCTGGATGAGCACAACAAAAAGCGAAAAAGGCAAGATCCTATCCCCTAAATCTGCAGTTTCTAACATCCTTTTGTAGAAAAAGAAGAGAGCCTGAACTTGATAATTAAATGTGAATGTAAGAATGTAGAAAAAAGATCAGCCAATATTTCGCAATGAGCTAAATTTCAAGATCACAAAAAGACAGAAAACATTGATGAAATATAAAAATGGCTTTTCCAACAGTAACATGATGTCCCCCTTTTAGCATTCCGAAAAGTTCTCAACTGGACGCTGGACGCTGGTGTTAACCAATTCACATTTTAACACCTCAGCAGATTCCATCGATAAAAATCCCAATGTCCAACATAGCCAGACGCGCGTTACAAAGCGATCCATCATTTCGACCAATTCCACGATGACGAATGACCAATGGCCAGTTTGGTCGCGGAATGTGATCACCTTTGACTGGGAGCGACTCTAACTGGGGTCGGGAATTCGTTCAGAAGTGCGGTCCGTCTGTGTGTGTGTCCGCCACCGCCGCCCATGTCAGCTGTCATTAGAGAACACCGGACAGATACCATCTCCAAAGCGCCTGGCCGACAGGCTGTGAATATTCACCTGAGAAATGACGCACGCTGGCCGAGCGTGACGAGCCGTTTGGGACCACTCCCGTGGCAGCAGACAGCGATACCCACTCCAGAGCCGAGCAAGCTGCTCCGAGTCGCCGCGGGGGCATTCCCCGTAGCCTTCAGATGGCAAAGGCGGCTCTTTTAGCAGGTGTTCTTGGAGCTCTGCAGACCGGGGGTGGGGGAGGGGGCGTGCAGGCAAGGTCTCAGAATGAATGGACAGGCCGGCATTCACGGCAGTACAGCCGTGCGAAGCGCCCCCACCAGCAGAGGCGGCCCGGGTGGGCCGGATCTGTAGAGGCAGGTCTGCACTGAACACCCTCACGGCCCCTGCCGTTTCGCCAGTGCAAGTGCAGAAGGAACTCCGGTTGAAACTCGTGTGCCGGGTGGGAGGCCCCTGCAACTCTCAGCCAGCGCTGATCATGGATCAAAGGATACAACACACATGTTTGGCGTGCCAGTGAAATAAACGTAAGCGCTGAGTTATTTGATCCTTTATGGAAAAGGTATGCTGTTCTGCAATGGAAAGGGCGTAGGCCATGAGTTGACTGTGCAACATGAAAGGCCTGAGAAACATTAGCCATGAACGCCATGCTGCATCAGCAGATAACTGATAACTACAGAGAGCAGAGGGTACTTCTAAAAAGGCGCCTTTCGAATGAATGAAAAGTAAGCAAACGTTTTTCGGGGTTACAGGAGTGACAAGAGCACAAAATAAATAGGTATAATGGATATTGAATGCACAGCTGACTTTCCGGAAACAGATCGTAAGCTGTCGACTAACTTTGAATTCCAATCGGTAGTCGACAGGTGGCCAAATCACAGGTGTTTCTGAGACAGGTTCATACCGCTGCAGCTGGGCACAGTATATCTGTTCTGACGAACGAGGATGTCTCGTTGCGGGACCTGGGCTGTAATGAAGCGGCGCAACAGGCCAAGAACAGACAACCACAAATGTAGGTACACGTAGCATACGTGTCGGTGGGGTCGGCCGCGCGCATTCGGCGGTCTAGGGTTAAAAGAGAGGGAATGAACTCTTTTGGCAATGTGTATCACTGATGAATTGATGATGAAATTCTAGTCAAGTGCAGCTACTAGTTGTGGTTGGGACCTCAACCGTCGGCCGTTGACCTCAAGACGAACCTGGTTGGGACGCCATAACAAATTCGTTCTCAAACATTTTCCTGTGGATGGGTTGGGAGTTGGATTTAATCGCGACAGGTGCACCACCGTACCGTGAAATCGGGGGCATGTAGCAATTATAGAACATGTACGGAGACGCCGCTCCCACATATCAAGCCTTTATACCGGGTGATTGACGTATTCTGGCCACGAGGAGCGAGATAAGAGAGCGATAAGTCCGGATACGCGTCACCCTTCGTTATTCCTCACGCCTTTCTTCATTCCGAAATTAAGTTATCGGATCCGGAATCCCAGGATATATCGGTTGGAACAGGTGATGGCATTTTGTTTCAAATTGAAGTATTGACCTCGGAAGAAGGGATTAGATAGGAATGTAGTCATCCCATTAGCTATCTAACCAACTGAGTTCGATGGCTGCGTTGATAGCATTTTTCGAAGATGCGTCATTCTGTGATGACAAACCAGACAAATCAAGCCGCAGGAAGCTGTATCGAGCCACAGAAGGCCTAAGTTGAGCTGCTGAGGGTGTCAGCAGCGCCAGGAAGGTCAGCCCTCCGTATGGAGCCGGACAGGTAGGTCTGTGTCGGCGGCAAGATGTGTGGCCCCCCGACGCTGCACCAGCCGGGTCTGTACGGGTACCGGGGTGTGCTCCCTTCGTACATACCTATGCAGGCAGCCAAGTCTCTGTCAGTACCTGGGTGTGTGGCCCCCGCTGCTGCAGCAGCGCCGCTTGCAGCAGCTCCTTATCTGAAGGAACACGGCCGACCGAGACGGGACGCCCGGCCGACGGCCGTCGACAACCAATTCATTGTGATAGGCATCTGTCGACACAGCAGACTTTTTGTTGGCCGGCCCACATGCCTTTGCTATGTTTAATGCATAATTCAAATAGTTCCGACACCGGTATCTACTTAAAGTTGTTTGTTTTTACTTTGCACCGACCTCTATTTTGAATGGAATGAGCAGTTTCATCACGCGGAACAGGAACGGTTCAACCCGCACACAAATGAGCCGGCACTCTTGACGGCGCTGTTTTTGAAACGCTTGATCTGTTGGCGGTTTGTGGTTTATGATTCAGTTCTTTTCTTGCGTTTTTATTCCCAAAGAATGCTATGTTTTAAACTTGTCCACAACTTGTTTTTATCCAGTTATATGCCTTGTCTGAATGTTTTCATGACCAAATGACAGGACCGATAGCATAACGTTGGAGCAAAAAGAATAAAACACGCTGGTCAGTCCTGTATTGAGCGACAGGGCCAGCGCGACTGAAATAACCGCCTTCAGCGAGACATTCCTTTTCTGCTGAGCGCGCCGCGACTCGGTATCTAGAAAGGAACCGTACGTAAACACATACATAGATACATGCATGCATATTGCATACATACATGGACGACATGCCTGTCCGGGCCTCCAGAAGACTTTGGACTAAAGAATATGCACCACGCCTCAAGATAGGCAGGGAACAGTCGAGTGGCATTAGTTGCTGCACTGTTTACAGATGCATTTCGATAAAAAAGTGGCACAGAGTACGCCTGTAATCTCTGGTCAGTCGGGGGCCCCGTTGTACAAATTCTATGATAATCGTTGAAGAGCGCGAGTTGAATTAACTAGTGGCAGGTATACTATTTTCGGATCAAAACGACATATTGTTGATCATGGCTGAATAAAACGATGGACCTTCACAAACGTCCGTCGTGACCAGTGCACAGTGCCTGGGCAGCGCCATCGAAAGGGCAAGTTTCGACAGTCATCGGCATCAAAAGTGCAAGTGCTCGCACAGCACGCAGTGAAAGCGCGCCGGCCGGCTCGTCGAGAGTGCAAGTGGCTCGATTACAGCCACCGCTGGGCGGTTCGATTACCTACCCACCTGCAAGGGACGTGCCTATAAGACTATCGATTGAGCTCGGGTCTGCTCACAGGGCGGCAGGAGAGCCTGAGCGAGAGGCTAATTCAGTAATTCATCCATGCATCTGCCTGTGAACTTCACAACTCCTCCCTTGTTTCGAATCCCCTGCCTTTTTGATATCCGCGCCCACCTTCCTCTTTAATATCCATTACATTATCCACCTTACAGTCGTATTCTCCACACCTCTCTTACTTCGGCCCCCGCGTCTCGCCTATGATCCCGTGACTGTTGTGTGCGTGCGCCGCGCGCGTCTGTCAGCGCGGCGCGGCGGCCCCGGCGAGGGCGCCGCGTTATGGCCCTCCCCTCAGGTGGGCTGGAGGCCACCCCGCCTGCGATGGTCACAGAACAGGCGATCGGTGCCTTTGGGAACCATGTCCGGCGCCCTCGGCATCCCTCCAGATCGGGATCGGAGGCACACAACAGGTGGATTTCGCACCGGACATCAAACTCAATAGGGCGCTTTATAGCAGGTATAAAGTTAATGAAGTTAACTTTAGGCATCATTCCAGTGGCGGATCTAGGATTTGAGTTTAGGGGGGGCAAACATTGCGCCGCCAGGCAAGTCGGCGAGAATTTCAAGCGTCCAGTCTTAGGAACAAAAAAAAAAGAGCTACCCCTACTTTTCTCCTCGGATTTCGGGATTTTTTTTTGATTTTTTACATTTTTGTCAGTCCGGCCAAGCCAGGGCAGCGCAAAAAAAAATTTGCAGCCACCCTGACTCCGGGAGATAGTTAGAGAATAGCTCACCGGCGCTATGGACAAAGATTGAACGTTCTTCAGCATCATTCTGCTCGTCCTGGTAGGTACTTGGCTACCTTATTACATAAAGGGGAGAGCGGGGAGAGTTGTATCATGTCCAAGTTGTATCAGGGCGAATTTTGTCAAACTTATCCAATGGATAGCGCTCGCGACACGACCAGCCGACGAGGTTTTCCGGGCGCCATCTTTCCCTGTTCTGTCTTGTGGCTGAGTGGAAGCGTCTCGAGGTGAGAGCCGATTTTATGTTTTTTCAATGTCATTCTAAAAAAATAAGTTGCAAGAAAATGTGTCTTTTGGGCATTTAGATGTGCACGAATTTGAAAGATCTCCGTAGCGGTGGTGAGGGTAGGTTCTAAGGCTGAGCGAGTGAAAACGGATTTCTCCAGCTGTCCGCTGTTTTTTGAGCACGAGGATGTTTTTTTCCAAGATGGCGGCTAGGTACATGTTGTATCAGAGCCGGGTGGGGTATGTTGTAACATGTATGTGTGTATGTATGTATGGGTATGTTGCTTTTGATCGCGAAAGCTAAGCCCTGGCTCGCGTTTGTAGGTAGCTAGTCAATGCTCGTTCCATTTCGGCACAATGTGTTGGCTTCTTTGCTCTTAACGGGCCACTTTTGCGTCTAGTCTGTTGATGTTTCGCTCGGATTGCATTGACCTAAGTTTGGTCTAATAAAGTGAAGCCTTTGAGCATACCTATACATTGTATTAACCCCATTTAATGTTGTTGTTATGTTCAAAACCAGAAGCAAGCACACTTCCTGAAACGTGAAATAGTGATACAAATTACCCCACCATGTGATACAACTCACCCAAGCCATGGGGCAAGTTGTATCAAAAACATTGTTCTATTCGGCAGACCGTAGAAGAAAAACTGGTAGAGGTAGCGGAAAAGTTACTTTGCACAAAAAAGCAGAAGAATCAAGGAAGGGGATAGCATGGAAATAATGAGTTTATCACGGATACTTACGAGGTTATGGGTCTCGGAGTAAAAACTGATACAACCCACCCCACTCTCCCCAATATGTTTTCGAAAAAAGTCGTACATTTGCCGGCAGCTGGTTGCAGCCCCGGCACCTCGGTAATAAGGCGACAGTAACCGATGACGGCGATTAGCACCGGTGCAGCAGCCCCTGCGGTCCGCAGGAGCGGATATTGCGCGGAGGGAACGGTAGCTACGAAGCTCTGGCGGTAATCAGACGATCACAATAATCTCTGATAATGACAGGTGATCGCATTTCGATATTTATGGGTTTACGATTTTCCAGTCAGTGGCGTAGCCAGGTGGGCCCGTGAGGCACATGCCCCCCCCCCCCCATCAGGTTCAGGGGCCCCTCGGGTTATTCGGGCCTGAGGGGCCCTGCGGCGCCAATTGGCCGCTGAGGGTCCACGTTGGCCATATTTGGACTAAGTAGGGCCCCACAGGGCTCGTAAGAACACCTCATGGGCCCACAAGTACCAACATTAAGATCTCCATAAGGGCCCTAAGCCAGCCTCTGAGGCCCACTTGCCGGCCTCTGGGGGTCCTAACCGGCCTATAGGGGGCCAGCTCTATGTAGGAGCTGCACACCCGCCTATAATGGCCCCACGGCCTACACCCATTTCTCTGAGGGCCCCTATAACGGCGACTGTGAGGGCCCTCACCGGCGCCCCTGAGCGCCACACCGGCGTCTCTAAGGGCCACACACCCCTAGCTCTGAGGCCCTACACCAATGGCTTTAAAAACCCTACATGGGCGGTTCTGAGGGCCCTTGTCAGTTACCAGCGACCCTGACGATCCCACACAGGTGACTCGGAGGATCCCAGCGGCGTCTGAGCGCACCATACCAGTTTCTGAGAACCCCACAAGGCTCCTGAAGGCACCGGTGACCTCTTAATATCTTCTTGTCGGCCTATGAAGGGTCCGTTCCGTAACAGCAGTTCTGAGGGCCCCACGCGCGCCTGTGATGGCCCTAAACCAGTGTCTCTGAGAGCCCCCACAACGGCGCCTGTGAGGGCCGTCACCGGCGACTGTGAACCCTCCACACCGGCGGCTCCGAGGGCCCCACATTGCCATATCTGAGGGCCCCACACTAGTGCCTCTTAAGGCCCTATATCGGCGGCTCTGGGGGCCCAACATCGTAGCTTCTAAAGGCCCCACAATTGCGCATGTGACGGCCACCCACCGGTGACATTTGAAGGCCCCACACCGGCTACTCTGAGGGCCCCATCGGCGCTGAGTCCGTGCCGGTCTCTAAAGACGACCCCACAGGGTTTCTTAAGGTACCACCGGCCTTTGATGGCCCTTTGTCGGCCTCTGAGGGCCCATCGCCGGTCTCTGGAGCCCCCTGCCGGCTTGTAAAGGGTACGCGCCAGCAGCTCTAAGGGTCCGACACCCGTGTACGACGGACCCACACCAGTGTCTTTGCAACTTACCGTTTTTTCGCCCTTCTTCTTAAAACTAACTTTTCTTTTCTTTACATCTTTATTTCATGCATTGCAAGTTGTGTAATTGTTTTAGTTTTAGTAGTGAAAGACTGCAGAACCAATTATTTTCTTCAAGCAGAGTTAGTGGGAGTTATTGAGGGACAAAATCATTGGGGGTGCTAACTGGAACATTCGGGGGTGCCCGGAAAACCATTGGGGGTGCTCATTTGAGCATTGGGGGTGCTGCAGCACCCCCAAAGGTATACAAATCGACACCCATGTCGCCTGCCATGTTACAGCTACCACCAGCGCAGCTTTACTTCACATTTCACAGCGTCTGACTGCCACATTGTTTACCCATCACTAATCCCCACCGAACTCATCACTAATCCTCACCGACACCATTTATTTCCTCCATTTATTTCACATTTTCTTTTCAAACACCATATTTTTAGTATCCAAGTTGTAGTTTTTTTAGGGGGGGGGGGCAAAAAGATATGTTTGCCCAGAGGTTTTCCGTTTAGGGGGGGCAATTGCCCATTTTGCCCCAACGTAGATCCGCCACTGCATCATTCATACTAAAGGTGTGTATTGAATAAATAGGCTGACACATGTGGAGAAATAACAGGAAGGAGCTTATGAAATCGTGTGATGGATTTTGACGTAAGGCGCTGTAATAACGGTAACATCAAATTACGACCAACCCTCGAAGGGCCGCTTCTGCATATTCACTTCTCGCTTGAAGAGCCGCGACAATGAAAATACTTAGTCGGTTATTGCAATACTTTCCAAAAATTCACATGCATACATACATTGTGCAGCTGATATGCACATTGCAAACTGTATTTTTGTTTGTTAGTTCGAATGGGGAATGACCAGTTTAGACTACAACGTCCTTGTAAAGCAATGTAATTAAGGAAGTTTTCCTCTCGGCCGAAAGACTTCAAGAAAACCTTTGTAACATATGTATGTACCTACGTACAAAGAAGGGCTGCGGTCAGTGACATCAGATTGCAGCATGGATATCTAAATATCAAGGAAGCGGGCCTACCGAGGGTGTAAATGAATAGACACATCTCTAGAAAAAGAAGATTCAATTGGTGAGACTTTTTGTGAGCAGAATTCCTTAGCTTTCAATAGCAAGACGAGGACGAAACAACAAAATGTCATGCTGCAGAGTGCAGATGACAGCATCAATAATTTTCAGCAACACAAAGCACAACAAATTACATTCTTCAGTGTTTTTATTTTTTATTTTTGCCTTAACCTGAACACGCATAAAATGCATTCCTCTGAAAAAGTTAGGAATAAGGCTTCTTATCAAAGCCCAGCATTCTTTACCGCATTAACCCTGCGGGCCTGTGGGGACGGGGAGCGGCGTGGGACCGCCGAGTACACGCGTGTGCGTTGCCCGGGGCGGCATTTGGAGGGCGACTGGAGCTGTTTACCTCCCTGCCCGAGGTCTATCGGCCGTAAACTGAGAGGGACGGGTGTCCACGGTAACCTTGTCGAGCTGTTGTTTAGGGAGCCGGTGCGTTTTATGAGACAGTCTAAATTGTCTTTGGAGTCGACCCTGGTCCGTTTCAGAGCAGTGTTGCACGTGCGATGAGGCTCGTGACGGTAATTAGGGAACAATTTATCCGACGGTAAAGTCTATTTTTCAGCTGCATTTAGAGGTCATATCCTCAGGTATGGTGCACTGAAAGCCATATCGCCCCATAGTTAGTGTAAAGTGATCTTTATAATCCATTTGTTTTGATTCACCAAAGGTTAAGTATTTAAAAGACAAATTACATCAGGGGAGCGAAGTAAAGTCGCCAGAAAATGAGGAAGACTAGGGAAGGACAGATAAAGACAAAATGCCGGTAACGAATTCGTATTTTGATAAGTTAAACCTGCAACGAAACATTTTCAGTTCAGAGGCAACAACAACGTTCCGATGACGGTCTGATTGCACAGAAAGGCAGGGAGCAGCTGATTTTGCCTGGCAGTGGCACCGGGGCCTGGTGCAAATGCACCGGTGTCCATGCCTGCGTATTGCATACACTGCCCAAGCGTCCATGACCGGTCTAAACCGAGCAGCAGCAGAGGAGAGACGGACCCGGCCACCGTCCGACCGACAGGAGCTGGGTGTGCACGACAGCATTGCTGCAGGAGTAGGATGGGCTCCGCCAGTCTCCACAGCCTCAGGAGTTTGATGAACTCCTGCTGACGCAAGAACAGCACAGCATCAGGAGTTTGATGGACTCCTGCTAACTGAAGATCTGCAGAGACTCAGGAGTTAGATGAACTCGTACTCAACTACTCATGCCAGAACAGCACAGCCTCAGGAGTATGATGAACCCATACTGACTCTTCAACGGCAGAGCTACGGCGGTGGAATGCGCCGTTGGCTGTCCGGCATATCTCGTGCCATCTACACCGGCACTCGGTAGGTCCCGCAACAAACCGCAGAACAGCCATCCTTACAGGCCGACGTGACAGGACCCTGTGACGGTCCTACAGGACACTGTGTCGGTTTGACATGGGACCCCAGGACTGTGCGACAGGACTCTGGCCGGCGTGACTGGGTTCTGTAATAGTGCGACAATATGCGACGATCGCAACATTGAGGACTTTGACCGGTGAGAAAAGGTTCGGCTGATGTAACCTTTACGCCGGACAGGTGCAAATTTTGCCATACATAGGTCCCTGGATTGATACTGAAGAAGCCGAAGGAGATAGGTGTTGTTTCCTTGGATGGTGCTATACGAGTATATTACATCGACCTATTTCTGTGATTCGTCCTTGGTCAACTCTCAGTGATTCCCAATGGAAATGAATTTAATTAGGAAAAACGATTATCTGATATTATCATTTAATCGAATTTAGCGCGAACAATTGGTAGGTTTCACCAATAATTTACCGGAGACATTCCACTGTGTTGTTCTTCCCATTACTATCTATCTTACTCTGGATGGCATCTCGACTTACGAAAGACACCCAACTCTGGGCGCTCGGCGAAGGTGGTATCGGCAGAATTAGCATACAAACCGAACCTGGGAGCCAGATCTGGCCACCATGCCTCTACTAGAGCTCCATCAGTGCCCCCTCTTTACAAACGGGCCACATTCCAGCGGTGGAGTTGGGGGTTCATTCGGACTGGTGAGACGACATCTCCATTTTCGGGTCAGGTGATTGAGCGCTCTATGCGGGCTGTTCTGGGACACAAGGGCAGTTAGAGTCGGGGCAGCGCGTTAGAGCACCGACGTCTGTGTTGAGGCCGCCAGTGTTTGACTAAAAGTGCTGACATAAAATGCCTGGATCCGAGGATAGGGCTGGAGGCACGCATCAGAGAAGACTGGCGTCAACGGGTCTAGCCAAGGGCTAATGCGGGATGTTTGCAAGCTACATGCCTATGCTTGGATCAACGATGATGATGACATGGTTGAAAACATTTACAATTCAGTAATCAGTGTGTGAAACTTTATAAGAGAAGGCGGAGAGAGAGAGAGAGAGAGAGAGAGAGAGAGAGAGAGAGAGAGAGAGAGAGAGAGAGAGAGAGAGAGAGAGAGAGAGAGAGAGAGAGAGAGAGAGAGGGAGGGAGAGAGAGGGAAGACTGGAAGGAGGAGCTACCAACCACGAGCGCGAAAGCCACAGGTGGTCAGTAGTAAAGATTCAGCTGGGAGAAGAATGTCTTACTAGACAAAAGACGTAACGGCTATAATTGGAGGAGGAAATAGTAAAACAGTTGGCGGCCTGCTCTGACCGAGGCTCTGGCCTTATCCGCCGGGATCAGTGCCATCTCCGGCTGATCGCGAGCCTGATGGACGAGCCTCGTTCGTCTTTTTCGGGACGTCTGACCTGCTGAGAGCCAGCAGCCACACTTCACAGCGAGGGTAAGGAATAGGGATGTCCTACGAATACCGCCGTACACTACAGTAAATCCCTCTGTGTGGCATCTGCCGCTAAACAGGGTCCAATAAGAGTGCATGCTCACTGATGTTTAATTGGTGATGAACATCGATGTATGAGTGTGTTTACGCAATGTGCTTAGATTGGACCCATTTTATTGATATATGTTGTTTATTACAATGCGTAAATTTATAACACCAGTTGTATATATTTACCAGACACCAGTTGAAAACAAATGCCATGAAAACCATGATTTATGTTCCATGAAAGTAGGTACATGCTATAAATAAGCGAATTAAACTATAAACGTATGTAAATGAAAGGGAGTCCGGAACAGCGTATCAAAGGACAAACTCATTCATGCGGGAGGTGTTCATTCGACACATGACAACCTTCCCCAAAAATGTCCATCTAGTGACGGGAGCTCATTTAAATACTCCCAAAAGGCCACCAGACTGTCCGCATGAGGAACGGCCGAATATCACAGTGTCCGACGGCTTGATGTGACCAGGCCGATAACGCTTTACGCCACTTTAGCAGACCGCGCCAGTTTCATGGTCATCGGACATTGTCAAATTCCTCTACACATTCAGATGGTAATTACGGTAACTTCCGGACAGAAAAGAAGCGAAAACGCTTATGGAATCGCGACGGATGACTTTTATTAGCTGCTAAGGTAATAACTAAATAATTGATGAAATGATACCAAAGCGAATCCGAATAATTTCGACCTATTTAGAGGGTCGGTATATTTGTAGAGTAACTATGGGAGACCACCTCTGGTTCGAAATGCCTGAGCAAGTTGTAATCACAAAAGACATTTTCAGGACGTGATGCGCTGGCAATTCCGAAGGGGCGGGAGCGAAGCGGCAGCGCTGACCCCGGCTGGTCCATGAGTGGGCTTTATAAGGGCCAACACCATCACACCCTCCACTGTTCAGATCGGGTCCATTAAAGGCGCCGGCGGCGTCAAAAAGGGTGCTGATTGTGCAGAGGGCGGCGCCGGCCAGACAATACGCCCACCAGAGACGGCCATGGGGAATGCGACGACGTCACCTTGTTAACATTCCAACTGGCGGGGAGCGCTGGTCAGGAGGGGCGCGCTGGTGGTGACCGGTCGAGGTGCTGTTTAGACGCCGCATAGGCACAGGTGTCGGCGGGCGGTGATCAGAGGTGAGGGGCGATGGCCGAGAGGTGTGGGGCGATGGCCAAACTGATGGTCATGGTGTTGGAGATGACCAAGAGGTGGGAGTCTTCAAAGATCCTTCCGCATCCATTCCTATCGAAGCCGCTTAGTGAGCTACACTTCCACTGTTATCGAAACTTCTCCATCGCCCAACATGGAAGTGATTCGATGGAAGTGATCCGATAATATATTCCAATTTAAAATAATGTTCTACACGGCTGAAGGAATCTGGTTATGTCGTGTTTCCAAGCTCACCCATGATCCAAGTCCTTGCGACCTCTGTGTATTCGTGTCCCACGACTATCCAAGGTCCGTTTCCACTGCATGTCCCACGGCTATCGGCCGAGGTCCGTCCCACGGCTGTCCGATTCTGATGGCGCACTGTCCCCGATGGAATACCTGTCGGGGTAAAAACGGCCTCCGAGTGACGTGCGCCACCCACAGCAGTCCCTCCGAGTGCTTTATGCTGCCCACACAGTGTCCGGGGGCGGCAAAAAGCCCCACTGGCCTTGACACTGGGGTCCTTACCCTTGTCCGGGCCAGTCGCGACCGCAGACACACTGAGGTCAGCATTTAAATGTCGTCTAAAGACTGAAACTATCCAGAATGGTGCCCGGGCTAGATGGGTTCATAAAATTGCTCTGCTGGGCTGGCTACCCTCTGAAAACGAAGAACAATTATCGGGTATAAAAGCCGGCGGAATGTGTCTCGACTCGACCGCTGAAGGAACTCAAGGCCCTGATTATAGTGATAATTGTCAACTAAGCTGTTAAATGTCAACGACCGGTCGCGACTTTCATTTGGCAGACGACTGCGCTAAGACAAAGACCCGCGGAGTATGTTCAGGCTGTGTGCTGTGGAGCGGGTCGTACGACTGTGCCGCCGGCCACGGGCGGGGACACGCAGCGCCGTCGGCGGAGGGCATCTCCGTCACGACCACCCAGCGCACCGTCACCGGCCGTGGGAAACTGGGCCGCCGCGCGACACACCGTGACGCGTCACGTCACGGCAGTCACGGCCGTCACGGCCGGCTGTCGTGGCTGCGCCGAGGGCCGTGGGTCACGACCTGCGCGGGCCGAACACCGCGGAGCTGGCAGCTCGGCACGGCCTTCGCCGTACACATGCTAACTCATGTTGGAGCGAGGTGTCGGGCCGCAATGACCCGGTAATGGGCCACCCGGGCGGGCTGCGGTAACTAATGGGAGATATACGCCTGCTCATTGGAGCTGTAAGGTCAGCAACGCCATGGGCCGAGCCGTCCGAGGGCAATGAGAAGTGAAATAAACGTAATGAAATCTCACGCCCTGAAGCCTTTTCAGCAGCCACTATACCAACACTCAGTCCCTATATTTCGATACTTTTTTTTGTAGCTAACGCAGCGTTATGCGATTTTTCCTTCTGATCGCCTCTGTCATCAATCCATCGCACCTGTCGTTATACTCCGAGTGCTGGCCTCCTTCCACAAACTTCAGCCACTCGGCCTTCCGCTCACTCCTAGTTACAACCCCAGCCACTCGGCCTTCCGCTCACTCCCAGACGCACATCTGGTGCTCGCCAGACGGACAAGGGTGGCCAGAGAAAGTGATTCAGCCCGAAGGACCCGCATGGGCCGCAGTCACGGAGGACTCCGCAGCAATCTCGGCGGCCCGGTGACGACTCGGCCTGATCAGACGTCTTCGAGACGACCCTCACGGCCGACAGCCGATGGCCTCGCTGAGGGCAGCAGCTGCTCCGCCCGTGCTCGCTCAATCAGTGGGCACGTGCCCCTGGCCGGCTGGTCCGCACACCTGCCCCGACCAATCTTGGAGATGGCCGGTGAAGGCCCGCATCGGTGCGATTAATCGCTGAGACGTGATTATGCGACATTCAGAGCAGCGAGACTTCGATTGGCGCCGATCGAAGTAGGCGTTGGATGCATACTTACACAGATGAGGGTGGAATGGCATTTTTCGACTGTTAAGTAGTATTGTAACCAAGGATTGGCCCGACATGGAATATTTCTGATTCAATATATCGATGTGATCTTTTTTTCAAACGTCAAGTTCGCAACAAATTATTGTCATCAAGCAGTATCATTGACGAAATGGATGCAAGAGCTAGAGGTGATGATGGCCCACGAATTGGCGGCGAAGGCTTTGACAGCCGCCTCATGGACCCATCAGTCATCTCGCTAGAGCGGAGCAGCATGACCTTGACCTTTCGTCGGCCGGGTCACGCCTGATGCGCCCGTGTCTCGATGGGCACACCTGCGCGTCACATAAGGAGCTTGTAAGAATGGTGCGGGTGGTGCCACCTGCGTCCTTGCCTGCTCTTTCTTCAAGACGGTCGACCAGCATACGGGCGGGGACCATTGTGCAGACCAGCCGGTCTATACATACAGCCGCCGTACGCAGCTGTCTCAATACGATGTGTCAGGGGGGCGGGACTGGGCAGGGCCTGGAGCTGGCCGCCAGACTCTGGACTGGGTTTGCCGGCTGGCAGGCTGGATGCAGGCTGGCTGGACTGGTCCATGTCTTGAGTTTGAGCAATGCTGGCTTCCGGTTCAGACTTTTGACCTCTGAACTGGGATTGGACTCGGCTATTCTGAACTGAGTTGAGCTGAGCCGGGATAGACTGGGACTGAGTTGGGCTGGGCTATGCTAGCCTGGACTGGTCTCTGGCCTTTGGGCTGGGCTGTACATATTGCGCTAGCTGGCTGGCTGGCTGTCGGGTTGAGCCGCCGCCGGGGCGGGCTGGACCGGCTCTCAGTCTGTCTCCATTTCTGATGTCCTGATACGCGCGACAAAAAGGCACCCCAACCAGCTGACATTCCGTCCGCTTGGAGAGGTAACCGGGGTCACCCTATGCCGCAGTCGCTCTGCGCGCGCCGCAAAAACACACCAAATGGGAATTCTTGCCTGTCTATGCAGTTTTTACCGGAGGTAGGACACGAGAGAAACAAGACCGAATCTGCGCTCGGTCACGGTCATCTGTCTGGGTGCGGAACCCGGCCCGGTTGGTGAGACGGGGTCTGGATAGGGCGATCCGTATCGCCCGGTGCGGTGGCACCTGGAGGGCGGCGAGGTCATGGGTCTGGTGAGGGGCTGGACGGGCGCCGATCCCTGGGACTGTTCAACAGGAATACCCTGGCAGTGCAATGCACTGGAACCTATGACGATGGACGTCAAAAATATGGTACAAGGCGGGAGAAATGCCCCAAGGATTGATCATGGCAATACATTCATCAGCCGCAATGAGCCTGACTGTAAATTGTAATGTATGTTTAGGTGACAGGTTTGGGTGAACAGACGCAAGCACTTGCCACTTACATTCTTCTCAATAACTCTAGCATTTCAACTTGTCAAAACACTAATGGTTTTTCTCCAGACGACAGAAGCTGTGCCGGTCGCCAGGAGCGATTCTGTTTCCGGACGCAGCGATGCCTGTGCAGTGTGTTTGTGCAATCTGCAATGCCCACTCAACATCGGCTCCAAGGCCAGGACCTGCGGCGGAGCGCTGGGTCTCGGCGTTATTCTCACATGGAGTCCATTCAAGCATCTCACGAATTTCATAGCCAATGCTGCAGTGGTCGTCGTTAATGACTGGTAGACGTAGGAAGAGTTGATGGTGGTATCTGAGATCGACTCGTGATTTTAGTGCGGGACGCAGTTAGTCGCAGTCGGTCAGAGCAGAATGCTGATGGGAGTAAGACCTCGGAGCTCGAAAAAAGGACGCACCCAGCCATTGGTCGCAGCGCTCTTTCTCCGGACGACATGAGCTGTGTCGGTCAGTGTGTGGCATTGCATTTATGGGAATTCAGAATTGCTTCGATGGCGAATAATGTAGTTGTAATTATTACGGATTAGGAGTAATGAATTCTTTTGGTTATGCTACCGAGGAGGCGGAAACCGTTTTATATATCCAGAGGCGGACAAAGTCGTCAAAGTCCCGAAGCGAACACAGTCCTCTAGCTATGCCGGTGTTAACAGGCTGAGGACGGACCTGTCCAAGCATTTCGATCGTATCCCCATTCCAAAAACGGCCGCAGATTGGACTGATCCCAAACCGAGCCGGTGCTCATAAATAGACGTCGCCAGGAAAGGGCAGGCAATGCCAGCTATGTCACGGAATTTTGATACGGAGACGCAATGTTTTCGACAGTCGGCATCACCGACGGAGCTCATCAAAGCGGCATCTCAAGTATTATCTCCACTAACAAAACCAACTAGCCGAGGAAAATGGTTTGATTGGCTGGACTGCGACATTTAGAAGAGCTCGAGGTTGTCACTGGTGTGGCAAATAGGCATTGGTGTATACGCCTGCGCTCGCGGTTCACATGTTAAAGCCGACGGCGCCGACAAACTGTTAACATTTCGTCTGATTTTGTGTATACAACTTTCAGCAAGTAGTAGATTCAAAATATTCTACAGATAATGTTCTCAACTCGGGCACAGAGATGTGTGAGGAGACATGCTAATGCGCAACAGTAGGTATGTCGCCTGTGAATGATAACCTTATGGGAAAAAGCCCTGCTGTCATTCCGAGGCATCTAAGTCGCAACGAAACGCAGCTCTGCCTCAAAACGCTTCGCGTAAATCACAACCACAACTCCAGAATCGCTGGCATCGTATCAAAACGAAACCATTGCTTTGACCTTGTGACCCTTACCGGCCACCCGCGGGAACTGCTCCCGCGAGTCTGGCACATTTCCACACTGAAGCTCAGCTCTGCAGTGAATGCTCGCCAGGCGGCCTGGTTGGGTTCATGCCGGCTCGCTACGCAGCAGGTGTCACCTGGCCGCCGCCCTGATATCTATGCTAATCGTGTTTTTACCGGGGTCATGTATAATATTTAGGATCCCACGCGTGATATTATTGTTCGGCGACTAAGCGGTTCAGTAGAAAAACAGCTACACAGTTTACAAAAAGATGCCTATTAGGCATTTTGCAGGGTCAAAACATAATAAAAACGTATATCCGTAGTCCTGCGTGATAAACGAAATTCCTTGGACATGTGTACACAATCGATCGCGACATCCTTCTTATTACGGAAAGTTCCTGTATCTATTTGACTGATGACTCTGCAATATGCATGCCTACCTATTGTCTGGCAACAGACTATCACTCAGTGAACAACAAATAATCGGATGTTACAAAAACATGTTACATGTTAGACACCAAGCTTACATTTGCTGCTCATGTGAACAGCATTGTTAGCAGAGCAAACCGAAACCTGGGCCTGCTGTTTCGATCCTTTCAAACAGGTGAGAAGGGAAGCAAATTTCATCGCAAGGCACTTTTGTGTGCTTACTTCTCCAGTGTACGCTCGATTTTAGAATATGGCAGTGTGATATGGGCGGGTGCGGCTGACACCCACACAGTGCGGGTCGACCGAGTGCAACACAAATTTCTAATATGGCTTTTATCAAACACGCACTCCGGACATTCCATTTCTCTGGATTACAGTGCTTTACTAAATCACTTCCGGATACAGTCATTGGCTTCACGTCGAATTCAGCATGATCTGATTTTCATCAGAAACGTGTTTCATGGGAGACACGACTGCTGCCACATATTAAACAGCTTTGCACTGCACATACCCACTCGGTCGACCCGCACACAGAAACTGTTTTATGAGCCCCGTGCACGCGTCAACACCGTGAAGCGGGGTTTATTCAACAGGGTACCTGCCATGTCTAGTCAATTCGTTTTTATGCAGTGTTCCAGGGGCAGATTTTTTTACCGATGCCACTGGGACTTTTAAATCTCATGTTTTGAAGTATATATCATCTTTTTAAAGTCATAGAGCCTTTTTACAAGCTCGTTTTTTTAGATTCATCTTAACTCACATATTTTTTGTGCATTATATTTTTAGCTATATTTATCGTAATATTTACCTACTGTTTACTCTGCATTGTTTGCCCGTATGTCATTGTTTATCATGTATAGTGTTAGTTTGACTTCGCCTGTCAGTGGGGGTTCGCCCTGTTGGTGATCACTTGAATAAATAAATAAATAAACATGGTGAGTAAAAGCGACGAGCAATTAAAAAAAATTGGTGAATTTTCATCCTACATGAAAGTGCATTTATATGATGAAAATTAGGTATACCTGTGTACTTCAAGATGGACACTGTGTCTCATTAAAGTTGGTATAATTTGGTGGAATTTAGTACTCTTTTATGCCTTAAAAGAATGCTATCGTGACTTTAAATATACTTTTCCTGTCATAAAAAATTGAAAGGAAATAGCGACTCCTTACTGACCACAATTCGCTCACAACAGTCTCCGCTAATACTATCCATCCGTTTTGATCGGACGCTCCCGCCAATAAAGGCTTGTGTCCTTGTTATGGCCACTTGGAGCGTTCCGCGAGCCGCCCTGGGGACGGGTATTTCCGGACCACTGCCCGAGCCGGAGATGGTCCGGCAATGGTCGCCTTCCGGACCTCATTCCGGGCCGCTCGGTCCTACGCTGATGGCAGGCCAAGCTCAAACGGACGAGCAAGTCCATCGAGAACTATTAACCCATAGCTGAGAACAGATACGTACTCTGGTGTGTCGTGGACGAAGAAGCGGGAACATGAGAGGATATATTACTTATTGGGTTACTTGTGGGGATGCAGAGGCGGGTAAATGTGTAACACTTACTTTGCGAGGATGCAGAGAGGATCCTGCTGTACCACAGAGACGGGAAAGGTTTTCCTTTTTGCGGAGGCCGAGGCGAACGGCCTGTGACGGTGGTAGCTCTCATCTCCGCCGGTGCTCCAAATACCGACCCCGGCGGTCAGTTTACTCCGGCCGTTGCGCAAGTGGCCCACCACAGCCGTGTTTGTTCGAGCCTTCTGAGCGGGATGCGCGCCGAGTCATTAGCAGGCCGGCCAAGGCCATGCGCCGTGGCCAGCTCCAATTTGCTGCCGACACTGGCACGCCTCCGAGTGCTGGCCGTCTGCGCCTGCCACCACCCTATGGGAACACAGGGCTGTTCTCAGGAACGAGCCCGGCACACAACAGAAGGTATTTCATAGCTGAAGGTCGCATTGTATTTTATAGATAGGGACGGCGACCAGAGGGTGGTTGGGTAACTCGAAACACTTGGTGGGATGGAGGATAACTGCCGGTCTCTAAAACCAAGCCCTTCAATTTTGGTGTCGCGAGGGACACTCGAATGTTTAGCCTCAGAGCTGCTGACTCGTAAGCGTTTTGGATTATAGCATTCTAGCGGATGAACAAGCACCAGAAGCTCCCCAAAACGGGACATTTCCGCTGCTGGAACAGATATCGCGACTTAACATACCGACATGCAGTGTGCTCAACAGTTTTGTTCGTGATGCAATTTTCTTTCATCTGTCAAAAACCCGGAGCTTTTGACGCTAGAATAACGTCACTCTTTCACTTTAACCGACAAAATGTGGCTCTCATATCCCCATTTTTGCTCGCTGATGTCATGCGTTGTTTGGTTGCCGGCCATACATGGCGAACCAGCTCACCGTCCCGGGCGGAGCGATGGGCAGATAGACGGCCAATTCGGACAGCAGGCGCACTTTCACCGGCACCGCCCTGCCGAGCGGGCCCGAGCCGGGCGCGCACACCCAGGATACGGGCCACTTTTGTTGTCGTTGTTTATGACCGCCATGTAGCGGAACCGCCTACGCCATCCCTGTGGGGCCCACTGCCGCCGTGTCGACACGACTTAGTCGACAGGTCGACTCACCGCGACGTGAGAAATAGCATGAACACTTCGTTAAACACAACAACTTTCGAATGTTGCGGGAGCCAGCAATGCATAAAATAATGCTGGATATGTGTTACCCTCGATGTTTTCACATTGTGTTCAAGCATGCCTAATCACGATATTACGCAGCACGTGATACGAAAACAGATCTTCGTTTATCACGTTCAGTGTTAAACTAACTGAACCATGAATAAAAGTGAATATATGATCAAATTAGTACACTTTCGTGAACTCGGGGATCTTGTAATGCATTGAGAGCCAAAATAAGAACAGCGCAGGCATGCGAGCAAAGAAAATCCAGATTATTCAACAATACCTGATGTGTTGGGAGAGACGTAAAGCACAGTCCGCTGTCCGTTCTAAGACAGTCATCAGCCTGAGGGCTCCTTTAGCGGGCCTCTCGCCGTACCGTCCCGGTTGGTCCTCCCGCCCCGTTCGTCGGTTCGGACCACACGGCGCGCCGGTGGACAGCGTTACAATACGGCACGGTCTGTCGGTCTGTCCGCCGCAGGGTCATCGAACTCGACCGACGCGCCGGCGGCTTTACCCCAGTCGAACCCGTCAGCCTTCCAATGGGAGCGGTGTCGTTTCTGGGGCTGTGACAACGCACTGTCTCCATATCCCGTACAGTTCCGTCGATCGGAACTGATGGGTGGCGGAGCTCGTCCAAAGAGG
Organism: Amphibalanus amphitrite; assembly: GCF_019059575.1. NCBI lineage: Eukaryota > Metazoa > Arthropoda > Thecostraca > Balanomorpha > Balanidae > Amphibalanus > Amphibalanus amphitrite. The sequence goes on along the minus strand of NW_024881511.1, from coordinate 1,250,140 downwards.
TGTTCGTGTGGTTCGTCCGCCGCGCCGGGCGGTCAGCGCTTTGAAGGCCGATACAGGGCCGAACGTGCAGCGCAGACGGGGATTTATAGAGGGTCAGAGAACTTCCGGCTTCAATTGATTGACACTTGAATAATATTCTACAAATGGCAGCCAGAGAACGAGTGGGTTTCAGAAATACCGATAAAGATGAAAGGGTGCTTCCGGTTTCGTCCCAAACGATAGATGCATTTCGCAACGTTCGCACTGAGGCGCCTGAAAATTGTTCACGAATATCTGCAAACGTGTCGACCAGAACTGTGGATTGGCTAGTTTATGTAAGGATCGCAGATCCCTGCCACTGTGCCCAATGACGTCTAAATAGTCCCGACGACAGTATACCAAAGTCTGCCAATGGAAACTAGGCCAATACTCTGGTGGGCGGCATATTTAGACAGCAAGAAATTCGTGTCAACGATCTATAGTGTGCGATATTCCATCGAATGCCGGGACTCCTATGTATATGCATTGCAAAATGAATGAATCTTCTTTTGAGAGAATTGCATGATTTCGATATGAAACTTATGTATTTCCCACAAACGCGGCCCGATAATCATTTTTGTCATTTCATTGATGTTGCACCAATATATCGTTTACACGTCAGTGTAGCAATATTTTCAAAGAGCATTATCCAGACGTTTGGAAAAGATTCTTTGAATACTTGAAGCCTGGTGGTCTAGTGGTCTGCCTGAGAATAGCCTCATCGGGCTGGGCGCCAGCCTCTTTGGAACGCACTCATTCACCGGCACAGCCACATAAGCTATATTTTACAACTTGCGGTGAAAATATGATGCGCTACGGCCATTCGGCTCCGGAGGAATCGCACAGGGCGGCCGAGAAGCGCGCAAAAAGACATCGTCTTATGAAAGGGATCAATTACAGCAAGGTCAGGTGCGCGCGGCGCGGAGGATCGCTGACCTTGTGCGCCGACCAGCCCGGGAAGAGCAGTGGAGGAGGCCCCTATCATTCTCTCCTTTCACTCTTCCTCTGCTCTCATTCCTCTCTTCACCCGTGTCCTCACTGCTCTCGCCTCCGGGTAAAAGCGGTGCGTGAAGGAACGCATGTCTAATGTCTGATATGCATGCATGCATCAGTACATGCGTTCTCCTAAAACGTGCAGAACGGAAAGCCATGCTGCTGCTTCAACATTTACGATCCAGTAATTTAGAAGTTCATCCCTGTGGCCAGTGCTCATATTCGGCCAATCACCAATGAAGATGTCACACGCCCCTGGTCAAGTTCAATGCTCGCGATAGTGGCCATGAAAAGGGCGATACCGAACACTCGTCCTTCGACACAACACTGTACCCTTTACCCTCTGATGTAATTATACATTTCTGGCATTTTTCTAAAGAGTTATGACGGTCGGTCGCGCGGGGTGGTTATTGGAAATACCTCCTGACCAGACAAAGGCCTGGCTGGGACCGAACGCGTTCGACAGGGTCGCCCGCAGTCTCAGTACGCCTCAGCCACCAATCTGGGAGGGGTGAGGCCAGTCCCTACGTTCGTCCCTTGAATGATGAAAGCTTCCTCTGGTATCCTTGTCGGTCCCTCCTCCAACATGAGACTGTAATTCATCTCAAAACGACGACCCCACCTGCGCACGTGCGCTAGGTGTTTACATAATCGGCCTAATTGAAGGCCGATCCCGTCCGACTGCGTACGGCCGGTGATATTTCATGAGAGAGGCCGGCGGCTCGCGGCTCGCACTTGGGGCGTAACGAGAAATTTCCAACATAGTCGCCGATGAAGATTAATCATTTCATCTGTTAAATAATAGAGTGATTATGACAAATGACTGGTGATGACAGTGACAGTGCGGACAGAGAAACGGACGGCCCTGGCACTGCGAGAGAGCTTCTTTAGACAGAACGCGCAATGACCAACCGGCGTGAAAAACACGGTCCCGACAATTTCACCTAATTGTGCCAAGCGGAGCAGAGCGAGAGAGAGAGAGAGAGAGAGAGAGAGAGAGAGAGAGAGAGAGAGAGAGAGAGAGAGAGAGAGAGAGAGAGAGAGAGAGAGAGAGAGAGAGAGAGAGAGAGAGAGAGAGAGAGAGAGAGAGAGAGATAGATAGAGAGTGAGAGAGAGAGAGAGAGAGAGAGAGAGAGAGAGAGAGAGAGAGAGAGAAGAGAGAGATAAATATAGAGGAGAAAGAGAGGAAAGAAGATGAGGAGGGAGAAATAGTAATCTTGTAGACAGTAGAGCTTTGAGTAGAACGTGACACCTTCCATATCTATGATTTCCTTTCATTCATATCTACCCTTGCTGCTGTTCCTCGCCTACTGAATGCGATATAACTCGGATGGACCCTTTCCTCACAATTAGTGCATTCTGGATAACTATTTAAGAAATATCGAAGGCAAGCGCCATCGAATTGGCTGTTATTTTCATTTGACGACCACGCCACTATGTGTCACTGCCCAGGCTGAGTTCATCGAACCCTTCGGCCGGTCTGGTGGCGCAGAGCTTCACACACAGACGGAGACGCAGCTCCCCACAATTCCTCCCCTGTGGATTCTACGAGCGTGGAAAACGAGCAGAAAGGGAGGCTCACCCAACTGTCAATGGGAATCAAACGAGTTTCTTCTTTTTGACAGCGTTACCCCATTTCACCATTTGGTGTATCGGCTGGTAGATAATGGAGCTGAACAGGGTTTCTGTGGTGAGACGACGCGACTGGTTGGAACTTCTGACAGTGCGGGCTCGGGCAACAGGAGGGCCTCTCGGCTCCCCTCATCCACCCTCGACGCGCGCTGGCCAGCGACATCGGGACGTGAGGTCCTCGATATAGAAAATCCGATCGTTTGTTCATTCACGCTAAATCGCTCAGGGTCTCAAATCACTCGTTCGTCCCATATTGCGCGAACATCTTGAGCTTTAGCCTATACAATTGCAATGTTTGATGCGTAGTGCAAAAGATCTCTTCATTGGCAGAAGCCCATGCATTCATGGTCGCTTTGAAGTCACACCTCGATGCTCGGTCGTTGTACATACAGCGGGCCTGGTTTGGGAGTACTGGGTCTATAGGACAGGTCACCGTTGTCGACGGACCGGTACGTGGTCCGTTGCGATGGTCCGGTCCGGTCCAACCCGGTGTGACGGCGGCGTCCTCAGCTGGACCGCTGACCGAGACGGCATCACTCGTCTCTGATGGAGCGCTGACCGGCCGGCCGCCCTGTCCCTCGTCCACCTCCCTGACAGCCGTGTGACGTGCCATCCCCGGACCGGCAGCCAAATCACCTAACGGTGTGCCATTGACGGCGAAACACCACCGAAAGGGGTCGCCGCCGCCACTGCCCCACACGGAGTCCAGATTGTAAAGACGCCAAAATAAGCTAGATCGCCTGGTAAAAGCACCGCTAAGACGTGGGGACTAATGAGACACATTTACTAGGGCCGGCACCGGACGGCCGCCGCGCCAGCGAAGGGGCTCAGGAATGCGGAAAACAGGGAGGCTAACACCGTCAGGACCTTCCACAGCTGGCCAGCTGCCGCTACTCGCAGAGATTCGAAACGCATCAACTGACCCCAGGAGAAGGATTGAAAGCAAACAAAAAAGTGTAGGTAGTAACATTGTTGTCAGACCTTGAATTGGGATGAAGCAGAATATGAACTGACTCAAAAATCAACAAATTACACAGATGCGTTAAATGACCATTCAGTTACTCAACTATCGGTGGAGGCTATCACCCCAAAGCTGCACTTCGCTTTACTATTTCAACTGGACCACTGGCCTATGACTGTTGAGCAACACTCACAACCAACCACCCTCTGCCACACTCACCTCACTACATCTCCACCTGTCCTACGACTCCAATCCTGCCCAGTGTCCACCTTTGCTCCGGTCCCCCTTTCCCTTCTCCGATCCGACTCCTCCGAGTGTCGTATTTACGGCCGATATAAAACCAGCTCGAAGGTGTTTCCTGTCTGGAGGACGGCGGTCCAGCGATGTGGGGGATGCGGCGGCTACTGCTGACCGGAGGCCCCTCACGACCAAACCCTGGACGAGGTCGGACCGTCGAGCTGCCCCTGTCGCAACACTGACCGACCACTGTCGCCACCGTACACGGCTGTAAAACGATCGGGGATTGCTCATCAATTTCCATTTTATAAGGATTTACGGCAGAGGTCTCGGAGATAGTGACCTGGTGCTGTGGACAGTCTGACGCGGGAGGCCGTGGACTGGCATGGGTTTGTCCCTGAGGCAAGTGACATGGGACAAGGACGCGTGTCACCCAATCTCCCACAACAGCCGGCGAAAGGACGGGCGAGCAAATCGGGTGGGTGCATCGTGCGGGTGCACCGAACCGATCGGTCCTTTTTTGAGTGCGCTGATGACCACCCAGAGGGATAACTATTTCTAATGCACTGCCTCTTCTGCCAAAGACTCGAGGCATTGGACGTCATTAAGGCATGCAGCGCATGCCGATGTAATCCTGTTGCGCACATCCGGGCATGCAGGGTTTGCGACAGCAGGAGTTGGGTTGACGTGGAGGGCGGTATGACGCACCGAGTACATCCGTGTCAGAGCAGACCGATGCGTTGCCCTATCACGTGCCATCGATTTTGGGTGCAAAGGTGCAGCCTCAAAGCAGCATTGTCACCACCGGCGTGACATTTTGACTCTTGAGTTTTCAGAGCACTGCATAGTGCATACAGATCGTTAACATGTGTCATTGTGCCATATCTTTTTGTCCAGCCTCGGCGTATTCTCTGAGCGCGGCGTTCCGCACTAAATGCAGTTACCTTCAGAACTTCATTGCAGAAGCTTGAAAGACTGCAGTCGTAGGCTGCACACGGCAGCAGCTCGTGGGAACCACTGAGTTCGAGGACCGAGACTGCCTTCCGCCAGGGAAAATGGCACTATATGGCGCTAGTCACGACACTGAACAGAGTTACGCCAAGTTACGCAGAGTTACGGCCCGTTCCAGTGGCGCTAATGAAGGCCGACACCAGTTCAATGGTGCCCCATCCATACTAGCTCGTTGTCTCTGTATTCACAGCAGTGTCGTATCGCATCACAAAGTAGCGACACGTCTCACAAACTTTTATCAACTGCTTTCTGGACATTGACGGCATAATCTTGAACAACTTCTGTCATTGCCGCGCTACGTTTAAACACATATCGCCTCACAAAGGAGAGATTTCAGAAGTCATTACCATCTTCTCCACAAATGCGAGCTCCTATGCTCCCTACTTTATGAGAGCCCCCACGGGAGAGCCGCCAGACAGCCAGTGACCCCTGAAAGCTGCCGACCTCTTCGGCGTCTCGTCGCCGCAAAATGAAGCCATCTGGCGTCAGTCGGTTCCGCCCCGCCATGTCTCATTTACCCTGCGCGCACTCATCTTGTGGGTACCGCAAACAAACAGGCGGGCGTCTGCACAAATTGATTGCAACAGCGTAAACAATGTCGAGGCATTCAGACTGTAAGAGCAGGAAATAACTCGTCTGAAATGGGTACCGTGCACGCACAAAGTCCGAATACAAGTCACCGGGAGGTGCTGTGCAGGCTGGGTGGCGGCACCCATACATCGCTGCGCTCGATAGAAAGGCGGGCGGGCGAATGAGCTGTTTCAGTGCAAGAAGAACCAAGACGTAGAGCAAGCAGTGCGTTCTGTGTAAGACAGTGCCAGGCTGCAAGGCGGCCGAGTCCCGAACCTTATAGGAAAGGCTCCGTGTGCGGGTGGGGGTGACGACAGGATGGCTCGCCGCTCACCAGACCGGCAGATTCAGCGGGCACATAACGAGCTAGCCGTTCCACTTGGGGTGGGCGGTATGCTAATCGGTGACCGCCGCGGGGCAGCCCGAGGCAGAAGCAGAGGAGGCGCCCCAGCCCCTCAGTGCTCCTTCCGGACCATTCCTGGAACAGGTGCATCCTCTGGGTGCTGGCCGCACAGTACGGCCTTCTCAGTTCTCACGCTCCAAAATCACTGGCCGGCTAGCCCTGAGGAAGAGAGCCATTTCGCAGTCAGGATTGTCCGGATATTGGGTGTATTTTTACATCCGTATCCCCCGGCTATCATGCTAGACCGAGGCATAACTATGCTTTGTAAAAAAGATACGTAGCTGTATAATGAGATTACGGCAATCGACTGGTCAAATTCAGGAGAGCCGATTCATTCGCGAATGTCTTTTTTTTTCTCACCAAGAAGAGGCCCGCGGCTGTGCCGCGCTGTGCTGTGTAAGGCAATGTCCCTGGCATACCCGAGATGTAGAAAAAGCCGGCGCCTAGCCGAGAGCGGTCTAATTAGTTGCCACGCAGGGAGGGAGGCAGGGGTGGTCACCTCCGACCGGCTCTCAGAGCGACGATAGTCCGGTCTTCTGTGTGCCGACAGTCACAGAGTGCACCAGTTGATGATGCTGTGATACTGTCCAACATGTTAGGTGATAAATCACCCCAGCCAGCCACCGCTAATAGGCCTGGGAAAAGCATCCGCAAACATGTTTGCGGGCTTTGTATAAATGGGCTGCAATGCCAAAAATGCTGTCTTGACGCATGTTTACAATGAACATTGTGCAAGAAAAGATATTTCTAGCCGATTCTTTTGGCTTAGTACGACTGTGTATCTTGAATGGAGTTGGTGATGCGGGCACAACAAAATACCAATTTTTGCACTTTTGCGAGAGATATCACATTGCATTGATCTTCACCAAACTGCTCAAGTCCGGCATACCCGAGGATAAGTTTAAAAACAAAACATCTCGTAAGGACAGTGAATGTCGAAAGCCGAATAACTATCACAGTATTAGGTATACCTATTCACTTCCATGTAGCTGGGTCGCATAGCGTTCATTATCACTCGGCTCACGGGCTTACCGTCACAGAATAACTGGGGCATATGGGGAAATCGGTCTCATATTACGCCATGGAATCTAACGAAAAACTACTCATTTCGTGCCGTAAAATTAACAACTTTAGACAGTCCTCTCGCCAATCCTTTGAAGAGAATCGCTAAACGGAACCCCGTCGGGTGGCTGTCAGATCAAGCCAGGATAGAATTTCACGCTTTTTACCTCTACCAAATAAAAACTGGGCCAAAAAGTTGGCCTTTGTCATGAAGCGTTGTATTTATGCGCAGCCCACGGGCCAGCACCCTGAGTAAAAAGATTAGCTGCATGCGCTCGCAGCTCTTGTGGGAAGGCGAGCGGGCGGGGTGAGAGTGTGGAGGGCACACCTTCAGCACCCCGCAGCTGACGGACGCGGTCACCGGAGAGGGTATGCGTGAGGTGTGTGTGTGTGTCCTGTCACACCGAGGTAGCACAGGTAACCCACTGATGTAGCAAATGCACCATGACGTTGCACTGGGAAAGCCAGGAAACGTTCATCGTGCTAAGGCAGACTGCAGCCTTGCCGTGACGCAGGCATCAGCGATATCTCTGCAGGCTGAACTGACTCGCTCGACTCTATGGCATGCTCTTGTTGCGTATGTTTCCTGCCTACAATGTACATTTATTTGCGCACATGTGCATGTGCCGATTATAAAGGACATAGGTAAACCCACAGGAATAGAGGAGGCATTCGTAGTCTACCTCAGGAATGGAGCTGATAATGATATCGATTTCAGACCTTCATTTTTGGAAAAGTTAAATTGTTTATCTGAGGGGTTCTGCCCAGTTATCTGATTGTCGTGGGGCTGAAAACATTTCGGCTTGTTATCAAACTGGCGGGGAATAGTTTGCGTGTTTTGCCCTTTCCTGTGGTATCGGCGTTTAAAAAGGTCCTCAAATCTCGTTTTCATCCGTCGGCGGTCAGACATCCAGAAAATTGCGGGAAGCCTGGCCTCTCTCTCTCTCTCTCTCTCTCTCTCTCTCTCTCTCTCTCTCTCTCTCTCTCTCTCTCTCTCTCTCCCCCTCTCACTGTCCCTCTCGTCTGGTGGGATGCCAGTGGTTTGAACTCAGCAGTGGATCTCCGGGCAGCCACAACCTGCCACGGAGCGATGGTGAGGTGACCGCCTGCTTTCGTTCGCCATAAGCCAGAACCAACTGGATCTAAGTGATCTAACAACGCCCGGTCCTGAACTTAGCCCGGTCCCGTCCTGGCTATCTCTGAGACCGAGATGACGTAACAAGCCACAGCGGACAGCAGCTCGACCACCTAATAACACCGATCGCACGCTCTAATTGGCGACTGGCCGGTGGAACGGCAGCCCTCTCGACCTGCCGCCACCAGCAGCACTTTGCCTCACAGGGTGACTCGGCGGGCAAAAAATGAATGAGCGCCTGCCCGACGGGTCCTCCCAGAGCTGGAGATTCGGGCCGCGGGCGAGCCCGGAGGCGGCATGGCCTTGTCCCGAGGAATTCCCTACTGGCTGACCAGCTTCACCGGCTGAAGACCAGTACCGTCCGCGTCGGCTGGTAGACCTGCACCGTCGGCTGGCATACGAGCAGACGGCTTTTTGTGAAGGAAGAGAGAGGGGGCAGTGGTGCGTTACCGCACGGCTTAACCAATTCGGGCGGTGTGCTAATTTGCCATCTGAGCCGGGAAAGTGGCGATCCCGTCAGCCCACATTGGCCGGGGCGCCATGCGTGATGTGGTGCAGCGAGGTGGTGGTCTGCCTACGGAAGGCGAGTGTTCTGTATGTGCCTATAGATGAACACATTGAACAGTGCGCATGTATCCGAGAACGAAAACATATCCATAACCTATGTTAAGCGTATCTTAGGAAGTTAAACATAGCCTACCTCTTGCATGGATAGACCCTGAGTCAAGGCTGGCCAAAAATAGGAACGATATTCCACATCAAAGTCGTACCAAATATGAAGTTGAATTTACAGGGCCCAGGAACTGCTTGGGCAAGTGACTATACAATCGAGTATATTCAACTTGGATTCCATCGTGACACGGACGTTAGCGACGATTCACCGGTTCAGCTGTAAGGATACTGGATCATGGGTGTTGTCATGCGGTGCATATCGGCAAAATGCATCGCCCTTACAATATGTCATGAACACACGCAACCCGCATGCATGTAGGTAAATGTTCATGACATTCCATGTTTACCATGAATGGAAGTTTCACAGTTTTCGTGGCGGCACGAAACCCTGTCCTGGTTCCTGGCCGACAGACGTGACCGCATTTGATCCTCATGTTTTAGGGCATTTAGTCGCCTGATTAAGTATGCATTCTCCGGCCATCCGCTTATTTTTAAATGACAGGCGGACCATGCACAATGCTGGATGGCCTACTTTCCGTAAGTTCGATGTAACATGATGACTAGGAAGTTGGTTTAGTCCGAATGGGTGTGGTAGGACAATTGTATCTAGTCACCATCAATAATTCAAGAAGATTGTTTACATTCATGTATGGTTCAACCAATACCGTTGTTCATCCACCCTGTTCACCCGTAAGGCCGGCAATGAACCGCTAGTTCGATAGGCATCCATACTAGTTTGACAGTCACTCTGTCAATCATCCTTCGTTCGGTAAGGAACTATCTGTCTGTCAGTCGGTCCGTCGCTTGTCGGTTCCATTCCTGTATGCTGGAGGTCCGCTCGCTCCCGTCTGCAGCTCTGCACTGCTCCAGAGGTCCCTCTAGTTCGTACCGGCCCTGAAGGAGTACCGTACTTCTCTCGATAAAGGTCCGTCCAGTCCGACACTGCCGTCGATGCCGCTCTGCCGGGGGTGGTCGCCTGAGCAGCAGATGTGTTTATTGCGGCCATCCCTCCCAGGGAGGCGGCCAGAGTCGGCGGGCGGCGGCACCCGTCCGTCCGAGCAGTACCGTTCACACGCCGAGCCCACCCCGACCCTGCGCAAACAAACAGCCCCACACACAGAGACACACACAAAGCCGACCAGTCGAGGCTGGGTTCGTGCCGACCCGGTGTTCACAAGACATCACCCGGCCCGCTATGGCGCTCAGAGGAGGGATTTCCTATAATCTCAGCAATCGTCGGACATTCCTTACATTCACGTCACACGGTGATCTTTGACTATCGATTATCGTGGTCGCTAAGCCATCGCTAAGCGACCATTGCTTCAGCAAGAGCTCAATCAGTAGCTCTGTTTTGAGTTCGCCTACGCTCTGTGATTGGGCAGTGGGCGCCCTGGCTCGGCCCCGACTACGGCTCTCTTCCTGTTGGAGCGGCGCGCCGACCGCCGCCAGGCGCAGCTCCAATTTGTGAGCAGAATATGGTGATAAGATGTCGCCTGTTGTCCTTGATGCCGCCGACCGGAAGATAAATATTCATGTTTAGATTAATGCGCTCAAAGCAGACCGTACCTAATCAGAATGCGTGAAAGGAAGATTACCGGTGGCTCGAATAAACTGAGGACGAATGAGAAGAGAGCAGGGAATTGACGATTCCGTCGTCCGACAGCTCGTCCTGGTCACATTGGGCAGTGACTGGCGCGAGAGACAGCGGGGAAATTGGGTGATCCTGCCGTCAACCAGTGCATGCAGACGTCAGAGCCTGTGCATTTTCTTTTGCATGAAACACTTCAGTCTTTTTCCACGCTCTTTCACGATCACCGCCAACAGCTCCCATGCCCTGTCATCCGGCCATCCTACCTTGTCCGCCGCTCTCAGAGGCGTGCCTCCATTCGTTATGCCTCGTTGCCCATGTCGACACGGCGTATCGATGATATCTATTCATATTAGTGTCCAGTTATTTGATATTATGCGTCATTGTTAGTGAGATGACCGTTCACGCATGAAATGGTTTGATAACATTCATAACGTGGTCGCTCTTATGCATATATGCGTGTCAGATTAAGTGTAAAATTAATCGATGTGCAGTCGGATCATAACCCCATCGCATTTTACATAAAGGAAGAAAACAAGACGATGACACTATATGGAACTGAAACATACCAGCTAGCGGCGGAAACACCCTCAATTAAGGGGGGGGGGGGACACTGCCGACTTTTGGTCCCATTCTTCCCATGCAACGCCCATAGGGCTAATGTTAAAATGCCCAAATCAAAGGGGGCACGGTGCCCGGTTCCCTCCCCGTTCCGCCGCCTATGAGCTGGTAGTCACCAACGGAGGCGAAGTATTTGCTATACCTAGTTCATCGCTGATATCAGGTCAGCACAGATCACGACCGACCAAGGGGCGAACCGAGCCGTCGCCTTTACCGCTCACCCATCAGAGCCAGTTATGTTGTCTGGACTCTGAGACACCGGGCGGCAACCGGGGTGGCATTCTCATCGCCACAGGAGCGCCCGATATTCCTATTATTTGTTTTTAATTACCGGCCCGATAAACTGATGGCGCGATAGCTGGCCACTCTTTGACGCACCTGCGTCCCAGCTGATTAGTTTGTAAATAAATGACAGGCCGGCCCTGTGGCTGGGTAATGGGTCTTAGGAGCGGCCTACCGAGCCACCGGCTGAGCCCAATCTGATACCGTATTAGAAGGATTTTAGTCCTTGTAGGGTGGACACACTCCATCAATTATGCGTCAATGTGGGAAATCGCGGTCGCTGGAACTCGCGGAATGCACGCCTTATTTACCGACTATTCATGGGTTAGTTGGGTGACGGCCTCGTGCTTTGATCTGGCCCAGTTTGGTGTTTATCAGGGCTGACTCGGGTGATAGCCGCCGTAAGGGAGCTGATTAACGCAGATGGTGTCAACGCTGCTTTGGATGTCAAGGGTGGCCGTGGACGGAGTTACATGATAACGGTGTTGGACGCAGGGCTCGCCCGCCCGGGTGGTGCTTCATTATGCTTAAGTATGTAGAATCCAGCGTCAACTATTCACACGTTTGTCTCTGGAATAAATCGAGAGGGAGAGGGAGGGAGGGAGGGAGGGAGGGAGGGAGGGAGGGAGGGAGGGAGAGAGAGGAGAGAGTGAGAGAGAGAGAGAGAGAGAGAGAGAGAGAGAAAGAGAAAGAGAGAGAGAGAGAGAGAGAGAGAGAGAGAGAGAGAGAGAGAGAGAGAGAGAGAGAGAGAGAGAGAGAGAGAGAGAGAGAGAGAGAGAGAGAGAGAGAGAGAGAGAGAGAGAGAGGAAATGAGAATAAAGTGAGGCATCAAGAACCAATCACGAGAGTCAATTGTAGCAACAATCATCAACTCCATTACGAGGTAATTCCAACTGCATTTCTGCCATTCTTGTGCCCTCGTGTTTCAGCCCGGGTCAATCTCGACCTGTTATTGCGTGTAGCCAGAAACAGCCACTCCTCTCAGCACTGGGGCCCGCCCAGGTGACCCTCCCCTCGGCGACCTGACCTCTGACCCCGCGTCACCTGCCGACATTCACCGCCAGCTGACTGCTCCGCCTGAGGCGGGGCCGCATCGCACGCGCCCCTCCGTCCCCTCGCCGCCGGTCGCCGTGCATGCGATTAGAGCGCCAGAGGGCGACAGTTCTGCTGCGTGCAACAGGGCAGCATTCCGGGAATAGTTTCTCACGTCTATGTCGGCCCGCGTGGCTCGCGTGCGCCGCCCCGGGCAGCGCCCATCCTCAGATGAGCTGTCGTCCCGTGTCGGCGCCCACGCCGGAGGCACACACCCCTTCGCTGTGGCAGGTGGGGTATGGTCTGCTCACCGACAGGTCGTTCGATGTCGGCCAGGTCGCTCAATGATCATTTGATACCAAAAGTCAATCTCGATGCCACGTTGTTCCTGGCACAAACAATTAATGGAGTTGAAAACGCACTCATCGTCATTTCTGTGACGCTTTAGTCGCCGTTAGACAGCGCTCTCGATTTGAAACATGAAGTCCCCGGCTGGGTGCCGACAAGTGAGGTGATGGGGTAACTGGCCCGAATGTCACGTGCTCCCTATCTTAACCCTTTCAAATCATCGGGCGGGACATCTTTCAAGACGCCTAATCAAACACAAATCACACTTTTCATCAGTAGAAGAAAAAAGTGTTCGTTTGTCACTCTCCAATTAGCGTGTAGTTATTATCGGATTAGAAAAAAAAACTGGAAATATGACCGATAGCAACACGAAGGTATATTTTTTTGTGGCATTGGCGACTGAGAAGCATCATTTTCCGTGATAAGGAGACGTCAAACGGCTGATTCCTGACCCCGCTCAATGTCAGGGTGAAGGTCGGGAGTCTCAGGACGACCCGAACTCCGAGGTCACCCTCCTGCCTCTCTCTGCGCGGTCCTCGGGTCTCTCATCCGGTGACCCCCGGTCTATTGGGGTGACCTCGCCTCCCGTCAGAGGCGGCGGGGCGGGCCCGCCAGCCGACTGCCGCTGTCACCACACTGCCTCTAATGAAATCATCGCCTCCAATCTCGGCTGGGCGCGCACCGATAGCCTTCGCCGGACTCGAGGCTGGTCGGCCCGACCTCACCGCCCGTCTCCGACCCTGTTTTGAGCTGTCGACAGCCGCGGACGGACCAGCACTCTCCTCTCCGCAGGCAGCCAGTGCGGGATTTCAATTACTCCATGGACTTCACAGCAGATTACTACACCACAAACAATGGTCGCGATTAGCCGATAACGCTTATTGTCAGATAATGAGCTCTCACTGCGGTTTCCTGAAGTTGTTGAGTGTATTCATGTGAAAAAGGCCGCGTATCTCTGCTACGTAGAGCTAGGGACTGTAGAAATCAGGCTATACACGGGACGCAACTGCATTGCGAAATTAGCCATGGGTGCATGTGTTTATAGAATGGACCAATTTACAATTATGTATCGTATACTCGATTCCGAAATCCATATATATGTTACGTAACTAAACTAAGGAGAGAAGATCGTAAGCGTCTGAGACAAATTGTGGGCAATTAACTTTTCTCCCAAATACGCAACAAGCTCAGGCATGAGCACATAGGCAACAGGCGATGGGCGACCACGGAAAGGCGAGGGGGGGGGGGAAGAGAATGATGACCATTGATCAATGATCATGCTGCCCACCGAGGCCAGTTTTGACTTTTACATCCAAGGCAGTGCATGGAAAGAAAGAACATTCGCCCTTATATTTCGTCGTTTGCCCTTCCCTCTTGCGCCTCGGCTGGGACTTCATACAATAACGAAAATAACAGCGAAACAGTCACTTCGATATGCGGTTAGGCGTCACGAAGCAGGTGTAAGCCGCTTCTCTAGCTCCTTTTATACAAAGTTGTTAAAACACACCGACCATGCTACAGCGCATGACATTGATTTGGTGAGACCCTTGTCAACTTTGGAGTGAGTGGCGTGTCAGTCCGAAAGGATACATTTCATTTACAAGTGCTTACATGAGGTAAATGGGGATTTCATATTTCCCGGTGCTTAACTGTCAGGGAAAGCGGCACGCTAGGTTCAATGACCGTTCAAAGCTGGAACACGAGACGCTTATTCCTTTCCTTCCATACCTACCGATTTATAAGCATATGGATCAACAATACAATCCGATCAGCTTTTGCCACAGCTTCATTCGTTCACCAGAACCCACGCTCTTGACCCTCGTGAGCTTAAGAGACGCTCTTCAACGACAGGAAACGCCTCACAAAACTCCACATGTGTTCATGCACCAGCGATGTGTTGCGCCATGCGGCACACCAGCCGTCTGCAGTACCAGGAAGCGGAGCTCTCAGCAGCGCCACGGCCATGTGGTCTGCGCACCGAGACGCACATTCTGCGGTCCATTGCGGGCGGATAGGCGCCGCGCTACGCGCCGCCTGGGAAACAGCCCGGGACCTCGGCCCTTTACTGTTCTCGGTCTGTGAGAAGTCTGGGAGCGGTCTGGGAGCAGCTCGGGAGCCGGGACCATCCTGCCACGTTGCACTTCCTGGAGCGAGGCAACTAGCGGACACTTCCGTTGGATGAGGTTTTTCTTTTATCAAAAAGGTGACAGCTTCTTGAAGCCTACAGGAAATAGTGCTATTGACCCTAAAGGACTCCCTGATCGATTCATCCCCGACCGTTCCAGTGATCCCCGGCAGGAGATCATGCCACCTTCCAGCGGTTAAGGACAGTGCCTCTTCGATCCCGGTTACAGACAGCCTCAGGGCTGGTGACAGTTCCATTGACCCCTGAACATCGATGACCGTGCGATGACGCGGGCTTGATGCCACACGGACGTCGGGTCAGCTTTTTTGCCTTCTTGGAGGAGACGACCTCCGTAAAAAAATGGACAAAATTAATTGAAACGTAGCTGGAACACACGAAACTGTCAATCAGAAGCTGTTATCGGCCAAAATGAAAAGGCGTCGCGGCGATGAACGGGTTAACGACAGGACCAGAGAGGGTGGCGATTAAAATTCGAACTGGCACTTCGTCACGTAGGAATGAGACGGATCAGCGAACAGGTGCTGATATCAATCGCCAGCGGCATCCGCTCAGAACGAGATGCGCCTCTCAAAGTCTTGACTGATTTGATTCGAGACATGAGTTCCTCTGCCATCCTGGCAGTCTGCTTGTTTCGGGGCAATAAATTACAAGATGTTGCCCTAAACCCAGGTGCGGGCCTATAGCGACGGGGACAAAGAGCGGTCGATCAGTGGGCTGGACCCGCGCACAGAGCTCGGTGCACTCTTGAAGAGGACAGGGATGAGCTTGCCGGCGTACAGAGTTCATCATGGTTGCTGTGACACGCTCCGAGCGACGACGATCGGGCGTCACGGCGGTTCCACCCGTTCTACGACGACTGGTAGTCACGGCTCGCTACCCCTCTCATCACACCGCTGCAAACGGTCAGATCGAGTCGGCGGCGGCACGGTTAGGCTGTGTCATCAGCCGAAATTGGAGCTGCGATACAATTCCAGCACGAGGAGTGAATTGCTTGCTGCATTGTCTTCCAGAATGAAACCGAGAGGAAATAGTTGAACGCGTCTTCCGCGAGTTTAATTGTTGGCGCTGACATTAATTACCAACTTTAGTGAGAAAGGTATCTACTAATTGCCCTCAGCGCATTGTTAAGATGCATTCCGACCTTGCCGTTTGCAATAATATCCTTAGGTTGTTCTGCGTAGTCTGTTACCAAGCTAATTTTCTCAATTCAAAGTGGAACACTAAGATAAGAGTTGCTAGAATTGTGTTAGGTTCTCAGTCTTGGGACAACTCGGCACCAACCAGACATGTTCGCTGCCAGTAACCTTTCAGAACTACCCGCGTCGTATCCAAACAGACTGGGCTGATTTCAGCGCAAATACAACATCCAGCGCCATGCGATAGGCGCCGTGCTTACTTCGCGGAACGGCGCCGGCGACGCGGCCTAACGTGTTTGCAGTTTCGGTGCCGACAACTGCCTTTGCACGCACGGCTGGGGCGGTCGAGGAGGGCCTGACGCCGACACGACACGCCCAGTGCCACGGACAGGGAGCCGCGCATCGCAACTGGGTGACCACTGACCCCCAGGCAGCGACCGGAAGGAGGGCCAACGGCGGCAGAGCCAGGTCGGCAGCTGGGATTGGACCAACGGTGGGCGTGAGTGAACGAGCGGAGCCACCACACCCACACACGAACTGCTCTGGTGACCGCAGCCACCCGGTGCTGCTAACAGGATGGAAACGGGGTTCCGGGTGCGCCCTTGAATCCCACCTCTCTGGTCACGGATCTTCCTCGATGGGAGTGCCCTCATCATAGACACGATCCCGGATCTATTAATTTTTGGGCTCACGGCATAGCTCCTGGTTTATAGATACATCTCTTCACCATATACTCTATACACATCTCGTCCTTACGTTTATCAGTCCTCTGAAATCGTTTACAATGGACTGGAATGTGATAGTGTGTCTCAAGCGACAAACATGTGATATCATCTGGTAAACAAAGCTCAGATGGTCATTAATCGCTAACAAATGAACAAATATGTCATGTTCTAAAGACTTCGGTCATGAAAGAACCCTTTGGCGTTCGGCGACTGTCAGGTTTCAGTGTCGTTCCATTAACAACGCCCGTCGGATTATGACCGATAGTGACTGTCCACCGAACAACTGAACATCATCAGTTGTCAGCACGGAATGCAGCCGCAGACACCCGTTGTGGGGCACGGCTGGGGAGCGATTTGTCTGCGCACATTTCTCACACAACAGGTGTGTATGTTTAGTGTTTACATTTGTGTTTGAATAGGCCCACGTCGTACGTTAGCGCCCAACAAACGGCTTATAATATGACAGCTACAATCATTCAGTGCCTTGTATTCAAACCATTAGTCACGCCAAATCGCTCACACTGGCAATCACATGCGCCACAAGCACATACCAACATGTCCACAGTCACTGTCATACAATCAACTTTTTCGGACTCCCACTCGCCCATCAGATTTAACCTGTCCTTCGCTGTGATGTGCCGCCCCTTAGTGACAACGCTTCCACCACCGTTTTCCCCGCAATGCATTGAGTTTGGGGCAACTCCACTATACGTGGTCAAGGTGTTACAACGGCAAGACCTCCACCGCGGCTCCCGGTTGAACATCCGCCATGGGACAGAGCTCTGCCGCGGTTAATTTCCATCATGTATCCTAGTGGCCCCCCGCGGTGACCTGCGATGCGCCGCCTGCCCAGCGCGCGCGCCGCCCCCTCGGTGGCCGTGCGTGGCTCCTAATTGCCGCAGAGGCTGGCCTTTGTTCCCCGGTCAGGGGCGACACTGCGGAATGTGCACACTCAATGACTCGCACATTCGTCCCCTTCCGTGAAGGATGGCGAGTGCGTGAGCGGATACTGCGGGTCGAGGCAGCTATGCAGGATACTTTGGGTGTCGTGATTTGATACAATACCATTGCTGCGATGTCGCCAGTCAAGCTTCATGCAGAGCACTCTGCTTAGCTCATGCGACATACCCTCGGCCAATCTTTTGTTTAATGTTTGTAATGGCGCAACAAGTGCGTGGACACAAATGAATGCCTTCGGAACAATTTATTTATATCAATAACTGTCATCGCTCATCATCTTAACTGACAAAAAGATTAGCCGTTTATCAACATCCTATCGCGTACTACAGTGGGAAAAGCGCCGAGAATGCATTTCATATAAATGTTCCATGTGAAAAACTAAAAAATTATAAATATATTTCTATAAGAAAAGCTACAGAAGACAAAAGCTCTGCCGATGCTTGTTGCAGTAGCTCACTTTCTTCCATTTCAAGGTGCGTGATAAGCGTTGAATTGCATCCTCATTCAAAGACCACTTATCAACCTATTCGGCATACATTCTCGCGGCATATATTCCCACTTGGGAATGTCAATGAACACATGCCGTGCAGCTTTAGCAAGAACTATTGACGGTACACATTTCCCGTTCTTCTGCAGAAGAAAGAGCACCATGAGCCGAGAATAGCTGGCTGAGTGGCCGCCAATGCGCGCTCTGGTCGCGGCGGCACTTTGAAGCTGTGTTGTTTCCTGACACGCGGTGGCCGGGCGGGTCAGGGCGGCCTGTTTGTTCCCCAGAGTGGACACCAAACAGTGCCCTGCTCTCACAGAGAGGTGAATACCAAACGGTCTCGGTCAATTTCAGAGTCGCATTCCTCCTGTGTGCTGGCACGCGGCGCACACTGATTGCGGTCTGAGATGCTCCCAAAGGAGAGATAATGAGAACTGCGGTACAGGTGCTTGTTGCCACTGAGCTGTGCGAGCGTAGGACGGATGCAGTTAGCGCATGCTGAGAGTTACTGATTTTAGCCCGACAGCTGCCTGAACTCTGCAGCCCGGCCTGGCCTGGCCGACTACCCCACCTTCGTATTTCTTATATTGTTCATTCATCGAGCAAATATGTGAACTGAGTTTCAATAGAAAAAAAAACACCTTTATTACGGTTATTTTCGGAATACATTCGACCAAAATGTGCCTTCTCAATGTTTTTATACCTCTTCGTCGCAGCTCGCACCTTACATTGTCTATGCTTTTGCAACTTTTGAATGACTTGTCTAACATTAAAAGGACTTACCACGCATGAGACTATCATGCAAGAGAAAGCGCTTTTGCACGCGAAAAGGTACGTTAGCGGTCAATTACATATCAGGAATGCATTTTTTTTTGTGATGATCGGACCGAATCGTGGCGTTCATGACTGCGGTGTAAACATGGAACCAGCACAGAATCGTGCCGAAAGGACCGGTCAACTGTCGTTAGCTGGTAACAAATGACTGTTCGGGAATTCGCCAACGCGTGACTCATGCGCCCGAGAGCCCCAGTGCTGCTACATTGGTCCCCTTGGCGCATGAACGAATCGCATGAATACCTGACCGGGCATGCATGTGCTTTTGTTTGGACTCATGTGCTTTCAACATCTTCGCACCAGGGAGTTCCCAATGCAAGAGCTCGTGAATATTTCAGCTGTGACCTTTGCGATGCAAACCTTGGGGTCCATACCGCTGCATGGTCATGTAGGACACCATGATATCAAGTACAGGTAACAACTAGGTGCCTGATATTTGCATAAGAATCAGAAAAAATCACACGGACGTTAAATCTTAAATGATTTTTTTGTGGTACGTAGGTACAGGACGTTTAGAATGTATCTACTCGTAATCTCAACACCCTGTTTCACCGCTAAATTTCGTTTTAAATGTCGACGCCCAATTTCAAATTGGAACCACTGCACGCGTATTTCAGCACCTCTTTCAAGGCTAAAAGCATGACACTGTTTGCCTTGGCTCATAAATATTTTAGAGGAAATCTACGGTACCTAACAACAAATAAGTGGCAAATATCTGCAAACAACCTTCATTGTTTTCATGTATACCGCATTATTTAATTCGAATCACACATGCTTACAGTAGGTGGTCGATTGTGTTGGGCTTATTGTTTCCTACAGACAATGTACTGGGGTTTTACCATTCAGCTATGAGTCAAACAATCATAGTTCCCTTAAAAGGTAACAAGAAAACACGCGACAAGTTCATTAACCTCACTAAAGGGTGTTCTTTTAAAGCAATCCTCGACTTTCCCACGCTATATGTATCACTTACGTCATTCACTGGAACAACTCATAGCACGCAATCGAGCAGTAACAATGGAGAACTTGTTAGCATGTAAATCAACTGCAACTTGAAAGAGCCGCATTCCTGCACGCGGTGTGATCATGTCACCTATTAGTGAAATTAAGGCAATCTAATAGACCATTAGGCCATTGAATTAGATATATGCACGACAACACACAGACGACAATGCAAATGGCGGGCTAAAAATAGTTCCTGCTCTCACTTTAGTGGCACAACGGCTTGCCTTTGCTCAACGAATTTTCTTTCTTTTTTCCTTTAGGGTAAGTGTCAACTGTCATCGAACAAAAAAAAAAACAAGCAATGGTGATAAATACATGCTAAAACACACAATCCTTGTGTGTCATTGGGCACGAGAGATACACGCGACAGCCAGCGTGTCTCAGGGACGGGACAATCACTGGACAGGACTGGGTTCAACAATAGCAGACCGCCCTCCATGACTCGGTCGTAAAGTGTCCTTTTCACAGGCGTCGTCCAGGCAAACGAAAACGTGTCGCAAAGGACGTTTATGACCCGAGTGTAAGGTCTAATCAAAGCTTGATATTTTGTCAATGGATATGCCGAAATTTAGTACTTTACGTTGCTTTTTGGAGGCTTTAGACACGACTATAGTCAAGGTCAGCCCAACACTTGCGCATTGAAGCGCCGGGGTAGCGACCCTCGTCCGGGATATTTTTACTTCATGAATCGAACCTATACTGTTAAATGTTTATGATATTTTCAAGGCCAGATCGTAGAATTTCCTGTGTTTAATATGATAAACATGTAAGATAAGCTCGGTCATGACCTTCTCCTACAGTCCGTTCACCCCTCCCTTCCACTTCTGCCACATGTGACTTACGAACTGTTCTCCAGAGCTGGGGTGCAAAGGACCTATACACTCGTCGAAAGGTACATACAGTCTGGCGCGAAATCAGTGTCCACTAAAGCAGACCTGTCGTTCTCTACCGTACCCGGACGTGAGTTGGGACCCCTCGACCGATCCGGGGATCAGAGCGGCGCTGTAACCCGCTGACCGGACCTGTGCTGTCTGATCACACCGACCTCACGTCACCACCGACCCAGAGAAAACAAACACCCACCGGCCAAGGTCGGCTGACCCCATGATCCCTCGCACCGCGGCCCGACCCCGGCGCCAGCTGACCCGGCGGCACTTTGATCTCAGCAGTGGTATGATGAGACTGAGTCCGATTGTAAGCAGTTGTCCGATGGCGCCCCAAATCGGCGTGGGCGCGAGCGGCTTCTTTTTATGGTGTGGAGCTTGACTGTTTCGAATCCAAAATTAGAAAGGTAAGCATGAAGAGCTCCAGAAAAGGAAAATTCTTAACAGATTTAACCTAACCTAACAGCAAATTTTAAAAGCCCATTCATATAAAACAACTTCTAATTTCATGCTTTTTTTTTTTTGCTCCGGACAAATGCTCTCAGCGCAGTCGTTTGTTTCTTTCACTGCGAATATACACACTGGTCGCCACGTGCCCGGGGATGGGGAGGGGCTCGTTTCCGGCGTTCGTTTGGTCCGCGGCAGTCTTCGGACGATAAATAAACACCTAGTGGGACGAATGAATGAAACGGCCGGGGTCGACGACACCGTAACACGTCTTCCCAGTCCCAACACCCAGTACAGCAACCAGACACACAACACAGTGACTGTAGACTATACACCTCGAAACACAACACAGCGACTGTCGACAATACACACACCCCGACGACCAGTACAGCACAACCCGATACACAACACAGCGCGGTCGACTATACGCACCACCAACCAGCACAGCACGTCCTAGAATTAACACGGTGCCTTTTTCACTAAACTTGTCGATACTGACCAACCACACCAGCATGGGTGTAACTTTGTATACTTTCGAGGTCCCATGTGGGACCCCAATGCGAACATTTGGGACCCCAATTGTCATTTTGGGACCCCAATAGTGGAGGCCCCCGAGACGCATCAGCTTCTTTGCAAACGGAGGTCCGATATTCATATAAAAGGTTCTCTGTTTAAATAGGAGGCCCCTTGGACAAATCGGAGGCCCTGTTGGACAAATAGGAGGCCCCCTGAACAAGTAGGAGGCCCCCGGAAAACAGGAAGTCCCCTGGAGAAATAGGAGGCTCTCTGGACAAGTAGGAGGCCTCCTGGACAAATAGGAGGCCCTAGACAAATAAGAGGCCCCTAGACAACTAGTAAGCCCCATGGACAAGTAGGAGGCCCTCTGTACAATTAGGAGGCCCCCTGCAAAAATAGGAGGCCCCCTGGACAAATAGGAGGTCCTAGACCTAGACAAACAGGAGGCCCCTTTCACAAAAGGAGGCCCCTGGACAAATAGGAGGCCCCATGGACAAGTAGGAGGCCCTCTGTGCAAATAGGAGGCCCCTGCAAAAATAGGAGGCCCCCTGGACAAATAGAAGGTCCTAGACCTAGACAAAAAGGAGGCCCCTTTCACAAAAGGAGGCCCCCTGGACAAATAGGAGGCCCCTTTCACAAAAGGAGGCCCCTGGACAATTAAGAGGCCCCCTGAACAAGGAGGCCACCTGGATAAAGAGGAAGCCCCCTAAAAATAGGAGCACTCTGGATAAATAGGAGGCCGCTTGGAAAATAAAAGGCTACTTTAACCTATAGGAGGCCCCTTGGACAAATAGGAGGCCCCCTGAACATGTAGGAGGCACGCTGGACAAATAGGAGGCCTCTTGGGCAAAGAGGCCCCCTAGAAAAATAACAGGTCCCTTGGACAAATAGGAGGCCCCCTGGACAAATAGGGGACCTCTTGAACAAATAGGAGGCTCCATGGACAAGTAGGAGCTAGAGGCTCTCTGTACGAATAGGAGGCCCCCTGGACAAATAGAAGGCTCCCTTAACAAAAAGGAGTCCCTTCAAAAAAAAGGAGGCCCCGGGACAAGTAGGAGACCCTTGGACAAATAGGAGGCCCCTGCACAAATATGAGACTCCTAGTCGAATAAAAGACCCCTGGATAAATAGGAGGCCCCTGGACAAATAGGAGGCCCCTGAACACGTAGGAGGCCCCCTAGATAAAGAGGAGGCCCCCTGGAAAATAGAAGCCCCCTGGATAAATAGGGGACCTTCTGGAGAAACAGGAGGCCTCCTGGACAAATAGGAGGTCCCATAGACGAATAGGAGGCCGCTTGGACAAATAGGAGGCGCCGTTAACCAATAGGAGGCCCCCTAGACAAACAGGAGGCCCTCTGTAACAGTAGGAGGCTCTCTGTACGTACAAGAGACCGGCGCTCGACCTGTAGAAGCTTAGCCGTATGTACGCTAGGAGGCTCTCTGTGCAAGTAGTCGAAGTAGGAGGCTCTCTGTACTGTACCTACAATTACAAATAAGAGGCCCCCTGGGTAACTTAGATGCAACACAAATCGGAGGTCACCTATAAAAAAGCGGGACTCTGTTGGAATACCTGATTTAATAAATTATTTTCCTGATATTCAAATTACTTAGGTAATCCTCGTCCGCACATGGGGGGGGGGCAGTGGTTGCCACACCCCCCACCCCGACCTAGGTAGTTTTTTTCTGCTCTGCACTAAACATTTTGATTGCTAGAAGTCGGATATTTCGTATAGCTGCTGCTCTATCCTTTTTTAGCGTCCACTGAAAATTTCAAGTTTCTGTGGTTTTTGGTTTCGGAGATATGACCTTATTCTTCAGGTAATGTCATAACCCAAATGACAAATACCCAATATCTTGCGTTGGCGTTGGGTCTTGTGAGCTTTTGACACCTTGATTTCGGCCTTTTTTGTCAGTCTTACCTCCCACCTATCATGGAACATGTTGTTCAATGATGTAGAGATGCCAGGGTCAGGGTCAAGGTCAACCTAGGTCGTCTAAAAATATTGCGTTTTAGGCAAGCTGAATTTACTTTCGTGAAGTTTCTTTGACTGTATTTTTGGCAAAAGCTTCTCAGTTCATGATCTCATGTAATATGGACACATTCACAGTCGGTGCACACATCAGTATACTCGTACACACAGACACACACAGACATACAAACACATGTCATTGACCTTGAGCTAACTTGACCTGAAATGACCACAGCCAGCAAAAACCTAGTCGGATAGTGTGACAAAGAGGTTCTAGCTGGCTTGGCACCACAATACGGCAGCGTCATCGGTACATGATGAGCAGCGCACGTGATATTCCAACGGGCAACGGTGACCCCAAACAGCAACATTCTTTAGTTTGACCTGACCTGGAAGGTCAATGACTGACCTGATGAGGTAAAATTGGTATCATTGGATTCGTCACTTCCCAAAGAATCTGTTGCTCTTGACCGCAAGGCTTAAAATCTTGTAAGAAAAAATTGTGGTGATGTCGAATAAGATACCTACACAAGCAGCGGGCCAACCCATCATATACCGATGACGCTGCCGTATTAGTGCCAAGCGAGCTAGAACAGCTCTTTGTCACACTATCCGACTAATTTGCTGGCTGTGGTCATTGCACGTCAAGTTAGGTCAAGGTCAATGATATGTGTTTGTATGTCTGTGTATGTCTGTGTATGTACTGATGTGTGCACAGATCGGTTTGTGTGTCCCTATTACACTTGATCATGAAGTGAGAAGCTTTTACTAAACATACAGTCAAAGAAACTTCACGAAAAGTAAATTCAGCTTGCCTAAAGCGCAATAATTTTAGATGACCTAGGTTGACCTTGACCCTGACTCTGACATCTGTACATCGCAGAACAACATGTTCAATGATAGGTGGGAGGTAAGACTGGCAAAAAAAAGCCGAAATCAGCGTGTCAAAAGCTCACAAGGCCCATAGCCATCGCAAGATATTGGGTATTCGTCATTTAGGACATGACATGACCTGAAGAACAAGGTCATATCTCCAAACCCAAATGCCGCAGAAGCTTGAAATTTTCAATGGACGCTGAGAAAAGATAGAAAAGCAGCTATACAAAGAAAATCAGGTTTCTAGCTTTAAAAATGTTAAGTGTAGAGCAGAAAAACTAACTTGGGGGTGGCGACCCTCCCCCCAGGTGCCGGCGAAGGTTAACCCTCACACTTTCTGGGGTCGGCTTACGGCTAGATTCCTTGCGCAATGCTGTGCCGTTAATTTTTTTTCTATTATAAAGGCATTGTGTTTTATTGTCAAAAGTGAAAAAGCCAGAAATTTTCGTCGATTTCGGATGCCGCGGGGGATATTTACATACAATGTCACCCTGCTGGCCTGGATCCACCAGTAGGGTCAGGTGACCTACCATTTCTTTATCGATATTAAAAAAAAATCATGGCATCAGAGCTGTGACGAAAAATAAGTGGCCTAAATCCGATGAGAAAACTGGATTTGGGGGTACCCCATGTTTGGCTTCTGAGCCTCTGGTCCCCCAATGAAAATTTCTTAGAGGAGGCCCTGGCGTGGCTCGTAAATTACCGCTTCCGCAATTGGAGGCCCCTAATTGCTTGGAGGCCCCCACTAAATGGAGGCCCCCTTGGACGTTTGGGACCCCAATGGTGATGTCAAAGTTTCACCCATGCACACCAGAACGGCATCAAGACAAGTCGAGCCCCACATCGCGCACCCCTAAGAAATGGGTGCTGCGCGCTTAGCAATAGCTGACCAGCATCTATTCCGGCACCAAGCATGGCTCTTGAAGTGGCACATGAACCTAGCAGAAGTTGACCTAACAGAAGCGGCAGACAGTGGCGGATCCAAGGGGGGGGGGTCACATGGGTCATGACCCCCTCCTTGGGGCTCGGGGGCACCACAGGCCCGCCAGGGGCACCACAGGCCTAGCAGGGGCACCACGGACCTGTTAGGGGCACCACAGGCCTGTCAGGAGCACCATCGGCCTAGCAAAAGCACCACAGGTCTGCCAGAGCCACCACAGACCTGCCAGGGGCACCAGAGGCCTGCCAGGGGCACCACCGGCCTCGCAGGGGCACCTTGGGCCTGTCAGGGGCACCACGGGCCTGTGGGTGCACTTCAGGCTTGCCAAGGGCACCACAGTCCTGTCAGGGCCCAGGGGCAGCAGTGGCTTAGCAGGGGCACCACAGGCCCGCCAGGGGCACCACAGGCCTGTCAGGGGCACCACAGGCCTAGCAAGGGCACCACGGGCCTGTCGGGGGCACCAAATGCCTGGCAGGGACACCTCAGGCTTGTCAGGACCCAGGGGCACCACAATCTTTCACAGGCCTGCCAGGGGCACCACCGATCTCGCAGGGGCACCTTGGGCCTGTCAGGGGCACTTAAGGCTTGTCAGGGGCACCACAATCCTGTCAGGGCCCAGGGGCAGCAGTGGCCTGTCAGGGGCACCACAGGCCTAGCAAGGGTACCACGGGCCTGTCGGGGGCACCTCAGGCTTGTCAGGGCCCAGGGGCACCACAGTCTTTCCAGGGGCACCACAGGCCTGTCAGGGACACCAGAGGCCTTGCAGGGGCACCACAGGCCTATCAGGGGCACCACCGGCCTCGCAGGGGCACCTTGAGCCTGTCAGGGGCACCACAAGCCTGCCAGGGGCACCACAGGCCTAGCAAGGGCACCACGGGCCTGTCAGGGGCACCTCAGGCTTGTTAGGGCCCAGGGGCACCACAGTCCTGTCAGGGACACCACAGTCCTTCCAGGGGCACCACAAACCTGTCAGGGGCACCTGCGGCCTAGCAGGGGCACCACAGGCCCGCCAGGGGCAACACACACAAAATAAATAATATAAAAAACAAACAAAAAAAAACTGAAAATAGGGCACCACCAAAATGAAGTGGCCGAAATCCGATGAGTTTTTAATTTTGGGTATAGGTGGGGGCACCACTTCGATTCATGACCCTTCCCTTGGAGTTTTCCTGGATCCGCCCCTGGCGGCAGATCGCCATCCTGCTCTATTCGGTGGCAAATATTTACGTCAGTCGTGAATAGCCAGTCGTGTCGTAACTGGTGTCTGGTGACCATGATCCCGGGCCTGCCTAATTTGTTGCCGTGATTAGACGAGGTTCTACCTGCGTCAGATGATGCATCATGTCCAACATCCTCCAGTCAGGCGATCCCATTAGAACCCAATTAGTTCTCTCAGCGTTTACAAGGTGACGGCAGACCTTGCGCATGCCTCAGAGATAGTCAAGAGAACTCTGCTATGATGCACACGACATAGGAGGCCGCACAGTTTGTAACTTCCTCGCAGGTTGTGGCTGAGGCTGCCGCAGAAAATGAATGTGTCCCGAGCCACCACCAGTCGCCGGACCGACAATCGCACCATCGCTTTGACCACCAATACAAGTGGTTCCGGCCCGAATGATGAAAACTTTCGCCTCCATTCAATATCGTAATCATTGAAGAAGGCTGATAAACATAAGAGCGCGTCGAAACTCCACACAACAGAACCCGCTGGCACTGATCGAAGAGCGAATTCAACAAACACTACAGTCTGTCGCTGGGGAGCTACAAAACACCATCAGCCTCTGCAACGTCTACCTACCAGCGAGACCGATTTTCGTCACGATCTTCGACATACCAGGGATATCTAACTCGCCATCTGTTCCTTTTTTCGACGCCGTCTGAGGCGGCAAAACAGGTCCTGCGCCGACGTGCAAACAGAGTGCGGACCACCGCGGCTCGGTGGCTGGTGCGTATGCAGTATGCAGCGACACGCGTGAATCACGTCCCTCAGGTTCACGGCCGCCTTTTTGCCGCGGCGCGGCGCGCTGGCGCTCCGGCTCCTGAGGCGAGGACAAACGCGGCGCGGCGCGGCCGTGGCCCTGCGTGTGTGCCGCTGCCGCCGCCTGTTTGGACGGCACACAGCCGGGCACGGACCATCGGTCAGGGAAGACGGGGCCGACAGGAGACATCCGGCGCGGCGTCACTGAGCTGCACCGTCCGCACGAGATATCGGACCCACTGGGCTACTAGGACGGCTAATTTTGGCTCGTTTTGTGGACGAAGTCGCTGAGGCTGTTGTGCTGGGATACGTTGGTAACATGGAGAGGGATTATCCTAAATTTATGCGCGACAGATAGTGGAAAACCATGTTTTTATTAGTTGCTAGAGCTAAGTAATGCAACCAGTCTCCCAACGAGATGTATGTTAAGATTTGTGTTATGCAACGTGCGCCTCCATTCTGCCTTCGTCTCAAAGCTACGATATAACCATTTTATCGGGTATCGGCATTATACCCATCACAATACAGCCGTGTCGCACGAATGAAAGCTGTCCCAACCTCAGCTGCTGGCCTTTTATGCCAGCTGTTTATTCACGAAAAAGGCTAGATGTCGATATCTCTGGCGTCGCTCGGATTCGGCACAGTTGGTCGCCGCTCGTTTGAGTCGCGTCCGATCCACTGTTGGACGGAGTTAGAGGCGCCACATCGTCGCCCGTCCTGGCAGGCGTGACGAGGTGAAATTCGTCTGCCGCTCCGACACCGCTGTCACAGACAGGCTCCATATTTGTCCTTTCGACAGCACACCGGCGAGCTCCGACACGGGCCACAGAGATGGGCAAGGATATTGACAAACACAGTCGAGATAACGATCCTGTATAGGCTCGGCGACCTTGTCCGTGATTAGCTGCCAAAGAGAAGCTGAAGAGTTGTAAACGATGGAGCGGCTGGGCGCCGCCGTACGGGCCCAGGGCGCGTCGGCGCCGCCAGTCATCAATCACAGGCACCTTCTCGGGCCCGCGGCGCCGCCATGGCCACGTCCTAACCATCCACCATGTCCCTTGCATTATACGTCCTCGCAACCCACCGAAATTACAGACCATTACCACTGGCCACATTCCATCCAGTTTGGGCAGTCAGAGGGCGCTCATAACCCTAGCACTCCTCTCGCCCTGCCCACCATCCGTCCGCCGGCGCGGCCTTCAACCAGCGCTGATTATCCTTGGAGGCGGCGTGAGGAATCCGACCATGTACACCAATCGGCTGTCCTAAAAATGCATAACGTCTTCAGCTCGTTGGGCCGATGGCGCCCGTTGGAAATGGGGTGATAGCGTGGGAGTCTGACCGCCGCAGCTACGCCGTGGGGGTTGGGGATGGGATGCTGTGGATTCGAGTGGGCTGTTGGGAACTGGTGCCCAAGGTGTTGGGTAGAAAGTGGCCTGCCAGGGACTGTGGGGCACAGAAGATGAGCTGCCGGGGAAAGTTTCCTAAAAGCTAGATGGCTTTAGTTAACGATTAATGGGACTGCGGGACCGCTGACTGTGACTGCAGGTTACCTTCCATTGCCGCTCCGCTGAAATCGCGACTGGCCTTCGGTGAGTCGAGCTGGAAGCCAGACAGCGGCGCCAAGTCGAATGGAATTAACACTTTTGAATGACGCCGTTCGCTCCACCAAATCCGGGTCAGGTGTGTTTTCAGATGTCAACGGATATACTAATTGTGTGAACTGTGAAGAACTTTCAGCTACAACTTCCAGCAGATCCATATTTGCTTGTGCATGAAACAATAAGTTCACTTTAACATAGCGGAGGCTTTCCTTGCCTGTCTTTTTCTTGTAGTTTGAAGCATTTCTTGTTTGGAGGAAGTACCAGGTGGCACACGGAAACGTCTAATTGCCCCATTTCTAAGACTTCTCTCATATATGGAGAAGCAAGGATATTGACAGGCGACGGTGTACAATGTAAACACTGGGCCTGAACTTTTGCGACAAGTGAGCGATGTAGCGTCGTTCACCTGAGTCCGTCACATCACCCTGTCTCACGCTGAAGATCCACTTTTAACGCCGTCACGGCCCTTGAAAGACCGTCACGTACCGGGCTTGATTAACAGCCCAGGCACCCTTTTATTGGAGGGGCACTGTCACTGGACAATTGGGTAGCGGTCAGCAAGGGTCAGAGGACAGGTGTCTTCTGTCAGAAAGGGACAGGTGCCAGAGGTCACTGGGAACACCAGCCGAGGAGACACCGGCCGGCTCCCTGGTGCGCAGACCAGTCCCCTGATGGCCAGCGGCTGATACCTGGCTTGCTGCGCCACCCGGGCCCAGCTGATGCATTGCTCAGAGCGGCCGGCCGCCAGCCCGTCACGCCGGATTCCTGCATGTCTGCACGGCCGCACCAAATGACCGCGGGCATCGCGCAGCCTCCAAATGAGGTGCTGGGTCCAACAGAGGCGCCGCGGCAGAGGCCAGGCGCCGGCGGAGAGGCCACGGCGGTGGTCCACACCTCCACAGTGCAGTGGGCCAGATGACAGCGGGGGGCTAAGATGGGCCAGGTGTCACTGGAAGGGGCCACGGTGGGCCGGGGATCACAGGAGGGGCCGTAAAAGGGGCCGGATATCGATGAAAGTGGCCAAGGTAGAAGAGGAGCCGGTGGAAAGAGCCATAATAAGTCAGGTGCTCGAAGAAGGTTCAAGATGACTCGTGTGTCATTTTCAAGATAAACAAGTGGGTTAGATGTTAGCCAAGGGACCACGGTGACCCCGGTGTCATTTGAAGGGGCCACGGTGAGCCGGATGTCAGCTGAGAGGGCGACCCTGGTGCCGTGACTCGGCAGTCGGCTGGCCAGGGACTCACGGTGGCACGCCGCCACACCAGCCATGTTTGGCAGGATGTGAGCTCACGCCGAGCTACCCCGTGGCGCCGCCCTTAGCTGCAGTGTGACCCGTGCGCTCCGGCACGCTGACCTTGGCAGGATGCCGCCATGTTTGAGAGGTCAGCCAGCGACACAAGGCTCAGTGCTCAGTGCCGTCGGGCGTCGTTGGTCAGTCATCAAGTAGTAAACATTTTCTTATCAGAAATAAATAAAATCGCCCATCTGCCGGAATGTCCATTGAAAGGGCAAATAACGTAGCATTCTGCACGGATATCAAGCTGCTAAATAATGCTGAATTAATGAATGAATGAAATCATTGCTGTCAACGGCCTGCACCTCTGTTCCTTCTGGCCAATGCACGATAGGACCGCGGCCGGAATTAGCGCGACATTGGTGGATTTGGCGACCTTTCCCAAATTGAGTTAAACTGTGTCACGTAGTTCAGAAATGTCCATGGACCACGAATCTGCAAATATTTTTCGTCCATAGTGTACAGCGTCCGCGCCACATCAGCCCAAACACAAAGTTTTGTGCCAAGCATCGTAGACACGTTTTCGTACGGAGAAAAATAGCAGCTAATGTAGGTAAAAAATATATCTATTAGACGGCTTTATAAATATTTTCGACGTCTAACCTGATAGTTTAGACCATGGGCTACACGATGGAAGAAAAAAACTCATAGCGGAATATATAAATACGCTTCAAATGTTAAGTTTTTTTTTGGTGCTTTAAAAATTGTGAGTTGATTTTACTGTTATAGATATTCTGGAATGCCGATATAAAAAGTCCCGCTAGGTCCCGCTGTTCTTTTATCAATATGGTGTTTACCAATCAATTGCCTTTCAGAAAATGTATAATTTAGCTGCGTCAGCCTGCGGTAGCGAAAATGAGGGGCATTTTTTTTTTTTTTACTCCAGGTCGCCGCGAGTAACAGAACCTCAGGAATCGAACAAGGTTGCCAAGTACAACTATATTAAAGTTTTGTCCGGACATATCCGCACCTTCTATCGGAGTTTCTGATACACTTTTCTGACCCGTAATAAATTTGTTATATACATTTGTTATATTGTGTAGTCATGTAGGCCATCAGATTCCCATCTTCACGGTTTTGGTGGCTACATTATTTGCTT
The DNA here is from genome assembly GCF_019059575.1 of Amphibalanus amphitrite. NCBI lineage: Eukaryota > Metazoa > Arthropoda > Thecostraca > Balanomorpha > Balanidae > Amphibalanus > Amphibalanus amphitrite. The sequence goes on along the minus strand of NW_024881511.1, from coordinate 1,218,674 downwards.
ATCGGAATTTCCGGTGCCGTCATGACCTGGCCTGACAGGTGCTGCTGTGTTATCACGTGACCGAGCGGAGTCGAGGTCAGGGCAGGTCAACCGATTAATTAATCAATTAATTAATGAATTAATTAATGATTAATTAATTATATTAATCAGAAATTGCTTAGAAAGTACACCGATTACCATTTTTATGATTCTACCATCCTTTTCATGTGAAAAGCGGGCACGAAATACGAAAAAGTACCGATGTCGCGCTAATTTTCGCTCCGGTCCCATTGTGCAATGTGCGTAGCACCAGCTGTTCATGTGTTTTCAGTTTTCATTTTGAGCAGAATTGACTGAACAAACAGACGGCCAGCGCCGGCCTGTTGACTCGCTGCTGGAACCGTCGAACACCGGGCGGGCGGACGGCAGCTGAGACTGACGTCACCGTCTATGGACCGCCGCGCCGGTCCGGTCCGGTCCGGCCCGGTCCGACCGGTGCACAGTGTGGCCGAACACCAGTTTAGCGCGAATTTAATCCCAGCGCTGCTCGGATCCACTGAAAATGGTTCTCTGGTTCCAAAACTGACACTTACCCCTCGCCGGACTTATTGGTTTTCAAAATACGCGCCGGCCGAAGGGGTGGGGGGGTTGGTACGACCCCCGTCGCTGTTTCGCCCCTGATGGAGGTAGAGCCCCGCGGAAAAAACGAGCGTGTGCGCCGTTACGAGACGCAGCGACTGGTACCCGATTTTAAGGTCTTAGGCCAACCTGTGACCTCTGAGGTCAGGTCAAGTGACCCAGGTGCGGATTCATTTTTTATTAATAACTTCGCGAAAAAATGCCGCAGAGCCGCAATTTTGGTATCATCATGTTCGCCTCACTCAGGCGTGTCGAATGGTATACTTTTTGTTCGGCTGAAGTTAACTTCAGGTGTTGACCGTGGGTCAAGGTCAGGTCAGAGTCCTCCAGATCACGAAGTTGGTTGAAGGAGGTCATGTTGCATATCATTCGATTCAGCAAGTCTTCCTGAGTCCATTGGTGGCTTTCTCGACTCGCTAGCTCAATTTAATCGGGAGTTATTGACGAAAAACTCTTATTACCCTAGTGACGTCATAAATGACGTCACGTAAGACCAACAATGCATAGGTGAAGCATCGGACCTTGCAAGGAGTGCATGAAATCACGATTTCGTGTGCTTGAGATAGTTTATTAGGCTGGAGCCTGTCCGGCCGCGCCGCCCCCGACCTTGGTCAGGTCACATAGGGCGGCCGACTAGACATGTTCAAAGCTGAGTTGACGGCAAATAGGCAAAAACTGGCAGCTGAAACTTGCTCGCTCATGTTCAGAAAGGTGCGGAGAGTTCAGCCATGCCCTATTCGTCATATCCATTTTTATCCATTTTGACATTTTTCAACTTCTTTATTAAATACTATCGTGAGAACGATACACATGCAGGGCTCTTGTTCTAACTCATTAAACTCAAAAACCATTCATTGAAAAGATACCATGATAGCAGAAACAGCTTCATCATGAATTGTGCTATCCGGTGATATGCTATTTTCTCATATATCTTCTCGAAACTTCCGTAAAATTTACGTTGAAAACTGGACATATTTATCAGTACCATAGCCCGATTTTAGGAACCGGAGCGTGGGTCTACTTTCGGCAGGGATATAAGTCCTCAAATGGTAAAGTGGCTTAAAAATAAGGTTCTATCAGATAACTTCAGACAATTTCCTACCCACTGATAGGTATAAATAACAGTTTATCGAAAGTCGGGTTTTTGATTAAATTCGCGCTAATCTGGTATTCGGCAAGACCGTGCGCGGTGGTCGGCTCCGAGGTCACATTCCTCAGAGACCACCGGTCACGTTGAGAGACCCATGGCTGCCTCCCTGCCAGGAACGGGGGACCGGCCGAGTCACAGATGCCACCGAGATGATCCCGGCTTGCCAGTAGTAAATTTCCAGTCCGAACGACAATGGGCAGTGGGTTTTCATCACAAGATCTTTTTGGAGATTAATTATAACGAAAGCTATTACAAATTTTTCCAGCCAAGCTAGTAGCATCGACGTAAAGGTGACATTAGACGCATAAGGGCATGTTTCCCAAAAAGTTTCTCCTTTTTTCTTTCTATCGGCAAACCCCGATGAACGTCCACCATATATTTTTTATTGGGACAAAACTTATTTTGCTACATTCAAAGCAGTTCTGACTCTGGGAGCGTTCGCGGACCGAAATCCTTTCACGAAGCTGTTCAGTGTTCAATGCTCATGGCCTTCTTGAAGTCAGTGCGGGCGTGGGGCCGGAGGTGAACCGGAGCAGGCGCGTTGGATCAACCCCATCCGCTACAGGTGTTGTGCCCTCTCCCAAACTGGCGGAATAGGGCTGACGGACTGCGCCATGTCAGGTCTCCACTGAGACAGTCAGGTCTCGTGTGTTACCTGACCGTGGACCTCGAGTCGCATAAAGTAGAATACACCGCGCCGTGAATCCAAAGTAACCTCAATCAGTTCCCACAGGTGCTGTGCCAGATTATCAAGGTGATTAACTGCGTAATTTGAGGGCCGAGGCCACTGGCTGGATGGGTGTGCAGGGAAACAGATCCGATGACAGATGGTTGGATGGATACAGGATCTCGCCAGTGAACGGGCTGCTGGACACCGAGACTGCCAGCCGGTCTGCACCGGCGCTGCCCCGCCCCGCCGCACCGGTCTGCCCCGTTCCGCATCGGCGGCTGGGTTTCTCCATGGCGATAGCTCCTCACCTTGAGAGGCCGGGTCAAGCCTTGGCCTGGCAACAGAGGCTGACGCGTCGCCACTTCGGCGACTTTCTCATGGCGTCGCGTCGCCACCGCCGCGCCGTCTGTTGGCTGCTGGGTGGCGGCACCAGCCTCGTGCGATGCCAGTCATGGCAGGACGCGACTTCAGCCCGATCTCGTGGCCTCGACATGCTAACATCTGGGCTATTCAGGCCGCCGCAGCCATCGCCTCGAGCCGACGACAGAGACGGCTCACGGTCGTCTAGACCTCCCACGGCTCTGCCTGAGTGTGTTAAGGACAACAGCCCTCCTCGGCTATTGCCATGATCAAGTGAGTGTTTACAGAAGGCCGTGTATTGACTTACAGATATTATCATTCAAGATGATTGGGAGCTGCATTGAACAGGGGAAGTATTCGTGAATAGGTACCCTCGGCCGAAGCCGACGAGGTCAGTAAAGTGGGGAACTGTTTAGTTCTTCACTAAAGTCGTTTCACAAGGCACTACCCCACGAGTATAGGTATTGAGTTGCTACTCCCCAGAGTCAGAATTCGAGTTATCGGCATGCTAACGTTGCTAGTGCGAGACAACATCTTTGGAAAAGGTTGTACAGATGTGGAGACCTGCCAAGCCGACATAACACCTCGGTGGTAATAAGTGAGCCACCCATTCATGCATATTTCATTAGCCCAAAGTTCGGAAGTAATAACACCTGCAATTAGCCGCTATCTATCATCCGTTCTGCCCATACATCTCCTGGGTCCGACAGTCACGGTGGCCCCCATACCGCAAAGAGACAGCCACCATTGCTGAACACTCAGATAGCGCTCGCAACTCACATCGAATTTCACATCGCTTCATGTCCATGAGATATATGTAGAAATGCAGAGGCGGATCCAGCTCAGGGTTTTTTTGGGGGGAGGGGCAAACTATAGCAATTTATCGATTCTTTCCATGCATCGTCCATAGGCGTAATGTTAAAATTATGCCGTTTGGGGGGGGGGGGGGCAAATGCCCATTTTGCCCCCCTGGATCCGCCACTGTAGAAATGTTCTGCTAGCGTCGGTGTTATTTCATCCTCTGTGTCGCCCTAGCACGTGAACACGTGTCTGACTTTTAATGCGACAATGGCACGGCATGGTAATGGTAAAACGACACGTGACACGCACTTCTCCGTCCTATTATGTCACCAGCGCGGTGCAGCTGGCACATTCATATACACGGCACTCGCTTACGTTGCGTTATATCTCTGCCTTTTAAACGTCTCCTTGTCACACTTACGCACTTGCTAACGTGCGTGACCAATACTAGAGAGGGCCATTTACGGTGACAACTCACTAAACGCACGTGAGCGCGCATCGGCCGCGACTCGCTTGACGTGCCGACCTGTCGAGCTAGGCTCGTTTAAAGGTCTCCACTCTCGCTGGCGGCACGGCGCAGACAACCACGCGTGACCGCGACCGGTCGGCTCGGCGTCAGCCTCCCGGCGACCCATGGCGTCACAGCGAAAGGGAGAGTACGCCGTGACGTCAGCCCGAGCCACGATGAGAGAGTGAGAGCCGCCGCCGACCCAGACATAGTCCTGCCATCTGCTGTGCCATTTAAACGTCATGCCAGCTTCTCTAATTTAGAGGAAAGTAGGTCTAGATCGCCGAGACGGCGTCGGCGGAGGAGGTGGCGACAGCGGCCAAGGATGAGACGAAAAAGCGAAACAGGAGTGACAGATGAGGCGAGAAGGAGGATGAGTGAGAGGAAGAGGCGTCAGGGGAGGCACTGGAAACTGTCTTGGACAAGGGGAAAGGGTGGAGGACGGGTAATGAAGCGATTTATAGAGCGGCAGACTGGTGACCGCCAACAAGACTTGTTGATTTAGAGAAGAAAGTCTCGCATTACAGGCATCAATCACTGTGACAATAATGCTGACAGACATCGGCCCGGAATCTCAATCTGTCATCCGCTACTGACCGCCATGCTGGCTGACCACACGTCTCAGGGACAGGGTGCGGCGGCCCAGTCAGAGGCAATGGGTCGGTACTCTAGCATGCCGATTTCCCCTGCAACGGACGGCAACGCCACTCCACAGCGCTGCGTCCTTCGCTGCAGTGTCGTGTCTAGACCACCGTCCATCGGTGGCCGCTAAGAGCAGGGGCTCTGTCCCAGAAACCAGGCAGAGTCGGTAGCTCTGCCGCCTCCGCCACATTACACGCAGGGTACGGTGATGATCCCCTCCTCCCCCGTCGAGCAGTGTCGCCGGCGCCGCCCCGTCTGACGACTTTTTGCCGTTCCCGCCGTCGGAGGAGTAGACACCGGCTCTGGCGCGGGTTAGCAGAGCCGCAGGCCGTCTCCAGTGTCGGAAGTGCCCCTCATGGCGCGTGCGGTGGAGAGCGGCGCGCTTGTCGCCAGCTTATTTATACGCTCGTAACAAGGAGTTCACCGATCTCCGGTTACGGAAGCGCCTGGCGCGCCTGTTCGTGGAGCGTGCCTGATGGCACGGCGTCCCTGTGGGGTTCGATTGGTGGCGGGGCCCATTTGGCAGCCACTCATCTCAGGTTGTCGTAGCAGTGGCTGTCACCCCGCGCTGCGGGAGTCCTGCACAGGGGCTCTCAGCTGTTGTCACATTTCCAAGTTAGCCGTCTTTAGATTGATGGGGTTGGTTGATGTGTGCATTTAACACGCAACAACTTGCTGGAAATATAAACGTTATCTAAAGGTCTTCTTTTAGGAAAAGTGTATTTCAAAAAGTTTACCCGCAAGAAGCATGAACGCTATGGCCGTCCAGTAGCTAGGTGGGTGCTGAGACGCTTCACATATCTCACAGCGATCATTTTACTGACCATTCCATCCTCCGGACAGACATGAAGCATTTATCATGAATGCTAAGGCACCGCATACTTTGCCCATGGCGGCAGACAACCTGTCATCCCACCGTGCCTTTCTCTCTCCTTCCCAAGCCCCAGCTCCTAGCCACCCAGGAAAGCGGCAACTGGTCTGACCGCTGCCCCTCTCTCTATGCAGCCACCCTACATGGGTCGGCGCTCGCCCGTCCGTCAGTTGATGGACGGCGGCACGGCCCACTGCTTCGTGGCCTGTCAATGAATGAGCGGCCGGCCGTTATCAGGTCCTTGGGCATTCATCGGGGTCGAACGAGGCCGTGCCGCCTGTCGACTGACCGGTGCAGCGGCATGGAGCATCGCCACGACCGCCCGGCGCTGAGCACCGCGCCACCAAACTTGTTTGGCGGGTCAGTCGGCACTCGGCATACCATGAGCTGGTGGCCGGAGCCGTCACTTGTGTCGACTCCGCACTGTGCAACTGTGCAGGGCTCAGTGAAACCGCTCCCCGTGGTGCGTCCCATTGGACCCTTCCCGGAAGTGAGTGCAGATGCCACAGAGAAGGACTCGTTCAGCAGTTTCCATCAAGTCGATGGGCGATGCACCCTCACCCTCGACTCCACGTTGGCAAGCCTGCACCCATTCGCAGTACCTCATCATCGAACTGGCGGCCAAACCTGCACCCGCTGGACGACGCTGCAGTACCTCTGCACCGACCTGGCGGCCTCACGATGAGGTGCCCAGATGCTAATCCAGTTAGGGTAATCACAGGCCGGCTGAGCCGGGAATAACGCCAGCTCCACGGACCGGTTCTGGCCGGGTGGCCCGCGCCGGTCACCGGGACCGCCTGGCGATATGTCTCTATGTTTGCTGGTGAGAAGTTGCGTGCGGCAAGATCCGCTGATAGACAGGGCGTTATCACGGCGCAGTGTGTTCACCGGAGTCTCAGCTGTAAAAGGTCCGTGGTCGGAGCGTGGGACGGCTGCAATGTGGGCCAACCACGTTGCGCCGGCACGTGAGCGGCAGCGCCCGCGCCCACACGGACGTCATCCTTTCTCAGAACGGGACACCGTGAACGTGATGATCCGTCCAACCAACACCTTCATCCGGCCACTCGGAGTGGCTAATTCACTTGCCCTTGGTGAATATCAGTAAGGGCCATCACAGAAACATTTCGAAAAAGTCTGGAACGACAAACTGCTGCCAACCTATCAGAAAATGGCATGCAAGTTTGTTAAATCCTGACTGACATGAAGCAATACCATTTTGAATGCAATGACTGCAAATTATGCTACCGTGGTGTAACGTAAAGGTCACACTCCCAAATGCTCCTTAGTTTTGCAAATCCGTATAGGCATTCCAAGGTTTTTAAATATTCACCCCCACTCACGATTTCATGAACAGCCATTGAGTTGAAGCTTTCTGAAGTTCTCCATGATACAGTGATTGTAGTTTATTTTCGCTTATCATGATACCTTTGCTAGTTTCGACCAAAGGTTTTTTATCCACGGGTGGTATAATACGATTCACTCCCCAGTGACAATCAGACGCTGTGTTTATTACATGTGTTGAACATAATCTATAGAACATCCCAGCATTATTTTCTTCTCCCCTTTTCCTCTTTTCCCTCACTGGCCGGTGGCCGCTGTGCCCATTCGCTCGTCGTTCCACGCAGCGCATCGCCAGGCCCCAGCGATGTGACGTGACCGCTGTCCGACGACCAGCCGACCTGGCCAGTGACCATGAACCTGCCCCAGCAGTAAATCACACCCGTACGCGTCCCCAGCCGAGGGGCGTCCTCCCTCCGCCACACACAGACCCTCGGTGGAGCCGCGGCCCCAGTAATGAGGCGCCACCCTGTATGGCTACCAATGTGGTGGGTTGGGGATTGTTAGAGGAGTGCGTCCTCTTGAAAGTGCACCGGACTCATCGGGATGCCGCCAGCCGAAGGCGGTCCCACGCAAATAAGCAGCATGTATCCACCCAGCGGCAATACAAATAGCTAACTAGATTACGCGCCTCTCTCAGTGGCAGGGTGGCGGAACCCATTTGGATCTCACTGAAATTCGTCATAAACCCTGAGCCTGAAGTACGAAGAGATCAAACCCCGTCCCGCCGGATCCCCGCCGAGGCAGTCCGAACTGAGCCGGCGCCGGCCTCTGTTGACCATTGGAACAGCTCATAAATAGGATTACTTATTACGGACACCCTTACAACAGTCAGAACCCATGGTCCAACACACAGATCAAGCGACCGCCTCACCCACTGCAACACCCTTAGTTACTACAACAGCATAACAGAGGACAGGCTAGGCACAGCGGACAACTGAACACAACTGAACATCGGACAGAATCAGAAGTCATATAAACAAAACGCAACACCGGAAAGTTGACCAGATAAACAGCGAAAACAGCAGACTGCTGAACAAAAAACATCAGACAAATAAACACAGCGAACAAACATAGTGAACAGATATACAACGAATTATAGGAGCGAGGGAGAAATGAGATCATCGAACATGAATAACGAACACAGTGATAGTTACATACAAATAGCGGATAGGGAGCGACGGACTGGGACGGGAGCGCCACTCCTGAACAGTCAGTGACTGGTGACCCACAGACATTCCCGGCTCGCTCTGACACCACACCACTTCCGTTGGAGCGTTCCGATAGCCGGCTCCGCCTTTGGAACCAAACACCGAGGGCTTTGACGCGGCGGCTTTCGGCGTCTTTAATGCATTGAACCGTCTCGTCGATCCCCGACTCTCGACCGAACAGTGTCGAGCGGGCGGCGAAGGGCCGGCCAAGAGCGCCCACAGAGCGTTTTGTTCGGCTGCGGCCTTCCGCCGGTGCGGAAAATCTGAAAAATGATGTATTTAATTGTGCAGTGTGTATTTAGGCGTGGAGTGAGGAGGGTGGTTGGGTCCCCGCCGCTGGGGACGGCCTAAAACGGCCAGCTCCGGCAGGACATTCCACGGCTTTTCAGTGGCTGAAGTGATGGTGGATTGATGATGGGTCCATGGCCACTGGCTGGCCGCCGCGGTCGCCGCCAGATCTGGAGTCGGTTTTGTTTGACCAGCTGACATCACTGAACAGGGCTGCAACGGCCACTCCCGGCCGGCTGAGAGGTCTCCAAGTCGACGGACGTCATGACCATGACCGTCGGCCCATTTCACAACTGTGAGCGTAGTTCACCACAGCCGCTGGAGGCAGACGATGGGTTACCGACGGTAAGGAGCTTCCTCGGCAGCCGCCGGCGACTAGTGGGGCGGACCTCTGCGCCGCCGACGCTCCATGACGCAACTGGCCAGCGGGTTGTGGCGCTGTTCGACAGCCATTAGCTGCGCTCGACCGGCTGGTTAGAGCGCCTCGGGGCATCTGTCGTCAGTCCCGCCGCTGCCGGCGCACGAACGTCGCCGCCAGTCTCGGGCGGAAGCGGCCGGGCTGCGAAGGCTGCGCGCCGCCGCGTGCGGCCGGGCAGGGCCGCGCTGAAGGCCCTTTGTGTCACGCCAGCCGAACTGCCGCCGGCTAGGATAGGCAGCAGTGCTGCTCGAGAGACCACCGGCTAGATCCCGGTGGGCGGAATTCTGTCTTGGACGGGATGCCTGCACGAAACGAGCGCAGACAGTCGGCCGGCGCGGTGTGGGAAAAGCCACATTGGCAGCTTCCGGATGACAGCAGAGACCAGGGAGAAGTCAACACTAGGATCCGAGAGCAATGCATCGTCAGGATCACTTGCATTCTTTTCTCCCTATATCAAAGAGATCCATATGTCGGATCACCATGAATGTGCCATTAATTTGCTGAATGGCAAGTTTGTGTGAAATACGCATTACGCAGCTGCTGTGGTGACTGTCTTGTATGGCGGTCCTCTGGGCTGCTCTCAAAGTTATTTTATCACAAATACAAAAAAAGCTCGGTCACTGTAAAAACAGACCTAGACGAGAATGTGCGATCCAATCTGGCCGTCGGCAGGCTGGGCCCGAAAGGTCATTCATTTGGTACTCGTGAGTCGTGGTACTCATGGCTGCTTCGTGGTCGGCAAGTTAAATCCCAGTCCAGTGAGAGCTGTCCATAAAAAAACCTGCCACGTAAAAACGCAAGGCTAACTGCCTCAGGCGACGCTTAGAGACGACGAGCGCAGCTCGGTTTTTGTGTCCAGAAATGATTGCACAAAACTCGTCCATAATTGATTTTTTGTCGTACTCGTTTTCGGCGGCCCAGTGAGCGCCGTGCGGTAGGGCGCACGTTCCACCCGCCAGACCTCCTGTCTGATAGATCTATTTCAATATTGAGGGTCAAAGAGCCGCTTGCAAAAAGTTGACTGGGGCCAAAGGGGTCAGTTTTGCGTCAGGGGCCCAGTCGTCACAGGCACTGCCGGCGGCATTTCGGGCCAGTGCGGTTTTTGCTTAATTCTGTCTTCCCGGGATACCCGCCACCGAAAGGAATGGGGTGCGGACACGCCGGGGTCAAACAATTTACAGTCGAGCAAAGAGTCACCAAAGAAAAGACCGCAACAGCACGCCATGGAAGACTTCCCCTGTCCACAGTGCATGGTTCTGTTTGGCCGTGACAATAAGACTCCATTGTGAAAGATTATCCATATGAAACGCAGGCATCATGCGGCGGATTCAGCCGACAACAATAACAATTATATAAATTTGGTAAATGGTAAGTAACTCTAATGAGAGCTTCACACGCAAACATTATCCCTCTGTCCTGGATGCCAGAGACGTGCCATTAGCGACCGAAGTCCTCCGACAGCTGGTGGGTCAGGGTCAGCTGAAGCGGTCACAGCCTGGTGCTGTGTGTGAGTCTGTCTGTCCGCCTGTCTGCCCTGGATCACGCCGTCGGCACCCTTCAGCCGACCAAGGCCGCGCACGCCCCGCGCCAGACGGACAACACCGACAAGCGCCTGCTCACCACATGATGGAAGGGTGACACCCTTCTCAGGACTTCAGAACTCCGGGCCTCCGCAATTTTAATGTGCATCTTGCTTTCACTAAGTTTAATTTTATGTCGAATGCTAAGAGCACCAACGTCCGACATGCATACAGATGCTATGTCTCATACAACCATTCTGTGTTGAGTGACACTCGGTGATGCTTATCATTGCTTCCCACAATTTCGTTTTTTTACTTCGTTTTGATTTAGGACATGTCGGCCGAATAGACCACTTCATGCCCACAAAATTTCGTGTATTCTCTGGAGATTTCCACTGACCTTGCGTCGAATTTCTCACCACTGCACCCCGTGTTTCAGACCGGGGTAAAATGGCAACTACTGGGACCAGCAGTGCCGACGCCCTGCCCCAATGGGGCTTACATCTGCAAGACAGCACGACAGCATTTCACTGTAAAACCGGCGACGCCCTGCCCCAATGGAGCCAATCTCGACAGGGCCGTATGACAGGGGCACATGGGAGGGACAGCGTCACCCGTTCCTCCCGAGTCGGTCGCTGTTTGTTGACACAGTGACCGCTCCCGGCCGGGTCCGGTGGCCGCTGGCCGCGCCCTCGGCCGGAATTCAGCCCTCCTCACGCCACTGGGTCAGACACGGTGCGTGGGAACTCAGTGGGCTCGGTAACCCTAGTCACGGCCGGTGGGCTCCACAAACAGCAGTGCCGGCCACAGCGGACACCCCTGCCCCTCCCACAGCGACCGGTCTGTGGACGGGTGGTCACGAGTGCCGGCTCTGTCACACACTGCATCGGTGGGAGCGGACGCATTCCGGCAAAAGCAACAAACACCACACTTGTCGTGTCGGTTGTAAGTAAAACGTGATCGTGTTCAGCTCTCGACGCTGGGCGGGGCGTTTGACTACCAGATGGTGACAAGGTATGTGTTTCCACGTTTGACCGACGTCTAGCAGGTCATCAGCCGTGTGTTCATCTCCCAATGGAAATCCCCCGGTGGAGTGGCAGCTCCATCTACAGGTTCCATTCCAGTTGCAGTCGGAATTGATCGGCTGGCGCGCTGCAGACAGAAAGGAATGTCCGCGCCGCCCGGTCACTCGTGACCTTGTCCGATCTCCGGGCCAGCCGTGTGAAAGGCGGCCTGTTGTTATCTCTGCCGCTGTGACTGCGTGCTCACTTAGGGTTGTGAAGAGCCGCTTCACTAGGCCCGCAAAGCCCTCTTGACGTCGGTTTTGTTTTCTCGCCGCATATTTTAGCAGTACCTTCACCGCACCAAGCCGCAGGCGACCACTTGGCAAATCAAAGGAACGCCAACTCAGCTGACCAATGACCGTCCTGACTTTCAACAGGTAGCCGGGCACCAATGGAATGAACGAGACGGCCCCGCGAGCGCTAAAGGACGAGCTTCGGGCCACTGCCCATGCGCCGCCCGCTCAGTATGCGTCCCCCCCCCTTCGGCCGGCACCCGTTCAGCGCTGCGTGGAACCGCACAGCGCCGGACAGCGGAAATGCCGCCCTGGCGCCACCGCAATCGACGGAATGTCGCCCACCGGTAATTGGTCAGTCGATAGGATCGGCCTGGAATCCGTACCTCTTTCGCACCCATTTATCGGCCGGTGCCGACCCAAATCGGACTGTTTTCCACCGGGACAACCAATGAATGGGGGTGTGTGCGTGCGCGCGGTGTGTCTGTCTGTCTGTGAGTGTGTGTATGTGTGCGATGGCGTGTGTGTGTGTACCCTGGCCGGGAGCGCCGTCAAACAGCGGCACTTTGTTGACGCACGGGATGAAGCGGGGCCTTTGCTGGAGCCGTCCGCCGGAAGCCAGCCGCGGCGCGCCACCGACGTGTTTTGTCTGGGGCGGCGAGTCGGCCAGATACGCCACGCTCAGGGAGATTAGGAGCGAGATAGGGCCACTGGCACAACGCACGGCAAGTGGAAAATGGGCTCTGAAGGTGCCGACCAGCCCGTTTGAGTGGGTGTGCTTCTGAAAGCCGTGCGGTGTGTAGCGTGTGGGTTCAGGCTTATTGTCATTGTTCACGCCTTTCACGCGATTAACACGGTCTTTGAGGTAAACACATAGTCAGGTGAAAAATACGCCGGACATGATGTTAGTAAAAGTCAAACTGCACACTGAGAACAGATTCGACTTTCGACCTGTGGCTTAGCTTCGGTATAAGATGTTTATTTCATAATGCAATACAAAATGCAGCAATCCCATGACGAAGAGGCAATACCTAAGGATAATCATGCATGTTGACAGCGTTGCTCGTGAGGGCCAGCAGTCAACCAACAGGGGGGGGGGGGGGGCGTCATGAACGACATCTTCAACAAACTCATCCTATATCAAAGCAACAAAAAAACATTGGGATGCCAACTCCAAGAAGGATTCCAGAGCACTCGTGGTTCGGCGGCTCACGAAGCACCGTTGATTTAGGGATGGTTAGAGGCTGACCGGCCGTGGCCGCAGGGTTTCAATTCGACATTCTTCGAGCCGAAACGTCTCTCCATAGCAGGATTTCTCCGTTCTTTTAACCCTCGCCCATGTAGGGGGGGGGGGTTGGTGCAACCCCCCCCCTGAGGTTTTTCGGAAATAGTGCAAAAACGGCGGCGCGCAGCGCCGCCAAATTTTGGGTACCTTATGGGGCAAACCTTGCGCATCTTTTGATAAAAAAAAATTTGACCGGGTCATGTCAGGTCACGGAGTTATGACGTCACAAAGGGAACAGCCTCCGGCCGGATTTTCACAAACTGAGTGCCAACGCCCGAGGTTTCCTGCCGGTGGTACGGAGATCGGTTGATGGATCGTGATGAAACTTCCCATGCATGTTGGGGCAAGTATTGGCTATCATATGGTATAAGAAACTTGACCGGGTCAGGTCAGGTCACGGAGCTATGACGTCACAAGAGGAACAGCGTCCGGTACTATTTTTGAAAAGCGCCCGAACCACTATTTTGCTAATTCTTGTCACCTCAATGGGAATATGCAGCAATATTAGCTTCTATAGGGAGCAAATGGACCTCCCAAATCCAAAAATACAATCAGATTTCAAAAATTTAAATTTTGATTTTTCGAATTTCTGCCTCCGACTGTGACCTTGCCGACTTCCGGCGCTCCCAACGCGCCATTTTTAGAGCTAGGGAAACGAAATACATACCAAACGATAGCGAATTGATCAAGGAACACGATAGTGAAGGTTTCAAGTCGATATCTCCCACCGTTTTGCCGCAATCGCCGCCGAAAGTTGAAAAAAGTCTATTTTTCCGAAAATTTGACCTTTGACCGGTCAAAAGTAGGTCAAATGTTGACCTAGGACCAAAAAATATACCACCAATCGCGAGATCTCGGCGAGAGCAATCCGTTGGTCTTTTCCGCTAAGCTCTACGACGCTCCGTTTTCAAACGCCAAGGGGGGGGTCGCACCAACCCCCCCCCCCCCTGCATGGGCGAAGGTGGCAGATCGCCGTTTACGGGCGAGGGTTAAAGAGCTGCAGTCATAGCATCATTGCATCGGCTACTATGTCTTAATTCGGTCTACCAAACCGTGCATCTCATTCATAAAACATCCCAAAGATAGGCATTTGATCCTCAGCATATGCATTAGCCAAGGGACAAGGTCAAAACTGCCGACAGCCGGGAGGAGAGGAGCTCCAAAGAGACACCTATGGAGTTTGTTGTGGGCCGGGTTCCCACCGATTTAGAGTTTCGTCGGGAGGGTGTTTGTCACTACTGCCGCTGCTGGTGGTCAGTGACAAAGCAGAGTCCAATGTTTCCAATGTTGCAGGCGAATGGAGGGATCTTGACAAGGCCCTTCTTAGCGCTGAGTGGCTGGCGCAGCTCTGCGAACAACGACGAGGTCGGGCTGAGACAGCTCTTATACACCGTGGAGACCTGAGCTCAGACAGCTCTATGGACATTGGATATGTAATAGGCGGGCCAGGCTGAGACAGCTCAGCAAACATTGGTCTGACCTGACCGCCTGAGCTAAGACAGAGCTTTAAAGCAGCGGGTGGGCAAAGTTCAGACAGCTAATGAAGCAGGGACTACTGAAGGGACCGAAAAATGACTTATTATTAGCAGTGAAGACGGCACCCGACGCCATATAATGAAATCAAAAATACGTCTTGAATAGACTGCTGCGTCTGAAAAGGTAGCATTATGGTAATGTCATGGATGTCATTATGTTCACTGATAGCGCTCAAATAGGTACTTTATGAATAAATCCGATTCATACGTGCGTTTTGTAAGTCTGCACAGCGTGGTCAAAATTCACTACTTACTCAAGTGCTGTCACAGCCGTATCCTTGAGTGGGAATGGTCGCCAGTCATTCCTCTCATTCCATGCTGTAACAATAAGTCAAAGGCGCCGCGCCCTTCGCCGCAGTGCAGTGTGCGTAGCTCGGTTGGTACGGACGTCAGGCGCAGCCGAGGGCGGCGGCTCCCGCGGCCCGGCGCCGCTGCACGCATAGCAATCGGCCGTGGCCAGGTCTCTGGTGGACCTTGGACGGACGGTCAGTGTCCGACGGAGGGCCCACCCCACTCGGTCCTCTGCCGGCTCCGTCGTCCCATTGACAGCCGCCGAGCAGCGTCATAAATGGCGAAGAGGCGCGAGTCGGCGGCGTTTTTGGTAGCCGGGCGCGCGACCTTGGCGGCAGTCGTTCACACCACGGCGGCAGGATCCAGCGGCACCCTTCGGCCCGGTTCCCACGTCTCAGCAGTCTGCAATCCGCCGGCCCATCGCGCCCGCCTACATGTCACTATCAGTACGGCGATCACCATTCACCATGAACAGGTGAACATTGATAGGTGCTGGGGCGTGCTTCTTGGCCGCAAATTACACAGCCTTGTCAGCACCGCACCTCGGCTTACAATGATGAGGTTCCAAATCGTCATAACGCTATCATGATCAGGGGATATTGCAGATGGATGATAATAGCTGTATCTGGCTGAGAGGACCACCCAGAGGGGCAAGGACACAGGCGTGCTGGACCCCACGAGCTGACACAACCGTGTGCAGGGAAACGGAGACAATGTGACCGACCCAATCAACATAGGCTGAACTGTGTGCGCTGTGTGCCGGGAAACAACTTCATACAGGTAGGAAAGGAACGGCAGCACATGTCAAAGTAGTCCAAAAGGGTCCAGATATGTGCACATACAAGCAGGTATGTACAGGAAGCAGGGATGCGGAGCCGTGGAAATTTCAGACGGCTCCGGCTCCGGCTCCGGCTCCGGAGCAAAAAATCGGCTCCGGCTCCGGCTCCGGCTCCGGGTGAAATGTTATGGCGGCTCCGGCTCCGGCTCCGGCTCCGAGTAAAATGGTCCGGCTCCGGCGGCTCCGGCTCCGGCGGCTCCGGCGGCTCCGGCTCCGGCGGCTCCGGCTCCAACTCAGTACATCCCCTATGCAATCAATTAAATACGGGTGGAAGAAAAATTGGATTGGTACACGTTGCTTCTGTATTTGCATAACAACTAACAACTAAGGCTATTTTTCTCAACAGGACTAGGAACAAAGGACTAGGAAGCGATGGCATTGGAAACGCAGTCGCCGCGAATCGGAGTTCACTGAACCATCGTAAGCTGACACCCGTCTCGGCTGCATTGGGGGGTGGGAGTGGGGGTGGGAAGAGACGGTGCTGGGAGTCGCAGTCCACTGCACTGGCTTCAAAACAATGGCCGTCACCTGATGACTGGTCCTCATGTTCTGGGGATGCAGTAGACGTGGGGGGGGGGGGGGGAGGAGCAGACAGGAAGTTGATTGCGTACTGTGGGATACTGGGGATATTCGGCTTTTTTCATTCACTTGATGGCCCATGACGTAAGTAGGTACCATATGTTTTACTGCCTTGTACTGTCAAACCGAACTAGGTCAATTATTTTTTCCTCTTCAAAAAATAAAAAGGAGCCGGAGTCGCCCCCTTTTTTGGCGGCTCCGGCTCCGGCTCCGGCTCCGGGCTATATTGTTTCACGGCTCCGGCTCCGGCTCCGGCTCCGGGCAAAATATGCCGGCTCCGGCGGCTCCGGCTCCGACTCCGGCTCCGGCTCCGCATCCCTGACAGGAAGTCCTCGTTTCTATTCACCTCGATGATCGTGGTGATAGAAAGGAAACAGGCATTCATCAGGATGCCATAAAGACTACGATGCTGTGCTAGTGACAACATCTGCAGTCCCCACACAGATTGAAAGGGCCAAGGGGCGAAAATATCGCAGTTCAGCTAAGGCCATCAATGTCAGATCGATTCAAAGCTCTCAGCAGTAGGTATCGCCATCGGAGAAGATCAAAGAGCCATGCGCGAGTAGGCCAACCACACGTCTGAGCCGCCGGCACACTGAACACATGACCAGAACTGCCGGTCTTATCCGACCTCATGACGTTCACGTTATCTTCAGAGAGCTGACCTGACGTCGGCTCTCTGACAATATCAAAGAGGCCGTGACCCTAGGTCTGAATTTCCTACAGGCCCTATGAAACTTGCAGGCACACACAGCTTTCCTGTTTGAGTGTAGGCATACCACATAACATGTTACAATCCTCCTCCACCACTAAAAGGTCTTACCGTTCCACTTCTCACCCAAGCAGTTGTGTTGTGAATAGTTGTATTTAGCATGCTAGCGCGAGCGTACTGCCTCAGCAGTCAGCACAAAGGCTGTAGGCCTGATAGAGCACAAGCCTAAATTTGCGACAGGAGACGATGATATTCATATATCATGAGTTTGAGCGATGGTGCTGATGCACAATGAATCAACATCACATCAGTGTAGATGCTAGAACTGAGCAGTGTTCACTCAGCCCAGTACAGATGGCAGGCGTGCCGCTGGCAGAGAAGCCGGGTATGCCTCTGCGGCGGAGGTACGGTATTTGGTACAGTAGAGGTCAGGACCGTCGCTGGTGAGCGCCGGGCCGGTGAGTGGTGAGGCGAGGTTAGATTCTGAGCTGCAAAAGGAAACTGAGAACGTATAAATGACGTACGGATCGGGTCTAACTCCAACTTCGACGGTAAGAATCGACGCCGGTTGTCAATTTGCTACGCACTAAATGCCTTGTATCGGAAAAGAGATTTTCAGATCCAGAGGACCTCGCCTCCTACAAACACTCGCTACCAAGGCTGGTGTTTTCATATGTATTTCAATGGATCTATAAAAGTCCACAATTACAACGATGTTCCCGGCTGAACATCCATGACCGGCCAACAGCACACAAAGGTCAGGTGGAAGAGATGTTTCTCAGAAACAGTCGCGTTTACTTCTTTGACCGAACTATCACAACTCTTCTGAAACTGAACGTGAACGCATGGTAGCGAACTTACAGCTAAAATGTACAGCCAACTCGGTTAGGACACAAAGACCCTACGAACATAACACAAGTACAGTGTAACTAGCATCACTACAAGCGCTACAAAAGCATAACACGAAATGCTTGTGTTCTGAAGAACCCAGTGAAGCTTATATGCCTATCCCCACTCTAAAGTTAAAACTTAGCATTAAGTCAAGACGCTCCTCTTCGCGCCCAAAACAAAGTAGTAGTCGATACCTTGTTGAAACGATTCCACTCATCAAGCCAGCGGGGTGAGGACGAACGAGATCAGAAGAGATGATGCAAATGGAAAATCCGCAACAGAGATAGTACCGATTGTGAGACTCCTTATTATGCACATCCAAGCATACGCACAGAACAAGAGTTATGACACAGTGGTATAGAGAAACAACAACATGAAGGTAATGATCTTTTTCAAGCATTGCTGGTGCTCCCAGCTCTTGGCACAAGCAACTGATCCCTCAAGCAAAGTACCTACACAGAACACACGCCCACATTTGTTTAGAAACAATGACGCAGACAGATGAAATGTATCACCGGTAAAGGCAGTGAAGCTGTCTGGGCACTTGGTGCTTCACATCAGAACGGCGAAGAGAGTCTCTCACGTCCGGTCAGGGGTGCGAGCCACCACAAGCCTTACTCGTCCCACAACCAGGCCTTGGTGCCCCGTCTGCAGCAGCACCGCTCAATGCGGCGCGTGGTTCTCTCATAACCCTCGGTTCTTAGCAGCCGTGGTCATCCATCAGCATGTCCACGTGGGAGTCGACATACAGCCGGTCGTAGTATGCCGAGGCGGCCACCGCTGAACGCATCTCGTCGGCCGAGGTGGAGCCGATCGCCGGCGCAGGAACGAAGCGCGGCGTCTCGGCGGGA